>NC_138769.1:701742782-702386532 GCF_965119305.1 Pelophylax lessonae | reverse complement strand
TAGTAATGTCACTGGTACCCCCAAAAGTGTCAAAAATGTCAGTTAGGGGTCCGATCTGTCCGCCGCAATGTCGCAGTCCTGCAAAAAATCGCAGATTGCCGCCATTACTAGTAAAAAAAAAAAAAACTATAAAAATTACATAAATCTTTCCTGTAGTTAGTAGATGTGATAACTTTTGCGCAAACCAATCAAAATACGCTTATTGCACTTTGTTTTGTTTTTTTACCAAAAATATGTTGCAGAAAACAAATTGGCATAAAATGTTAAAAAATTTTGATTTTTAAATTTATTTTTTGGGAATGTTATATATCAGAAAGTGAAAAATATTGTTTTTTTTTTTTTCAAAATTGTGGCTTTTTTTTTTTCAAAAATTAAAAATCACAGAGGTGATCAAATACCACCAAAATAAAGCTCTATTTGTGGGGAAAAAAACGACCATAAATTTTATTTGGGTACAGCATCGCATGACCGCGCAATTGTCCGTTAAAATAACGCAGTGCCGAATCGCAAAATATGGCTTGGTCAGAAAGGGGGTAAAATCTTCCGGTCTTAAAGTGGATAAAAATACGCTCATTGAGAACTTTTTTGTCAAAGTCATGTAGCTAAATACATTTTGGCCTAAATATATGACAAAAATTGAATATATTGGATATTTTTTAACAGTCAAAGTAGAAAATGTCAATTTTTTGCAAAATTTTCGCTCTTTTTTTATTATTATCGCAAAAAATAAAAGGCGCAGAGGTGATCAAATACCGCCAAAAGAAAGCTCTGTTTGTGGGAAAAAAAGGACTTAAATTTCGTTTGGGTACAGCGTCGCACGACCGCGCAATTGTCAGTTAAATTCGCGCAGTGCCAAGTTGAAAAAAGTGGCCTGGTCATTGAGCAGCAAAATCTTCTGGAGCTAAAGTGGTTAACCACTTGCCGACTGCTCCCTAGAGCTCTACTGTGGCAAAGTGGTTCGTTATCGTCTGGCGACGTAGACCTACATCGCCAGACACTCCCCTTTCTCAGCGGCGCGCGCGCGCCGCCGGAGGCTTGCTCCCGCTGTATTCAGTCACAGCGGGAGTCGGGCCAGGGGAGGAGCAGCGGCGATCGCCGATGCTCTTCCCCGATCGTCGGGGAATCGAGTTTAGAGATCCGCCTGCTTGTGTAAACAAAGCGGGCGGATCTCCTAAGTGACAGACAGTGACAGATTGCAGGGTTCAGCATAGCTGAACATGCGATCTGTCCCTGTGTCACTCAGTCACCTCCCCCCACACATGTCAGTAAGCACCAGGCATACATTAACCCCTCCCTCTCCAATAAAATTAACCCCTTCCCTGCCAGTGTCATTTTTACAGTAACAGTGCATATGTATAGCACTGATTACTGCAGTAATGTCACTGGTAACCCCAAAAGTGTCAAAAATGTCAGTCAAGGGTCCGATCTGTCCGCCGCAATGTCGCAGTCCCGCAAAAAAAAATGCAGATCGCCGCCATTACTCGTTAAAAAAAAAAAAAACACCAAAAATGACAGAAATCTTTCCCTTAGTAAACGCAATAACTTTTGCGCAAACCAATTAAAATACGCTTATTGTGATTTTTTTTTACCAAACATAGGTAGCAGAAAACAGATTGGCCAAAAATGTTAAAAAATTTTGATTTTTACATTTTTTTGGGGGGAATTTCATATAAGAAAATTTGAAAAATATTGTTATTTTTTCAAAATTTACGCTCTTTTTTTGTTTATAGCACAAAAAGTAAAAATCGCACAGGTGATCAAATACCACCAAAAGAAAGCTCTGTTTGTGGGAAAAAAAGGACGTAAATTTAGTTTGGGTACGGCATCGCATGACCGCACAATTGTCAGTTAAAGTCGCACAGTGACGAATCGCAAAAAGTGGCCTGGACGTAAGACAGCAAAATCCTCCGGTGGTAAAGTGGTTAAAGGGGTAAAACCTTCTTGTCCAGAAGTGGTTAAAATATGAATATTTGAAAGAAAACATTATAGTACTGCAGGGTTCTAAGTTTGTATACCTGTTTTTTTTTTTGTTTTTTTTTGTGATGTGACTGTAGCAGTCTTAACTTATATTTGAATCTTTTAATGGAATATTATTTGCAGTCCCAAACAGCTAGATACGCAGGTCCAAAATATGAAGGATTTATTTTTTTCTCAACTGCCACATTCACTCCAAAGCCCATATACCTGTTTTTTTATTTAGTTGATTGTATTATTTTCATCCAGCTGGCAGAGAGATTTAGTTCAGGGTTCAGGACGAAGGCATTCTTGACATGACTTCAATAAATGATCGGGATTAGAAATCTCTTAATGGCAGATGATGGTGAAATGGTACAACGGGCGCACAAAGAAACAAAGGCCAATATGTTCTGTGGTTCTTAGCTAGACACTAATGCTCCTATATTAATGGAATAATGTTGTTGTGTTTGTTTAGAAGTAATTATTTTGGCCCCGGAGACACTGGCTGAAAGAGGGAAGATGCTTTTAACTAATCCGCGTTGGAAAGGGAAGTAATCCGCAACAAAAAAAAAGAATGGCTTTACTCGAAAACCAACTAATCTCTCAGATATGTTACCAACTCTGGAGGTCCTGCCGGCTACGCCAATTACGTCTGATGGAAAGTTGGATGGAGTTATGAGAGATCATGGCGAGACAGGTTCAAATGAGCCATAGGTGATGAGTCGGAGAATTAGGAAGATTTTTGCCGAAGCTCTCAAAGTAGTTTAAAGAACAAATGCAGAAAAAAAAAAAAAAAACTTTGAGTAGCATTTGAAACTCCATGTGTAAGCCTATTCATTCCTTTTGGTTTTCATCATACTTTCCCAGTTAAAATTCTGGGGGATTTGCCTATAAAAGATATAAGCTGAAATAATTGGATGTAGCAACATGATTTTTAGAATGTATTTTGCTTTGACAATATGTCAAAAAAAATAGGGGGGTGTGCAGAAAAACAGCGCTTGCAATGATATAAATGACAATAAAAATATAAAAATGACTGAAATATCATAAATGAATATGCAATATATAAATAAATAAAAATAAATAAATAAAAATGCATAAAGTGCAATGGTGCTGGATACAAACTATAATAGTTAATGATATGGGTGCATGAAGTGCAATCGTGCTAGATCCTAAACTATATTAATTTATGTGTAGGGTAACAGAGGGAGTGTGTGGGACTTTAAAGGTGCACAATAGATTTTTTTCAATAAATATAATGATGGAGAAAAATCATTTTTCTTTTTATAAAAAATATATCATTTTTTTTTTTTTTATTCAAGTACAAACATATTTCTTCTTTTAAAAAAAACAACATAAAAAGAAGGAAGGAAAGAGAAACACTTGGTGGTGTCAGCTCAATATAATATTAATTTATGAACAAAATGCAATGGTATTAATCAATAAAAGCAAGCGCTCTTTTTCCCGCACACCCCCTTTTTTCTGAGTTTTTAATTAGTGAGCAGCAGCTGCATATACACTTCATCACCTGCGCATGCCGGTGTGTGTTGTGCACACATGCTAAGATAAGTTGTTATATTGCATCACAATACTTGCTTTTTTTCTTTTTTTTTTAACTTTATTTAACCACTTCTGGACCAGAAGGATCTGCCCCCTTAATGACCAGGCCATATTTTGCGATTCGGCACTGCGTTATTTAACGGGCAATTGCGCAGGGGTGCGACGCTGTACCTAAATAAAATTTATGTCCTTTTTTTCCCACAAATAGAGCTTTCTTTTGCTGTTATTTGATCACCTGTGCGATTTTTATTTTTTGAGCTATAAACAAAAAAAAAGCGACAGTTCTGAAAAAAAAAACAATATTTTTCACATTCTGCTGTATAACATTCCCAAAATAAAAAATGTAGGCCAATTTGTTTTCTGCTACATATTTTTGATAAAAGAAATCGCAATAAGCGGATTTGATTGGTTTGCGCAAAAGTTATCACGTCTACTAACTACGGAAAAGATTTATGTAATTTTTATTTTTTTACTATTAATGGCGGTGATCTGAGATTTTTTTGCGGGACTGCGACATTGCGGCGGACAGATTGGACCCCTAACTGACATTTTTTACACTTTTGGGGGGACCAGTGACATTATTACAGTAATCGGTGCTAAAAATATGCACTGTTACTGTAATAATGACACTGGCAGGGAAGGGGTTAAGACAGTAAGTGATCAAGGGGTTAAATGTGTACCTAGGGGAGTGATTCTAACTGTGGGGGGGGGGGGGGCGGGGCTTGTGAAATGATCACAGAGACCTGTGATCCTATATAGAAGGATCACAGGAGCTCTGTGATCATTCCAGGGAGAAAAACGATCAGCTTTGTTTACAACAGCTGACTGTTTTTCTCTCTCAGTGGGGGGCGATCGCGGGTGTAATGCGGCAATCGGAGCCGCCTGCCCCATGCATCGGAGTCCCCGCTGTCGAGTGGGGCCGGGGGTGCGCCGCCCCCCTAGCTGCAGGCACGTGACCAACATATACCTAAGTCGGTTCGCACAGGAGGGCCGCCCTGCCACAGTCTAACTGCGGCGGACAGTCCGGGAAGCGGTTAAGGGCCCTTTAACACCAGCAGGCCTGTCTCATTGTGCATAACCCATACGTGCCGGTGTGTGTTGTGCACACATGCTAAGATAAGTTGTTATATTGCATCACAATACTTGCTTTGTTTTTTTTTTTTTTAACTATATTTAACCCCATGCTGACCACCAGCAGTACATATACTACAGCAGGCTGGCTCTGTCCCGCGAAACAATGTAACTTTACGTTGCTTCAT
The DNA here is from genome assembly GCF_965119305.1 of Pelophylax lessonae. NCBI lineage: Eukaryota > Metazoa > Chordata > Amphibia > Anura > Ranidae > Pelophylax > Pelophylax lessonae. The sequence continues at coordinate 702,381,757 of NC_138769.1, read as the reverse complement.
GGGACTGTGAGTAGGGGCGCGCACACGCATGCCCATTCGCCATAGGAGAAGCTGATCTGTGGGTCTGGTTGATCTGTGGGTTCATTGAACTCTATGTATGACAGTGTGTTGAAACACATTAATATATCAATTTTATATAATGCAAGGTGGGGGTGTGTGGGTCCTCATTCGGTGGTCAACGTGTTTTGCTAACTGTGTAGCTTCTTCAGGACCATAATAAATGATCACTTTACAAAATGGGCATCGCAGCACATTGGAAAGTGGTGTCAAAAAATGTACACCTGCGTTGTAATGTGTTGCCACAAATTGTATGTGGGGGTGCTGAAGCTGCAGGAGAGGTGCGAGGGCCACATGAAACAGTCTGGAGGGCCAGATTCCATCCGCAGGCCTTGTGTTTGACATCTGTGTTATAGAAAATGTATACAGTGCCAACAGTATGTGCAGCGCTTTATTAAGGCTTTTTGTCTTGGCTTCTCTCTGGGACTGCGTTGGGCAACACTGTCCGACTCATTCCAACAAGACTGATGTGAATGAGCCAAAAGAAGTTTAAAAACCTATATATCCAACTAAAAACAGTGCTGGGTCACAACTGTAATTTTTTCTATTGCCGATAACGATACCGATATTTTGGCCATTGAATATCGGTATCGGACGATATTGGCCGGTATTATCGGACATTTAACATTTTTTTTTTTTTCTTGACAGGTACTTTTGTGGAGGTATCTGGGGGTCTAAAAGACCCCAAACCCCTCCTCTGCACTTAAAAGCATTCAAAACGCCAAGTTTGGCTGTTTTGAATGCTGTCATTTTTTTTAATCTGGCGCCGAGTACCCGGAAGTGATGACATAACATCACTTCCGGGTTTTTGCATTGAGACCTGATCAGAGCCGAATGCGGCTTTGATTGGGTCTTCAGCGGCAGTGCAGGCTGGTTGCCCGGGTCTCCTGTCCCACCGGACCCGGGCGAGCCGCGGAAGGCGGCGGGAGGGGGGGGATGTCCCCTCCCGCTCCTTGCAATGGCTTCTCAGCTGAATCGGTTGCCATTACAAGACAGCTGACCACTGGCTATGGACGCCGGTATCGGGGTGATGCCTCTAGCTGCAGACATCACTCCGGTACAAGCACTTTCCTGAAATATCGGCAATATCGGTAACCTCAGGGGCCGATTCCGATATATCAGGGAAAGTGCATATCGGCCCTCAAAATATCAGCTTTGCCGATAAACGGACGATCCCTACTGTAAATATATCATCTAGTGCAATCTAAATGATAAAGTGATACTCAAAGTCTGAGAACCAAAAAAATCAAACAATCATGTGAAAAAATAAAAATCTCTATAACATAGGTGTATCTTGATAGAGTCAATGAGCAAAATGATCCACCATGCAGTGCAAACAAACAGTACTGTGCTGGTGCTCACCTCCACCTGTGCAATCAGGCCGCTCACTTCATTTTTTTTCCCCTGTGTCACCAGTAGGTCAAAATCAGCAGTTCCCCTCTGGGGACAAATAAATTGGTCCGGTATTCCTCTGTAACTTACTCTCCCTCCAATCAGCTCTGTGAGCCTCAATACTGATCAACAATATATGGGGGAACAAGAGAATAGCAGAATCTAGTGCTCTCTGTTAAACTAAAATTTGATTGTTCCATAAAGTGAAAGATAAAACACTCACAAGTGTAGCACTTAAGCAGTGTGGGCTGATCCAGTGTACAACATATGTATCTCTTCAATCGAGATGGCCGCAATGTGACGTCAGCACGTAGGCTCCGCCCCCTATTAACGTTACGTTAGGGCGTAGACTTCTTCAGTATCTCCCCAAATCATCACTGACTGTGGAAAATGTTGCATTTCATTTGGAAATGAAGGTCCCAGAGTCTGTAGGAGGAGTGGAGAGGCACAGAATCCAAGTTGCATGAGGTCCAGTGTGAAGTTTTCACAGTCAGTGATGATTTGGGGAGTCATGTCATCTGCTGGTGTTGGCCCACTTTGTTTTATCAAGTCCAAAGTCAGCGCAGCCCTCTAGCAGGAAATTCTAGAGCACTTTATGCTTCCCTCTGCTGACCGGCTTTCACTTTGCCCTTGGCTGTGAAAGAGTCCTTAAAGCTTCCTGAGGTATTACTTTCCTGAGGCAGCTAATCTTTAAGGTAGACTGTATTGCTGAGACTTCAGGTCCCTTCCTGGCGCCCCCTTTACCCCCTAATCTTTAGGGCTTTACAACTTGACACTCCCTTTACTGTATTACTCTGGGTTAGCCGGCTCCTTGATCCCTTTGACACCTCTGGAGTGGTCCCCTCTCTTAGGCAGACCCCTGGGCAGATCCTTGAGTACTCACGATACTGTTTTTCCAGAAATATTCTGCCCAGCAGCTCCACTGGTCAGCACACTGGATCTTCTGCAGCTCAGCTCAACCCCTGGTCCCTAGGCTGACCGCCTGGACCACCTTCCTCACTTCAGCAGGAGGAGAGACAGCCATCCACCTCCTACTGGGACTTTGCTCCCACCAAAAGACACCCTGTCACATGCCCCCTGAGGATTTATTCCCAATCCCAGGATGCATTGCAGCAATGTCCACCCACTGGGACAGTCATAAACCCTGGTGTGCTATTGGCTAGGTTTCCTCCACTGTCCAACAAGGTCCCTCATTGGATACAGTGGGGAGACTCCCCAGACTCAACAGGTCATACTTGGAAGCATGTGACAGGCTAACTAACAGATCAGACCCTCCTGATAAGCAGAAAGGGCCACTAGCACCTAGCAACTACCTAGGAGGGTGCTACATCTACAAAAATGTGAGGGGTGTACTGACTTTTGTGAGATACTGTATATCTAAGGAGGATGGGGTGGGGGGTATTTTAGGTGAGGAGGAAATTTAAAATAGAACAAGTAAACTCTGCATGAAGGTGCAAATGAAGTTTAATTAATTTTAATGCAGTTGCCTTTATGTTTCAGCCACCAACCCCACACCCCGCAAATGGCAGCCACCTACCAAAATACTTACCTATAGTTCTGTCTCCAATTTCTTCACTGCACGGCACTGCACAGTGTTTGCAGAAAAAGTCCAGCTGCTCCTGCACATGCCTGCCTCTGGATTGGCTGGGAACCACACAGAGAAGGACTCAGGAGGTACGTAAAGGTATAGTAGGTGGCTGGGGATGGGGGGAACTAATTATTGTTTCTTGGCAAAATAAAATAATTACCGTTACACTCTTGGTACCAGTGGCAATTTTACTGTAAAAGCTTCACGAAGCAAAGCAAACTCACACCATAATAAATCACTGGTGATCATTTTGGTTCTGAAATACGGTACAGCAAGAAAACTATTACTGAAATCTTTGTTCCAAATACAAAGGATCTGTTCAAAAATTAATCTTAATATTCCCTAACCCGAATCCTCTCATTTTTAAGATTCGCCAAAGGGAATCTACCATTGGATATATTTTTTTCATGTCAAGGTCATGCATGCTAAGTAATGTGGAAGTTTAATACATTCAGGTATTGCAGACTGCAGAGGGGGGAGCAGAGAGTGGGAGCAAACAGCTGCCCCTGCACTCTGCTCCCACCCTCTGCAGTCTGCATTCAGTCGCATACACAGGATCCCGCCCCTTACAACATTCAGCCGCGTGATCCCACTGTCAGCACTCCTCCTGGCACCACCCTCACAGGTTCAGAGGAGCTGGAACCATAGAGGAGGCACCAAGTATCAATGCACATTGACAATATTAGCTGTCAGTGCGCATTGAAAACAACATTGGTATCATGTGCGTATTTCTTCTGCACAGAAATATGCAACTGGTATGCACTTTTCTGCAGAGAAAAATACTCAAATGACACCAACATTGTAGTGTGAACAGGGCCCATAGAAATCAGTTGTTTTCCTTGTGTCCTTTCAGAGACCTACGTTAGGACAATGCAGGTCAAATCTGCACCATCAATTCTTATGCATGTATGTATGTAGTGAACAAGGCCTAACTGTTCCCATAGTCTGCTGTCCTATGTTTATGTAGCACTACTCCCTTGGGAGCTGCTTGAAGTGGATCCCCCTGGGTTACCCATAGCAACGACCTGTAAATTCTTATTACTGTCAGCAAAGAGTCTAGGGGACTTGGTTTTTGTTGTTTTATTTTTAGAACTGGGATAGGAGAAGGGATGAGTGGGATACTACAACTTGATGAACTATGCACAACTGTAGGACTTCTAACTGAGTTGAGTGCGGCAAGGCCGCTGCTTCACCTTGCCACTGAAGTGAAGAAAGGTGAACTATTGAATTTCTCTTCAGGGCCCCACTTGGCACCCCCTTTACTATTACTCTTCAGGGCTCTACTTGGCACCACCTTTACGCTTGCTAACTGTGTGAGCTGACCTTCTGTCCTCTGACCTCACTGAAGCGGTCTCCCTTCCTGGGCAGACCCCTTGGCAAGCCCCCTGGTACTCACGGACACTGTTTTTCCCCGCTTGACTCTGCCTGCAGCTCCACCATCAGCTTTCCAGGACCCTCAAGGCTCAGCTCCACACCTGGTTCACTAGGCCAAATGCCTATGACCACCTTTCTCAGGCTGCAGGAGGAGAGACACCCTCCTCCTGGGACTCTGCTGCCCGCCAAAGACGCCCTGTCACATGTGCCCTCAGCAATTATGGTCAATCCCAGGATGCACTGCTGTGGTCCCCTCCCACTGGAATTGCCACAAAAGCATGTGTGCCACTGGCTGGGTTTCCTCCACTGTCCAAAAGGCTCCCCTATTGGATACAGTGGGGACACTCCCTCAGACCAAGTGACTCACACCTGGACACATGTAACAGGCATAACTAACAGATCAGGCTCCCCTGATAAGCAGATGGAGCATAACAATGCTTTTTCCTAGCACCTATCTAGGAGGGTGCTACATATGAATCACAATATTTGAGAGTTTTGTTGAAATTCAGTAATGCCTCGTTCACAGCATATGTTCTAAAAAACGAATGGAAAATATGTGCAAATTCGACTTGCTTAGAATATTTTGGGCTTGTTCTAACGTAAGTCTCTGCAAGGACATAAAGAAAACTATTGATTTCTATGTGCCATGTTTACACTATAATGTTGGTGTCAGATGAGTTCTAATATTTATTCTATTATTTAAAACTATTTCTACAATATTTATGGATACATCTACAGCTCGCTGATCAGATCCAATGTCCTGTGAGCTCTAGATTTGACATTTTTTTTTAGGGGTTCCCCGAGATCTCAGACTTTTTGCCAGGGGTTCCTCCATGGTAAAAAGGTTGAAAAGCACTGCTCTAGAAGGATGGATCATCTTTGTTCAGGCATCATTCAGGATCACCATCTACTTCCTGAGATGCCGGTGTTCTGCTGAAAACTCCAACTTGCCAAGAACTTCAAAGACCTTACCTCTGGTGAGTGTACAGTGAGATTTCGACCACTTGGTGTTTTAACTAGGGTTGAGCGGACACCTAGATGTCCGTGTTCAACGGGTTCGGCCGAACTTTAAAAAAAAGTCCGGGTCCGTGTCCCGGACTTTTACCGAACTTTTCCCGGACACCGAACCCCATTGAAGTCAATGGGGACCCGAACTTTAAGGCACTAAAATGGCTCTAAAACACCAAAGGAAAGGGCTAGAGTGCTGCAAATGGCAGCAAAACGTAATTAAGAGCATGGCAAGTGCTCTGCAAACAAATGTGGATAGGGAAATAACTTAAAACAACAAAAAAAAACAGAAAAATAAAACAATGTTCTTCTTCATCTCTGAAGGACGAGGCCCATATGGAGTAGGAGGGAGGTTGAGGTGGTGGTGGATGTGGCGGTGACATAGGCGTGCGCACAGGGTGTGCTGGGTGTGCCTGGGCACACCCTAATCACCTAGGGCACATAGCATTGCCAGTGAGGAGATGGGAAAGATCTCCCTGGGACCTGCTCTGCTCTATTTCTCCTTGCCTACAGGTACATGGCCCCGATACATTACTCTCCCTGCTGGCAAACACATGCATGTGTATTTCAACTTTGGGGTGCACACCTTAATGCAATAGGCTGCGCACACCTATGGGCGGTGTAGGTGGAAGCGGCGGTGGAGGAGGACCAGGGCCGGATTAACAGCATCATGGGCTTGGTGCTGAGGATTTTGAAGGGCCTTAAGGGCCGTGCCTTGCCATGCACCCAGAGGAGGAAGGGTGCAGCCATGCATGCCTAATTCAACATGGGATGCTGTCTCTGAAGCCCATAAACACATCCATGCATCGCCAACTGTCCCTCCTTGTCCGGCCTTCACGCTGTGTGGGGAGGTTCTGAGGGTGCTGCCTGGGGAAGCGAGCATAGAAGCCAGACTTCTGTGTTTACAAGTGACAGAAGAGCGGTAACAGTGAATATGGCCAACCCGGGGCCTATATAAAAGGTAGGGGCCTGGAGCTGCAGCTCCAATAGCCCCTACATTAATCTGGCCCTGAGGAGGAGGACGAGGTAGCCAACACTGCTTCTTTTCAAAAATTTTAAATGAGGGTACACCCCAAAAGAGTGAGAAAGAGCAAAAATGGAACAATGGGTGGGTAAGGTCGGTATCCATTGCTATTCTGCATAAGGTACGGAAAAGTCCCGTGGGATCCATGCCTGGTTCATTTTAATGAACGTGAGCTTGTCCACATTGTCTCTGGACAGGCGGCTGCGCTTGTCTGTTATAACGCCCCCAGCCGTGCTAAATACCCGTTCAGATAATACACTGGCTGCAGGGCACGCCAGCACCTCCAAGGCGTAAAGGGCAAGCTCAGGCCATGTGCCCAATTTGGAGACCCAGAAGTTGAAGGGGGCAGACCCGTCATTCACTACATGTAGGCGTGTGCACACATACTGCTCCACCATGTTGGTAAAATGCTGCCTCCTGCTAAGACGTTCCATCTGAGCTGCTGGTGCTGCTGTTTGTTGTGGCGTGCTGACAAAGCTTTTCCACATTTCGGCCATGCTAACCCTGCCTTCTGAGGTGCTGGCGGTGCCCTGGTTGCGTTGGCGACCTCCTCCTCCTCCTCCTCTGCCTTGTGCTTCCACTGTGGCCCCGCTGTCAGATGGGAATGCCAGCAGCATGGCGTCTACCAGCGTGCGCTTGTACTCGCGCATCTTGCGATCGCGCTCCAGTGAGTGAATTAAGGACGGTACGTTGTCCTTGTAACGGGGATCCAGCAGCGTGGCCACCCAGTAATCAGCACAAGTTAGAATGTGGGCAACTCGGCGGTCGTTGTGGAGACACTGCAGCATGTAATCGCTCATGTGTGCCAGGCTGCCCAGAGGCAACGAAAGGCTGTCCTCTGTGGGAGGTGTATGGTCCGTGTCCTCTGTATCCCCCCAGCCACGCACCAGTGATGGCCATGAGCTGGCCTGGGTGCCACCCTGCTGTGAACATGGTTCCATCTCCTCCTCCAGCTCCTCCTCCTCCTCATCCTCCTCATCCTCCAGAACTGTGCCCCTGCTGGACAATTGCGTCCCTGGCGTTTGCGTGTGCAGGAACCCACCCTCGGAGCCCCTTGCGAATGACTGCCCTGAAAGCCTTGGAAATGTTACCTCTTCATCCTCCTCCTCCTCCTCATCCTGTGCCACATCCTCTTCCATCATCGCCCGAATTGTTTTTTCAAGGAGGCATAGAAGTGGGATAGTTAAGCTGAGAACGGCGTCATTGCCACTGGCCATGTTGGTGGAGTACTCAAAACAGCGCAACAAGGCACACAGGTCTCGCATGGAGGCCCAGTTATTGGTGGTGAAGTGGTGCTGTTCCGCAGAGCGACTCACGCGTGCGTGCTGCAGCTGAAACTCCACTATGGCCTGCTGCTGCTCGCACAGTCTTTCCAGCATGTGCAAGGTGGAGTTCCACCTTGTGGGCACGTCACATATGAGGCGGTGAGCGGGAAGGCCGAAGTTACGCTGCAGCGCTGCCAGGCGAGCAGCAGCAGGGTGAGAACGCCGAAAGTGCGCACAAACGGCCCGCACTTTCTGCAGCAGCTCTGACATATCGGGGTAGTTTTTAAGGAACCTCTGCACCACCAAATTCAGCACATGCGCCAGGCAAGGGATGTGCGTCAAACCGGCTAGGCCCAGAGCTGCTATGAGATTTCGCCCGTTATCGCACACCACCAGGCCGGGCTTGAGGCTCGCTGGCAGCAACCACTCATTTGTCTGCTGTTCCATGCTCCTCCACAACTCCTGCGCGGTGTGTGGTTTGTCCCCCAAACAGGCAAGTTGTAAAACTGCCTGCTGTCGTTTACCCCTGGCCGTGCTGAAGTTGGTGGTGAAGGTGTTACGCTGTCCGGATGAGGAGGCGGTAGAGGATGAGGAAGCGGAGTAGGAGGAGTTAGGAACAGGAGGCAAACTGAAGCGCCCTGCAATCCTCGGTGGTGGAAGGACATGCGCCAAATTGCTATCCGCCTCAGGCCCATCCGCCACTGCATTTACCCAGTGTGCCGTTAGGGAGATATAACGCCCCTGACCGTGCTTACTGGTCCACGTATCCGTAGTTAGGTGGACCTTGGCACAGATGGCGTTGCGCAGTGCACACCTGATATTTTCCCCCACTTGGTTGTGCAGGGAAGGGATGGCTTGCCTGGAAAAGTAGTGGCGGCTGGGCACGACGTACTGTGGGACAGCCACCGACATAAGGTTTTTAAAACTGTGCGTCTCCACCAGACGGAATGACAGCATTTCAAAGGCCAATAATTTTGAAATGCTGGCATTCAGGGCCAGGGATCGCGGGTGGGTAGGGGGGTACTTCCTCTTCCTCTCAAGTGTTTGGGAGATGGAAAGCTGAACGCTTCCACGGGACATTGTGGAGATGGTTGTTGGTGACCCAGGTGGTGGTGTTGCTGACAGATCGTCTGTTTGCGGGGTGGCAGGTGCCGGTATCACTACAGATGTGGCTGGAGCGGCCGAGACTGCAGCAGAAGAGGAAGCAGGATGAGCCAGAGACGTTTCTTGGTTTTGAAGGTGTGTACTCCACTGCAGCTCGTGCTTTGCACTTAGATGCCTGATCATGCAGGTTGTGCTCAGGTTGAGAAGGTTTATGCCTCGCTTCAAGCTCTGATTGCACAGGGTGCAAACCACTCGTGTCCTGTCATCAGCACATTTTCTAAAGAACTTCCACGCTAGAGAACTCCTTTGAGCTGACTTTGGTGCGCTCGTTCCCTTGCTGCGTTGGGCAGTAGCGGGCGTAGTGTCTAGGGCACGGCCGCTCCGCTTCTGCACCCTGCTCCCTCTTCTGCTGTGCTGGTGGCTCTGTGCGACCACCGCCTCTTCCTCCAAACTACTCAGGTCACCTGCATGACGTTCATTCCATGTGGGGTCGAGGACCTCATCGTCCTCCACATCATCTTCCACCCAGTCTTCACCCCTGCCCTCCTTGTCGGTCTCCACAATGCTGAACGCCGCAGCAGTTGGCACCTGCGTTTCGTCATCATCGGAGACGTGCTGCGATGATCCTTGCATGTACTCATCTTGAGAAATAAGTGGTTGGGCATCGCTGCAATCAATCTCTTCCACTTCTGGGGCAGGGCTAGGTGGATGGCCCTGGGAAACCCTGCTGACAGAGTCCTCAAAAAGAATAAGAGACTGCTGTATGGCTTGGGGCTCAGACTGCTGGCCTGATTTGCAAGGGGGTGAGGTGAAAGACGGTTGGACATTGGCTGCAGGTGCCAACTCTGACCTTTCTGCAGTAGACTGGGTGGGAGACAATGTGAAGGAACTGGAGGCACTGTCAGCAGCAAACCAATCTACTATCGCCTCAACTTGTTCTGGCCTCATCACTTCTAGGGGCGTTTGATGCCCTACCAAATACTGATGCAGGTTCTGTCGCCTACTCACACTTGAGGAAGGTGTTTCACTTGTGCGTGTAGCTGGCACAGATCGACCACGTCCTCTCCTTGCAACAGGAGCTCTACCAGCAGCACCACGACCCAGGCCACGGCCCTTATTTGACGGTCTCCTCATATTTCTGTAATTTAAGATCTTGCCCTAGAAAGGTTTTTATTGAATAGCGGAATAGGAAATATGATCCAAAAAAGTGTATGTATCTCGCACGTACAAAACCACACTAGGCCCCAATTACTATTGTTTCTACCCCTAAAAGGATGGATGAGGAGTAGGATGAGTATGGAACAGACAGCACCCTCAAATCTTCAGAAGTATGAGATGAACCCCAACAACTTGGAAAGGTGGATCTCTCTCACACGTACCAACACAGACTATCCCCCAATTTAACTGATCCCCAAAGGTTTTTGATTAAATAGCGGAATAGAAAATATGATCCAAAAAAAGTGTATGTATATCACACGTACACAACCACACTAGGCCCCAATTACTATTGTTTGTACCCCTAAAAGGCTAGGAGTAGGGGGAGTATGGAACAGGCAGCACCCTCAAACCTTCAGAAGTATGAGATGAACCCCAACAACTTGGAAAGGTGGATCTCTCTCACACGTACCAACACAGACTATCCCCCAATTTAACTGATCCCCAAAGGTTTTTGATTAAATAGCGGAATAGAAAATATGATCCAAAAAAAGTGTATGTATATCACACGTACACAACCACACTAGGCCCCAATTACTATTGTTTGTACCCCTAAAAGGCTAGATGAGGAGTAGGGGGGGTATGGAACAGGCAGCACCCTCAAATCTTCAGAAGTATGAGATGAACCCCAAAAACTTGGAAAGGTGGATCTCTCTCACACGTACCAACACAGACTATCCCCCAATTTAACTGATCCCCAAAGGTTTTTGATTAAATAGCGGAATAGAAAATATGATCCAAAAAAAGTGTATGTATATCACACGTACACAACCACACTAGGCCCCAATTACTATTGTTTGTACCCCTAAAAGGCTAGATGAGGAGTAGGGGGGGTATGGAACAGGCAGCACCCTCAAACCTTCAGAAGTATGAGATGAACCCCAACAACTTGGAAAGGTGGATCTCTCTCACACGTACCAACACAGACTATCCCCCAATTTAACTGATCCCCAAAGGTTTTTGATTAAATAGCGGAATAGAAAATATGATCCAAAAAAAGTGTATGTATATCACACGTACACAACCACACTAGGCCCCAATTACTATTGTTTGTACCCCTAAAAGGCTAGATGAGGAGTAGGGGGGGTATGGAACAGGCAGCACCCTCAAACCTTCAGAAGTATGAGATGAACCCCAACAACTTGGAAAGGTGGATCTCTCTCACACGTACCAACACAGACTATCCCCCAATTTAACTGATCCCCAAAGGTTTTTGATTAAATAGCGGAATAGAAAATATGATCCAAAAAAAGTGTATGTATATCACACGTACACAACCACACTGGGCCCCAATTACTATTGTTTGTACCCCTAAAAGGCTAGATGAGGAGTAGGGGGGGTATGGAACAGGCAGCACCCTCAAACCTTCAGAAGTATGAGATGAACCCCAACAACTTGGAAAGGTGGATCTCTCTCACACGTACCAACACAGACTATCCCCCAATTTAACTGATCCCCAAAGGTTTTTGATTAAATAGCGGAATAGAAAATATGATCCAAAAAAAGTGTATGTATATCACACGTACACAACCACACTGGGCCCCAATTACTATTGTTTGTACCCCTAAAAGGCTAGATGAGGAGTAGGGGGAGTATGGAACAGGCAGCACCCTCAAACCTTCAGAAGTATGAGATGAACCCCAACAACTTGGAAAGGTGGATCTCTCTCACACGTACCAACACAGACTATCCCCCAATTTAACTGATCCCCAAAGGTTTTTGATTAAATAGCGGAATAGAAAATATGATCCAAAAAAAGTGTATGTATATCACACGTACACAACCACACTAGGCCCCAATTACTATTGTTTGTACCCCTAAAAGGCTAGATGAGGAGTAGGGGGGGTATGGAACAGGCAGCACCCTCAAACCTTCAGAAGTATGAGATGAACCCCAACAACTTGGAAAGGTGGATCTCTCTCACACGTACCAACACAGACTATCCCCCAATTTAACTGATCCCCAAAGGTTTTTGATTAAATAGCGGAATAGAAAATATGATCCAAAAAAAGTGTATGTATATCACACGTACACAACCACACTGGGCCCCAATTACTATTGTTTGTACCCCTAAAAGGCTAGGAGTAGGGGGAGTATGGAACAGGCAGCACCCTCAAACCTTCAGAAGTATGAGATGAACCCCAACAACTTGGAAAGGTGGATCTCTCTCACACGTACCAACACAGACTATCCCCCAATTTAACTGATCCCCAAAGGTTTTTGATTAAATAGCGGAATAGAAAATATGATCCAAAAAAAGTGTATGTATATCACACGTACACAACCACACTAGGCCCCAATTACTATTGTTTGTACCCCTAAAAGGCTAGGAGTAGGGGGAGTATGGAACAGGCAGCACCCTCAAACCTTCAGAAGTATGAGATGAACCCCAAAAACTTGGAAAGGTGGATCTCTCTCACACGTACCAACACAGACTATCCCCCAATTTAACTGATCCCCAAAGGTTTTTGATTAAATAGCGGAATAGAAAATATGATCCAAAAAAAGTGTATGTATATCACACGTACACAACCACACTAGGCCCCAATTACTATTGTTTGTACCCCTAAAAGGCTAGATGAGGAGTAGGGGGGGTATGGAACAGGCAGCACCCTCAAACCTTCAGAAGTATGAGATGAACCCCAACAACTTGGAAAGGTGGATCTCTCTCACACGTACCAACACAGACTATCCCCCAATTTAACTGATCCCCAAAGGTTTTTGATTAAATAGCGGAATAGAAAATATGATCCAAAAAAAGTGTATGTATATCACACGTACACAACCACACTAGGCCCCAATTACTATTGTTTGTACCCCTAAAAGGCTAGATGAGGAGTAGGGGGGGTATGGAACAGGCAGCACCCTCAAACCTTCAGAAGTATGAGATGAACCCCAACAACTTGGAAAGGTGGATCTCTCTCACACGTACCAACACAGACTATCCCCCAATTTAACTGATCCCCAAAGGTTTTTGATTAAATAGCGGAATAGAAAATATGATCCAAAAAAAGTGTATGTATATCACACGTACACAACCACACTAGGCCCCAATTACTATTGTTTGTACCCCTAAAAGGCTAGATGAGGAGTAGGGGGGGTATGGAACAGGCAGCACCCTCAAACCTTCAGAAGTATGAGATGAACCCCAACAACTTGGAAAGGTGGATCTCTCTCACACGTACCAACACAGACTATCCCCCAATTTAACTGATCCCCAAAGGTTTTTGATTAAATAGCGGAATAGAAAATATGATCCAAAAAAAGTGTATGTATATCACACGTACACAACCACACTGGGCCCCAATTACTATTGTTTGTACCCCTAAAAGGCTAGATGAGGAGTAGGGGGGGTATGGAACAGGCAGCACCCTCAAACCTTCAGAAGTATGAGATGAACCCCAACAACTTGGAAAGGTGGATCTCTCTCACACGTACCAACACAGACTATCCCCCAATTTAACTGATCCCCAAAGGTTTTTGATTAAATAGCGGAATAGAAAATATGATCCAAAAAAAGTGTATGTATATCACACGTACACAACCACACTGGGCCCCAATTACTATTGTTTGTACCCCTAAAAGGCTAGATGAGGAGTAGGGGGAGTATGGAACAGGCAGCACCCTCAAACCTTCAGAAGTATGAGATGAACCCCAACAACTTGGAAAGGTGGATCTCTCTCACACGTACCAACACAGACTATCCCCCAATTTAACTGATCCCCAAAGGTTTTTGATTAAATAGCGGAATAGAAAATATGATCCAAAAAAAGTGTATGTATATCACACGTACACAACCACACTAGGCCCCAATTACTATTGTTTGTACCCCTAAAAGGCTAGATGAGGAGTAGGGGGGGTATGGAACAGGCAGCACCCTCAAACCTTCAGAAGTATGAGATGAACCCCAACAACTTGGAAAGGTGGATCTCTCTCACACGTACCAACACAGACTATCCCCCAATTTAACTGATCCCCAAAGGTTTTTGATTAAATAGCGGAATAGAAAATATGATCCAAAAAAAGTGTATGTATATCACACGTACACAACCACACTGGGCCCCAATTACTATTGTTTGTACCCCTAAAAGGCTAGATGAGGAGTAGGGGGGGTATGGAACAGGCAGCACCCTCAAACCTTCAGAAGTATGAGATGAACCCCAACAACTTGGAAAGGTGGATCTCTCTCACACGTACCAACACAGACTATCCCCCAATTTAACTGATCCCCAAAGGTTTTTGATTAAATAGCGGAATAGAAAATATGATCCAAAAAAAGTGTATGTATATCACACGTACACAACCACACTGGGCCCCAATTACTATTGTTTGTACCCCTAAAAGGCTAGATGAGGAGTAGGAGGAGTATAGAACAGGCAGCACCCTCAAACCTTCAGAAGTATGAGATGAACCCCAACAACTTGGAAAGGTGGATCTCTCTCACACGTACCAACACAGACTATCCCCCAATTTAACTGATCCCCAAAGGTTTTTGATTAAATAGCGGAATAGAAAATATGATCCAAAAAAAGTGTATGTATATCACACGTACACAACCACACTAGGCCCCAATTACTATTGTTTGTACCCCTAAAAGGCTAGGAGTAGGGGGAGTATGGAACAGGCAGCACCCTCAAACCTTCAGAAGTATGAGATGAACCCCAACAACTTGGAAAGGTGGATCTCTCTCACACGTACCAACACAGACTATCCCCCAATTTAACTGATCCCCAAAGGTTTTTGATTAAATAGCGGAATAGAAAATATGATCCAAAAAAAGTGTATGTATATCACACGTACACAACCACACTAGGCCCCAATTACTATTGTTTGTACCCCTAAAAGGCTAGATGAGGAGTAGGGGGGGTATGGAACAGGCAGCACCCTCAAACCTTCAGAAGTATGAGATGAACCCCAACAACTTGGAAAGGTGGATCTCTCTCACACGTACCAACACAGACTATCCCCCAATTTAACTGATCCCCAAAGGTTTTTGATTAAATAGCGGAATAGAAAATATGATCCAAAAAAAGTGTATGTATATCACACGTACACAACCACACTGGGCCCCAATTACTATTGTTTGTACCCCTAAAAGGCTAGATGAGGAGTAGGGGGGGTATGGAACAGGCAGCACCCTCAAACCTTCAGAAGTATGAGATGAACCCCAACAACTTGGAAAGGTGGATCTCTCTCACACGTACCAACACAGACTATCCCCCAATTTAACTGATCCCCAAAGGTTTTTGATTAAATAGCGGAATAGAAAATATGATCCAAAAAAAGTGTATGTATATCACACGTACACAACCACACTGGGCCCCAATTACTATTGTTTGTACCCCTAAAAGGCTAGATGAGGAGTAGGGGGAGTATGGAACAGGCAGCACCCTCAAACCTTCAGAAGTATGAGATGAACCCCAACAACTTGGAAAGGTGGATCTCTCTCACACGTACCAACACAGACTATCCCCCAATTTAACTGATCCCCAAAGGTTTTTGATTAAATAGCGGAATAGAAAATATGATCCAAAAAAAGTGTATGTATATCACACGTACACAACCACACTAGGCCCCAATTACTATTGTTTGTACCCCTAAAAGGCTAGATGAGGAGTAGGGGGGGTATGGAACAGGCAGCACCCTCAAACCTTCAGAAGTATGAGATGAACCCCAACAACTTGGAAAGGTGGATCTCTCTCACACGTACCAACACAGACTATCCCCCAATTTAACTGATCCCCAAAGGTTTTTGATTAAATAGCGGAATAGAAAATATGATCCAAAAAAAGTGTATGTATATCACACGTACACAACCACACTGGGCCCCAATTACTATTGTTTGTACCCCTAAAAGGCTAGATGAGGAGTAGGGGGGGTATGGAACAGGCAGCACCCTCAAACCTTCAGAAGTATGAGATGAACCCCAACAACTTGGAAAGGTGGATCTCTCTCACACGTACCAACACAGACTATCCCCCAATTTAACTGATCCCCAAAGGTTTTTGATTAAATAGCGGAATAGAAAATATGATCCAAAAAAAGTGTATGTATATCACACGTACACAACCACACTGGGCCCCAATTACTATTGTTTGTACCCCTAAAAGGCTAGATGAGGAGTAGGGGGAGTATGGAACAGGCAGCACCCTCAAACCTTCAGAAGTATGAGATGAACCCCAACAACTTGGAAAGGTGGATCTCTCTCACACGTACCAACACAGACTATCCCCCAATTTAACTGATCCCCAAAGGTTTTTGATTAAATAGCGGAATAGAAAATATGATCCAAAAAAAGTGTATGTATATCACACGTACACAACCACACTAGGCCCCAATTACTATTGTTTGTACCCCTAAAAGGCTAGATGAGGAGTAGGGGGAGTATGGAACAGGCAGCACCCTCAAACCTTCAGAAGTATGAGATGAACCCCAACAACTTGGAAAGGTGGATCTCTCTCACACGTACCAACACAGACTATCCCCCAATTTAACTGATCCCCAAAGGTTTTTGATTAAATAGCGGAATAGAAAATATGATCCAAAAAAAGTGTATGTATATCACACGTACACAACCACACTAGGCCCCAATTACTATTGTTTGTACCCCTAAAAGGCTAGGAGTAGGGGGAGTATGGAACAGGCAGCACCCTCAAACCTTCAGAAGTATGAGATGAACCCCAAAAACTTGGAAAGGTGGATCTCTCTCACACGTACCAACACAGACTATCCCCCAATTTAACTGATCCCCAAAGGTTTTTGATTAAATAGCGGAATAGAAAATATGATCCAAAAAAAGTGTATGTATATCACACGTACACAACCACACTAGGCCCCAATTACTATTGTTTGTACCCCTAAAAGGCTAGATGAGGAGTAGGGGGGGTATGGAACAGGCAGCACCCTCAAACCTTCAGAAGTATGAGATGAACCCCAACAACTTGGAAAGGTGGATCTCTCTCACACGTACCAACACAGACTATCCCCCAATTTAACTGATCCCCAAAGGTTTTTGATTAAATAGCGGAATAGAAAATATGATCCAAAAAAAGTGTATGTATATCACACGTACACAACCACACTAGGCCCCAATTACTATTGTTTGTACCCCTAAAAGGCTAGATGAGGAGTAGGGGGGGTATGGAACAGGCAGCACCCTCAAACCTTCAGAAGTATGAGATGAACCCCAACAACTTGGAAAGGTGGATCTCTCTCACACGTACCAACACAGACTATCCCCCAATTTAACTGATCCCCAAAGGTTTTTGATTAAATAGCGGAATAGAAAATATGATCCAAAAAAAGTGTATGTATATCACACGTACACAACCACACTAGGCCCCAATTACTATTGTTTGTACCCCTAAAAGGCTAGGAGTAGGGGGAGTATGGAACAGGCAGCACCCTCAAACCTTCAGAAGTATGAGATGAACCCCAAAAACTTGGAAAGGTGGATCTCTCTCACACGTACCAACACAGACTATCCCCCAATTTAACTGATCCCCAAAGGTTTTTGATTAAATAGCGGAATAGAAAATATGATCCAAAAAAAGTGTATGTATATCACACGTACACAACCACACTAGGCCCCAATTACTATTGTTTGTACCCCTAAAAGGCTAGATGAGGAGTAGGGGGGGTATGGAACAGGCAGCACCCTCAAACCTTCAGAAGTATGAGATGAACCCCAACAACTTGGAAAGGTGGATCTCTCTCACACGTACCAACACAGACTATCCCCCAATTTAACTGATCCCCAAAGGTTTTTGATTAAATAGCGGAATAGAAAATATGATCCAAAAAAAGTGTATGTATATCACACGTACACAACCACACTAGGCCCCAATTACTATTGTTTGTACCCCTAAAAGGCTAGATGAGGAGTAGGGGGAGTATGGAACAGGCAGCACCCTCAAATCTTCAGAAGTATGAGATTGTGTTCACTGTACCCCACAAAGATTGAGTTCACTGCACCCCACAATGATTGTGTTCACTGCACCCCACAAAGATTGTGTTCACTGCACCTCACAAAGATTGTGTTCACTGTACCCCCCAAAGATTGTGTTCACTGCACCCCACAAAGATTCTGTTCACTGTACCCCACAAAGATTGTGTTCACTGCACCCTAAAAGGATGTTGTTCACTGCACCCCACAAAGATTGTGTTCACTGCACCCTAAAAGGATGTTGTTCACTGCACCCCAAAAAGATTGTGTTCACTGTACCCCCCCAAAGATTGTGTTCACTGCACCCCACAAAGATTGTGTTCACTGCACCCCAAAAAGATTGTGTTCACTGTACCCCCCAAAGATTGTGTTCACTGCACCCCAAAAAGATTGTGTTCACTGTACCCCCCAAAGATTGTGTTCACTGCACCCCACAAAGATTCTGTTCACTGTACCCCACAAAGATTGTGTTCACTGCACCCCAAAAAGATTGTGTTCACTGTACCCCCCCAAAGATTGTGTTCACTGCACCCCACAAAGATTCTGTTCACTGCACCCCACAAAGGATTTTGTTCACTGCACCCCAAAAAGATTGTGTTCACTGCACCCCAAAAAGGATTTTGATCACTGCACCCCAAAAAGGATGTTGTTCACTGCACCCCAAAAATGATTTTGTTCACTCCACCCCAAAAAGATTGTGTTCACTGCACCCCACAAAGATTGTGTTCACTGCACCCCAAAAAGATTGTGTTCACTGTACCCCCCAAAGATTGTGTTCACTGCACCCCACAAAGATTCTGTTCACTGTACCCCACAAAGATTGTGTTCACTGCACCCCAAAAAGATTGTGTTCACTGCACCCCAAAAAGGATGTTGTTCACTGCACCCCAAAAAGGATGTTGTTCACTCCACCCCAAAAAGATTGTGTTCACTGCACCCCACAAAGATTGTGTTCACTGCACCCCAAAAAGATTGTGTTCACTGCACCCCAAAAATGATTTTGTTCACTGCACCCCAAAAAGGATTTTGTTCACTGCACCCCAAAAAGGATGTTGTTCACTCCACCCCAAAAAGATTGTGTTCACTGCACCCCAAAAAGATTGTGTTCACTGCACCCCACAAAGGATTTTGTTCACTGCACCCCAAAAAGATTGTGTTCACTGCACCCCAAAAAGGATGTTGTTCACTGCACCCCAAAAAGGATTTTGTTCACTGCACCCCAAAAAGATTGTGTTCACTGCACCCCACAAAGGATTTTGTTCACTGCACCCCACAAAGATTGTGTTCACTGCACACCAAAAAGGATTGTGTTCACTGCACCCCAAAAAGATTTTGTTCACTGCACCCCAAAAAGATTTTGTTCACTGCACCCCAAAAAGATTGTGTTCACTGCAGCCCAAAAAGATTGTGTTCACTGCAGCCCAAAAAGATTGTGTTCACTGCACACCAAAAAGGATTGTGTTCACTGCACCCCAAAAAGATTGTGTTCACTGCACCCCAAAAAGATTTTGTTCACTGCACCCCACAAAGATTGTGTTCACTGCACACCAAAAAGGATTGTGTTCACTGCACCCCAAAAAGATTGTGTTCACTGCACCCTAAAAAGATTTTGTTCACTGCACCCCAAAAAGATTGTGTTCACTGCAGCCCAAAAAGATTGTGTTCACTGCAGCCCAAAAAGATTGTGTTCACTGCAGCCCAAAAAGATTGTGTTCACTGCAGCTCACACACAGAAAAATGGATGTGGATCACTGACACCTGCCTATCTCCAATCCCACACCACACAGCAATATCGATTGTAGTTTGTAGAACACAGTTTCCCTAAAATTCAGCAGACTCTGTCCCTAACAGGATTGAGAAGAGATCGTAGATCAGGATTGAGTGCAGATTCACCCCACCCCCCACACAGCAATATCGATTGTAGTTTGTAGAAGACACTGACCCTATAATTCAGCAGACTCTATCCCTAAAATGCCTACAACTCGCCCTGCCTAAACACTCCGACCTGTCCCTCAATTCTATCCGGACACAAATGGTTTTTTCCTGCCTATCTTTCCCTAATCAGCAGCCAGCACATTGATGTGTGCTCTGTCCCTTAGCTAAGCAGCAGAATGACGCTGCTGCGGCGGCTGCCTCGAACTTATAAAGACTTGGTCACATGCTTCAGACGGCCAATCACAGCTACTAAGACATTTGCAGGCATGGCTGGGATGGCTTAAGGCACACCAGTTAAACGATTGTTGATTGGCTGTTGAAAGCCCGCCATGAAAAGAGCGCCAAAGCATGCAAAACCCGGAAATAAAACGACCGAACACGGATTTTTACCCGAACATACAGTAAAGTGTCCGTGTCCGTGTTCGGGTAAAAAAAATCCAATTATTCGGTACGAACACGAATAATACAGTCCGTGTTCGCTCAACACTAGTTTTAGCAGAACACCGGCAGCCTTTACACTCCAGGAGATGCTTTATTGAGTGGACATTGTTAGTCTGCCAGCTAGTTGTCACTGCCTTGCAGGCGGCCATGTTTTTGGTTACTAGCTGGCAGACTTATGCCTCATACATACGCAACGATTATCGGCCGTGAATTTTCGGCCAACGTCCGATCGGCCGTTTTTCGGCTTGTTAGTATGACGCTGCCGACAACCAACTCCGACTTTTCGGCCGAAAAAAATCTGGTGTGCAGGCTATAAAATTTTTGTTGGCCGTCACCACAACGGCCGATTTTCTGTAGTCAGTACAGATTTCGGCAGACAAAAATCTGATGAGCAAGACTGGGCATGCTCAGAGAAGAAAAAACACACGGAAAGTAAACCATCACATGACATCACTTCTGAAGTAGATTTTTGTTGGCCGAGAAAATTTGTGTGCAGTCTAGAGCACATTTCAACCAACACAACAACACTGGACAAAAGTCGGCCGATCGGTCGGCCGTTAATCGTTGCGTGTGTACGAGGCATAACAATGTCCACTCATTATTGCATGTACCGGAGTGTAAAGGCTGGTGTTCTGTGAAAACACCAAGTGGTTAAAATCTCCAGTTATTCATGATGTACAGTCACCAGAAGTGACGTGATTGGAGTTCTCGGCAAGTTGGAGTTTTCGGCAGAACACTGGCTCAGAGATGACGCAATCATGTAAATTCTGTGTGTGTGGTTCCTTGTTTTGTTCACAAATATTTGACACGGATCAGTGAATTCCTACAAAGATACAATGTTGCCGTCAGATCACTGGAGGGGAAGAGACTAAGGAAATTCTTCCTCCTGCCTGCAGCAGACTGATGGCCTCATCTCAGCCTAGAAAAAGTTACTGGACTGGACAAGGATGGGTTTTTAATAGTAAATTGAATCCTTTTTATATAAAAAAAAAAATATTGTTGCTGCATATTAAGACATGTCAGGAATTTATGCAGACTTGTAAAGTTAATGAAAGGTCTACTAGAAAGTAATGTTCTATACAGGCAGAATGGAGAGTCACACAAGTGGGTTGGTCGCAGTGGCGGCTGGTGCTCGGTAATTCGGGGGGGGGGGGGGGGGCGGCAAACCAATTTCCCAAACCCCCCCCGGTCGG
The DNA here is from genome assembly GCF_965119305.1 of Pelophylax lessonae. Classification (NCBI taxonomy): domain Eukaryota; kingdom Metazoa; phylum Chordata; class Amphibia; order Anura; family Ranidae; genus Pelophylax; species Pelophylax lessonae. The sequence goes on along the minus strand of NC_138769.1, from coordinate 702,360,216 downwards.
TCAGTCAGTCAGTCAGTCTCAGTCAGTCGGTTGGCAGGCGACACGTCCCCCCCCCCCCCCCCCAACGGTCTGCCTCCTTGCCTCCTCCTTCCTCCTGTTGTGAAGCCAGGGAGTGCTGGATGGCTGAGCTGCTGTCCTTCTCCTCCAGTCGTGTCTCTTCTGCCTCTTCCTGGCAACTGGTTAGTAAGATCGCTTCTACTTTTGGCCAATCAGGAAAGGGGTCTCACAACCCTCTTCCTGATTGGCTGGGAGGAGAGTCAGTGTGACAATAGCGAATATTCATTAGCTATTGCCATACAACTGGATGGGCTCAGGGCGCAGTGCTCTACGCCCTGTGCCCACCCTTCTTTGAAGCCTATTAGAGCCTCTGGCTCTAATCACGTGCTTAAAAAACCCATTGGAATCCATGCGTCCAGGGCCCCGCATGTAGATTAGGGGTCCAGACGCATGGTTGGGGGGGCGGCGCCCCTGCGCCCCCAATGGACAAACCGCCTCTGGTTGGTCGTTTGGTTCCCCTAAAACTGTCGATGCTTGGTGTAATTAAATGGAAAGAACCTAATTTGTTTCAATACCGATGAGAACAAATGGAGTGGACATCTATTAATGAAGAAGAAGGTAAACCTTTACATCGGTTTCTCGGTCTACTTTGCTTTTTCCATGTGGATTATTTCCAGGACAACCATTATACCATTTTATAAACACCCCAGCGATACCATCAGAAGAAATAATGACTTCATTCCCGCACAACATTCTTTGTACTATTGTGGAAAATTATTTTCAGAAGTAATTTAAAAAATGAGAGCTTTTGAGATTTAATCACCTCCTTGGATGACTTTGTGACCTCTGTGTGAATATAGCAGTAAAGGTAAGCAGGACAGAAGAAGTTAAAGGTATAGTCCAGTCAAACATTAAAAAAAAAACTGTAGTTAACCACTTCAATACTGAGCACTTTTACCCCCTGCCTGCCCAGGCCAATTTTCCACTTTCAGACTTTGAATGACAATTGCGCGGTCAGGCAACCCAAACTAAATTTTTATAATTTTTTTCACACAAATATAGCTTTCTTTTGATGGTCTTCAATCACCACTGGGTTTTTTATTTTTTGCTAAATAAATGAAAAAAAGAAAAATTAAAAAAAAAAAACATGTTTTTCTTTGTTTCTGTTATAACATTTTGCAAATAAATAATTGTTCTTCATCAATGTAGCCCAAAATGTATTCTGCTACATTTCTTTGGTGACAATGACCCAAATCAGTGTATATTATTTAGTCTGTAGGAAAGTTATAGAGTCCACAAACTATGGGATATATCTGAAAATTGATCAATCCTGATGTAATGACGGCCTATCTCATTTCTTGGGACCCAAAAATGCCAGAACAGTACAAATATCCCGCAAATTACCTGATTTTGGAAAGTAGACAGTCCAAGGTGTTTAGTAAGAGGCAAGGTGAGTTTTTTGAAATCCTCATTTTTTTGTCATAAGTTTTTGGTAAATGAAGACATTTTTTTTTTTTTTTTTTTTATTATTTCAGCTTCATCATATAATGGACGTGGCTGTGATCAGGGACAATGACTGTTGAGAAGTACGAAAAAAGAAAATTATTATTTTTTACATTTTTTATATTTTTCATATTATATTTTTTTCTTTTTATTATTATTTTTTTTTTAACACACTTTGACCAGAGCAATTTAATGTTACCAAAGTAACATTGTACTATTCAGGGGAAGAATTCAGTATTTTTTTTTACATTTATACATTATGTTTGAAGAGAGCAATGAATTTCATTGCTATAAGCAAACATTTTACTGAATGAAATTGATTTATTCAATCTATTTTGTTATGAGAAAGCTGTGACTGGCCAGAGCTAATCACATGGTACAGATTGGCTGTGAATGGCCCAGTCTGTAACATGTGAACACACTGACCAATCACAGCTAGCAACACAATTGTATACAATGGATGGCTTGAAAGGAAGCCATCCATTGCTCACAACTGTCATGTGACTGGCTGTGATTGGTTACAATCAAAGAAAAGGTAATGATACAGCACACATTGTAGTGTGTGAAACGCGTCTACCTTGTCACTATTGTCACATTGGGATGTCCAGTCAATAAATCTGGATTTTGACCTCATCTGGATTGCAGCCATTTCTTTTTCTTCTGTGATTGGTTACAGCAAGGACATTGTACCAGCAGCAGGCCAGTACAGTGATTAGTCATCGGTTGTGTCTGGTGTACGCAGTCGGTGACAGATCGTATCGCTGCCCGGTCCCATGGCCGCGTGCGGGGTGCAATCATTGACATCCACCTGGTTGGATGTAAAGTTCCCTCCAGCATCACTATAGGCCAGGCGGGAACCGGTTAAATTAGATTTGGATAGAATAGGGAAATATTTTTCATTTGTGTCCCATTGGGGAGATTTCCTTTCACTTTCAGTCCAATAGACACAACAGAAAGTGAGAGGAAATATCTCCAAAGTTAGGGAAACTCCCATCTTTGGCAGTGGCAACCAGAACATGTGTCCTCATTTGAAGATTTCCCTTCTATTGCTGCTTTGGTATAAAGGCAAATAAAATCTGAATTTCATGCAAACATCTGAATGTATAATCCTTTGTACTATCTCCATTAAATTTGATATAATTATGTAATGTGACAGTCTACCCAAACAAATTATTCAATTTATTTAAAATCTAAATCTTGAATCGATGAAACAGCCTAACACTGTTTGTAGGTACATATCAATTCAGCTGTATCCAACTATTGGTGATTCTCTGGGCACTGTCTGATATGTTTGAGGCTTTTTCCATAGAATTCTCTAAAATGTGTTACAGGGTAAGCCATAAGGTCTTGCCTCAACCTTCCCCAATTACATAGTTTGGGACTGCCATGCAGAATGTGAAGGCAGGAACATGTGCATAGCCAATTTGTACATACTAGGACCATACCAGTCCCCCCCCCCCCCCTCATGCCAGGGTACTAGGTGTATTCCTGGACTCTGACCTATCCTTTCAGTCCCAAATCCAATCATTGTCCATATGTTGTGGATGTCACCTCTGTAACAACTTCTAAATATCTCCCCTTATGACCAAGAAAACCATCAAGCAACTCATTCACTCCATGGTTATCTCTTGCCTCGGCTATTGCAACTCCCCCCTCATATGCTTACCTCTACACAGGCTATCCTCCCTTCAGTCTATCATGAATTCTGCTGCCAAACTCATCCACCTTACCAATGGCTCAGTGTTTGCTACCCCTCTCTGCCTAATGAAAAAAATTAAAAATACTAACAACAACATACAAAGTCATTTACGAGTCTGCCCTGAGCTACATCACCAATCTTGTCTAAATATTTCACCCAAACTGCCCACTCCTCCCAAGACCTCATGTTCTCTATGTTCCCTTGTCTCCTTCTCCTCTAATGTTCATCTTCAGGACAATTTCACCCAAACCGCCCACTCCTCCCAAGACCTCATGTTCTCTATGTTCCCTTGTCTCCTCCTCCTCCTCTAATGTTCATCTTCAAGACAATTTCACCCAAACCGCCCACTCCTCCCAAGACCTCATGTTCTCTAGTTCCCTTGTCCTCCTCCTCCTCTAATGTTCATCTTCAAGACAATTTCACCCAAACCGCCCACTCCTCCCAAGACCTCATGTTCTCTATGTTCCCTTGTCTCCTCCTCCTCTAATGCCCATCTTCAGGACAATTTCACCCAAACCGCCCACTCCTTCCAAGACCTCATGTTCTCTAGTTCCCTTGTCCTCCTCCTCCTCTAATGCTCATCTTCAGGACAATTTCACCCAAACCGCCCACTCCTCCCAAGACCTCATGTTCTCTAGTTCCCTTGTCTCCTCCTCCTCTAATGCTCATCTTCAGAACAATTTCACCCAAACCGCCCACTCCTCCCAAGACCTCATGTTCTCTAGTTCCCTTGTCTCCTCCTCCTCTAATGTTCATCTTCAGGACAATTTCACCCAAGCCGCCCACTCCTCCCAACACCTCATGTTCTCTATGTTCCCTTGTCTCCTCCTCCTCTAATGTTCATCTTCAGGACGATTTCACCCAAACCGCCCACTCCTCCCAAGACCTCATGTTCGCTAGTTCCCTTGTCTCCTCCTCCTCTAATGTTCATCTTCAGTACAATTTCACCCAAGCCGCCCACTCCTCCCAACACCTCATGTTCTCTATGTTCCCTTGTCTCCTCCTCCTCTTATGTTCATCTTCAGGACGATTTCACCCAAACCGCCCACTCCTCCCAAGACCTCATGTTCGCTAGTTCCCTTGTCTCCTCCTCCTCTAATGTTCATCTTCAGGACAATTTCACCCAAACCGCCCACTCCTCCCAAGACCTCATGTTCTCTAGTTCCCTTGTCTCCTCCTCCTTTTCTAATGCTCATCTTGAGGACAATTTAACCCAAACCACCCACTCCTCCCAAGACCCCATGTTCGCTAGTTCCCTTGTCTCCTCCTCCTCCTCTAATGTTTATCTTCAGGACATCTCCAGAGCTTCTCCCATCCTCTGGAACTCTCCATCCCATTTTGTCCAGCTATCTACTACTCTGACTACTTTTAGGCGATTCCTGAAATCTTATCTCTTCAGGGAAGCCTATAACACCTGCAACTAACTGAACTTTTAATTCTTCCATCAGCTCATTACCTTTTGTACCGCTCACCCCTCCCTTTTAGATTGTAAGATCTCAGGAGCAGGGCCCTGCTAATCCTCTTGTATTGAATTGCATTGTAACAGTACAAGCTCTCTTTATAATGTAAAGTTCTGTGCAAGCTGTTGATGCTATACAAATCCTATATGATAATAATTTAGAAAGGAGCCAAGTAACCTACCAAAACATGCAAACTCCATGCTAATTGTGCCCTGGCCAAGATACAAAGCAACGACTATAGTGCAGCAAGGCAGAAGTGCTAACCACTGTGCCACCCAGTTTAATAAGCATATACTTAAAAGAGAAATGTTGGTTTGCACTGTTTTGATACAAGATTCATTAAAGCGGTAGTAAACCCAGCCACCCAAATCTTGAAAATCAACATACTTTAACAATTACAAAATAGCTTTTTAAATTATCCTGCCTGAATAATTACCCCCTCTGTGTTTTCTTACATTTTTGTACTTATTTTTGTCTCCTGCCATGTTTTCTGTTGTCTTCTGCATAGATACTGTATGTTACCCCCACCCTTTCTGTCAGTAATGGGCAAAATCTTGCACAAGCGCATTGAGTATTTAAGGAAGTTGTGAATGAAGATGTACTCTTGTGGGATTGCAATGCAATGCTGCTGAGAGTGGATGACGCAGCCATGGCATCTGAAGAAAAGGACTGATGGCACACAGGGCATGCCGTAATCCCTGGCAAAGATGCGCATGCGCCTGTGACATCAATAAAGTGAAGATCGCTGGAATACTACAGAAGAAATGTAGTTAAAAGTTTAGAGAAATTGTAAAAATAGCACCATGTAAGTTGTTTATTAATGATTTAATGGAGTAAAGTCAAACTATAGAGTTTACTATCACTTTTACCACTTGCCGACCGCCGCACGACTATTTACTGCGGCGGTCAGCCCCTCACAGGCAAAGCGACGTAGGACTACGTTGCTAGCCTGTGAGGCTCTAGGGAGCGAGCGCACGCCACCGGTGGCGCGCTCCCGCTCGCTCACGGACCCCCCGCGCATGTGCCCAGCGGACCCGATGTCCGCCGGGCACTCGCGATTGTCCGTTACAGCGAGAGAAAGGCAGGCGACTAATGTAAACAAAGCCGCCTGTCATTCTTCCCTGTGTAAGAATGGAGATCATACGGTTCTGCTATGTAGGACCATTGATCTCTGTTCTTACACCTAAAGCCACATCCAATCACAGTTAGAAGCACGCCCCTAGGGACACACTTAACCCCTCCCTCTCAAAAAAAGTTAACCCCTTCACTGCCAGTGTCATTTTTACAGTAACAGTGCATATGTACAGCACTGATTACTGTAGTAATGTCACCGGTAACCCCAAAAGTGTCAAAAATGTCAGTCAAGGGTCCGATCTGTCCGCTGCAATGTCCCAGTCTCGCAAAAAAAATCGCAGATCACCGCAATTACTCGTTAAAAAAAAAACAACAAAAATGACAAAAATCTTTCCCTTAGTAAACGCAATAACTTTTGAGCAAACCAATCAAAATACGCTTTTTGCAATTTTTTTTTTTTTACCAAACATATGTAGCATAAAACAAATTGGCCTAAAATGTTTAAAATTTCATATAAAAAAATGTGAAAAATATTTTTATTTTTGCAAAATTGTCGCTCTTTTTTTGTTTATAGCGCATGATCAAAAAATCGCACAGGTGATCAAATACCACCAAAAGAAAGCTCTGTTTGTGGGAAAAATTTGTTTAGGTACAGCGTCGTACGACTGCGCAATTGTCCGTTAAAATCACGCAGTGCCGAATCGCAAAATAGGCCCTGGTCAGGAAGGGAGTAAAATCTTCCGGGGCTTATGTGGTTAACTGCCTCTCAACTGCGCTATAGTTTATGGGCAGCTACAGCATGGCTCTCCAGTGCAGCCTCATCAGTGCACATTAGTGAAACCCCATCAGTGCACATTAGTGCAACCTCATCGGTGCACATCAGTAAAGAAGATAAATTACTTATTTGGGAAATTTTATAACATAAACTAAGAAAAACTGTTTTTTTTTTTTTTTTCAAAATTTTTGGCCTTTTTTGGTTTGTTTATCAAAAAAAAAATTAAATACCACCAAAAGAAAGCTCTATCTGTCTCAAAAAAAATATACAAATTGCATTTGGTTATAGTGTTGCATGACCCCGCAATTATCATTCAAAGTGCAACAGCGCCAAAAGCTGAAAATTGGCTCGGGCAGAAAGGGGGTGAAAGTGCCTGGTATTGAAGTGGTAAAAAAACTAGCAAGTCTTTGACAATGTTGCCTACCAAAATATTAGTGAAAGCTGTCAGGGACCAATTTTCACACGGCAGGTCTTAGGTGCTGTTGGCAGGTTGAGGTCAAACATTCTTGAAATGACTGTTTGCAATATGTGGCTACAGGTGCGACGCGTTACATTCCCCCAGTCTAGAGAAATCTCAGCTAAATAAATCTTCAATAGACCATTCTTACAAGATTGATTTATTGCGGGGGTTTTGAACTAATGGTTCACGTGCAGGACACACAATCCACTCCTAGCTTCATAACTGTAACTTCCCCGCTTCACTGAGAATGATTTAAACAAACGTCCATCTGTCGGAGGGAAAGTGTTCAAAAGATCCTATTATACTCTTTATGAAAAGTAGATTTTTTTAGTTGCGTGTATGTTTCTTTTGTAGTGGAAGGATTTCGGCTCTGTACGAACATGAGTAAGACGGTCTTGTGCTAAAAGAACTTTTAAAAGGTGTACAATAAAATTGGGCTTGTTCAGTTAGGTGAAGGGAGGGGGCGGTGAAAGGATTTTCTACCTATATACATGCCATCATTTAATGAAACCTAAAAATTGAGTTGCTATTATTTGCCCACAACTAATATAATATTATTTTTGGATACAGGCTTTGGATCAACTAATTGGTTGGTATATCTTTTTCCTTGATGTATCATGAGGAGTATTTGGCTGCTAAGTATGTATGTAAAATACCAACTTGACAAAAAAGGAGGCAAGAATTGCCAAGATAAGACCTAAAGGGAAAAGGGTAAGGGAGAACGGGGGGAAGGGGAAAGGGAAAGAGAGAGGAAAGGGAAAAGGGGGAGGAAAAAGGGGGGGGGCTGAGGGGATTTTGATGGTACTGTAAGAAACACTATAAATATTGGTTAAAAAAGTTTAATAACGTGGTTGTATCCCCTGTGTAAAAAAAAAAAACCCTGCAGGACAATGGCATAAGATGCTAGTATGCATCGCATACTAGCATATTATGAAATACCTTAGAACGAAGCCCCCACACGGTCGCCCGAACACAACTGAGGGAGCCGGCATGTTCTCTCGCCATCTCTTACGGGTTCGGCGGCTTCGGCGCTGTGAGTGGCCGGAGCCGCGATGACATCACTCTGAAGGCCCGGCAAGATACGCCGGACCTTCAGAGCGCATGCGCCGCTGATGACAGCGGCTGCATGCAGGGTGAATATCTCCTAAACTGTGGAGGTTTAGGATATATTAATTTTTACCTACAGGTAAGCCTTATTATAGGCTTACCTGTAGGTAAAAATTTAAATGCGGAGTATACTACCGCTTTAAACATGTAGAAAGCATTGTTAAAAAAAACACAATCAAAATTGCATATACAAATTCATATATTACAAAGATCCCTTCACATATAGGCCCATAGAGAACAGAAAACTGTATTTAGCCCTTGCCCGACATGTTTCGCCATCCAAATACCGCTTCGTCAGGAGCATAAGTTGAAGGAGAGATCAAATCGCCCTATTTGGGACATAAATGTAAAACAGATAAATCAACAAACACATTCTTCATTGCACATTTTGGAGTTGGCCTGCACCAAGAAAAGGAAGTACCAAAGCAGCACCCACACCAAGTGTGACCATCCAAAGGGGCACGGATACATATTGATCCCCCCGGGGACGAATGCGGGAGTGAAGTAAAGTGAGACACCTGGGAGAGTGCAAAGTTGTTTTTAGGAAAAAATATATAAGTATTCTTAGAACAGGATATTATAAAACGCAAGCCCAGAGGATAGGGAGTTTAAGTAAGTAGAAAGTACCCAATATTATAGTCATATAGTGGAACTGAATATACTAGATATGTACCACAAATAAAAAGGGGTATGCAAAAAAGTAGAAGATTCTACAGGAACCCTAAACACTATATGTAGATGTTTCAGTGATTTAAACAGCCTCTCAAAGCTCAAAATGTTCCTGTATTTTAAAGATATAAAGAAACAGAACTATTCATCAACAGTGGAGGAGGGGAAAGGGGAAAATATTATCTAATATCAGCTAGCCCTGTAAATTATACAGGATTGGCCCAGAATAGAAGAACAGTGAACATTATGTAATTATAGATAGAGCTCCCTTACCTATTTCCCATCCATAGTGGGACATAGCCAGGGCAGGGAGATATTTGGATTTTGTTGTCCTAATATACCTATTGGGCTACAATCTATTCGCCAGGTAACCATACATATAGCCAGAGTGGTGTAAGAGTTAATTAATGGCCCGATGGGGCTACCAATTTACCCGCAAAAGGATATGTAGCTCTGTTTGGCCATTTTTGTAATCCCTGCACCTCTTTCATATTGCACAGCCATTCATTAGGGCTGAAGACTGCTCTGGACTGACTCGATCAGTCACTGGTCGTTGGTGGGTGATAACATGGGTGGCCAGAAAGAAGTCACCTTCAGTGGTTTGTGCCCAGTTTGTGGATGGGGGCTGTGAGCCCTCTTGGGGCTTGGACTGCTGCCTTTTAGTAAGGTCTTAAGGTTGTTTTAACATGTAGACTTAGAACGGTTGGTGGAGAAAAGAGTGCCTGGCGTCCAATGATATGCAAGTTGAAAGTTGGGTTAGAAGGCGTTTACTGAAAATAGTAACAAATACATTGAGCCAATGTGTTTCAGGGAAACAGAGGGAACAGCACTGCAACCAAAGACACTCTGACAGTGATCATGCATTCTTTGCTATTACCACACCCGCTTGGGAACCTTCCCCATCTTTTTGGCATGCAGCAACAGCCCTGAAGAAGGGGGAGTCCTTGTTCTCCTTAAACGCATTGGCTCGATGTACTTGTTCCTATTTTCAATAAACGCCTTCTAACCCACCATTTTAACTTGCATATCATTGGACACCAGGTGCTCCTTTCTCCACCTACCTTTCTAAGTCTACATGTTAAAACAACCTTAAGACTTTACTAAAAGGCAGCAGCCTAAGCCCCAAGAGGTCTCACAGCCACCATCTTGACTGTTAAGAGCCTGATTAGAATTTCATACTTCATCCACCTTTTCTAGTCTGTTTGCTGCTGTGCAGAAGGTGACAGAAAAACATACAGGTCTAATTTAAAAAATTTTACCCAAAAACAACACATTTTTCTAACTGGAAATATGTGTGAACTCTGGATGAAGGTTGCGTGGATTTTGCATTAAAACATTTCCATGCTGGCCGCACGTGCTTTGATTTTCGCATAATCCGCAAACAATCTCATAGTCATAACTTCCCTTCTGATTCATTTAGACTTAAATTTAGATCACATGGATGAGTTGATCAGCCAGAGCAAAAAATAATGAATCATTTTGCATCGATCAGCAGCTTTGTTCATTATTAAGATTGTATTTTGAGTTATCAGATTATGAGATTACAAAGTGGAAACAGAGATGCAATTGTTTCTTAACCATTGATCTATATCCACTGCCAGAGATGTATAGTAACTAAGTAGAACTACTTCACTACTGTACTTAAGTACCGAAAGGCGGTATCTGTACTTTCCTAGAGTAGAATTTTTTTCTCCTACTTCCACTTTTACTTCACTACATTTTTTCGATGATTTCAATACTTCTACTCTGATATTTTTTTTTTGTGCTGCATAGTTACTTGTTACAATTATAAAAATTACCACTGCCAGAACAGTAGATGGCAGGTTTCATGAAGCTCAAAACATGTGTATTATCAGTGCATACGAAAATAAATGCTACTGTATGTACAAATAAAAGCTGCATTTGAAATAATAAAAAACAAAATGATGTTCAAACTTTTGACTTCTTTCTTTAATAATTACAAAACACAGTACTTGTACTTTTACTTTCAGTACTTGAGTAGCAATTGTATTTTCAAAACTACTGATACTTTTACTTTCAGTACTTGAGTAGCAAAATTAAAAAAAAAAACTACTTGCAATACTTAAGTACAAAAAATGTTGAATACTTCTACTCAAGTCATTTTTTGATCCAGCACTTCCACTTCTACTCAAGTCACTTTTTGATCGAGCACTTGTACTTTTACTCAAGTATGGGTTTCGAGTACTTTATACAACTCTGTCCACTGCCCGTTGTGTTGCATATCAGTGGAATGGGTTGTCAACTATAGATCCTATTGGGAGAGATTGATCGGAAAAGAAATTGATCATTTATTAAAAAATGTATGGCCACCAATGAATAGATATCATAGAGCAGGGATGTCCAATTTCTCATTGTGGGCCACATTAGTAGTATGGTTGCCCTCAAAGGGTTGGTTGTATCTGGGGTGGGCCACAGTGAGTACAGAGAGGGTGGTTGAGTACAGAGTTAATTTTTATGCTATGTACAGAGTGCAGAGTTCAGTTTAATGCTACATACAGAGTGCAGAGTTCGGGGCTGCGCTACATACAGAGTGCTGGGTTCAGAGCTGCGTTAATTACAGAGTGCAGGTTTTTGGGGCGCGCTATGCATAGTGCACAACAACAACCTCCCCCCCCCCCCCACACCTGACCCAGCTCTAGTAACTCCTTATGTAGGCGGTTCTAGTACCCCCGACGTAGGTGGCTCTCTCTACTACCAATACATTTGGCTCTGTTATACCTCCCTCTGTAGACAGCGCTGCCATGCAGGGAGACTGTTTTCACTCTCAGATTCTGGCAGAGCTGTCCCAGCTGTGAGGGGTCTGTTACATCCAGAAGCAGCTGAGAGCAAAATTGTCCCTTGTAAACACAGAAGGCTTCAAAGTTTACAAGTGATAGCAGGGAGCGGGGAGCGGGGAGCGGGAGCAGGGAGCAGGGAGTGAGAGAGGAGGATGGGAGCCGGAGGTGGCGGAATGGAGTTCCACCACGTTCCGACTGAAAAACTGGGTAGTAGGGCCACATGACATGGCCTGGATTTGGCCCACAGCCCTTGTGTTTGACATACAGTATGTGCCATAAATATCTACAATAGAAAAATAGAAGAATGACAGCAGAAAAAGACCAAGCGGTGGTCCATCAGGTCTGTCTCCTATTTTAACGATTGAGTTTTTTTTACTTTTTTTTTCTTTTTTAAACCTTTTTGTCTGAGGGCAATACCAAGGCAGCTACAAAAAAAGTTCCAAAAATGTAACTAAAATTGGGAGATTTTGGTGAAATGCTGCCATTTTGGTGAAATGTATTGGAAGGCAAAGGCAAAATTAGGGTTGTTTTTGTTGGTTTTTAAAATGTGATGGTATCTTTAGGTTGCCCTGCCCCCAGTCCCCTTGCCAGTCCTATATTCACCTATACTAAACAAAAAATTATCAGCGCAAACCAACCATAAGATAAAAACCAGAGATAATGTATCGGCAATTGCCTTATAATGTGCAAAAAATATGTGCAAAATATGCAAAAAATATGTGTGCAAATATATAATGATATCCAGCAGCGAACACTAAATTGTGTAACACCTCACAATAACAGAAATACAACCTACTTAAAGAGTCCTGCGCCAGATATTCAACACAGTGTTTTAAGTATTTATCTGGCGCAGCACTCTTTAGCCACTTTACCCCCGGAGGATTTTGCTGTCTTACGTCCAGGCCACATTTTGCGATTCGGCACTGTGCGACTTTAACTGACAATTGCGCGGTCATGCCACACCGTACCCAAATTAAATTGACGTCCTTTTTTTCCCACGAACAGAGCTTTCTTTTAGTGGTATTTGATCACCTGTGTGATTTTTACTTTTTGCGCTATAAACAAAAAAAGAGCGAAAATTTTGAAAAAATAACAATATTTTCACATTTTTTTATATGAAATTCCCCCCCCCCCCCCCCCAAAAATGTAAAAAATCTAAATTTTTTATCGTTTTTGGCCAATTTGTTTTCTGCTACATATTTTTGGTAAAAAAAATCGCAACAAGCGTATTTTAATTAGTTTGCGCAAAAGTTATTGCGTTTACTAACTAAGGGAAAGATTTCTGTCATTTTTGGTGTTTTTTTTTAACGAGTAATGGCGGCGATCTGCGTTTTTTTTTTTTTTGCGGGACTGCGACATTGTTGCGGACAGATCGGACCCTTGACTGACATTTTTGACACTTTTGGGGATACCAGTGACATTACTACAGTAATCACTGCTATAAATGTTACTGTAAAAATGACACTGGCAGGGAAGGGGTTAATTTTATTAGAGAGGGAGGGGTTAATGTATGCCTGGTGCTTACTGACATGTGTGGGGGAGGTGACTAAGTGAAACAGGGACAGATCGCAGGTTCAGCTATGCTGAACCCTGCAATCTGACCCTGCCTGTCACTTAGGAGAACCGCCCACTTTGTTTACACAAGTGGGCGGATCTCCAGACTCGATTCCCCGACGATAGGGCAAGAGCGGCGGTGATCACCACCGCTCCTCCCCTGGCACGACTCCCGCTGTGACTGAAAACAGCGGGAGCGAGCCTCCGGCGGCGCGCGTGCTCTGCCCACAAGGGGAGGAGTCCAGCGACGTAGGGGGTAAAGCGGTTAAGTAGGTTCTATATTCACCTATCCCTGACCCACAAAGCCAAAACTCTTGGGTAAAATTTGAAAGGATTAGGACCCCTGGCACGCTGCTTGTGTCCCCATTGTTAAGAATAACCCCTCTATTTGTCCTGGTGAAAATTCTTACTGACACTGCAAATCCTATATTTTAGAGCTGTCCTCAGAACAGGAGGTGAGGGGAAAATCTTCCAATGGGGACACCTGTTCTGGTGACAACTGTCTAAAAGAGAAATTCCCCTCACTGTGTAAAAATGTATTTTTATTTCCAGTTGTGTCCTTAGGACAGGAAGCGAAGGGAAATCTCCCCAACGGGATGCATGCAGGAACAAAAAAAAACTGATAGGGGTTGTAACCCTCCCCTACTCCATCTATAACTAAATAAAAAAAGGTTTGGCTCTACATATACTTTACTTGGCTACACCTGTTCTAAGTGTAACCCTATAAACCATCTCCTAAATGCTTGATATAATTCTGGCATCCAGAAACAGTTGTTTCCCGGCAAAGTGAGTTCAAAAATGCAAGTGAAATCACCAATCGGTTTGTGTCCAAGTCAAGAAAAGCAAGCCGTGGTTCATGGTCTTATAAAAAACATTCGGAAAAAATAAGTTTTTTTATTGCCTGCTTTCACTGTTGCTATAATTATAGCTGTGATGGTAATAAAGGTGTTTATTAGGTTAAAAATCGTGTTTACAAAGGCAAAGTTACAAGGCCAGCAAAACTAGCACTGTATTTAATGAGATTTAATTTAGAGCCGGACCCCAAAGACCCAATATAAACTTTATATATTAATTATTGGAGAATTTATGTTCATTCCTCTCTTGTTACATGTAACTGAGTGTTCATCCAGAAAGGTAGAACTTTCTTTTTAAGAAGAGCTCTGGGCAGCTATAAATTAAGCCCGTTTATTAGAACACATGCAGGGCATATTCATTGAATAATTGTTAAATGTAAAAGGCAGGAAAAGTTCAAAGGTTGTCACCTTTGAAGGGAAAGTTATGCACTAAAAGGGTGTATTTATATTGTATTTATAAAATTTTTGGCATAACGTTTCACTCAGCAAAACGTTTGGCACATTGGTTCTAGGCAAATAGGAAAAAAATGGAATATTCACAGACTTTTTCCTCTACAGGTCAAATGGTATTCATTCATAAAAAAGAGTGGTTCGGGAAAATGCAGAATTATGGCCACTAGATGAAGCTGAGGATCGTAGGACATAAATTCTTATTTAACTCCATCCAGTGGCCATCTTGTTTTCACAAACTGATTTTTTTTTTTTTTTAATATTCAGTCTGTCGATGAAATAGCCTTGTACAAACGTTTGTACAAAAGTTTGTCTGAAATTTCATTCCAAAATCTACTAGCATGTGTCTAGCTTAAGACACAGTTGGGTTGAGCAGTGCATTGAGTTTTTATGTGCAGTATGGTGTGAAAGCATGCTTTCTGTTACATTTTTAGGGCAAGATTTTGGGGTCCCCCTTAGTACTGATATAAAAATGTTTTGCTTTGACCAAGGAGAAGGAGGAAGACCCCCCCAAAAACTTGTCCTGAAATGTGAATTAGTTATCACAGTGAGTACTCAACTGCTAACTAGGACAGCTTGTGGGGAGGTGCAGCATGGTGTGGCGGCAGTAAACACTCAAGGTCTAGTTGCAGAAATAGAACTTGTATTAATGTTAAAGTTCAAAATAAGCCTAGTGGGAAGGCACTAGACCGGGAACACTCAAACTATGTAACAGCGATATGTAGCAGAGCAGGTCTCAGATGTGCCAACAGCTTCTGTCTTGAGGGGCAAAATGGGACCTGGCCAGTTTGTGCCCAAATGGGGAGGCTTCGAGGAAGGATGGCGTGTCCCTGTCCATTCCCTACTCATCTGGAACTTCTCCCTATCACTATTCACTGTCCCTAACAGTCGGGTGACCTATCACTACACTACCCACACGCAGAAAGCACACCAAGCCCGGGAGCCAGGGTCTTAAATAGACTCTGCCTGACCCAATAGGGCTGCCAGAGACACATGGAATGACATCATCCAACCACATAGCTTCCCCAGTGACCCCGGAAACCATAGAAAAACCATGTTACTCTTGATTTCCTCTCTCTCTGCAATGCCGCTGCAGTTAAGTGCCACCTGAAAGGGGAAAGTAAACTGCACCTGCTTACAAGCTTAATAAATTCTCCCTAATGTACAGCCTGCAAGGGGGATCTGTGTCTAGCAGCAATGATTTCTGAAGTCTCCTCTTGTACATCCGATTTCAACTCTTTTTTTTTTTTTTTTTTTTACAGAACAATCTATTTTAATGAGGTACAAAGTGCATAAGCATGGACAAAGCAATGCAGACAACCAAGAAACAAACAAACAATACGGAAGTAAGAGTCGGTTCACACTAGCGCGACTTGTCAGGCGACTTGTCAGCCTGAAAAGTCGCGCTCCCTCGCGGTCCATTGACCGCTACAGGAGCCGTTCTAATAGGAGCGACACAAGTCGCTCCGACTTAGAAAAAGGGTCCTGTACTACATTGAGGCGACCTCGGAGCGACTTGCATAGACTTCCATTATGTGAAGTCCCTGCAAGTCGCTCCGAAGTCGTGGTGCACGGGATTGCACAAGTCGCCCCCGAAGTAGTAAGGAGTCGTGTCGCCTCAGTGTGAACCGGCTCTAAAGGTTCCAAACCTGACCTTCAAATTTATGTGACCGGGGGGTAGACGGGGCAGGAATACTCCCCAAGTCAATACAAGGGGGAAATAGGGGGTACAGGAGGAAGGGGTTTGGGAAAGAAAGAAAAGGAGGAAGAGGGGGGTGCGAGGGGTGAGGGGGTAAAAAGAGGGGGGTAGAAGGGGATGGGGAGAGGGCACATAAGAACACCAGTATAGTAGTCAGCAGGCAAAGATACCAACTATCAATGAATAGTTAATGCACAACATTGACAATAGTAACAAGCTGGTATCATCAAACTGCTCCAGTACCCCAAGAGTCTATCCAAGCAGACCAAACTTTATTGAACTTCTTCGGGCACTTCCGGTTCAGGTAATTAAGTTTGTACAAATGTAGTACCTGGTTCACAGCTGACTGCCAGGAAGCGACTGAAGGAAGCTGAGAGGATTTGATGTCACCTCTTCATGACTGGACATGTAACATGGGTAGAGGACAGCACAGCAACCTCTACAATCATTAATAATACAGTGATGGATCCCAGAGCAGATGCATGGGCTGCTATGGCTAGTTCGCCCGCCTCCTTATTTGGTGACCTAGACATTTGAATAAAAACAGACAATATGCTGGCTTTCGATCATACAAACTTGTTTTACTTTTCTCAAAAATGATATTACAAAAAGACTGGAGTCATTCACATGTGCCTAAACAATACTAAATTCTTAAAACAACCCAGTGCCATTTTTTGCAAACTAGCAAACCCTGTACATAGCTACATAACTAAAGCTGGACATAGATAGATAAAATTTCAACAAAAATTATTAGAAGTCTTAGGAAAATTTGTATGAAAATTCCCAGAAAATTCTCAGAACATCTGAATGTCATTCAAAAGATGCTTTAAACATTTGATTTAGCAATGAATGGACTTTACTGAACAAAAAACACATACACTATTAGAAATGTGTTTGTTTCAGAAAGATTCTGCTCCTTTAAGCACTGCGGTCATAAACAAACTTTGACTTGACCTAATAATGATTAGAAAACAAATGAACTTTCTTAGAACATTCTTTTCTAAATAGTTTTTTTTATCTAAATTCTACCCAGTTATAGCCAGCTTAGCTGTGCTGGAGAGATTGAGCAGGAGGCAATATGTCAGATGGCGAGAGACCTCTCAAGGTCATTCCCAGAGGCCAGTGGGTCAAGTGTGGGGGAATCAGCACACATATTTACTTCAGCTGTACTTCAAGTTCATCTCCTTCTGACATATGCTCTCCTATTACAGTCTGCAGACCACTCCGGTAACTTAGGGCACACAATTAACCAATGTCCCAACTTCTTACGGCAGTGCTCAATTGGCTCTTTGAGTGGGGCATCAGAGATTAGACATCATCCAGCCTTTACCCTTTACCCATTGATTCAGAATAGCTCTAGAGCTGCCTATTTTAACCTTTTTGCCCCAGAGGAACCCTTGAAATATTGTTCAGGTCTCTGGAAACTCTTACAAAAAACAGTTTATTAGTGATCGGTAGAAAAATGCCATTTACATTGATGGCTAGTGGAAAGAATGCCCCCCTTAAAAACAGCTAAAAAGAAAACTGGATTTGTGCAGGTGGCTCTGACAAGTGGTGTTGGCCTTGAAACTATGCAAGTATCATTAAATGGGAGGTTAATCAGCCACAGCTCAAGAAACCACTAGCAACTTCTGAAGGGACCCTGGGGTTCCATGAAAGTCTACTTGAGAATGGTTACCCTAGAGTTTTCTTACCTCACTCTATTTCTAGAGCACTTGAGACACTCTCTCAGTGTAGCCCATCATTCTGACTCTGTCATCTGGCCTTTCTTCCTTTACCCACTGTACAGGTGCTTTTGTAGTGTCCCTGGATCAAATTGAAATGCAGCCAATGTACTTTTTGCTGTGGAACATTTAGTGAATTTCATATGTTGCTTTACAAAAAGCCGGCAGGTGGAGTTCCCCTTAAGGGTTGCTCCTACTTGGTATAGCATTATGGAAGCCCCTATATATTGTAGGTGGATTTTAGGCCAGGGGCTTCTGGTTGGGAGTTAGAGAGACAAGAGGTTCTGTGCCAGGATGCATGGCCTCCTCTTCAGGGGTTGGGCTGAGGTCAGTTCCTGTTCTTTGGAGTTCACAAAAGGGGGGATGGATACAAGGACTTAAGAACAAAAAGTCTGGAGAAGGAGCCTAGAAAGAAGGAGAGATTGGTGTTTCCTCTAGTTCTTCACTCCAAAAGAACTGTATAGGCTATGTGAAAAATGACTCGGTGAGATAATCTAACAGGAGAAGTTTTCAATACAGCCAATAACTGGGATGTGGAGTGAGAGGTTTGCTTTCTGGTACCAACCCGCCCGTACGGGTCCTGGAAGCTTATGTGTGGATCAGGCGTGTGATTACTCCTTGGGAAGTGGGGGATTAAACATGTAAGGACCAGGAGGATAGAAAGTCTAGGTCTCAACCCACCATCCATACACAGGACAGTATTAGTTTCAACCTGTGGCACCCTGTAAACTGTATTTAGAGGCTGGTGCCTGGCAGCTTGTAAAGGCCTTGTGGAAACAAACCAGGACCACCCTACAAACTTCCAGACAGAAGCCAAAACTTTTGTTTGGCCAGACTCTGGTTGATGCAAGCTTTATAGTTTAGTCACTAGCTTTATAAAGACTCTCAGCGCAAAGAGGTCCTTGGGGTAACATGTTCCTGCTCTTTGTTCCCCCCCCCCCCCCAGGAAAGAGGAGCTCCACCTGTAATTGACATGGTAGGTCTCTTTGTAGATTTTACCTACAAACTAGGTCTTATTCTCATGAAAGCCACTGCAGAACTCCACTTGTGTTTCCTATTACGGTAATTAATACTGAAACTAATTGACCTATGGTCACTGTTTCCTAAGTTGCCCCGTATTTATATATCTGTGAGCAGGTCTGTATTGTTGGTAATCAGTAGGTCAAGAATCGCATTGTTTCTTGTCGGTGCGTTCACCATCTGACCCATGAAATTGTCCTGCAAAACATTTAGGAACTGCCGAGCCTTGGCTGAATGCGCGGTTCCTTCTGCCCAGTCTATATCTGGATAATTAAAGTCCCCCATTATAATGACATTTCCCATCCTTGCTGCCAATCCTATTTGTAAAAGGAGGTCCGCCTCCCCCTCCTCCCTCAGGTCGGGGGGCCTACAGCATACGCCCAATATTACCCTCCCCACCGTGCCTTCCCTTTGAAGCTCTACCCATAGGGATTCTGCCTCGTCCATAGCTCCATTATTAATATCATCCCTCAAATTTACCTGTATACTGTTCTTAATATACAGACATACCCCTCCCCCTTTTTTACCCTCTCTATCTCTGCGATGAAGGGAATACCCCTGAATGGTCGCCATCCAGTCATGAGAGCTCTCAAACCAAGTCTCTGTTATCCCCACAAAATCTAAGTCCTCCTCAAACATCAGCAGCTCCAGCTCTCCCATCTTGTTAGCCAGGCTTCTGGCATTGGTATACAAGCCTCGTAATCGGTTTATCGGTGATCGGTTACAAATATCTTCATTTGATGTTTTTAGGCTGCTCTTGTGATTTCTCCCCATACCCCTCCTGGCTTTAGGAGCTCCAAACACCCTACCGCGAATGTCCCCATTTCTGCCCTCTGGATCTTGCTTTCGACTGGCTAATTCTACATCTGTACCCTGCCCCCCCCCCCCATCACCTAGTTTAAAAGCCCCTCTAACTTTTCGGCCATCTTCTCACCCAGTTCCGCAAACAGTCATATCAGCAGGGAGCATTGATAGATTCAAAAAACTATTAGATGGGCGCCTTAAAGACCACAACATACAGGGGTATACAATGTACGGTTAACAGTAGACACACACACACACATCATAGGTTGAACTGGATGGACTGATGTCTTTTTTTCAACCTCACAAACTATGTAACTATGTAACTTCCACCCAGCAACCGGGATCCTATTTGGAGAAAAGGGGTCTAAAAGGTTGTCAGCACCCCTTACCAGTGGGCCAAAAGAATTTGCATATATTTATTTTTCATAATAAATTCACTCCAACCTTCAGTACCTTCTTCAAGTTTCAGTGAAATTGGTACTGTCCTTATCAAATTAGAGTAAGTGGTAGCCCATAACAACATCCATGGCATTCTGGATACCAAGGATGCTCCCTGCCAGTCACCCACCAGTGTTTAAAAACCTATGAGGATCCAATTTTCTGCCAAGTACTCTCTACATTCTCAGGAGAGAATATTGACTGTAAGGAAAGTAGTGAACTGGTGCATTGTAACTAAGCCTGAATAATAAACCTTCATCAGTTGTCTGTGTACTCTGCATACATTGAATTCACCTAAATCCTGGGTATTGACAACAGTGTACCATAAAGCATAATTCCAGCCTATTTTTATTTTGTGCATAGTTGGGAGTAGTTAGAACCTCTTTGGATATTTTTATTACTGTCTGAGGTCTTCATGAGGAAATTCCTAGTGACAGGGCCGTTTGAAGGAATTTGGGGTCCCCAAGCAAAATGGACATGGAGGCCCCCCCACAAACACGCAAAGCCTACAGGACCCCCCACCATGTGCCCTAGATGATACCAGGGGGACTTTTTTCTTATGCTATGGGACTATCCAGCTGTCTGTTAACAGGTAGGTATTGTTCCCAATTGGACAATTGGTCCAATTTTTGCACGAAAAAATGGAGTGACAGACTGTCAGTGTGATCATACCTGTCGTTGGCCTGGTCTGGTCCACGTGTGTGAGGAGGATGTGATGACTCATGGCGTGTCTCTCTCTGGCAGAGTTCGTGGGCCTGGTGGGGTGGCGCCACTCCCGTGCGCGCTTTAGGCCGCCTAGGCTGGGGCGGGCTGGTGCGCACTGCGCAGGTGCGCGCCGCCACCGCCGCGCACTCTCCCCCTAGCGAGCCGGCGCCGCGTGATGTCATGCCGCTGCTCCGCTGTGTGCCCGCCCGCCGGCCTGTCACAGGCCGCCTGTGTGTTGTGAGGCCGGCCTGTGTGTGTGAGGCGCGGCGCGCATCCGCTGCGTTTGTGTTTTGGGTTTTTGGGATAATGTCAGTCTGTGTCTTGGGTCTTGAGGCCCCAGGCCAGCTCGGGGCCCCAAGCAATTGTTTGTTTTGCCTGCCTTGATGCAATGGGCCTGCCTAGTGATAACATTTTATCAGGGCAGTAAGTGGGGGGAAATCTCCAGCTGGGATAGAGACAGCAATGAAAAGTTGTAGGGGATTCCAATCTTTCCTTCTATAGGTAGGCAATCTTTCCTTCCCTACTAAGATTGCCCTTCATTCTGTTACTGCAATATAACTTTGAGGAAAATCTCCCCTCAACAGGGGCAAGACAGAAAGGTAAAAACTGACAGAGGTTCCTGTCCTTCTCTAACTTAGCTACATCCTGTGTTAGTACCACTGGACTAATAAAGCTGTACATTTTTGAACACAGGCACCCATAAATCTAACAATGTAATTATATGCTTCAGCCATTACAACACTCTATATAAGTTTAAACCAATATTAAAGGAACAAGGAAGGAAGGCCCTTCTGTGAAAGAACGGAGGGGGGGAACAGCATTCTTTATAAGATTCCTGGGGTTTCCTGTAATCACAGTCAAGGGTTTTTCAGTCAGCAAGCTTGTTCAGTGCCGTGTTTTCCTTGTACAAGGCACCCCATAACTCACCCGAGAAACCACACGAGTCACGTAACGGCCTACTGGCCTGTGAGAAACGTATTTACTTTAGGGCCTTGCTAAATATTCCACCGAGTTAAGGATTAAATTTGCCTTCGCTTACCCCCAACAAGAAGCATTAGTCTTTTAAAATGGTCAGCTTATAACACGTCCACATTAGCACTTTCCCTTTCCTGCAGTGAAAACTACCTAAACTTTTCTTTGCTCTGTGTACTGTAAATTAAAACATATATCCGTTGAGTACTTTTGCCTCCAGTCCATTGGCAGAGAGGCCTGGAACCTCGTAAAATTCCACCCAATATTACATTCTGGAGGGGTTTTTTTGCAGCCCACAGAGGAAATTACAACAATTTTTCACTTCTTTTACCGCAGTTGTGAAGTAAATGCCTCACTGGAGCATTGGATATTGGCTGAGAAGTTAGGATTTCAGCTCCCGGGGGCCGTCTAAAGCAAGCAGTAAGTTAGCAGAGTAAGACAGATTCTGTTTAGATAGCCTCTGTGCTTCCCGCTATGTACCCTTCATCAAATTCTCTAACAGTTATTAATACGGCCATGACAGGACAAGATGGCTGACACTTGTGTAACTCTACTGCTGTATCCATAGATTAAAAAATTGGGTCTTATGTGTTAAAAAAAAAAATAATAATAATTTTGTTCATAGTAGCTGGATGCCAAATGTCATATTTCTGGAGCAGGTTTGGTTGACGGAGAGGCGCAGAACACTGGAACACAGAACACAACGGAGATGTCCTAGATGTTGCTGAACATCTCAACTGGTTGACACTGAGTGCAGGGGGAATCAACAACACATGGTAATTTTAAGCCTTATTTATTAAAAAAGGATCATTTTGTTTATAGCAACTAGTTTCCAAATCTTATGTTACCAGAGCAGGTTTGGTTGAAAAAGAGGCGTAGAACGGAACACAGAAGACAATGCAGATGTTCTAGATCAGGGGTGTCAAACTCAATTTCATCGCGGGCCGCATCACCATTATGGTTGCCCTCAAAGGGCCGGTTATATCTGTAAGATTATATGTCCAGAGCAGCCCACGCATCCTTACACCCTTACATGAGATGTCAAGAGCCCCCCCACCATCAGAAGTCAAGAGTCACCCACCCTGCTTACAGAGTCTGCTGAATGCTGGGACCAAGGGAGGCAGAGACAAGGTGGTGTTGTGGCTGCACAGAGAGGTACAGGATCTGTAGGAGGAGTTCTGCCCTCCTCTCTGCTGCAGACTGCTGAGAATGGGGGGGGGCAAGGACGAGCCTCTTTGCAGCAGCACAGAGAAGCACAGGATCTGGCAAAGGGAGTCCTGTCCTCTGCTGCCGACTACTGAGACAAGGTGGGGGCAGAGACAAGGGGGTGCGGCAGCTGTAGGAGAGGTGCAAGGGTCACATGAAATGGCCTGGGGGGCCACATTCGGCCCACAGGCCTTGTGCTTGACACCTGTGTTCTAGATGTTGCTGAACATCTCAACTTTGAGGACACAAAGTGCAATGGGAACCTGCAGCACTCTCAAAAGATATACAAAAAAAACAATAACAATCATCTTTGTAGACCCAATGGCCCAGAAAAAAAAAACTGATATGGCCATGACAGTCCCTTAAACCCTAGAGGTACCAATTTCCGTACCAGGTAAATTGTAAAATAAAAACTACCCGCACCCCTGCAAAAGGGCACCTACTTCCAGGGAACACCTGATTCTCTTGGCTTGTACCTCTTTGATGCTATTGCTCAGGTCACTATCAACACCACTAATGCATTAGAACATACCAAAAATAAACATAAAAGTGAAGTCAGCGCCTTAAAATAAAATATTTAATCAGCAGCTTGCAAACGATGTGAATATACAAACATAAAAAACATGTGAAAAAATAGGTTGCAGCGCTAAAACATAAAATTAGTGAACATATAGTGCATATGATCAAAAATAATGAACTCAGTCCATAAAACTACAAAAAAAAGTCCATATGAATAATCAGTGTCAGTGTAAACAAGGTCAATCCTCCACCAGTGGTCCTTCACCCAAAAACAGAAATGCTCACTCACCAGACCATGTTGCTGTCTTATTAGGACAGCTAATGCGTTTTTGTATATTATACAGCAGGTCTTGAGCTAGAAAGCAAATCAGAAGAGAGGATGACACCGGAGAAAATTCCTTCAAGTACTCCAACCAGCAGGAAGTTATATCAATAGATATGCAAGAGAGAAAATGCTTTCCATAGTGTAGTATTTATTAACCACTTTACCCCCGCTCACTGTGCCTCTACTGCGGCACAGTGGTTAGTTCCTGTCCAGCGACGTAGTCCTACGTCGTTGGACTCCTCCCCTTGTGGGCGACGCTCGTGCGCCGCCAGAGGTGCGCTCCCGCTGTATTCAGTCACAGCAGGAATTGGGCCAGGGGAGGAGCAGCGGTGATCGCCGCTGCTCTTTCCCGATCGTCGGGGAATCGAGTTTGGAGATCCGCCCGCTTGTGTAAACAAAGCGGGCGGATCTCCTAAGTGACAGACAGTGACAGATTGCAGGGTTCAGCATAGCTGAACCTGCGATCTGTCCCTGTGTCACTCAGTCACCTCCCCCCACACATCGTTAGTAAGCACCAGGCATACATTAACCCCTCCCTCTCCAGTAAAATTAACCCCTTCCCTGCCAGTGTCATTTTTACAGTGACAGTGCATATTTATAGCACTGATTACTGTAGTAATGTCGCTGGTACCCGCAAAAGTGTCAAAAATGTCAGTCAAGGGTCCGATCTGTCTGCCGCAATGTCGCAGTCCCGCAAAAAGAAATCGTAGATCGCTGCCATTACTCGTAAAAAAAAAAACACCAAAAATGACAGAAATCTTTCCCTTAGTTAGTAAACGCAATAACTTTTGCGCAAACCAATCAAAATATGCTTATTGTGATTTTTTTTTACCAAACATAGGTAGCAGAAAACAAATTGACCAAAAATGTAAAAAAAATTTGATTTTTACATTTTTTTTGTGGGGAATTTCATATAGAAAAATGTGAAAAATATTGTTATTTTTTCAAAATGTACGCTCTTTTTTTTTTTTTATAGCGCAAAAAGTAAAAATCGCACAGGTGATCAAATACCACCAATAGAAAGCTCTGTTTGTGGGAAGAAAAGGACGTACATTTGGTTTGGGTGCGGCGTCGCACGACTGCGCAATTGTCCGTTAAAGTCGCACAGTGCCAAATCGCAAAATGTGGCCTGGACGTAAGACAGCAAAATCCTCCGGTGGTAAAGTGGTTAAAAAACAACTAAAAACAAGAAAAAGCCAAACACAAAGGTCCAATCTTCAGAACATCACTTACATGAAAAGCCACCAGAACCCACAATAGCACTGGTGGCTAGGACCTCTGGCGTGTAATACTGCTCTACGGCCGTTTCGTGTGAAAACTCTTCCTCAGGGTCCAGAGGTCCTAGCCATCAGTGCTATTGTGGGTTCTGGTGGCTTTTCATGTAAGTGATGTTCTGAAGATTGGACCTTTGTGTTTGGCTTTTTCTTGTTTCTAGTTGTCTTTTAATAAATACTACACTATGGAAAGCATTTTCTCTCTTGCATATCTATTGATATAACTTCCTGCTGGTTGGAGTACTTGAAGGAATTTTCTCCGGTGTCATCCTCTCTTTTGATTTGCTTTCTGGCTCAAGACCTGCTGTATAATATACAAAAACGCATTAGCTGTCCTAATAAGACAGCAACATGGTCTGGTGAGTGCGCATTTCTGTTTTTGGGTGAAGGACCACTGGTGGAGGACTGACCTTGTTTACATTGACACTGATTATTCATATGGACTTTTTTTTTGCAGCTTTATGGACAGAGTTCATTATTTTTGATTATATGCACTATATGTTCACTAATTTTATGCAACCTATTTTTTCACATTAGAACATACCAACCTGTACTTATCTTGATCATCTATGACACAGTTCAGGAATCTGCAGTGCTCGTAGATAAGCAATGCACATGGCATACGGATATGGCAAATGGAATGCTACAGGAGCAGTGGTCCAGTTGCAAATGAAATCTAAGTGCCCCCCTTTTTTAGACTTTTAACCCATCAACTACTACTCTGCCCAATCCTACCAGAAAACTTTGGATTTGGCACAGAGATACAGAATTTCAGAAGTCTGACATCCTAAGGGCCCTTTCACACGGGCGCTCCGTATGTCCGCAAATCATCCTATTTTTTTGCGGATGATTTGCGGACATAATGCAAGTCAATGGCATTGCGGATGTCAGTGGAATACCATCCGCTGACATCCGATTTTCCTCCTTTCAGTTCTGTTACTTTTTTGGAACGGAAGAAAACCCTATTTTTCCTCCGTTCAAAAAACGGAAAGGAAGCAAAATCGGATGTCAGCGGTGTCATCCGCTGACATCCGCAATCCCCATAGACTTACATTATGTCCGTATATCATCCGCAAACGGATGGGATGATATGCGGACACACGGAACGGATGACACAAATGTGTGAAAGAGCCCTTAGATTGTAAAAAAAAAACCTCAAATCTCAAAACATATATTGATTAGAATTTATTATAGTTGCAGTGTTTGCTGCATATCAGTTGATATCACTTGTTGCTTGGAAAATTGGATTATTGTTTCTTTAATAGTTACTTTACCAGGAGACATTTGTAGTACAAAAAATTGAAAACGTATTTACAGACAGTTAGACGTATAAAATGGATTTTACTAAATTCTTTTCATTCATGTTTAAAATCATACTTGGGCCCCTTTCACACTTTACCGCAATTTTGTTGCCGCGATTTTACCGCGATTTTGATACGATTTTGACTGGACTTGAAGCAATGTCTATGTCTTTGGACCTAAAAACGCATTAAAATCAAAGTAGTGCAGGAACTACTTTGAAGTTTCTGCAACTTTAAGTTGTGCATATATAAATGGGTATCATTGGAAAACATGGAAAACGACATGTCGTGCAACTCTGATGTCCAAAGTTGCATGACAAGTTGCACAAGTGTGAAAGGGGCCTTAAAGCAGTTGTATAAGCAAGAACAATTAAAAATAATAATAATAATAATTGTTTCTGCAAAGAAACAGAACATTTCAGAGTCGGATCTTTCCCCAGACAGTCAGCACCATTGGAAAGGCATAAGAAGAACAAATCTGACCCAGCAGCCTATTCATTTGCACTGCGTCATAGTGGTGTTTTTGAAAATAGTTTTGGACTGCGTAATTTCACACTTGAAAAGAACAATAAAAGACCAAAAGCAATGACGTGATTGCACCCAAAAAAACTTTATATATTTCTCCCAATACCAAAGTAGCTTACCTTTTATCTAAACCGAAAAAGATAAACCTCAGATTAACCCCTTAGCACAACCTTTAACCTCAAACTAACCACTAAACCAAACTCTAACTTGTAAACCTTGACCTCACCACTAAGTCTGTTTAGCTTGACCTGACCACAAAACCTAACCCCATCACCTCTTTAGGAGGACTTTATACTTCCCAAGGATTTAATAAAGCTTTTTGCAGATTTATACCATACTGTGAAATTGCTGTTTGTGCCTCCACGTCCTTTGGTAAACCAATTTCTAAATAGGAGTGTCACCTGAGCGATCAACAAGTAAGAAGTAAAGCTGCAGTGTGAACTTTTGGTTAAAGCAGTGACCAATCACAAAGTGGGAATTCTAGGGAAATACATACACAGTGTATAGAATGCCACCATGTCACCAGAGTTCCATAGTACAAGAAAGTGACTACATTTTTTGACAGTTTTAGAAATTCACAACAGCTGCAGTACAAAGATATTTTAATATAATATTTTAATAGATGTAAATTCCAAATGAATGAGGGGCGGATAAATTACATAATCCCCTTTCCAATTTAAAGAATGTGTTACGTTCTGTGTAAACAATATATGGAGTTTTGTGATCAGAGGAGAGGACATAAAGTGGAGGGCAGCCAGTGGGACTCCTTTAATGTTAGACCTGAGACAGTTATTCATTGCAGTGCCAGAGGATCAACGCTGTGAAGAGGACTCGGAATCACACGAGGGAACATATCTACAGTAAGCAGATTTAAAGTTTCTTTGTGGTGGCTACAACATTGGCATGCGTACTGGGTGTGCTGGTTGTGCCTGGGCACACCCTAATCAACTAGTGTGCATTAGCATTGTTGCTCTGTGTAGCAGCGGAAGGATGGGAAAGATCTCCCCCTTACTGGCTCTGCTATAAGAGAAATGCTTATGTTATTCTCTTTCACTTTGCCAGCAGGGAGATTAATGTCCTAGGGCTTTATACTGTATATGTAGACACACACGCATGTGTTTTTGAGCTTTGGGGTGCACACCCTAATACCATAGGCTGTGCACACCAATGGGCTAAAGTATGGGTAAGCTCTCTGCATGTCCACCTTCACACTGCACTTTGCCTGCCCTTCACCTTTACACTGCTCAGTGCCTGCCCACTACCGTCACACCTCTCCACTACCTTCCCACTGCTCTCTGCCCGTCCACCACCTTCACACTGCTCTCTGCCTGCCCACCACCATCACACCTCTCCACCACCTTCACACTGCTCTCTGCCTATCCACCACCTTCACACTGCTCAGTGCCTGCCCACCACCGTCACACCTCTCCACCACCTTCCCACTGCTCTCTGCCTATCCACCACCTTCACACTGCTCTCTGCCTGTCCACCACCTTCACACTGCTCTCTACTTGCCCACCACCTTCACACTGCTCTCTACTTGCCCAACACCTTCACACTACACTCTGCCTGTCCACCACCTTCACACTGCTCTCTACTTGCCCACCACCTTCACACTGCTCTCTACTTGCCCACCACCTTCACACTGCTCTCTACTTGCCCATCACCTTCACACTGCTCTCTACTTGCCCACCACCTTCACACTGCTCTCTACTTGCCCACCACCTTCACACTGCTCTCTACTTGCCCACCACCTTCACACTGCTCTCTGCCTGCCCATCACCATCACACCTCTCCACCACATTCCCACTGCTCTCTGCCTGTCCACCACCTTCACACTGCTCTCTGCCTGCCCACCACCGTCACACCTCTCCACCACCTTCCCACTGCTCTCTGCCTGCCCACCCCCGTCACACCTCTCCACCACATTCACACTGCTCTCTACCTGCCCACCACCATCACACCTCTCCACCACATTCCTAATTTCTTTGCTTCATTCAAGTTTCCTGGTGGCGTGCAGCCTATTCCTTTTCTAAATTCCGGTCACCTTTTTATATTGCTCTCTGCCAGCCCATCACGTTCACACTGCCCTCTGCCTGTCCACCACCTTCACACTGCTCTCTGCCTGTCCACCACCTTCACACTGCCCTCTGCCTGCCAATCACCTTCACACTGCTCTCTTCCTGTCAATCACCTTCACACTGCTCCCTGCCTGCCCATCACCATCACACCTCTCCACCACATTCCCACTGCTCTCTGCCTGTCCATCACCTTCACACTGCTCTTTGCCTTCCCACCACCTTTACACTGCTCTCTGCCTGCCCACCACCGTCACACCTCTCCACCACCTTCCCACTGCTCTCTGCCTGCCCACCACCTTCACACTGCTCTCTGCCTGCCCACCACCATCACACCTCTCCACCACGCCTCTTTCCTAATTACTTTGCTTCATTCAAGTTTCTTGGTGGTGTGCAGCCGTTTCCTTTTCTAAATGTCAATCACCTTTAAATTGCTCTCTGCCAGCCCATCACGTTCACACTGCTCTCTGCCTGCCCACCACCTTCACACTGCTCTCTGTCTGTCCACCACCTTCACACTGCCCTCTGCCTGCCAATCACCTTCACACTGCTCTCTGCCTGCCAATCACCTTCACACTGCTCTCTGCCTGCCAATCACCTTCACACTGCTCTCTGCCTGCTCACCACCATCACACCTTTCCACCACCTTCCCACTACTCTCTGTCCACCACCTTCACATCGCTCTCTGACCACCACCTTTACATCCCTCCTGTATACCTCCCAGTTTTTTGAGATGGGAACGAGGGACACCTATTAAGAAAAATATGTAGGCATAGAACACACCCCCTGCCACGCATCCTTAAAGGAGAGTTATAAAAAAAAGTGGGACTTTGTTTCAAATCAGGGACAGTTCCTTGAAATCAGGGACAGTTGGGAGCTATGCTCCTTGTCTTCCCACCACCTTCACCTCACTACCTGCCTGCCCACCACCTTCACATCGTTCTCTGCCTCTCAACCTTCACACTGCTCTTTACCTGCCAACCACCTTCCCATCATTTCTTGCCTTCCCACCACATTCACACCACTCTCTTCCTGGCCACCACCTTTACACTACTCTCTGTTTGCCCTCCACCTTCACACCACTTCTTGCCTGCCCACCACCTTCATACTGCTTCCTGCCTGCCCACCCCCTTAACTAAAAGCCTTCACACTTTAGCCAGCATACTAGAGCTGCTTATTGCCTGAAAAATTGGCTGTGTTGACAAACCACTACCTTTTACCCTCAGCTGCAGTCAAGTGCCCAGCCCACCCACCACCGACTTCATTGTAGAGTCCCATTTTCATGCCCACCCTTCTTCAAAGAGAAGAGGAGACCTTCACAGGGCTGCAGGAATGATGTCCGTGGGCTGCAAGTTTGACATGCCTGGGCTAGCCTAGAGTAAGCATAGGTTTATTAAATAGACAACAGTCATTTTTTTTCCACCAAAGCAAAACAGAATGTAATGCAACATTGGTTACAGACACCATGTTACAAAACAATCAAAGAGTTGCCATCACAAATATGTGTCGCCCTGTATCTGAGGGAACGCGACCCCCTTCTGTCCCGGAATATCACTGGCAGAGATCCCAGCCAGAACTGTTAATTACCGATCAGTGGAGGAGCAGCTGTGAGAGGGCCGATACTGGCAGCACAATCTCTTTGATGTTCTCTTGTTAAATTGGTAGAAGGATTAGTTGAGGATTTGATGACATTCTTTCCAAACTCCATTCACCACCAATGGACTGGAGGCACGAGGATGGTATTTTTAAACCAGCTTAGGTGGAAAGTCATTTAGTTTTTACCAGCCCTTGCCAGACATCAAATGGATAAATGCGACAGCCGAAGCACGTAACTGAATAGGTCACGAAACTTAATAGGCGCGTCTTCAGCTTTTGACAAAACACTTCACCAACCTTCAAGTTGCTAGTTACAATATCTATTTTCAATTATTTTTCAATTTATGTTTGGCAAGCACAGAAAATCAATGCTGCCTAAACCACTCTCTCAATCAACATTGATTATGCTTAATCCTTATGCTGCTAGTATTAGTAAATAAATAGGAAGGTATATTATATTTACTTGTTTTAAACTTTTTTATATTTCTTCAGTTACTTCCTAATTTTTGGCCCTTGCAAATGATGCCATACATCTCAGGAGCTTTCAGGAGGGGAGGGGTTTTCTCAGCTAAGCACACCCTCCTGCCTGCATGCCTGAGCTAAGGGCAGATGGGTTCCAGGAAGTAAATGAATAATTTGTCTTTACTCAAAATGGTCACAGCCAATAATGCTAGGGGGGTGTTTTTCAACGTGATTTCTCAGCAAAATAAAGCATGAAGACATGGATGGATGGATGGATGGATAGGTGAATTTGCACAGAATTTTTTGGTTTGTGGTGTTTAGATGCAGTGGTAGGTATTTATTTATTTATTTATTTTTTCATTTAGATAATGAGTTGCGAAGAGTAGAAATTTCTCTCTGGCTTTTATTTTTGTCTGTGACCCCTTTTGGATCACTTCCTGTACCTGTGGCATCTGTATAACAAGTCCTCTACCAGTGCTGGAGCAAGAATCTCTGGTAGTTGTGGCAAAGATGCTAAAGTGCATCCCAACCCTGCACTGAAGTCTTTAACCACTTCGTATCCGGGCCAATTCTGACACTACGCTCCTACATGTAAAAATCTACTTTTTTTTTTTTTGCTAGAAAATTACCTACTAGAACCACACAAATATTATATTTTTTTGTAGCAGAGGCCCTATATAATAAAATGGTGGGTGTTGCAATTTTTATGTCACATGTTATTTGTGCAGCGGTTTTTCAAGCGTAATTTTTTGGGGAAAAAAAATACTTTCATGAATTAAAAAACAAAAACACGAAAGTTAGCCCAATTTTTTGCCTAATGTGAAAGATGAGGTTGTGCTGAGTAAATATATACCTGTCACGATTTAAAATTACGTCCTCCCGTAGACTGGCGGCAAACTACAGTGCTTAAAATTCTCCATAGGCGACGCTTTGAACGCCTTTATAGGTTACCAGTTAAGAGTTGCACAGATGGTCTGGTACTAGAATTACTGCTCTCGCTCTCACGTTCGCGACAATACCTCACTTGTGTGGTGCGATCACTGTTTACATATGCATGCGAGCAGTGACGGCCGGTGTGTTGGGGCGCAGGGCCCCGCCCCCCCTATCCATGCGTCCGGCTCCCTAATCTGCATGCGGGGCGCCGGATTAATGGAGTTCAATAGGGGTTTTTTTCTGAGTCACCTGATTAGAGCCAGCTTCAGAACAGGGAGGACCCGGGGCGTAGAGCAGTGCACCCCGAGCCCACCCATTGTGTGACAATAGCGAATGGAAATTCGCTATTGTCACTCGGATCCTTCTTCTGGCCAATCAGGAAGCGGGTCCGACACCCGCTTCCTGATTGGCTGAAAGGCAAAAACCATGCCATTGGCCGAGTAGGCGGGAGGACTCGAGGAGACGCCGGGGGACTGAGGAGAAGCCGCTGCTGCATCAGGTAAGTGCTAGTCGGGGGGGCACGCTACGCTGGTCACTCTGCATTGAAAAGGGGCACGATGATCTCTCTACATTGAAGGGGGCAAACTATACCTTGATTACTGAAGGCCCCTTTCACACTTTTGTGACCTCAAAGTCACGCAATTTTTTACAGCGTTTTTTGCCGCAAAGCAATGCCTATTACATTTTTCTGGTTGTGCCCCCCCAAACATTTTAAGCACCAGCTGCCACTGCATGCAGGAGTAACGTATGCTTTTGCAGAGAGGAAGGCCTCTCTTACTCCTCTGACTCAGGGCCCCTGCTAGTGTGAACAGAAGGCACAGGAGTGGAAAGTGGCACGAGTGTCTGTAAGTCCTGCTAGTTGCAGAGTGGGTATCCGCGGCAGGCAGGGGAGTCATCAGTAATCAGTGAAGCAGGTGGGCTGGAAGACAGCTGGTGGATGGCAGACTAAAGCAGACTGGTACTGGCAATAGCAGGCAGGTGAGGCATGCACTGGGAGCAGAATGTATAACAGCAGGCACAGCAGGATGTGTCAGGAAGCAGAGTCAGGTAAGCCTGGTCATACACTGGCAGGATGGATCAGGTACAGAGGAGCAGGCAGGAGCTTGGTCTGGGTACAAGCTGGGTCAGGAGCCAATCGGTGGAAGAGAAGAAAATGGAGCGGACAGAAGCGGAGGTCAAAGACAAGCCGGGGTCGGTCCAGGTGGAGTTCAGAGAGTGGTCAGGCAAGCCGGGTCAGCAACTGGAATCAGGATACAGAAATATAGGTCACAGGATACACAGGAGGCTGAAAGACAAAGCAGCACTGATCCTGAGCACTGACCCAGTTTAAATAGTCCATTTGGCGACAACATCTGTCACCTGTGCACTTGAACACACTGATGCTCACGTGTATGCGCTCCTCTGTGTGTGCCCATATGCATTTGTGCATGTACATAACTATTAGCCAAATTCCTACATGTATGGGGCATGAATTAGCCTGGGAAGAGGCATAAAAGTCCGCCTAGAGGAACCATGTTGTCTACTGGTATGCCCTTCTGGACAGCGACTCTGTCGCTGATCTAAAGTGCATATTTGGACATGACAAAACTCACTCTATTGAGTCTTACGCAACCCTGTAGCCAACCTTGAATGCCAAATAAAACTTTTACCTGAAAATAAGGCTATAAAAACCTCTCCTGCCGCTGGTGCCACCAAATGTTAATGAGGAATCATTCCCCGAAGTCTGCTTTGAAGCTGCCACTTCTAGAGGTGTCGATCTCCTACAGAGCTCAGTGGTTCCTCCTTCTACCATCACACAGTAGTGATTTGGAGGTCAGCCACAGGAACCACTGAAAGCATGGGACAAAGGACAGCAACACTTTCAGAAGGGTGGCTTTTCTACCAAATTTTTGTGGGCGATTCCTTATCAATAAACCATAGCTCCCAACTGTTCCTGATTTCGAAGGACTGTCCCTGATTGGAACAAAGTCCCTCTGTCCCTCTTTCCTCCTCATTTGTCTCTCATTTTGGTCTGATCTATATAGTTGTATATAAAATGCACTATTTACCTATCAAAAAGTGTTTCCCGGTGCTAAACCTTTCATCCAATTTCTAAATTGCTGCATTTGTAAATTTACAAAAGCCAGTATAAAGGAAAGGCGGTGGTAAAAAAGCACTTTTGGATTTAACCAATCATTATTTTTTGTACAAGTCTCCATTAGGGGGGCATGGCAGGGGGTGTGTCCTATGCCTACATACTTATTCTAATAGGTGTCCCTTGTTCCCATCTCAAAAAGTTGGGGGGTATGAATAAAGTAGCATTTGGCGGCACGGCCAGTGGGAGAGGTGATTGTTTACTGTTCTCTTTTCAGGTAACAGCTTTTTTTGGCATTGTAGAGTGGCAACGGGTTCTCTTTAAGGATCAGTAGAGTAAGGCTTCTCACATTCAAGTATGTGAACGCAGAGGTCCCAATGAAGACCTTGGCGGTGAACCAACACTTACACTTAGAGACTGCACAAAGTGATCAATGCCTGCTGGACGAACGGGCCTTCCTTAAGATTAAAAGTAAAATATCAGCAGAAGGTTACTAAAATATAATGGAAATCACATGCCACTTTCACTTCACGAGCAGCGCTGAAATCTGCAAAGTCCTGGACGCCTTCCAACGCAGGTAATAAATTCTGTCAGGCAGAACATGACCGGTGTTTTATAAATCTAGTGTGACCCTTACAATGAACATCCGTTTTCTCCACTCCGCTGTTACACTGAGGTGTGGTTGCTATGTGGAAGCAAGACCACTTTTAACTATTTTTGGGAGTCGCAAAAAAGAAGTTCACTGTTTGTTTTTTTAAAAAGAAGAGCTTAGTAAAACTTAAATGTTTTCAATACTCATCACCATTTATGAATGAATAAATCTTTATGTAAGTCCAGTTATAAAGTGCTTGTCACAAAACAGAAAACTGTATACTCACCTTTCTCTAATTTTCTTTCCTGGTGCACCTTCATGGCCCACAACATGATTGGACTGGTTAACCATGAAACAAAGACAGACTCGGCTCGCAGCATTCTCTGTAACTCTCACAATTTGGGTGGGAATCTGTATGCTGCCATGAAGATGCACCATGAAAGGAAAATTACGGAAATTTGAGTATACAGTTTTCGATTTTCCTGGAACATGACAGCATACAATGGGTACTAACTTGCCACATGGGAGGGCATGAAATAAATTTGTAATGATCAGTAGCGTAAGTATGCACCTGCACAACAAATTTTCCAAATTTCACTGTCGTGAGTTGAGCCGGGTTCACCTAATAAAGTGTAAGGTGTTCTGGGAGGACCATATTGCTGACTTGCAAATAACCTCAGGTGACACTCAGTACTCAGTCTACAGAGTTGGCACTGCCCTGGTGGAATGTGCTATTAAGTCTTCCCGGACAGGAAAGTTTTGTGAAGAGTGGTCTCTCTAAATTCTATTTATGAAGGAAAAAAAATCTTCTGTATGCTGCTCCCCCCACAGCCCCCTAATACTCACCTGAGCCCCCTCGCGATCCAGCGATGTGCATGAGAGACTCAGCTGTCCCAGGATTCCCTCTCTTCATTTGCTGAGACAGCAGTGGGCACCATTGGCTCCCACTGCTGTCAATCACAGCCAATGAGGAAGGGCAGGGCCAAGCCACAGCTTTATGTGTCTTATAGACGCATAGAGCTGGGCTTGGTAGCAAGCACGTACCAGTGCCTCCATAGCAAGAAGATTGCTATTGGGGGGGCACTGGTCAAACCTGAGGACCTGAGAAGAGGAGGATCGGACCTGCTCTGTGTAGTGATATAATAGTAGTGGTAGTATTAATTAATTATTACTATAATGCGAGTTATTCTTGCAAAGACCCAGTTCTCCCAGAGAGATGCATTTATTGAGACTTCACAAAAGTCAACAGAGGTACATACAAGATGGATGACAGGACATTTCTTTCACCTTCAGAGAACCCAGCTTCTCCTGTCATAACTTAACCAAAACAACCCATTTCTAATATACCTTTTTTTCCTCATTGGGGATCAGGATAAGCAATTTGATTGGCCAGTTTTATTAGGCCTTTGATCTGCTTTTGTCTTTCTGGGTATGGACAACTGCAGTCATAAAACCCTTCAGGAAATGTCCTAATTTGAATTCTTTGACTACTACATAGGTTGGCTCTTCAAACGCTGAGGTGGTCTTTATTGGAATTAACATAGCACAGGGTCATTATCTGCCCCTTTGACATGTAAAGGTCAACCTGGTTTGGTCAGTCTCTGTTCTGGTCAACAAGTCCCCTTTGAAATGCCTAATTAGATAAATATCTATTCCCAAATACCAATTTGGCCTTACCTTACTTACTTTTTGATGTGTTAAATAGACTTGTCACTGGCCTGTCCCATATGCCTGAGTATGTGAACCCATCATACACTATATGTATGCACATATTATAATATATACAATATATATATATATATAGATATATATATATCTATATATATATAGATATATATATATCTATATATACATATATGTGTGTGTGTGTGTGTGTGTATATATATATATATATGTGTGTGTGTGTGTGTGTGTGTGTGTGTGTGTGTGTGTGTGTGTGTGTGTGTGTGTGTGTGTGTGTGTGTGTGTGTGTGTGTGTGTGTGTGTGTGTGTGTGTGTGTGTGTGTGTGTGTATATGTCTATATGTATAGATGCCCATAAAATTTACTACACTCAGTGCAAAACCAGTGCCCCAAATCAGTGCAGCCTTATCAGTGGTGTCTCATCAGTGCCCAATCAGTGCAGCCTATCAGTGCCCATCAGGGCAGCCTGTCAGTGCCAATCAGGGCTTTTTTAGTTTATTTAGTAGTAAATAAAAGACCCAGGAGTGAATTAATACCACCAAAGGAAAGCTCTAACTGTCAAATATCATATTGGTACAATGTTGCATGACCATGCAATTGTCCTTCAAAGTGCAACAGCGCTGAAAGCTGAAAATTGGCCTGGGCAGGAAGAGGGTGAAAGTGCCCAATACTGAAGTAAAGCTAAGTGAAGCTAAAAGTCAGACCGCCGGCTGAGTACCTCTAACAGCCCTCACCAATACATAACACAAATCTTCACAAGTCTTTAGGAGAAGAGAATTTCAATACCCTATCATCATGTCAGGGAACAAGCAAGACATCCTTTCATCTCCTTGACACTAAATACACCATGAAACTGTTGTGTTGAATTGAAGATTTATGACACATTTGTGCTAACAGCTCCAGGTAAACAGGGGAATTGCCCATAAATTCAGATTCCACGACTGCCCTCCCCGACAGGCTCACAGAAACAAAAGATTGCCCCAAGGAGAGAAGAGAGCCCTTTACATGAATTAGTTTGGACTGGTGGTCCGTATTTCCTTCAGTCAGAGCCCTATGAGGCTGCACATGTGCGCTCAGGATGGACATCCAGGTAATGTTACATGTTCGCAGCCCGCTGGAAAGATGTTCTAAGATGTTCTCTGTAATCCCTGTGAGGCATTTGTAGGGATTCTTAGCTGGAGAGACAGTGGAAAGTGGTCCATAATTCAAAGCAGAAGGCATGTTGGTAGCAGACAGAGAAAAAAATGAATATGTGCGTCATCTGAAAGACGAAACTGGGGTAGACGACACAGACCCGGTTACACACCTATCAATCACAGGTTAGTGGCAGTCAAAATCACCGTGAGTCATTGCATTAGGGAATATATGATTTAGACAAGAACATCAAGGTAAGCCAAAAATTGTTCTCTCTTTCCTATTGGCAGATATGTTTAGATCTCAAAAAAATCTATTCATAGGTTACAGGGCCAGGTTTGTCCAGCGCCCATTTAAATGTATGACGAAGAATAGGTGTACCGCCCTGCACCCATTCCCTGACCTTTGATATGGCTGCCCATGGTTAGCATGGAGTGTGTACTGCACATGTGTGTCCAACTGCTTGCTTTCTATCAACTAAACTGGGGTAGACATCTCAGACCCAGATACACACCTATCAATCAATTTTTTAAAGAAGAGAAGGTAGGTATACAGGTCCCTCTCAAAAAATTAGCATATTGTGATAAAGTTCATTATTTTCTATAATGTACTGATAAACATTAGACTTTCATATAGTTTAGATTCATTACACACAACTGAAGTAGTGCAAGCCTTTTATTGTTTTAATATTGATGATTTTGGCATACAGCTCATGAAAACCCAAAATTCCGATCTCAAAAAATTAGCATATCATGAAAAGGTTCTCTAAAACGAGCTATTAACCTAATCATCTGAATCAACTAATTAACTCTAAACACCTGCAATAGATTCCTGAGGCTTTTAAAAACTCCCAGCCTGGTTCATTACTCAAAACCACAATCATGGGTAAGACTGCCGACCTGACTGCTGTCCAGAAGGCCATCATTGACACCCTCAAGCAAGAGGGTAAGACACAGAAAGATATTTATGAACTAATAGGCTGTTCCCAGAGTGCTGTATCAAGGCACCTCAGTGGGAAGTCTGTGGGAAGGAAAAAGTGTGGCAGAAAACGCTGCACAACGAGAAGAGGTGACCGGACCCTGAGGAAGATTGTGGAGAAGGACCGATTCCAGACCTTGGGGGACCTGCGGAAGCAGTGGACTGAGTCTGGAGTAGAAACATCTAGAGCCACCGTGTACAGGCGTGTGCAGGAAATGGGCTACAGGTGCCGCATTCCCCAGGAACCAGAAACAGCGGCAGAAGCGCCTGACCTGGGCTACAGAGAAGCAGCACTGGACTGTTGCTCAGTGGTCCAAAGTACTTTTTTCGGATGAAAGCAAATTTTGCATGTCATTCGGAAATCAAGGTGCCAGAGTCTGGAGGAAGACTGGGGAGAGGGAAATGCCAAAATGCCTGAAGTCCAGTGTCAAGTACCCACAGTCAGCTTCAGTCAGCTGCTGGTGTTGGTCCACTGTGTTTTATCAAGGGCAGGGTCAATGCAGCTAGGTATCAGGAGATTTTGGAGCACTTCATGCTTCCATCTGCTGAAAAGCTTTATGGAGATGAAGATTTCATTTTTCAGCACGACCTGGCACCTGCTCACAGTGCCAAAACCACTGGTAAATGGTTTACTGACCATGGTATTACTGTGCTCAATTGGCCTGCCAACTCTCCTGACCTGAACCCCATGGAGAATCTGTGGGATGTTGTGAAGAGAAAGTTGAGAGACGCAAGACCCAACACTCTGGATGAGCTCAAGGCCGCTATCGAAGCATCCTGGGCCTCCATAACACCTCAGCAGTGCCACAGGCTGATTGCCTCCATGCCACGCCGCATTGAAGCAGTCATTTCTGCAAAAGGATTCCCGACCAAGTATTGAGTGCATAACTGAACATAATTATTTGAAGGTTGATTTTTTTTGTATTAAAAACACTTTTTTTTTTATTGGTCGGATGAAATATGCTAATTTTTTGAGATAGGAATTTTGGTTTTTCATGAGCTGTATGCCAAAATCATCAATATTAAAACAATAAAAGGCTTGCACTACTTCAGTGGTGTGTAATGAATCTAAAATATATGAAAGTCTAATGTTTATCAGTACATTACAGAAAATAATGAACTTTATCACAATATGCTAATTTTTTGAGAGGGACCTGTAAGTTCTTTTTTTTTTGTTTTTCAAAGTAATCTTTATTTATATTTTCATAAACAAATTACATACAAAAACCGAGATAAAGAGACATAAGCGCCGGTTCACATTACTTCATAACATTGAAGTCTATGGCGGTCGCCTCCGGGTCGCCCCAAAGAAGCTCCGGTCGGAGCGACTTGTGTCGCTCCTATTAGAACGGGTCCGCAGCTTCCCTATGGGAGGCGACCTGCGGCGACCTGTGAGGCGACCAGGTCGCCTCACAGGTCGCCCTAGTGTGAACCGGCACTTAGAAACAGGTGTCTGACAGAGCCAGATGTAAGTAGAGAGTATCTGGAGCAGGACTTCAGCTTGGAATGGGGGTCAGGAGGAGGATTGGGAGAGTGGGAGTGGGGGTGAGGGAAGTGGGGGGGGGGGGCCGAGTCACTGCGCCATGGGCCTCTGGTTTGTAAAGTTGCCAGCCTGTCCCTGATACCCAATCACATAGAAGGAAAGTAAAAAAAACAGTATTTTTGCTTGCATATAATTGGATGATGGAGGTCAGCAGAGCTTCCTCCCATTCACACATTGGGCAGTTACTGGTGGTGTAACTTCTGCATGTGAAGTGACATTATCTGCTAGGCACCCACATTTGCCACAATCAGTGGGTAGGTTACAAAAATATTTCTAGCAGTTTTTTTGGCACAAAGACATAATTTCTCTTCTACCAGAAGACCCAACCTGCGGGCAAATGTTTGTTTTTACACTTTACATTCACTTAAATGCTGTCATGCCCTCCCAACATGTCTAATCGGCTTGTGCATCTCTGCCTAATAGAAAATAACTTATTATGTTGGGGTAGGTTGTGGCAGAGATACTTCATTCCAAGCCGGTAGTCACTATTTGCTTATTAGTCCTAGGGTTCATGGCCTACCAGATGTGTAGTATGTCAGTATATATCCATATGGAATTTATATTACAAATAAATAGACATTACCTGCATTTTATACGTTTACTGATGTCTGAGGTCCTCCTATAATTAATAAATATCCCTCTGCAAAAAGCGCAAGCAACAGTGCTCTGTCTGAAGCACAAGCAACAGTGACATCTACAGGTTCTAAAAGGTAATATACAAAAAAGGTTATATAGTAAGAGGGTACAGAAATCAATTAAGTTGTAA
The DNA here is from genome assembly GCF_965119305.1 of Pelophylax lessonae. Classification (NCBI taxonomy): domain Eukaryota; kingdom Metazoa; phylum Chordata; class Amphibia; order Anura; family Ranidae; genus Pelophylax; species Pelophylax lessonae. Next base: position 702,319,466 of record NC_138769.1, on the reverse strand, counting down.
AGCAGGGGTATGCAAACTGTGGCCATCCAGATGTTGCAGAACTACAAGCCCATAAGGCACAGCAAGACTCTGACAGCCACAAGCATGATACCAGATTGCATGGTGCATGATGGGACAGTTTTGCAACAGCTGGAGGGCCACAGTTTGCATATCCCTGCTGTAGAGGGTATATTAACTATTTTCATTCTTTTATTCAACGTCCGGTTCACAATTCTCCTATCTGTGTCCTCGTTCACATTAGGCGATTTGGAATTGCAGGCAGAGATGCTGCTATTCTGCCCAGGATTCAGAATGGCATTAAAATGCACAGTGCGCATTCGGGTGCCATTATTCATAATGGCACCCCAAATAAGGTGCGATTCTACAGAAATTTTCATGTGACAGAATCGCATGGCAATCGCAGCAAAACGCACATTTATAAATTGCGCTAAGCTTGTTGCCCAAAAAGGAGCAGGAGCTTCTTTTGGGCGACAAACACTCATGAGGAAGCCCATTGAAGTGAATGGGCTGCACAGTATGCACAACATGCAAAGGTGACTGACACTTGTGCCTTGAATGCACATTCCCGCAATGCGATGCCTGAATGGGGCCTCAATATCGCATAGGAGTGTAATTGCTATTCCTATGCAAGAAATCGTTTATTTTGGTTTGTAATCACTTATTTCTCATTAATAATTGTTGTTTTTTTATTTTTATTTTATATCCATGTGAAATGACTCTGCACACCTCACAGACCCTTTGCTGTTAAATCTGAACTCTGGAAATTATTTTTTTTTCATACTTACATGTGACAGTAATTAGTGAATCTTAAAAACGTGCCATAAAGTGCTGAGAGATGAGCCGGGTGGGTGATCCGCTTTTTAATAGAGAGATATAAATTGTGAAAAATGTGAAACTTTTATTATGAACACATTAAAAAGTTAAAAACAAGGATAAAAATAAAAGATTAAAAAAGTAAAAAATATATAAAATATATATAGAAGTACTCGATGGGAGGGACATATCGAGTATGCAAATTTCAGATAAATCCATAGAGGGTATTAAAACCATACTATCTAGATGAGACTGAGCGCCCAACAGCATGGTCTCAAGTTCCATTAATGGAGGAGAGGAGATTCACTAATTACTGTCACTTTATGTTTATGAGATGTATGCATTTAATATGTGGGGACCGCTGTATAAGGAAGTTCACGTGATGTAAACAAAAAACCTGGTATCCGGCATTTGTGGACCATTATATCCAAAGATACCAAGATGGCCGCCGGTATGACTCGCGTGAGGGTACCAAGATGGCGGAGGTACACACAATGGTCGCTAGGATACGCAGGCCTATAAAAGGTTCCGGGAGTACGTAGCCTAGTACCGCCCCAGATGACGTCGCAGTGACGAAACGCGTAGAGCGGCAAAGTAGCGTCATACGTCACTTCCGGTTAGGTGGCTCCGGCCGGTGGAACGCGGAAGTACCGCGCGGCCGAACACTGGAGACACACCAAACAAGCTGACGGTGAACTTCCTAACAGTGAGTCGATGCTAATTTCTTCCCTCAATATTGTACTATACTACGCAATGGAAGCTCTCTTGGTCTTTTGTATACTGACTCCCTAGATGCAAGCGCAACTGTATGCACGGAACAACCAGCTCTCACAGGCATCAGGAGAAGGGAGACACAGTATATTAGAGTGAGAAGGGAGAGGACTTTGGTAAGTGCTTTACCCACGGTATTAGCACTTCTCACTCTTAACACGCGCAACAGGCGTTTTTACTCTCTCACTTTACACTGCATAGTGTTTTGTAATATTCACCACGGATGTCAGTTTCCTCTTTTAAAGGAGGCCACAATAAAGTATTTATTGTTCAAATCACTTAAATTGCACATAGCACTTTTTTGCACTGGTCACTATATGATTGTTTACATCCGATGAGTGATATATACACGGTACAATCCAATTGATACACGACTACTACCGTTTTTACAATTTTAATTTTATATCTGCACTGTATTGCACATTCATTATTTGCACAACACCTGTTCACCAATAAGCACTGTGCACTTTCATCTTTGGATCACATACAACGAAGTAATTCGCTGTGCAAGGTGGTAGCGCCCCATACCAACACCTCCCAAAAACCCCCACGATGTAAATATGCCTATCTCATACTTAGGACCCCTAGGGAAGCTGACAATCATTGTAGAGGTTGGCGCTACTACAATAAAAGCCACAATCTTTCGGGTCCTGTGCCGAGCAGGTTCCCCACTGCATATTGACCATAGGGGGTTGATCGCTCAGTACTGCCACCTTCATTTAATGCCTTGTGCTTTTTTCAATAAAAAAAAAAAAAACACCTGCTTAACGCTCTGACCTATTAGGTAACAGCTGGTTGCTCTTGCTCTTGTTGGGTAGTGCTGTTTAGAAGAGATGAGGGGTAGAGATGGACGAACATCGGCCGGGGCAGTTCGCGAACATCAGCCGCAAATTTTCTCAAAAGTCCGCGAACCGCAAGTTCGCGGCGGGCCCCATTGACTTTAATGGGAGACGAACTTTAAAAACATTTAGGTCATATTTGCAGCCACAAAAGACGTACTAGCTGTGCACAAATAGTCCCAGCACATGGACATTGTCAAAGCAGAAGTATTGCAATTGGAAACTTTGTCCTAAATTTTATTTTTTTTTTTTCTTACAGCAAATAATATATATATTTTTTTTTCATAAATCAGCCAGAATTGACAGCAGCCATAAATACATGTCAAATACATATAGGGTCAATTCACACATCTGTAAAATGGGTCCGCATCCATTCCACAATTTGGCGGAACCTTTACAGACCCATTGATTTTCAATTCTAGTCTAAAAAATTAGGCATTCACAGGATACAGAAGTAAGTGTCGGCCATTCCAGGCCCCAAAAGTTAGCCCACATGCATTTACCTGACAGCTAAGAACATTGTATTCTGTGGCTGAAGGTACATTAGGCATTCACAGGATACAGAAGTAAGTGTCGGCCAGTATTGGCCCCAAAAATTAGCCCACATGGGTTTACCTGACAGCTAAGAACGTTGAATTCTGTGGCTGAAGGTACATTAGGCATTCACAGTCTCACAGGATACAAAAGTTAGTGTCGGCCAGTATTGGCCCCAAAAATTAGCCCACATGGGTTTACCTGACAGCTAAGAACGTTGTATTCTGTGGCTGAAGGTACATTAGGCATTCACAGTCTCACAGGATACAGAAGTAAGTGTCGGCCAGTATTGGCCCCAAAAATTAGCCCACATGGGTTTACTTGACAGCTAAGAACGTTGCATTCTGTGGCTGAAGGTACATTAGAAATTCACAGGATACAGAAGTAAGTATCGGCCAGTATTGGCCCCAAAAATTAGCCCACATGGGTTTACCTGACAGCTAAGAATGTTGTATTCTGTGGCTGAAGGTACATTACGCATTCACAGGATACAGAAGTAAGTGTCAGCCAGTATAGGCCCCAAAAATTAGCCCACAAGGGTTTACCTGACAGCTAAGACTGTAGTATTCGGTGGTTGAAGGTACATTAGGCATTCACAGGATACAGAAGTAAGTGTCGGCCACTATAGGCCCCAAAAATTAGCCCACATGGGTTTATCTGACAGCTAAGAATGTAGTATTCTGTGGCTGGAGGAACATTAGGCATTCACAGAAAAAATAATTGTCGGCCCTGAAAGGCCCCAAAAATTTGCCATTCAATGGACATGAAATGCCTTTAATGCCACTGTATGTAGAGAAGCCAAGGACCAGGAATTGCTGTGGGTAGATGGCGTTCTGGTGGACATTTGTGGCCTGGCATGAGGAATTTCAATGAAACATGGTCTACTAGTCACATGTGTTGAATTCCTCAGAGATCCATGCCTCATTCATTTTTATAAATGTGAGGTAGTCTACACTGTCATGAGCTAGGCGAGTGCACTTATCGGTCACAATCCCCCCTGCTGCGCTGAACGTTCTTTCGAACAGGACACTGGACGGGGGCAAGCCAACATTTCCATTGCAAATTGTGCAAGCTCTGGCCAGAGGTCAAGCCTGCCCACCCAGTAGTCCAGGGGTTCACCACTCCTCAGAGCGTCCACATCGGCCGTTAATCTGATGTAGTCGGACACCTGTCGGTCTAGGCGTTCCTTGTTGCTGGATCCGGAGTACAGCTGTCGATGGTTCGGCTGAAAGAAGGATCTCATATCTGAAGTGACCAAGACATCTTTAAACCGCCCTCTTCTTGCAGGCACTGTTGGATTGCTACCCGCAACTGTCTCTCTGTGACTGGAAATTCCTCTGCCAGCGCACGCAAAAGTAGAATGCAGCATTTCCCGCAGCAAGGCCTGGAAGCGCTGCATTCTGACCGCCCTCTGTGATTGTGGTAACATTTCCGCCATTTTATGTTTGTACCGGGGGTCTAAGTATGATGCCACCCACTACTGGTCCTTGGCCTTTATGCATTTTATACGGGGGGGTCCCCCTTAAAACACTGGAGCATGAAGGCCGCCATTCGCACTAAACTGGAAGAGGTGTATTGGCCTGCTTCCAGCTCATCATCCAGGATAATGTCGTCCTCGTTCTCCTCCCCCCATCCACGGATAACACCAGGGATCCCAGAAAGGTTTAAACCATGCTCTTCTTGCTCCTCCTCATCCCCCCCCCCCCCAGCACCATCCATCTCTCTTACTCCTCTTCAGACTCCTGCTGTTGATTTGTCTCAGATGGAGTAGCTCCCACTGGGAATTCATCCAACATTGCGACTTCCTCATCTTCCTGCTCCTGCTCCTCGATGGCTTGATCAATGACACGCAATGCATGCTCCAGAAAGAAGGCGTAAGGTATGATGTCACTTATGGCACCCTGGCCGTGACTGACCAGTTTGGTGATCTCATCGAATGGCTGCAGAAGGCTGCATGCGTCCCGCATGAGCAGCCACTGCCGAGGTGAAAAAAACCTAAGCTCCCCAGAACCTGTCCTGCCGCAGACTTCGTACATGTAGTCGTTAATTGCACGTTTCTGCTGGAGCAGCCTATCAAGCATATGCAACGTTGAGTTCAATCGCGTCAGACAGTCACAAATAAGACGCCTGACGGGCAGGTTGTGTCACCGCTGAATGTCAGCAAGGTGAGCCATGGCTGTGTAAGATCTTCTGAAATGGCCAGAGTTTTTCCTGGCCTGCCACAAGACGTCCTGGACCCCAGGGTATTTGGCAGCGAATCGCTGCACCACCAAGTTCAGGACATGTGCCATGCATGGCACGTGTGTTATTTTGCCCTGTTTCAGCACGCTCAGCAGATTGGCACCGTTTTCGCACACCACTTTACCAACTGTCAAATTCAGCGGTGTCAGCCACTGATCTGCCTGAGAACGCAAAGCTGAAAGGAGTGCAGGACCAGTGTGGCTCTTGGCTTCCAGGCACAACAGACGCAGCACAGCATGGCAACGTCTTACCTGGCATGTGGAATAGGTTCTGGGGATCTTGGGCGGCACAGCGGAAGAGATGATAGCAGGGGAAGAGGAGATGTCAGCCGAGGAGGAGAGGGAGGATGGAGGAGGAGAAGAAGAGGCAGGCCTGCATGCAATCCGTGGCGGTACATCCAAATCTACACGGGTGCCACGGGTTACATGTTTGACAGCCGTCAGAAGGTTCACCCAGTGGGCAGTAAAAGTGATATACCTTCCCTGCCCATGTTTGCTAGACCATGTGTCTGTGATCAGATGTATCATGGCACCAACACTGTGTGCCAGAGATATATTCACTTGCCGCTGAACATGGCCAGACAGCTCTGGAATGCCCTTCTGCGAGAAATATTTCCTGCCTGGGACCTTCCATTGTGGTGTTCCAATGGCCACAAATTTACGAAAGGCCTCCGAGTCCACCAGTTGATACTGCAGTAGTTGGCGGGCTATCAGTTCCGACAAGCCAGCAGTCAAACGTTGGGCAAGAGGGTTATCCGGCGTCATCATTTTTTTACGCTCCAACATTTGGGCCACAGAAGCCTGCCTTTTTCTAGAACAACGTGACAACGTCATCATGGAAGGTGGAGTGGAGGACAAATGTGAGGAGGGACGAGAAGGAGAAGGAGAAGAGGCTTGACGGTGAGAGCCTGGAGTGTGGCTTTGTGGGTTCTGACGGTGTTGCTCCCACTGGGCTCGGTGATGGGAGTTCACGTGCCTTCTTAAGGCGGTCGTCCCTAGGTGAGTGTTGGGCTTACCGCGACTTATGCATTGACTGCAAAGGCTGCAGATGGCAACACTGTTGTCAGCAACGGACACATTCGTTAAAAAAGCCCACACTGCGGAGCCATGTGCCAGCGTGCTGGGAGCGCCAGATGTGACTGTACATGGTTGATGGCTCGCTCCTGATACATTTGCAGTCTGCTTTGTACCGCTTGTGCAATGCAAGTTCTGCCTGCCTCTCCTCCCTATCTGCCGGTCCGTCTCTCCCTCTGAACTCCCCTCCTCTTCCTCTCTTGTGGGCAACCACGTGACGTCCATAGACACATCATCATCCACGTCACCTTCCCCACCACTAACAATTGAGATCTCGGAGTAGGCAGCAACAGCGAGGATCAACCTCCTTGGGCTGATCTGGGTACTGTCGTCAGACTGCTGAGTGGCGGCTGTTGCTACCTCCTCTTCCTGATCCGATGCCAACAATGGTTGCACATCGCAAATGTCTTGTGATGGATTGGAAAATAATTCTAGAGACTCAAGCGAGGAGGGTGCAGAAGAGGAAGGCAGAGTGAGCCACTCAACCAAGTCTGGTGCGTCCTTTGATGTAATCGAACGAGCCTTCAGAAACTTCATACTTTGGCTCCGGCCTACTGCTCTTGCCCTACCCCTACCACCCCTGCGTAAGTGTCTGACTCTTCCTCTGCCTGTCATGTTTTTTAATTACCCTGTGACAAAAGTCTCTAGAGAATCTCAGTATATCTGGAAAAAGGTATATAACACCTCACTTCAATCTGTGGTATTGGGGGGCCACAGTTTTATCACACCACTTCTACAAATAATTAGTGAGTAACTGTTGTCACTGTGTGTAGCACAGTTAACACAGCAAAAGAGGCCAAATTGTTGCAGGACTAAAATGCACTCTTAGAAAAGTATAATGTTAAATAACACCCCACTTCAATATGTGGTATTGGGGGCCACTGGTTTATCACACCAGTTGTTCAAAAAATTGGCCAGTGAGTTTGGCACTGTGTATATCAGAATTAACACAGCAAAAGAGGCAATATTGTTGCAGTACACAAATACACTTGTAAAAGTATACTCAGATAACACCCCACTTCAATATGTGGTATTGGGGGCCACTGGTCTATCACACCAGTTGTTCAAAAAATTGGCCAGGGAGTTTGGCACTGTGGTTATCAGACTGAACTCAGCAAAAGAGGCAATATTGTTGCAGGACACAAATACACTTGTAAAAGTATACTCAGATAACACCCCACTTCAATATGTGGTATTGGGGGGCCACTGGTCTATCACACCAGTTGTTCAAAAAATTGGCCAGGGAGTTTGGCACTGTGTGTATCAGACTGAACGCAGCAAAAAGGCAATATTGTTGCAGGACACAAATACACTTCTGAAAGTATACTCAGGTAACACCCTGCTTCAATCTGTGGTATTGGGGGGCCACAGGTTTATTACACCAGTTCTACAAATACTTGGCCAGTAACTGTTGTCACTGTGTGTAGCAGAGTTAACACAGCAACAGAGGCCAAATGTTTGCAGAACTAAAATACACTCTTAGAAAAGTATACTGTTAAATAACACCCCACTTCAATATGTGGTATTGGGGGGCCACTGGTCTATCACACCAGTTGTTCAAAACATTGGCCAGGGAGTTTGGCACTGTGTGTATCAAACTAAATGCAGCAAAAGAGGCAATATTGTTGCAGGACACAAATACATTTGAAAAAGTATACTCAGATAACACCCCACTTCAATATGTGGTATTGGGGGGCCACTGGTCTATCACACCAGTTGTTCAAAAAATTGGCCAGGGAGTTTGGCACTGTGCGTATCAGACTGAACACAGCAAAAGAGGCAATATTGTTGCAGGACACAAATACACTTGTAAAAGTATACTCAGATAACACCCCACTTCAATATGTGGTATTGGGGGGGTCACTGATCTATCACACCAGTTGTTCAAAAAATTGGCTAGGGAGTTTGGCACTGTGTGTATCAGACTGAACGCAGCAAAAGAGGCAATATTGTTGTAGGACACAAATACACTTGTAAAAGTATACTCAGATAACACCCCACTTCAATATGTGGTATTGGGGGGGTCACTGATCTATCACACCAGTTGTTCAAAAAATTGGCCAGGGAGTTTGGCACTGTGTGTATCAGACTGAACGCAGCAAAAGAGGCAATATTGTTGCAGGACACAAATACACTTATGAAAGTATACTCAGATAACACCCCGCTTCAATCTGTGGTATTGGGGGGGGCCACAGGTTTATTACACCAGTTCTACAAATAATTGGCCAGTAACTGTTGTCACTGTGTGTAGCAGAGTTAACACAGCAACAGAGGTCAAATGTTTGCAGGACTAAAATACACTCTTAGAAAAGTATATTGTTAAATAACACCCCACTTCAATATATGGTATTGGGGGGCCACTGGTCTATCACACCAGTTGTTCAAAAAATTGGCCAGGGAGTTTGGCACTGTGTGTATCAGACTGAACGCAGCAAAAGAGGCAATATTGTTGTAGGACACAAATACACTTGTAAAAGTATACTCAGATAACACCCCACTTCAATATGTGGTATTGGGGAGGGGGGCACTGGTCTATCACACCAGTTATAATACATTAAAAGTGCTTTTGTCACTGTTTGTAGTATTGCTGCAGCAACGCTCAGTCACCACACCTGTCACAATGCTGCACAGTGCACAATAATACTACTAATCCACTATAATATGCTTTCTACAAAGTATATTATACCGTGGAGTAATCCCCCCTCCCCCCCCCCTTTATAGTGCACTGCACAGCAATACCAAAAAATTACAGCCCTTTAAATGACTTTTGTGGACATTTAACAGAGCGATTTGTGTGACTGCTGCCGATCTCTAACTGCCCCTAAAGCACAGACTGGATACCTGTCCCTAACCTGAAAAGAGACTGGACCTATACCGAAATACCAGCCCTGAAAAGGACTTTTGTGGACATTAACAAAGTGATTTGTGTGACTGCTGCTGATCTCTAACTGCCCCTAAAGCACTGACTGGATACCTGCCCCTAACCTGAAAAGATACTGTAATAGACCTATACCAAAATACCAGCCCTGAAAAAGACTTTTGTGGATCTTAACAGAGCTATTTGTGCCTGGCATTCTCTCCCTGATGCATACAGCAGACCTCTCCCTATGCTGACAAAAATCAGAATGTGAAATGGCCGCCTGCTCTGGTCTATTTATAGGGTAGGGGGCATGTCCATGTGCTGAAATATTTCAATTGGCTGTCGCGTTCCACCTGACGGCTTTGTCATGGGTCAAAGTTCTCCTAAATGTAAACTAATATGTCCGCCGCGAACAACGCCATGTGTTTGCAAAATTGGCGGGTAGCGAACAAGCAAAATTTGCCGCAAACCGACCGCCGGGCGAACCGCAAGGCCGTCTCTAGTGAGGGGCTCTGTGCCATGGTTGAGGGGGGGGGGCAAGAAGGGTCTGAAGATGGGTCAGGTGGAGGAAACTACGTATAGGTGTCCCCCAATGCAGAATTTCTGCACAACTTCAGGGTCATTTCCATCTGACAGCCCACAGTCAGTTTGTCAAATATACTCACAACTGCCCCAGGAGTGTGTATAAAACTTCCCTCGCTGCCACTGATGTACATCGGTGGCAGTAAAAGGGTTAAAGGGATGCTAGAGTAAGATAACCAGATGTCGCCCGATTACTGGGAACAGCCCTCGATTTTAGGTGGCTGTCTGCAAAAAAAAAAAAATGTCCCAGATTGAATCCCCGGTGAAAAGAATGCGACCCCAATTTCTTTCCAGCTTAAATAATGGCACAATTTGGCCACACCCAACATTTGGTGTGATGGACTTTACATGCTGTTATTATCCCCACCTCCTACTCTGCTCGTGTCTACCCTAATAATGGTGGGCGTGGTCAGACCAGTGTTAAAATTATTTTTAAGATTTGGTCACCTTACAATACAGAAACATTGGTGTATCCCCCTTGTCCTAAACAGAAGCTACCATGTCAATTTAGTTTTTGGCTAGGCTGTAGTTGGCTCAAACTTATTGTATAGTTCTTCACCTGGTTTTTCCCAAAGCTTAAGTTGGCTTGTGATTTCTCACTGTTGCCATTAGATGTCAGTGGTCATAGTATGGGATTTCCCAAACAAAACTAAGTTATGTAGCACTGTACCTGGAAGAACTGCTGAGTAGTATCGTGATGGGCTCTCCTGGTTACCAGCACACAGTTACCTTTAGATAAAGTCCCTGGATGCCTCCTTGCTCCTGATGACTAGTCACACAAATGAACAGTCTAGGGGTGTTGTTTTTTTTTTGTTTTTTATTTGTAATTGGGATAGGAGAAGAAATAGTGGGATACTCCAGCTGAACTATTCACAATGGTTGAGGACTTCTATCTTCGGGACTTTCTTAGCACTTAGGAACACCCAGGCTGTTAATCCACACTGCCACAAGTGTAGATGGGGTTAAGTCTCTTGCTCTCTTTACTTTCTGACAAGACGACTTGGTGGACAATAACTTATCTTCAGGACACTCTCACTAGCATCCCCTTTCTACTGACACCCATCCTCTGACTATCCAAGGAGCAGGGGTGGCCCCCCTCAGGTCAGGCCCCTTGACACATGGGGGGGTTTCCTCCCACTGTTTAACATGCCTCCTTATTGGACCAGTGTGAAACACTCTCTAGACTGAATGAGTTGCATTCTGAGCACAATGAGCAGACCTCACTTACAGATCCCGCTCTCTGGTAGTGAGATAACAATATATATTTACCTGCACCTCTTCTGGTAAGCAGACAGAGCTCAAACTATCCTTTCCTACTAGCACCTTCCTAGGAGGGTGCTACGGTAATAAATCTTTATATTTCCTTCAGCCAATCCAGTAGGAGGTTTATGCCTCGGGTGCATGCTGAGGGAGGATATACATATCCTTGTGATGTGTTTTTTTGTTCTTGGGTTTAGGTACAGGCCATGTGCTCGCTCTCTTCCCCTGGGCTGAGGCCTAGGGAGGTGCTGCGGGATGAAGCTTTGCTGTTAGGCCCTTTAGCCTGGTTTGGGGCCTAACATATTCTGATGTAGTCATGGAGCTCTCCTGCCTGGTCTTGTGGAAGCTGTGCCAAGAAGGAGATCCAGGGGAAGCCCCTTGCTGGCGAGAGCCAGGAAGAATGCTGGTTCTCAGAAGGGTCTGGTGACTCACTTGTAGGAAGCACTGAAATTTGGGAATGTGCTTACAGTGGAAAGGTTCTGACACTGCAGATGGACATTGATCTGGAGATTCTGTAAGTGATCTGCTATGGGATCTGGAACCCCTAACCCTCACCTTCTAACCCGTTCTGCAATAAAACTTTAAAAAGACAAAAGTGACTGGTGCCCAAAATCCTTTCTGTGTCCACTCATTTTAGCCATGGACCATCATGGGATCCTAGCCCTCCCTTGCCTCTGGAGGTACTATCCTACCTTTAGGGTGTCAGAGGAGTGCTACAGCCATTACCTGTTGATCCTGCCACAAATCCAGTGAGCTTCCATCTTGCTGTGCACTCACCTACATGGCACTGAAAAAAGGAGTTAGCTTCCTTGGGTGACAAAACTGTTCCTCCATTGATACAGCATAGTGTAAAAACTGTGTCAGCTGAGGACAGGAAGTAGCCGAGTGTGTGTGGAGAGTGTGTAGACTGTGGAGAGATTAGAGAGAGTGTGTCGGGATTTGAACCTGTGACCAGCCACATCCCAGGCGGTAGCCCTGCTTACTAGGCTACTGTCCTCTCTGGACATTCCTCCCTGAACATTCTTCCCTGAAGCCTATTATTTCAACCTTAGTCTTGCCAAGCCTTGCTCATCAACCTTTATTCCCCACACCTGGTACTTCCCTATATAAGTCCAGCCCCTTGCACTCCAGCTTGCTGATTATTGAGCTCCTGAGCCTTGATCAAGCTACTCCTCACCTGCTGCTCTTATCTACTACCACAAATCCAACGCTGACCAGGAATTGACTACCGACTACTCTTCTGCTTTGTCCCTACCTACTGAACTGCTACCTCTGTTGCTGATCCGGATTGTCTGACCACACTTACTGCTGCCCGCCCCGACCTTTGGCCCGTCTGACTTCTCTCACATTGTCCCTTGTCTGCTCCTCTGCCTTCGGACCGAACCTGCACTCTGCCTGGCTGGGTGATCCTGAGGACCGCGTCCTGGTGTTAGCTTGCAGCGCAGTCTATCCCCACCATCAGGGGCTCTAGTGAAAACCAGCTAGCACTTAGTTTCCGCACCTCAGGTGAACCCGTGTCCTCGTCAGAGTACTACGTGGTGTCCATCCGGTATCCAGCACTGCTACCACCGTAGCCAACCCGGATTGTCTGACCACGCCTCTGCCAGACTTCCTGCACCTACTGCCTGCCTGCGGTCTTAGCCACTGGGCTACACTCCTACCTCCGGCCAGCAGTCCTCTGACTCAGGTGAGCCTGTACGATTGTTACAGAGAGTGTGAAGAGTGTGTAGAGTGTGTAGAGTGTGTAGAGTGTGTAGGGTGTGTAGAGTGTGTAGAGTGTGTAGAGTGTGTGTAGAGTGTGTGTAGAGTGTGTGTAGAGTGTGTAGAGTGTGTGGAGAGTGTGTAGAGTGTGTAGAGTGTGTGTAGAGTGTGTAGAGTGTGTAGAGTGTGTGTAGAGTGTGTGTAGAGTGTGTAGAGTGTGTAGAGTGTGTAGAGTGTGTAGAGTGTGTAGAGTGTGTAGAGTGTGTAGAGTGTGTAGAGTGTGGAGAGTGTGTAGGGTGTGAAGAGTGTGTAGAGAGTGGAGAGTGTGTAGAGAGTGTGGAGAGAATGTGTAGCGGAAGTGTGTTATTGGCTGGATCACCAGCTGTAAATAATACATAAAATAAGCGTATGAAAAGAAGACGAATGCAGCCATCACATCTAAGGATTGGTGATCTACAATATACTCTATTTTTGTACTTGGGTTTAGATACACGTTAGGATATGAAATGCTATTGCTCGTAGGGGATAATGCAGACTTTTTATGGGACATGCAGCACCCCGTCCTAAACATAATGGGAGATCGGGGAGTATTACAGTCCGTGCGGCTGCTGCTTTTATTCCTGTTCTGCAGCACTAATTAATGGGCCAGGAGCCAGCAAGCCTTCCTTTTAAGAAAGATTCACAAGCCTACAGGTGGCTGACCTCTACTCGCTTGTATGAGATGAAGAGCTGGGAATTTTCTTAACTGAGCACGCCTGTTGTAATAAAAATAACAAAATAATGCGACATTTGGGGCTCATTTTTTTTCCAAAAGGTTAAATCTGGGATAACTAGGATCACAGTCCTTCCGGAATATGGTTTATACAGCAAACCTCTGGCATCCTGCATGATGACAAATTGTCTCCTGAGCTACGTAGCAGGCACTTTTCTGTTGCTGCATGCATCTTCTGATTACTGTACCCCAGGCACCCCAAATCCAGGGGCATCCTCTGGCCTGTTGCCCTTTCCTCCTGGTGCTTTCATATGACCACTAAATGTTATGGACAACCTCTTTAACCAGAAAGCGGTTTGGTGTGAGCATCTGCAGTGTGCGAGCTGGCAGGGGGCAGGGCATTCCGCGTTTCTCACACATAAGGCATCCTATTCAAATGAAGGGCTGCCTGACCCGTGGTGGGCAGGAACGTGTGTAAAAAAGCCCCACGCTTGAATGCACCTGTAGGTGAGACCCAAGCCTACAGTGCATCCGAAAAGTATTCACAGCGCTTCACTTTTTCCACATTTTGTTGTTACAGCCTTATTCCAAAATGGATTAAGTTCATTATTTTCCTCAAAATTCTACAAACAATACCCCATAATGACAACTTGAAAGAAGTTTGTTTAAAATCTTTGCAAATGTATTAAAAATAAAAAAAGGAAAAAATCACATGTGCATAAGTATTATCAGCCTTTGCTCAATACTTTGTTGAAGCTTCTTTGGCACCAATTACAGCCTCAAGTCTTTTTGAGTATGATGCTACAAGCTTGGCACACCTATTTTGGGGCAGTTTCTCTCATTCTTCTTTGCAGGACCTCTCAAGTTTCATCAGGTTGGATGGGGAGCGTCGGTGCACAGCCATTTTCAGATCTCTCCAGAGATGTTCAATCTGGTTTAAGTCTGGGCTCTGGCTGGGCCACTCAAGGACATTCACAGAGTTGCCTCGTAGCGACTCCTTTGTTATCGTGGCTGTGCGCTTAGGGTTGTTGTCCTGTTGGAAGATCAATCTTCGCCCCAGTCTGAGGTCCAGAGCGTTCTGGAGCAGGTTTTCATCAAAGATGTCTCTGTACATTGCTGCATTCATCTTTCCCTCAATCCTGAATAGTCTCCCAGTTCCTGCCACTAAAAAACAACCCCACAGCATGAGGTTGCAACCACCATGCTTGACTGTAGGGATGGTATTGGCCAGATGATGAGTGGAGCCTGGTTTTCTCCAGACATGACGCTTGCCATTCAGGACAAAGAGCTCAATCTTTGTTTCATCGGACCAGAGAATTTTGTTTCTAATGGTCTAAGAGTCCTTCAGGTGCCTTTTGGAAAACTCCAGGTGAGCTGTCGTGTGCCTTTTTACTGAGCTTCAGTCTGGCCACTCTACCATACAGGCCTGATTAGTGGAGTGCTGCAGAGATGGTTGTTCTTCTGGAAGGTTCTCTTCTCTCCACAGAGAAATGCCGGAGCTCTGCCAGAGTGACCATTGGGTTCTTGGTCACCTCCCTGACTAAGTCTCTTCTCCCCGATCACTCAGTTTGGCCGGACAGCCCGCTCTAGGAAGAGCCCTGGTGGTTCCAAACTTCTTCCATTTACAGATGATGGAGGACACTGTGCTCATTGGGAACTTCAATGCTGCAGAAATTTTTCTGTAGCCTTCCCCAGATCTGTGCCTCAATACAATCCTGACTCAGAGGTCTACAGACAATTCCTTGGACTTCATGGCTTGTTTTGTGCTCTGACATGCACTGTTAACTGTGGGATTTTATATAGACAGGTGTGTCCCTTTCCAAATCATGTCCAATCAACTGAATTTACCACAGGGGGACTCCAATCATGTTGTAGAAACATCTCAAGGAGGATCAGTGGAAACAGGATGCACCTGAGCTCAATTCTGAGTGTCATCACAAAGGCTGTAAATATTTATGTACATGTGATTTTTTTCGTTTTTTAATTTTTAATAATTTTGCAAAGATTTCAAACAAACTTCTTTCACGTTGTCATTATAGGGTATTTGTTTTTGTAGAATTTTGAGGAAAATAATGAATTTAAACTATTTTGGAATAAGGCTGTAACATAATATGTTGTGGAATGTGGAAAAAGTGAAGGGCTGTGAATACTTTCCGGATGCACTGTAAGTTGTGCAGACATGTTACAATCTGATTGTACATTCTATTTGAGAGCTAAAGAAAATTGTGTAGTACAAAGGCCTGCCTGATTGGATAGAAATTGAATGGACTGTTTAGTTAGGCTGTCATCGTATAGTTTAGAGACTGTGGAGAGATAGGTCAGCCATTTTGGATTTCTCTATGAATGACTTCTAAAATGCGTTCTGGTTATTTATTACAGGTATTTATTATTTATATTTTTGCAGTGCTTTACATACTGTATGTTCACAGCAGTCCCACCCATGAGGAGCTTACAGCGTAAGGTCCCTATCTCACATATATAAAGTGGATATAAAAAGTCTACACACCCCTGTTAAAATGTCAGGTTTCTGTGATGTAAAAAAGGAGATAAAGATAAATCTTTTCAGAACTTTTTCCACCTTTATGTGACCTATAAACTATACAACTCAATTGAAAAATAAACTGAAATCTTTAAAATAAAAATTGAAAATTATGTGGTTGCATAAGTGTGCACACCCTCTTCAGAATTAACTACTTCCGGCCCGCGCTATAGCCGAAGTACGGCTACAGCGCGGGCTCTAATTTCCGGGAGGCCGTCTTTATACGGCCTCCCAGTAACAGACTCCCCGCGCGGTCCCGCGAGCGCGCATCGGGGAAAATCTGTGTTGGCCGTGTCCCTTGGACACAGCCAATCACAGATCGTGGTAAATGGCCAATCACAGTGGCCATTTACCACGTGATCGGACCATGCCAGCTCTCTTCCTCACACAGAGACTGCAGTGTGAGGAAGAGGAGAGGCGATCAGAGGTAAGGGGACACAAAGGAATGTAATCAGGGCACTGATCACCAGTGCCCTGATTACAGAAGAGGGGAAAAAATGCCACAACTGCCCACAGTGCCCCCCATCAGTGCCCACAGTCAGTGCCCATAGTGCTGCCAGTCAGTGCCCATCAGTGCCTGCTCATCTAGGCACTGATGGGCACTGACTAGCAGCACTATGGGCACTGAGTGTGGGCACTGATGGTGCTGCCCATCAGTGCTGATCAGTGCCACCCGTCAGTATCCATCAGTGCCACCCATCAGTGTCACCCATCAGTGCCCATCAGTGCCGCCTCTCAGTGCCCATCAGTGCCGCCTCTCAGTGCCCATCAGTGCCACCCGTCAGTGCCGCCTCTTAGTTCCTAGCAGTGCCACCTCTCAGTGCCCAGCAGTGCCACCTATCAGTGCGCATCAGTGCCACCTATCAGTGCGCATCAGTGCCGCCTATCAGTGCTCATCAGTACCGCCTATCAGTGCTCATCAGTGCAGCATATTAGTGCCACCTCAACAGTGCCCATAAGTGCCACCTCATCAGTGCCCATCAGTGCAGCCTATCAGTGCCCATCAGTGCCGCCTCATCAGCGCACATCAGTGAAGGAGAAAAATGTATTTATTTTAAAAATTTACTCACAGAAAATAAGAAAAACTTTTTTTTTTTTTTTTTCAAAATTTTCTGTCTTTTTTTCTTTTTTTTTTGTAAGAAATAAAAAAGCCAGAGATGATTAAATACCACCAAAAGAAAGCTCTATTTGTGTGAAAAAAATGATAAAAATTTCATATGGGTACAGTGTAGCATGACTGCGCAATTGTCATTCAAAGCGTGAGAGCGCTGAAAGCTGAAAATTGGCCTGGGCAGGAAGGGGGTATAAGTGCCCAGTAGGCAAGTGGTTAATAGGGATGATCGAATGGTTCGGGTCGACCATCGGTTCGACCCGAACATTGACTGTTCGAGGTTCGGCCGAATTTAGAACTTTTTGCTGGAAAAGTTCGGAATTCGGCAACCAGAACCGACCAAAATGCAATGGGACAGGAAATGGGCTTTAAAAGCCCGTGATTGGACCAGAACCATTAGTAAAAGCCAATTAAGGGTGCAGGAGAATGCTAGTAATGTGATTGGAGTGACTAGGGGGTCCCTAGTCCAATGATTAGTGAATACGCCCCCCAGTATATAAGATAGCCCCCTCCAAATTCCTAGCATTGTAATACAGGGACATGGAAGAGAGTGGAAGCAGTTCTGTTAATTTTACTTTAAAAGTGTCATTTAGCATTTATTAGTGTGAGGAAATGGATATCTAGTGTAGTTAGGGTGCTATTTTCCACTTTAGTTAGATGCAAAAATTTAGTTTCTGTAGGGAAAGTGTTAAGTGCCAGGGTGACCGTAATGTAGTGTAGGGTGAACTGACACTGACTGCCATGGCAGGGTGACCAAACCCTTCCATATCAGGGTGACCGCTATAGAGAAAACATAGTTTCTCTTAGGTCACTTTCAGAGCACTAATATGGCTTCTCGCCGGTCAGCCTGCTTTTTGGCTGCAGGCGTTTATAGGGATTTTTTGAGGACAAGTTTGGAGTCAGGCATGACATCTAAACTTGTGTATTGGGGTATATATACACACACGTCTGTATATATACACCTGCACATATATAGGTGTGAAAGGAGCAGAAATCTATACTTACGCTAATTAAATAATTAACACCAATATGGTTACGCTCCTATCACACCTATATATGTGTATGTGTAAAATACATATAAGTGTGTGTATATATATACCCCTATACAGAAGTTCAGATGTTTGCCTGCCTCCAAAGAACCCAAATAAATGCCCAAAAAAACGCCTGCTGCAAAAACACACCTGGGCGTTTTTTTGGGCATTTTTTTGGGCATTTTTTTGGGTTCTTTGGAGGCAGGCAAAACATCTGAACTTCTTTATAGGGGTATATATATACACACACACTTATATGTATTTTACACATACACATATATAGGTGTGATAGAAGCGTAACCATATTGGTGTTAATTATTTCATTAGCGCAAGTATAGTGTTCTGCTACTTTCACACCTATATATGTGTATGGGTATACATACATATAAGTGTGTGTGTATATATACCCCTACACAGAAGTTCTGATGTTATGCCTGCCTCCAATAACCCCCAAAAAATGCCCAAAAAAACGCTTGCTACAAAACCGGCAAGGTGTGAAAATAGCGAAGCCATATCCCTGTTCTATAAGTGACATAATACAAACAATCTTTTTTTTTTTATAGTTCTGGACATGCTACAGAGCTGAAACTTCACAGGTACACTTTTTAGACCCCCCAGACACTAAATTCAAAGTCAAAATCAAAAAATCTATTTTTTTTTTTTTTTTCAATAATTGGCTCTCTATCAAAAATGACAATTTTTAAGAACTTTTTTTTGTGTGATTAATAGTCCCTGGGGCATGACCCAGAACCGTAGGCACTTTTAGGGGCATTTATTGGGTTTTAGGGCTTCAAAATTGTGTTTTTTGATTACCGAAGTTCGGGTCCCATTGATTTCAAAGGGGTTCAGAAATCCGGGCCGAACTTTTGGGAAGTTCGGGTGTTCTGGTCGAACCAAACTTTTCAAAAGTTCGATCATCCCTAGTGGTTAAGCAATCACATTCAAACTCCTGTTAAATAGGAGTCAGTACACACCTGCCACGTCTTAAAGTGCCTCTGATTAACCCCAAATAAAGTTCAGCTGTTCTAGTAGGTCTTTCCTGACATTTTCTTAGTTGTATCATATAGCAAAAGCCATGGTCTGCAGAGAACTTCCAAAGCATCAGAGGGATCTCATTGTTAAAAATATCAGTCAGGAGAAGGGTACAAAAGAATTTTCAAGGCATTAGATATACCATGGAACCCCATGGAGACAGACATCACCAAGTGGAGAAAATATGGCACAACATTGACATTACCAAGAACTGGACGTCCCTCCAAAGTTGTTGAAAAGACGAGAAGAAAACTGGTCAGGGAGGCTGCCAAGAGGCCCTACAGCAACATTAACCACTTGAGCCCCGGAAGATTTTACACCCTTCCTAACCAGGCCCTATTTTGCGATTCGGCACTGCGTGACTTTAGCGGACAATTGCACGGTCGTGCGACGCTGTACCCAAATGAAATTGACATCCTTTTTTCCCACAAACAGAGCTTTCTTTTGATCACCTGTGCAATTTTTACTTTTTGCGCTATAAACAAAAAAAGAGCGTAAATTTTGAAAAAATAACAATATTTTTCACATTTTTTTATATGAAATTCGCCCAAAAAAAATTTAAAAATCAAATTTTTTTAACATTTTTGGCCAATTTGTTTTCTCCTACCTATGTTTTGGTAAAAAAAAATCGCAATAAGCGTATTTTGATTGGTTTGCGCAAAAGTTATTGCGTTTACTAACTAAGGGAAAGATTTCTGTAATTTTTGGTGTTTTTTTTTTTTAACGAGTAATGGCGGCGATCTGCGATTTTTTTTTTCTTTTTTTTTTTTGCGGGACTGTGACATTGCGGCGGACAGATCGGACCCTTGACTGACATTTTTTACACTTTTGGGGTTACCAGTAATATTACTACAGTAATCAGTGCTATACATATGCACTGTTACTGTAAAAATGACACTGGCAGGGAAGGGGTTAACTTTATTGGTGATCAAAGGGGCGTGGCTAGTGGTGTAACAACAGAGACATACGATCCTACATAGCAGGACTGTAAGATCTCTGTTCTTACACAGGGGAGAATGACAGGCGGCTGTGTTTACATTAGCCGCCTGCCTTTCTCCCTCTCCACGGGGAGATTGCGAGTGACTGGCGGACATCGGGACTGCTTAGGGAATGAGCGGGGGCGGGAGCGCGCCTCCGGTGGCGCGCGCTCGCCCCCTAGAGCCTCACAGGCGAGCGACATAGTACTACGTCACTTTGCCTGTGAGGGGCTGACCGCAGCAGTAAATAGTGGTGCGCGATCAGCAAGCGGTTAAAGGAGCTGCAGAAATATCTGGCAAGTACTGGCTGTGTGGTAAATGTGACCACAATCTCCCCTATTCTTCATATGTCTGGGCTATGGGGTAGAGTGGCAAGAGGGAAGCCTTTTCTTACCAAGAAAAACATCCAAGCCTGGCTAAATTTTGCAAAAAACATATATATATATATATATATATATATTTATATATATATATACAGGGCTTTTTTTCAGCGGGAACGTGGGGGAATGCAGTTACGGCACCTCCAATGGGTGCTGGAGGGTCTACTGAAGCTGGCTGCTGGGAGATCTATTGTTGCATGGTAATCTATTGTTGCTGGTGGTGGATCTTTTGATACTGAGGGTTATTTGTTGCTAAAAGGGAGATCCCTGTTTATGGAGGGTTCCACTGTTGCTGGCTGCTAGAGAGTCTATTGATGTTGGTTGCTGGGAGATCTTTTGCTGCTGGGGGGGTCTATTGCTGCTGGGGGGGGGTCTATTGCTGCTGGCTGTGGGGGATCTATTTTATTACTTTTATTGTTATCATAACCTAATCCTATACATTCCAATACAAAATTATACTTCGCTCTATATTCTCTAAAAGGGGCTGTACTGGAAGCTGGGTAGGGGGTGGAACCAAGGGTCAGCGCTCAGAGGTTGGAAGGGGTGGAACCAAGGGTCAGTGCTCAGAGGTTTGAAGGGGTGGAATCAAGGGTCAGTGCTCGGAGGTTGGAAGGGGTGGAACCAAGGGTTAGTGCTCGGAGGTGGGTAGAGGGCGGAGACGCAAAGTAACTTAGAAGGGGGAGTTCCTGCACCTATTCTCTGAGAAAAAAAGCCCTGTATATATATATATATATATATATATTGCTCAAAAAAATTAAAGGAACACTTTAAAAACACATCAGATCTCAATGGGGAAAAATATCATGCTGGATTTCTATACTGATATGGACTGGATAATGTGTTAGGATCTATAATGGTATGGACTGGGTAATGTGTTAAGAACGAAAGGATGCCACATAATTTAATGGAAATGAAAATAATCACCCTACTGAGAGCTGAATTTAAAGTCAACCTGAAAATCAAAGTGAAAAAAATGATGCAGCAGGCTAGTCCATTGTGCTGAAATTAAATTGCAGCAACTCAAAATGGTACTCAGTAGTTTGTATGGCCCCCACATGCTTCTATGCATGCATGACATCGGGGCATGCTCTTACTGAGATGACGGATGGTGTCCTGGGGTATTTCCTCCCAGATCTGGACCAGGGCATTACTGAGCCCCTGAACAGACTGAGGTGCAACCTGGTGGAGTCAGATGGACCCAAACATAATGTCCCAGAGGGGTTCTATTGGATTTAGGTCAGGCGAGCGTGGGGGCAATTCAATGGTATCAATTCCTTGATCCTCCAGGAACTGGCAGCATACTCTCCCCACATGAGGCCGGGCATTGTCGTGCACCAGGAGGAACCCAGGACCCACTGCATCAGGGTAAGGTCTGACAATGGGTCCAAAGATTTCATCCCAATACCTAATGGCAGTCAGGGCGTCATTGTCTAGCCTGTAGAGGTCTGTGTGTCCCTTCATTGATATTCCTCCCCAGACCATCACTGACCCACCACCAAACCGGTCATGCTGAACGATGTTACAAGTAGCAGAACGTTCTCCCCGGCTTCTCCAGACCCTTTCACGTCTGTCACATGTGCTCAGGGTGAACCCACTTTTATCTGTAAAAAAAGCACAGGGTGCCAGTGGTTGAGCTGCCAATTGAGCTCCACAGTGTCAGGCAGTGAGCACAGGGCCCACTAGAGGATGTCGGGCCCTCAGGCCTCCCTCATGAAGTCTGTTTCTGATTGTTTGGTCAGACACTTACACCAGTGGCCTGCTGGAGGTCATTTTGTAGGGCTCTGGCAGTGCTTATCCTGTTCCTCCTTGCACAAAAGGAGTAGATACCAGTCCTGCTGATGGGTTAAGGACCTTCTATGGCCCTGTCCAGCTCTCCTAGTGTAGCTGCCTGTCTCCTGGAATCTCCTCCAGGGGGGGGGGGGGGGTTGGGGGGCGGCAAGAGACTTAGGAGATGCACACTTGCCAATTGTCCCTTTTTGCCGGGACAGTCCCGGCAATCAGGAGCCTGTCCCGGGTAATTTACATTGTCCCGGCAAGTAACTTATTTACTTGTTTATTTGCACTTACTTACTTAATGTACTTATTTACACCTTGCACTTTATTTATATTTACATATTCCATTTTTTGTATGCTCACACCTGAGCACATTTGACACTTTAGAATTGCAAGGAATTGTGATGACAATTTTTTTTTTTTTCCAAAAAGCTAATGACAATTTTAAACTTTAGGCAGAAGTAGTGCAGCTGAATGGAAGAATTATTCCAACTCTGCTACTTTGGCCCAAGTTTAAAATTCCCTTTTCAATTTCCTGTAATTCTCTCTTTATTGAGTAGACCCTATAATCTGATGATAAGTAGGCGGAGATGAATTATGTGGAGTGGGCGGAGCTTCAGGGAAGTGGGTGTGGTAAGTAATTGATAGCTGTGCTGCAAAGTGTCCCTGGAAATGCTGCCTCCTGCCTGCAGCAGACTGATGACATCATCTCAGCCTAGGCAAAGTCAGTAGTTTAAAGCTTTAAGATGGTTACATGGTTAGAAAAAGTGGTACTTTTCTGAAAACCAATACTATAGCTGTATTCTGTCACATCTTAGGAATTTATTCATATTCATGAAATTTCCACTTTAGGATGTAGAAGGAATGTCTGCTTTTGGTTGATCAATAGTAGGAGGAGGTTAGATCATTTTTCACCTCCTAAGCTGTTCTGTACCATCTATCCAGGCTTTTCCCCCAAAATCAGCGTCCTGTGACATCAACTTTCATGCAATTCTACAAATCCCAGAAACAAAAAATGTCAAGCTCGATAAAATCCCTCCAAGCTGGAGGAGCATGAATATCTGTAAACTGCAGCATGGAATTCCACGAAAGCCAAGTGCTAGGGGAAAGGAGAGCGTGAAATAGCTGCGGTGGTGTTAGGAGTGCTTAGATTGGCCGGGGAAGAGAAGTGGGAGACAAGAGAGGGGATTAGACGGTCTGCAGCAGAAAGGTCTCCACGTCGTTCTCCTGTGATGTCAGAGGTGGGGCCTCCAGCAGTTGGAAAAACTTGATATCAATATCAGCTGAGCAATGTCGAGTGAATTAGCCTTTATCAGGTGTTGAAAAGGGCCCATCGACGTGACGGCCTGCAGCAGACATCATACATTTTTGCTTAATACTTTTAGACGTGCCTGCTGATACAGGAATTTCCACATGCCAAGATGGCAAGAGGATCACAGGAACCAAGGAACTGCTCCGCGCCCTGATTAGCTTAAAGTGAAAATCCAGTTTAGTTGAGAGGACCTCCTCCAGGTTAAAGAGAACCTGTAATGAAATATGGGAGTTTATTCTGCTGGCTTTGTTATAAAAGTTCAGGTATTCTTTTTTTTTTTACAACACAGTCACCACTGCTGTCCTACATGGCTGTGTAGCGGTACCCCCGAAAGGGCCACAGACAGTGGCGGCCGGTTTATAGGGGGCGCATGGGCGCCGCCCCCCCCCCCCCCAATCTGTGCAAAGAAAAAAAAAATTACCATTTGAAGCCCACTAGGGGCGCCGGACCTACTGCTGGCTATGGGAGGGGGGTGGGGTTTTGAACCCCACGTGCTGCCATGCAGAGGCGCGGATTGGCGGCCTTCTGGGTGTCATCGGGGCGCAGAGCAATGTAATATATAGTTCCAGGCCAGCAGCCTGCTTAGCAGTGTACACAATATAAGACAGTGCAGGCCAGGCCAATTACATTGTACACAGGTAACGTGCTATGCTAAGTTAGTGTGACGTCAAAGTCATGCAATTTTTTACCACATTTTTTGCCGCGAATCAATACCCATTACATTTTTCTTTTTGCGCCCCCCCAAAAAAAAATTTTGAGCACCAGCCCCCACTGGCCACAGATGATATTAGGTTCTCTCCCACTTTAGTGCATAAGCAGCCAGGCACACAGCAACGGTCCATACACTATGACTCATTGACCCCTTGACGCCCGGGCTATAGCCAAAGGATGGCTACAAGGTGGGCTTAAAAAGCCAGGAGGTTCTCATTGCCGAAATTCGGAGGATGGAATTCCTAACCGCTAGTGTTTCCAATGCTCTTTCACAATTTCATAAATGTTGGGAGATTTGGGACCACTCCACATATGGAGATGGCCCTCCTCTTCCCTGACCTTTCTGGATCTTTAAACCTGTGATCAGCCTAATACTCATAAGAATGTTATCTGATATGTTTCAATTTATATGCACTATACAGAATTGTTATATCCATTATACTTATTGCAATCTTCTATGTCATGTAATGCTGACTAGTATTATGATATACACAAACTCTCTATATACCCAAACAGATATGTATCTACAATGTACTTTCTTATTTTTTTTGTTTCTTTTCTTACCCTTTTTCATTGTGACATTTATCACTTTGTTGTATTGTAAAAAACAAAAAACTTTTAATTAACATACATTACAAAAACAAAAGCCCGGAGGGCTTCCATAGACATCCTCCCGTTTTCGCGCTGCCTGCGCACCCTGCGTGGAGTGCAGGCAGCACACTCTGTGATTGCCAAATCCTTGGGACTCGGCTGATCACAGATCCATGTAATGAGCCAATCACAGCGGGCCCTTTACTACGTGATCAGCTGTAAGCCAATGACAGCTGATCACGTAAGTAAACATTAAGTAAGCAGCACAGTTCTTTTCACTCACAGCTAGGAACCACAAGATATTTGGTAAACCAATGCAGCCAGACTGGAACAGTCTTCAGATTCACAGCTGGGAACCATGATGCAGCTTGTGGAACAGTCTATAGGTTCAATGCTGGGGACCATGAAGTAGCTTGTGGAACAGATAGGCTAGAGTGGAATAGTCTATAGGTTCATGGCTAGGGACCATGAATCAGCTTGTAAAACAGAGAGGCTAGACTGGAACAGTCTATTGGTTCAAGGCAGGGAACCATGAAGCAGCTTGTAGAACAGATAGGCTACACTGGAAAAGGTATGTTATAAAGTGAATAGTTCTGAGCTGCTGATTTAGGCCCCTTTTCCCACTTGTGCAACCTAAAAGTGCAACCGCAACTTTACTGCAATTTTTTTGCCGCAATTTTGACTGTATTTTAAGCAATGTATATGTCTATGGACCCCAAAACGCATCAAAGTCGGACCAAAGTAGTGCAGGGACTACTTTGAAGTCGTTGCGACCTGAAATCGCACAGATATAAACTCATTGGAAATCATGGAGCATGATTTGTCATGTGACTTTGCAGTCCCAAGTCGCAGGACAAGTCTCACAAGTGTGAAAGGGGCCTTAGTCGTGCAATATCCTGAGTGTATATTTTATATAGTGATCCAAGCAAAATAAATATCTGTTCGAATCCACAAAATATAAATCCTGCAACTTCAATTAAAAGAAATGCATAAATAATCACATATATAAAACATGCAGCGTGTAAATCCACAGGTACAACTAATCAAACGCTGATGCCTGTATATTCAAGATATGATAGTCACAGATAAAACAGTTGAATAAGTATTGCAACTTAAAAATAGATAGTCCTCATTATATATTCCTGGTGTATCCCTTCACCATTAGATAGTGAGTGTCTATATATTAATATACTCTTTCCTTCTCCCAGTGACACCGCTATGCTCTCTGGCCTCTCACCTGAAAATTGCTTTAAATTAGCATGAAGTTATATCTCCCAGTAGGTAATGCCCTGTAGTCAGCTCAACTCTAGATGTCCTCTGTGTTCTTCCTCAATACTCTGCTCTCTATGGTGGAAGCAAGTACTCTAAGGTGCTCCTAGAGGTCCTCTCTCCATGTGATCCGGGGTGGGGTGTATAAAAAGGAAACTCTAATGGTGTAAGGTTTGGAACAATTTATTGAAACAAGCAGCTAAAAACTCACATTTAAAACATGGAAAAACGGCAACAATACACGAGTACCGCACTAGTTTCTGCATATACAGCACTTCCGGTATACCTTCCCTCACGCCCTACACGTTACGTCACGCCCACCTGATTTCTTCTACACTGGGAAGGGCTGTAGGTTTATGACTAGGGACCAGGAAGCAGCTTGTAGAACAGTAGGATGATCTACTCACAGAACCCTGGAACAGGATCTATCTATAGGTGCAGCGTTAATAGCTCAACATCCAGTCCCAGGGCTCCGGGGGAAGGCAGCCCCTCTCCTTCTTGGCTCCTTCTTGGCTCATTGATCCATCACCTATGGGGGGGAAGAGACAATCTCCTTAGGGTTCCAAACTATTTACCAGCTCTCCCAGCCACCATCTGGGCACACCTCCCCAAGGATTGGTTGGGCCCTGCTCAATGTTCAGGCTACTCATTTAAGTGCTCCTTCCCTAAACTCAAGAAACTTCTTCTAGAGGCAGGGGGAAACAATCAAACTCCCAGTCAGTTCAGCCCTGACCAAATCCGAATAAAAAACATTGCTCCCTGGCTTCAGCAGGAGCCAAAAACTAAATTAGCCTAGCGGCCTAACTAGGAGGATGCTACAGCTGTATACATCAGGAGGTAAAAATGGTCATAGGCTTTGCAAGACTACAGCCACCTGGGCTTGGTACCCCAGATCTATTGACACCCTACTGGCATGCAGAATCTTTCAATGTAGGAGGGCACTCCGCTGATCTCCAGTGTAAGAGGGCACTACACTTCTCCCACAACCTAAGGGGGCAATACACTATAGATGTTCAATGTACCGACTGTTCCTGAATACCAATGTAAGGGGGCCCTTCATCAGTAATTACTAACATATGGGGTACTATCACTGGTAACCATCAACATAAGGAGGGAACTTCACCAGTTACCACCAATATAAGGAAGCTCTTTACTAATGGCCACAAAGATCAGGGAGCATTATGCAACACTTTTCCACAAACTGCCAATGCAAATAGGCACTACATTAACCTCCAGTGTAAGGGGACACTTCTTCACTGACTACAATCCTAAGATGACATATCAGCACTGAGTCTGATAGTGTAAACAGGCATTTATACAGGACATGTGTAAGGGGGCAATTCTTCACTGACCAACAATGTAAGGGGCCATGCATTGATTCTTCACAGTTCATACCCCCGCCCTGACATACTCTTGACCGTTACACTTTGTAAGCTGTGCTGTACTATACATACCCCTGACCAAAGTGTTTATAGTCTCAACAGTTGCTGGTTGTTGGGTCTATAACTGTTTGAATGAAGTTCTTCTTTAAAGCAGAACTATACTCACCTGGAATCCAGCGACGCACCATATGTGGAGCTCCCTGCCGGCCACTGACATCTTCAGGCAGCTGGCTTCTGGGTCTCAAGTGCTGGCCACTGTCATTGGCCTGGTTGAGATGGCGTTGCATGTGCATGAGGTCAGTCAGATAAAGCATAGCCAAATTTGTGCTGTGAGTTGCACAGTTTACTGCACAGGGGCAAACTAACAAGTAAGAAGCTTTAATGCAGAAGAGACAAAGCATGTCATAAAAATCCTGCCAGTCTGCCTGTTCTCTAATCACAGCCTAAAGTTCTACTTCAGGGCCGGGACAAGGGGTGTGCAGGAGGGGTGGTTACTCTGAGCACTGTGGTATCATGTGAGGTGAGGGGAGCACCGCAAGGAAATTGAGGGGGGAGTGGGAGGGGGGGAGGGGATCACCACTACTGAAGAAGTCTACGCCCAGACGTAATGCGTATAGGGGGCGAAGCCTGCGCATTGACATCACACCGCGACCATTTAGAGCAGTGGTTCTCAACTCCTGTCCTCAGGACCCAATAACAGGCCAGATTTGAAGTATTACCTTGGGGAGATGCAGACTATAATACTGCAATCACTGAGCAGCACATTATATCACCTCTGATGGATTTCAGTAATCTTGCAAACCTGGTCTGCTAGTTTGTCCTGAGGACAGGAGTTGAGAACCACTGATCTAGAGGAAGGAATTGCTTGCTTGAAGCCCGGTCAGCCCGCACTGCTGAAGTGCAGTTTTTGTGAGTTTTACCCTTGTTTGAATTGTCCAATAAACAAGGTTCAACAAAGAGCACTAGATGTTGTCAATTTTTTATCCCCATATATATACCGTGGAGTGTCACCGTGGCTCTGCTGAGCCAATTGCAAGGGAGATTGAGGTGGAGAGGAGTTAGCAGCATCCCGGTTGTATTATGTCCCTAGAAGGGAACTGCTTTGTCTGACCTACTGGTAACACAGGGGTCAGATCATAAGGTGAGCAGCCTGCGTGTACAGGTGAAGGCGAGCTTTATTATCGATTTTTTTTGCACCAGCACATTACTGTCGATTTTTTTGCACTGCGTGATGGGATGTTTCATTGATGGAATTTGTCATAAGGTACATATGACACATGGATTGCGTTTTTTGTCAATATCACTTTATTTACCAATGTTAGTACCAATCTTTCTCATTGGCGCAAGACTTTATTTTTTGAGTAGGATTTATCAATGTTTGTAGTGAAAGACACTGTATTAGTGTTAGCAGCCATGGGTGATTTATTACTATTTTCAATACATCTTGTAATCATTTTTTGCACTCTATGATTGTGCTGATTTATTATTTATTTATTAATTTGGGAAATACCCCTCACAAAGCAACATACGGAATTGCAATAGCAACAAGCAATGACCGATAACAGTTTTGAACAACACCACAAACAACAAGAGAACATCTTAAGGTGTCCTTTGTTCCTGAACCCTGGATCTAGGAGGGACCTAAGAAAAGGGGCGGTAATGGAAGCTAAAAGGTCCTTCAGTATCTCAGGTCCCTCTGCGTTGGAGTGCTCAGGTTAAAAAGGATCTCACAGTATAGGGTGCATATATCCTACATTTATTCCAGGGCAAGGTGCCACTGTCCCTTTAGGAAGTAGGTAAAAAAGTTGGGGTGTGCGGCCTCTCATCAGTTTGCATGCTGTAATTAGGCCTTTAGGGGCACTGGCAGCAACTCAGGACCAAGTATTGGCGATCTCTCACAAAACCAGTGATGCCCCTTTCCTACAGCTTGCTCGGTTTCTCTGAAAGCTAGATATGGCAGCCTCGTGTCTGTCTGACACCACAGCAAATACTCATGTCAGACAGGTCTCCAACTCACCCTCCTAGATAGGTGCTAGGTTTTAGGTAGAAAGAATTAATTTGTATTATGATAGGTAAATTTAGTTGCCACACTGTAGTCGGTGTGGCTGTAATGGTTTGTTAGGTAAAAGCATAATTTGCTCACAGTACTCGGTGTAGCTAAGATCAATTAGTTAGGTCTGCTCAGTGTGCTCAACCACTGTCAGTCTGTCTGATAGCTTACTCTGTATCCAGGGAACTTGAGAAGTTTCTGGATGATAGGTGTGGAGTTATGCAGATGGCAGCATAAATATTGATACAGCCCTGGCCTATCCCAGAAAGGCAGGCTCTGATGGTATGCTGGGAGACTGTATATATTCTGTGAGCACACTGAGCTCTTGGTCTTTTCCTGGAAGAGGATTAGTCCAGCCTGGAAGGCATGCTACCCTCCTGGACACTGCTGCTATTTCTGCTGTCATGAGGCCTCAGGTGGGCAACCTGAGGACATAGATGCTGATACCCTGGAGCTAAAGAAAGCTGACTGAGGGGGGGCTGTCTGTAGAAGATCTAGTCTGGTATCACTGGAGAAAGGTGTCACTTGGAAGTTGGAAGGAGGCAACCAGCTGTTTCTTGGGCCTCGTGTGGGTACAGACGCTTTGAGAGATCTTGGGGACCTTGGTGCTTTTGCTACCCCTCTGGTGCTAGAGAGTCAGCTGTGGAACTAGTTAAAGAAAACTTTGGCTGGTGTCCTGAAGAGCTTTGTCTTAAAGAGAATATGCTCTTGTGGCTCCAAGAAAGAAATATACAGTTAACTACAACGGTTACTGTTACCTTAAAGCTGAAGCCTATTGTTTGTTACAAGCACAGACTGTTACATAGCTTGTTCTGAAGAATACTTAAGTCCTCAAGTGTACATAGTTCTTGTTTTTGGAGTATCCCACCTAATTCCCTCAACTCTATACAATTTCTCCAAAATTAAAAACAACAAAAACACTACCCCTGAACTGGTCCTTGACGATACGCGTGAATGAGCCTGTGTGCCTGGCTGTGGGCGACCTTGTGGGGAAGACCTGGACAGTATTCCAACGGCTCCTGCAAGAATAGCGCTACACACATTCCACATGTGACTACCCTGGGCCCAGGCTTCTCTTTCCTATTCTCCTGCTGCAGCTTTCTATAGTCCCATCCAGTCCTTGGTTTGATAGAGAATTGTCTCCTAGGAAGCCAATCACAGTGTCCTCTGCTATCCAGTGTGCTGAGTAATGGCAGTCCAGTCCATGCAGCAGATGGGCAGGAAGCACTGTTGACCTGGGGCTACAAATACATACTGTACGTACGTACATATAAACACAAATACGTGAATAAGCATGCATTGTGGCAATCCTTTCAAGAGGGGCACAAAAATAATTATTTGTAATTTAGATTTAGAACCATTTAAAATGTTATGCTTTCTGCATTATTTGCAGCTCTGATTATTCTTTGCAGTCCGATTAACTATTCTGATTTAGATAATGCAGGTTCAGGGCCGGATTAAGAGCATCATGGGCTTGGTGCTGAGGATTTTGAAGGGCCTTAAGGGCCGTGCCTTGGCATGCACCCAGAGGAGGAAGGGTGCAGCCATGCATGCCTAATTCCACATGGGATGCTGTCTCTGAAGCCCATAAACACATCCATGCATCGGCAACTGTCCCTCCTTGTCCGGCCTTCGTGCTGTGTGGTGAGGTTCTGAGGGAGCTGCCTGGGGAAGCGAGCATAGAAGCCAGACTTCTGTGTTTACAAGTGACAGAAGAGCGGTAACAGTGAATATGGCCAACCCGGGGCCTATATAAAGGTAGGGGCCTGGAGCTGCAGCTCCAATAGCCCCTACGTTAATCTGGCCCTGTGCAGGTTTTACAAAATGCAGTAGTTGCAGCTGCTATAATATGACTCATGATATCTTCAAGGATGTCCTGCCAATCAAACAATCAGGTTGTTACTGGATGTGTGTTAAATGGCTGAACTTCACCCCAAATGACACTCATAAATGATCCCAGGAATGCCATACTTCCATCTCCTTTAGACCATTAGGTTTTGACAATGATTTGGACTTACCATTCATAAATATCCATTATGAGAGAGTGGTCACCCAACAGGCATATAGAGGGGAAACTGACTGTTAATGCAGTGAAAGATGAGAAAAAGCGCATTAAAAAAATGTAGTTCCTATTTTCAACACAGTGTCTGTAGCATCAAACAGCACGGGAAACTGCCTTTAAAAAGTAAACTCAAACTTACTCCACACGAGAAGAATTTCAACTGGTTGTTCTCAGGTACCAGTAGGCAGGACCGCCATCAAGGGGGTCCAGGCGTCCCAAGGGGCCCCAACCAGGGTAGGGTTGCCACTTGTCCTCACACTCCCATTCAATTGTAAGCTCCACAGTTCCCTTGCAGACTGGCACTATGTGGGCGGTGGTGGTGGGGGGAGACAGGGTTGGAAGTCCGCTCTCACCATGCAGTTCATCCAGTTGAGACTGACATGGGGCTGTGCTGGAATGTGTGAGGTGGGGACCTGAAGGCCACACAGGAATGGGCTGCATGTAATCTGGTTTAGGCAGCTTATGGGGCCCCCACCATTCTGCTCTTCTATATTGTGTAGGGGAGGGGGGACATTCTGCTGCATCTCTTACTGTATATAGTATGCTGGAGCCCCAGGGACCACACTGCTGCACTTGTACTCTGTATTCTGGGCCCCTGGGGGCAACACTCTCTTGCTTTCCTACAATTTATCCTGGGGCACTGCGGGGCCACCTTCTGCTGCTCTAATGTATTGTGTTTTGGGGCCCACCACTGTGCTGCTCTTCTCTGCATTGTCTTTGGGCTACACTGGCTGCCATCAATATATGGGGGGACACTAGGGGTGCCACCTGTCCAGGATTCACCTATACAGTCTGGGTTTTAAATCATGTGTCCAGGTTTCAGCCAAGCTGAAACACGGACACATTATTTAGACCAGACTGTGGGCGTACCTTCAGGGGGCCTGTGCAGCCTTCCTGTTACACCTGGTCAGGAGGGGTGGCATTCACTAGAACTGTTCCCCTGTATTTTCCTGGGATGAAGGAGATGGGACTGGAGGAGGAGGCAGATGACATGGGATGTAGGATGACATGGGACTGGAGGAGGATGCAGAGGACGTGGGATGTAGGACGACATGGGACTGGAGGAAGAGAACAACATGGTGGGATGGCCAGTGGACAGATTGAGTGGGACGGGCCCTGAGAAATGTTGTTGGTCAAGCCTGGAGTGGCCGAGGCCCAAAAACATGTAAGGGACCCCATGATTTCTGATGGCTACCCTGCCAGTAGGCTCAGTATATTTGGTACATATCACTGCTTGGCTTTTTGGAGTCTATACCAGAGACTAGATTTTTGACCCCAAGACTTATCCCCTTTAAGGACATGCAGTGCTAACCATTGTGCTAACATCTCTGCAACTTCTACTGCCAGACAACCAAGGGTGCTCTCCTAGTCTGCTTAACATTTTCCACAGTTAGGAACTTGATTCAACCAAATGACAGATATCCCTGACAGATACAGTCCTGTCAGCATGCTTTGGGGAACCTACCAGGATTCCTCTTAGTTGCCCTAATCAAATCCTGGATGTGTCAGAAACAAAACAGAGCCCATGGCGCAGGAACATCATTCTTGGGGGTAAAACTAGACATGTGCAGAAACACTACTAAATCTTCTCTCCAAGATACATTATAGACTTCTTACAAAATTATTCTCTTATAGGGAGTGCTATTGTCCCAGCCACTTTATAGGACTTAAAACATAATCTAAGAAACTGACAGCTGGTCTATAGGCATGAATGATAAGACCTGCAATATTTCTTCCTAACAAATCATGAACTTACGATTACTCCTTCATGGGTGGCCTATAAATATATGGGATGTATTTTTGAGATTGTACACCTTCATCAGACAACATTGTTAAGATTAATGTAATAATCTTATAAAATTGTTCAAGGCATTTGTCTCATGTAGGTTGGTTGTCTAAAGTGGGGTACACACTAGTAGAAAATCTGCCGAAAATTCCCGTCCGAGGTAAAATCGTCCGATTTTCACCTAGTGTGTACACAACTTTCAGCAGCCGATGCCGACATTTTCAACGAAAAAAAACGGAGGGACAAACACCAAAAATTTTTTCGTTTAATGTGTATGCAGTACGTCCGTGAAAAATCGGATACGAAAGACCGCGCATGATCTGAAATTGCTGGCAACCCGGAAGTCTAGGAACAAATGTGCCAAAGAAAAGAAAAATCGGACGAGAAATTTTGTGAACATTTATGCACTGTCAACTAAAAACGGTTATGAATGCTGAGAAGACAGAGAAAAATCGTCCAATTTTCGTCAAGTGTGTACGGCCCTTAACAGACAGTTTCCTATTTTTGACTCTCTCTAGGGGCTATTTATAAAAGTTCACTAGTTTACTGTTCTTTTCCATTTCATAAATCGACCCATTTACAAATGTTTAAACCAGGACTTTTTAAGTAGTTGACATATTCTTCTTTCTGTAGTTAGATTTGCAGGATTAGTTGGCACTACAACAGCATCATTGTCATTATTTTCACAATCACCCTATAGCCATTCATTCCTAATTCCAGTGGTAGCATAAATTTAGCGAAGGCTCATTCATAGGGGCTCCTGAGGCAGCGCCACACCATTTTTTATTGCAGGAAAAAAATAAATAAATTTAAAAAAAAAAAAAAATGATATAATTATTTTGTGTAAACTTAATATGTGTCTGTGTGATAAAAAATGTGTTCTGTGCTTTTAAATGCTAGTCCTGCACCTGCAGTTCCCTTCCCTGATAGATATATCTCTCTCTGCTGTTGCTAGGTAGATTAGAAAAAAAAAGTCTAATCATGATTAGACTTTATTTTCGAATCTGTCTAGCAACAGACCATCTGTTTCTCCACGCTTACTGGCTGTCTGCCAGTCCCCCATTGAGTTTAATTGGAGTTCATTAGGGCGGGCTGAAATACTGACCTGGCCCGCCTATTGAGCTCCCTAATTTGCTCCCTGCACCAGGGGGTGGAGATTTTCCACTGGTGCAGTTTCACTGCTGAGCCAGAAGAGTGAGACAGACTCAAGAAGACTATATCGGCCGTAAAGCAGAACTTTAATCTTTCAGTCAACATTACTGTGGCTCTAAAGGCAAATGTTTCCTTTACCTTAATGCATTATTTGCATTAAGATAAAAACCTTTCAATACCAGTTCTGGGAAGATGTCTGGGAAGCTAACCACAACACCCAACACCTTTTTTTTTTTTTTAAACCCCGTGGTGTGTGAAACACACTCAAGCTACACCCGGTGCATAAAAAAGTGCACACACGCAAACGTGAGAAACACAAAAAGTGCACAAGGCGTACACATGGCCCTCCTCCGAAGAGGAAAGGCCCTAACCCTGATCCCCCGGGGCGCAAGGCTCCTGACAGGGACTGAGGTACTCACTTGGTACTACCTAGCCGAAACCAAGTAGACCCTGTTTTCTGGGAGGACTGCCGAAACAGCCCACCCTCAACACCCGACACCTGTGCCAGGTGGGGAGGGGTTCCCAATTAAGACTTGATGATTTTGTTTTTCCCTAGGATTTGAAGAAGCACAATGTCATCGTGAAACGCGTCACCTCCATCCTCGTCTGTGTCCTTGTCCTGGTGGCAGTTCAATACATGTTCAATAAACCTGTTGGATCGGCAATGGTGTGGAGACAATTTATTTTCCTTTGATCTCATGCTTACTGACGCAAGCCAGGGGCTATCACCCAGTCTATCCAGCCTTTTGGATTACAATACTCACCAGGAGCAGCGGCTTGTTTTTTGTTTCCAACTCCAGGGGTGCTGTAATGACCGGCAACCAACAGGTAAATAGATGTGGTACCAAGTCAAGAGCACAGTGAGGCAGGCAAGAGGACAAGGCAAGTCAGAGCCAGAAGCATAGTCAAACAAGCAAGGGGCAAGGTAGGCAGCAGAGAGAAGTAATTTCCACATAAGAGACTGAGAACAGATTCCATAAAAAGAAAAAGCATTGTAGTCAGGCAAGCTTAGAGCAATAGAACCTGTTTAGCATTGGGTGGTTATTGAGCTCTGTACATTGTTGGTAAATGAGAGTCAGGTGTGCAGGTTAGAGAGTGGCAGCATAGTCATAGTAACCAACAGTCACGGATTTCCCGGGACATTCATGGGAAACTGACTGGTGTCCTGTGGAGACTTTGTGCTGGGGAAAATCCTGAAAAAATGATCAATTTCACAGACAGCAGCCAACCTAGTAGACTCTGCATTGTAAAACCCCACTGCAGCGCCGGGGTAACACACAGGTTAATAGGAGAGCTTTCTCAGATCCTCCCCCTGCCTCCTCCTTTCCTTTGAACTTAGCATGCGAGGCGGGCGGTGGCACTTGCCTCTCAGTGATTGGGCGAGACTCAGACAGGGGAAGTGGCCAGTCTCGGAGAGGTGAAGATGAATATGGCAGGTGGACCTGCGCAAAACTGCAGCACATATGCATCCAAGCAGAGGTATATTTCTACCCTGCAGTTTGGGCTCTCTCTGCAGCTCTCTCTCTCACTTTTCTGTGAGGAAGGGGTAGAGCAGCAGCCATTCAGGGACACACAAACCTTATCTCTGTGTATGTATTGAGTAAACTGCGTTGACCTGTGTAGTGTACTTACTGACATCCCTTCCTCTCCCCCATACACAGAACATCATACACATTCCTGGCCGTGTGAGAAGCCTCGGCTGTCAGCTGTGTCCTCAGCCTCTGACCATCTCTATCATGTTCACAATCTCTGAATCCATCTCTTGTAGTAGGTCTGCAGTCTCTAGTATCATGTCTGCAGTCTCTGACCATCTCTTGTGTCATGTCTTTAGTCTCTGACCATCTCTTGTATCATGTCTTTAGTCTTCGACCATCTCCTGTATCATGTCCGCAGTCTCTGACCATCTCTTTGTATCATAGCTGCACAGCCTCTGACCATCTCTTGTATCATGTCGGCAGTCTTTGACCATCTCCTGTATCATGTCTGCACACTCTCTGACCATTTCCTGTATCATGTCCGCACATTCTCTGTCCATCTCTTGTATTATGTCTGCAGTCTCTCACCATCTCCTGTATCATGTTCGCACACTCTCTGACCTTCTCTTGTATCATGTCTGCAGTCTCTGACCATCTCCTGTATCATGTCTGCAGTCTCTGACCATCTCCTGTATCATGTCTGCACACTCTCTGACCATCTCCTGTATCATGTCTGCACACTCTCTGACTATCTCCTGTATCATGTCCGCACACTCTCTGACTATCTCCTGTATCTGTTTGATGGGATCTGCCTGGGGGGATGTTGTTTGGAGAATCTTTATCTGCTGATTGTTAAACTTTCTGGCATACACATATTGCTATTGTGGTGTAGGATATGGGCCTGCTGTCCCTCTATCTCTGTCTTTCTCCCTCCATCTCTCTTTCACCTCAGACTCTATTTATCCACACACCTTTAAGCCACACCCGATATTTAGCATACGTTAAGCCACGCCCATCTGTCTCATTTACTACTCTGTCTAGACCATGCCTACAAATGAATGCCCCACCCCTAATTAAAATATTACCCTGCCTATAGACAAAAAAGTGTCCCTAGAAATGTTTTGAGAATGTTGCTAATTAAGAGCATAGTGGTGCCAGAAACAGACCATCAATGGCAAAGCAGGGCAATTCTACCAATGCAGCCATGTGTGATTTGCAACCCAAGCACAACCAAGGGAAGATTGTTACAGCTGACAAAACACATCTCTTTGCACTGACCTTCAAAGCTTTGTTTATAACTTTTACTTTTAAGTATAACTAAAGACAAAACTTTTTTTTAAATTTTGGATAGAGTGGAGAGGGATTAGAACTTCTGCCAATTTGAAATGCTGTCTGTGCCCCAGTTAAGGAGACTCACCCTCTCTATTTGTCCTGTTTACCATTATCATTGAAAATGAAAGTAAAAGAAAACCACAAATTTTGGGTTGTCCCCGGAAAAGTAATAGAGGGGAAATCTTTCAATGGGAACACTCATTCTGGTGACCTGGGGGTCCCCAATTAATTGCCTTAATTTGCAGAAATTTCCCACACACTTCCTGTTTGGCTGTGTCACA
Organism: Pelophylax lessonae; assembly: GCF_965119305.1. Lineage (NCBI taxonomy): Eukaryota > Metazoa > Chordata > Amphibia > Anura > Ranidae > Pelophylax > Pelophylax lessonae. The sequence goes on along the minus strand of NC_138769.1, from coordinate 702,281,834 downwards.
GGAAGTGAATGGAAATCTCCATAACGGGACATTGATGGCAAAAATACAAATCTGACAGTGGTTATAACTACCGATATTTTGGTCATCGCATATTTTTCTTGACAGGTACTCTTGTGGAGAGATCTGGGGGTCTAAAAGACCCCAAACCCCTCCTCTGCACTTAAAAGCATTCAAAACGCCAAGTTTGGTTATTTTGAATGCTGTCATTTTTTTTAATCTGGCACCAGTACCTGGACGTGATGTCATGACATCACTTCTGGGTTTTTACATGGTGACCCGATCAGACCCGAATGTGGCTTTGATCGTGTCTTCGGTGGCCGTGCAGGCTGGTTGCCCGGGTCTCCCAGTGGGACGAGAGACCCAGGCCAGCTGTGGGAGGGGGCGGGAGGGGGGTGTCCCCTCCCGCTCCTTTTAATGACAGCCGAGCTGCTTCTCAGCCGCATCGGTTGTTATTACAAGACAGCCGACCCGGCGTCAGCTATGGACACCGGTACCGGGATGATGCCTCTAGCTGCAGGCATCACTCCGGTACAGCACTTTCCCAAAATATTGCCAATATCGGCTGATTCATATATATCGGGGAAAATGCATATCGGCCCCCGATATATCGGCTTTGCCGCTAATCGGTCGCTCCCTAGTTTTAACCCTCCCTTACAAAATTAAAAAAAAGGTTTTGCCTATAGTTTTACTTTAAATGCCTTATTAAAACCTTGGATTGCGAGCATAATTCGTTACGGAAACATGCTTGTAATCGAAAGCACTCTTATATCAAAGCAAATTTCCCATAAGAAATAATGGAAACTCAGATGATCCGTTCCACAACTATTTATTCATAAGTCTTTCAGTTTATAGTCTATATACAAAGATTATAGCAATGTGATAGGTTGTGTAGCCATAAAATGTTCATCCACAATATGCAGCCTTCCAAAGGGGATTAGAAGCAAAATCCAGCAGGAGCTACAGAGTATAAAAGAGAAGAGAGGCGCCTCTAAGTGTAGCAATATGGTTACATTTAATGGTACAACAATTAGCAACTCACATGGTTGATGATTAAAGAGGCACATCTAAATATGCAGGCATCCGGGGTAAAGCTGTCCACATAGACCATCTGCTGAACCACTGGCTCTCACTGATGTCACTCTGCAATTGTGATTGGGAAGACTACCCTGCAGTAGAGTGATCTGAAAGCGAGACTTTGAATCGCTCGCGGAGCGCAGCGTGGAAAAGTGTGATGAAGATGGCAGTGCGGAGGATGGCCTATGTGGACAGCTTTATCCCAGATGCCTGCATACTTAGATTTGCCTGTTTCAATCATCAACCATGTGAGCTGCTAAATATTGAACCTTCATTAAATGTAACCATATTGCTACACTTAGAGGCGCCTCTCTTCTCTTTTATACCCAGTTGTGACATGACGCTACTTGTATATCAAGACATCGCTTGTATAACAAGTCAAATTTTTTTTTTTTAAATTTGCTTGTCTTGCAAAGCGCTCTCAAACCAAGTTACTCTCAATCCAAGGTTTTACTGTACTTATAGTACAAACATTCATATTTTCTCTAGAGGAGATTGTCAGCTCTGTTGTAAATTCTTAGTTTACCAGTTTTATTACACTTTTTTGTTTTTCCAAAAAAATAACAATTTCATCATCATATTTCACTGTTTCCTAATCTCTTGTCTTCTGGATCCTTGATTGGAAAATAGGAAATCGGTCACACAATTCCATCAGAATGTTGAATCCCAGGAGAATTTGATTCAGGTTGTAACTTCTTTATAGTTGGGCCCACAAAACAAATGAGGTTCCAGCCTTGCGTCCGGCCTATACTTTTCTGCCAACATCTGAATTTCATCTTCAGGACAATATCCAGGAAGACATCTGCCCAGGGAAGTTCTTCCCAAACAAATAAATACAATAAAACTTCAATTTGTCAACTAAAACATCTTATGGGGAGCAGATGTCTGAAGGCAAATTTGTGATAATCTTATTATTGCTCTTGTCAGGTCTCGTTATTCATTCGCCGTTTGCAAACAAACGATCCCAACACCAAGCGCAATTATCTATCTAAATGGGAAACTTGTGTGGGATAAACATGGAGGACTGGCTTTCCTTCTGAAGAGTGCAAGAAAAGGTGGATTTAGTTTATATAGTCAGGGGTGTGACTAAAAAACATGCTTTGAATAGAGTGGGGAAGGATTAGATCCCCTGTGGGGCTATTACTGCTACCGGGGGCTCTGATTTCCCTTGGCTTTTTGTCCCAGAAATAATGTTTTTTTCCGGACAAGTCAATCACAGCCTACGAGGAGGGAGTGGGGCCAAGCTGTACTGTGTGTGTCAATGAACACACAGAGCCCAGCTTGAAATTAAGCCCACATGAGCTCCCCATAGCAAGCAGCTGCTGTAGGGGCACTTGGGGGGTGGAAACCAGGAGCATCGGAGAGGGACGCCTAAAGAGAAGGATTGAGGCTGCTCTGTGCAAAAATATTGAACAGAGCAGGTAAGTACTAGGAAATTACGGACCCCCCACTGTATATATAGGTCATTATGTTGACGTTCAAAAACAAGAAAGTCCAGGAGCTAGGTTGTTGCCCCCTTAGAGGAAATATATAGTCTGCTAACAGGTCGCTGCTGTCCCAAACTCAAAAACCAGTGAGATCAGTAAAAGGCAACAACAATTGGGGATAAAGCGCTGTACCAGAGCAGAATTATAACACCATTCTTCAGAAAATAAAATTATAACAGTTTATTGAACATACCACGATGTATATGAGCAAACTGTGGTCACAAGACACTTTGCCAACAATGGAATGTACCTGAGGAGATGGCTGCACGAGTGACAGGACACTCCAAAAGACTCCTGGGGAGACTGCTCAGCTGTGTGAAAAGGAAGGTGCTGAGACCGCCTGCATGTGAAAAGAGATCACACCTTCCAGTGATGGGTCCGGTGCCGGAGTGGGGACCTGTTGGTGCCAGATGCGGCCGCCCAGGACATCCAGATAAATGAACTACTAGTGCACTCGAAGCCTCCCAACTGTTCCATGAAGGGAGCCGCACACGTCCCCCAGAGATGACGTCACAGGTCTGGCGGAACTGAATACTAGTGTTGACGATGTATAGACAGCAAGGAAGTGTACCACAGTGCCAAACTCAAACGTAGATGGGGGAATACAGTGAAGCCAGCTGCAAAGACAACATGTTTCGGAGCCAAGCCCCTTCTTCAGGTCAAAAATGAAGCTGGCAAATGCATGTAAAGCAAGGGTTTAAATAAACAATACAGAGAAAATTGGAGGAAGAGGAGGGGAGAGGGGGACGGAAATCCATGTCACTCATGCTGACCCTGCCTTCAGGGACAAATATTGACTAAAAATAGTAAAAACAATTTGATCACTTTAAAAACTATAATTCAAAAAAAAAAATACATCTGATAAGATGAGAAATAATATTAAAAATATTGGTTGATGAAAGAAAATCAAAAAAATGAAAATGAAAAAATGGAGAACCACTAAACAAACAATAACAATAATGAAAACAATAGCTATAAATAGATCTGTATTACATGACAGTGTGGGTGTCCAACTCCTCATTCAGGCCCTGGGGAAATGAAGTATTGAGCTTTTATATCCAAAGAGTCTCATTTTTACCCAATAACAAAAACCTTTCATTGTCTGCCAGAGATCCCTGATGTTCTTGCCGTGATGGGTAGCAAAATGGTGGGGGAACACTATCTACATCATTCCCTTTCTTGATAAGCCTATGGTGTTCTCCCACTTTGGTGCTACCCATAAAGGCAAGAACATCAGGGATTTATCATTTTTAGGCATTGAATGTATACCCAATGGGTCTCTGACAGACAAGGTAAGGTTGACTCGTGACGTCATCTCCAGGCAATGTGTGCATCTCCTTCGTGGAACAGTATGTAGGCTTTGAGCGCACTGGCGGTTTGTTGACCTGGATGTCCGGGGTGGCCACAGCTGGCACTGGCAGGACCCCATTCTGGCACCAAACCCATCACTGGAAGGTGCAATCTCTTTTCACATGCATGCAGTTTCAGCACCTCCTTTTCACACAGCTGAGCGGTCTCCCCAGGGGTCTTTTGGAGTATCCTGTCACTCATGCAGCCATTAGCACTGGTTCCATGCATGCAAACAACTGCTGCCTCTGTCTCTTCCCTGAGTGAACTGGAACTGGCTTCTTCTTACTTCAGTTCCCCAGTCCCACTCAGTCTCTACTTCTGATCCCCAGTCATCGATTCCCTCTTCCAGGGACCAGCAGTGATACTGGAAACTGGGTGACCCCACATCAATGGCCCCCACCCCCCAAACTGGAGGACTGCCATCTCTGGGCCCATTGACTCACCTCTGCCTCTTTAAGAGCCGGACTGTTTGCTGCTGTAACTACTACCAATGCACCTTGCAACTGCCGCTCAGCTCTGACAGCTTGTGTGCATTGCACCTCTGGGATGTGGGTCTCCCTGGTTTGGCAGATGGTTGTGCAGGTCACCACACTGCCCATACTGACCCCATGCTTGCAGCCGCATGTACACATTTAGGCATCTGCTACATACCAGTCCAAGATGCCTCGTGTCCCCTCCACTGCACAAGGCCAGACTTCCCTAGGGTACCAATCGGACCTCTGTGTCCAACAGAGTCAGATTCTGTGACCCTGTAGGTTCTTCGCCAACATGTGGGATAGCCCCTGCGCTCCGGCTCACAACGGCATCCGCCATCTTGCTTCTCCACATGTGTCTGCTCCTCACCTACACCCGATGGCGAGAGTGACTTCTCAGCTCCCTTCATCCACTCGCATTGGCGGCCCAGGGCTCACAGCCCCAGATTAGCTGACTCTCTGGCGCGGGCTCCTCCTGCTAGGCAGATCTCTTTGGCACGCTCTCTCCCGCATGGTGCAGTAACCCCCTTCCCTGCTGCCATAACGCTGCCCAGCCTGCACGAATGGTACTGCAATGCAGATTGTGTTCCCTGCCACAGATACACACACATCTGCCTCTTCTGTCTGTACTTGAGCTTCAGCTGCACTTCTCCATTCACAAGCCAACCAAACCAGTGGCGTAGCGTGGGGGGTGCAGGGGGGGCGGGCCGCACCGGGCGCAACATTTGGGGGGGCGCATCCTGCACCAGTGTCACTCTAGCAAACTTTAAAAATTCTTCCTAGTGTGTCACTCCAGCCGCCGCCATCTTCAGGCTAAACGATGGCCGGCGCCCTGTGATTGGGCCAACATTGTCATGTGCGGCAGCAGGGCTGGCCAGTGGCAGAGCCCCGCCTCGCTTCTGGAGCCCGCCTCGCTGTCTTCTAAGTCAGCTCTGCATGTGCCTCTGTCCCGCCTCCTCTAAGCTCTCACAATCCTCCCCGACCCGCCCTCTGTAAGGGCTCGTCTTCACCATGTGGCAGAGCGGATGGATCATGAAAACAGGTAAGAAATTTTGCTGGCTGCAGGACTAGACACAGCCTGGGGTGGAGGCGTAGTTAACAGTGTAGTGTAGTGGGCAGTGTAGTGTAGTGGGTAGTGTAGTGGACAGTGTAGTGTAGTGGGTAGTGGGTAGTGTAGTGTAGTGGCCAGTGTAGTGTAGTGGACAGTGTAGTGTAGTGGGTAGTGTAGTGGACAGTGTAGTGTAGTGGGTAGTGGGTAGTGTAGTGTAGTGGCCAGTGTAGTGTAGTGGACAGTGTAGTGGACAGCGTAGTATAGTGTGTAGTGGACAGTGTAGGGTAGTGGGTAGTGTAGTGGACAGTGTAGTGTAGTGGGTAGTGTAGAGGACAGTGTAGTGTAGTGGGTAGTGTAGTGTAGTGGACAGTGTAGTGTAGAGTGTAGTGTAGTGGACAGTGACGTGTAGTGGGTAGTGTTGTGGACAATGTAGTGTAGTGAGTAATGTAGTGGGTAGTGTAGTGGACAGTGCAGTAGTTAGTGTAGTATAGTGGGTAGTGCAGTGTAATGGTCAGTGTAGTGGACAGTGTAGTGGGTAGTGTAGTGGACAATGTAGTGTAGTGGGTAGTATAGTGGACAGTGTAGAGTATTGGAAAGTGTGGTGCAGTGTAGTGGACAGTGTAGTGGTCAGTGTACTTGGTAGTATAGTGTAGTGTAATGGTCAGTGTAGTGGACAGTGTAGTGTAGTGGGTAGTGTAGTGAACAATGTAGTGTAGTGGGTAGTATAGTGAACAGTGTAGAGTATTGGAAAGTGTGGTGTAGTGTAGTGGACAGTGTAGGGTAGTGTAGTTTAGTGGACAATATAGTGGTTAGGGTAGTGTAGTGGACAGTGTAGTGTAGTGGTTAGTGTTGTGGTCAGTGTAGTGTATTGGAAAGTTTAGTGTAGTGGACAGTGTAGTGTAGTGTAGTGGACAGTGTATTGTAGTGGACAGTGTAGTGTAGTGGGTAGTGGACAGTGTAGTGGACAGTGTAGTGTATTGGACAGTGTAGTGGACAGCGTAGTGTAGTGTAGTGTAGTGGACAGCGTAGTGTAGTGTAGTGGACAGTGTAGTGTAGTGTAGTGGACAGTGTAGTGTAGTGGACAGTGTAGTGTAGTGGGTAGTGGACAGTGTAGTGGACAGTGTAGTGTAGTGGACAGTGTAGTGTATTGGACAGTGTAGTGGACAGCGTAGTGTAGTGTAGTGTAGTGTAGTGGACAGTGTAGTGTATTGTAGTGGACAGTGTAGTGTAGTGGGTAGTGGACAGTGTAGTGTAGTGGACAGTGTAGTGTATTGGACAGTGTAGTGGACAGCGTAGTGTAGTGTAGTGTAGTGGAGTGGACAGCGTAGTGTAGTGTAGTGGACAGTGTAGTGTAGTGGACAGTGTAGTGTAGTGGACAGTGTAGTGTAGTGGGTAGTGGACAGTGTAGTGGACAGTGTAGTGTAGTGGACATTGTAGTGTATTGGACAGTGTAGTGTATTGGACAGTGTAGTGGACAGCGTAGTGTAGTGTAGTGTAGTGGACAGTGTAGTGGACAGTGTAGTGTAGTGGGTAGTGTAGTAAACAGTGTAGTGTAGTGGGTAGTGTAGTGGACAGTGACGTGTAGTGGGTAGTGGAGTGCTAAAAGTCTGCAGCTTAGGGGGCGTAAATTACTTGCCTTGCCCCGGGCGCTGACAACCCACGCTACGCCACTGAACCAAACTCCCTCACTGCTGTTAGAAATTGTCCCACTGTAACCGGCTGCATGGCAGACATTTTCTTCCTCAGCACATGTACTGACACAACCCCTGACGTACCGATCCCCCCTTCCTGGGTCACTGCTTTCTTGACCATAACTTGAAAGCACACTTTCACAGGTTACTGTAAGGCAAACACAATTTTCTCCTACAATACAGCACATTCCTTCTCCATTGACACTCCAGCACTTTACTTGAGAAGACATAGTGTTTCCTAGGTAGATGTCTGGTCATTGCCAATAGCAACCACTCCCGTGACCATGAGCACACTTGTACTGATCACTGTAGAGCATACATTACTTTCTCCACTGATACTCCAGCACTTTAGTTGAAAAGACATAGCGTTACTTGGTGCAAATACTCGGCTGTTGCCAGTAGCAACCACTGCTGTAACTCTGAGGAAATCCTGGATGAGCCCCCAAATGTTGCACTGTCCCCATAGGGCTTGCTGTATGATGACTTGTTGGGCCTCCTCTGATTACCAGCAGACACTCAGGGTACAGTTCACAAATTTATCCTTACTCCCAATGGCTCGTCACTCAATAAACAGTACAGGGGTTTTGGTTTTTAGTATTTATTGTGGACCTTGAAAGGGAGAAGGGAATAGTGGGATACTCCAACTGGAACTATATACAGTTGATAGGGACAACTCTTACTTGGCCTCACCAGGTTACTTGTGGAAGCAGTCACACTGCTTGACCATACTGCCACGTGTATGGAAAGGGTTAAGTCTCTTTGCTCTTTCTCCAGCAAAAGACTTGGTGAACTACATTACCTTCAGGATACTCTCTAGCATCCCCTTTACTGACACCTGTCTACTGACTCTTCTAGCTGCAGGGATGGCTGGTAGGGAGAGAACAATATAGATTAACCTGTAATCCTTCTGGTAAGCAGAAAGGATTCAAAACTATACTTTCTCTGTCTAGCACCTACCTAGGAGGGTGCTACACAGGTAACCTGTAACAATTTTGAAAGAATTATAGCCAATTATTTGAGGTCCTCCTGAATAGAGGTTGCCGTCATCCCTTAGAGAAAGTGAAAACAAAAAATGCCCCCTTTTGGACTATAAAGGCAACCACTACCAGAAAAGTATAAAAAAAGTATACATTTTCATAGTGAATGAACATTCAAAGTGAACATAAAAACATTACGGCTAAAGAATTTGTCTAAACAGAAGATGTAGTAGCCTCATTCGTGGAAAAGAGCAATCCTCCAATATCCAACGCGTTTCAGGTGATCACCTTTCTTCAGAGGTATAGGGAATGGAGGTTTTATACGATTTTCAAAAAATTAAGATATTTGTTGTAAAGACAATAGCTGTATAGTTTAAAAACAACAGATAGGTCTACGGTGAACTTGCCAAGATAGTGAAAAGCTGGCAGACAATGATCTAAAGCGGAGACATTCTAACGATCCAGCGCTACCATCTAGTCTAGCAAGGCCAGTAGGTATCCCAAAAAAAATGTAATGTTGAAAAGTCTGTAATGGTTGAAGATCCCATGCAAATGTCTGCTCTTGAGTTGGTAGAAATCAAGATGGATCAGAATTGTTAAGCATTTGTCCTGGAGAGTATCCACACGACACCCAACTGCTTAACAATTCTGATACATCTTGATTTCTACCGACTCAAGAGCAGACATTTGCATGGGATCTTCAACTATTCCAGATTTTTCATCATTACATTTTTTGGGATACCTCCTGGCCTTACCTAGGACCATTGCTAGACTAGATGGTAGCGCTGGATAATTAGAATGTCTCCGCCTTAGATCATTGTCTGCCACCTTTTCACTATCTTGGCATGTTCACCATAGACCTATCCTAACTATACGGCTATTGTCTTTACACCAAATATCCTAATTTTTTTGAAAATCCTATAAAACCCTCTATTCCTTATACCCCTGAAGAAAGGTGGTGAACACCTGAAACGGGTCGGGTATTGGAGGATTGCTTTTTTTCCACGAATGAGGCTACTACATCTTGTGTTTAGACAAATTCTTTAGCCGTAATATTTTTATGTTCACTTTGGATGTCCATTCACTACGTTATTGTCTATGTAATAATAACATTTATACTTTTTTACACTTTTCTGGTAGTGGTTATCTTTACAGTCCCATCCCATTTTTTGTTGTAAAAATGTTGAAAGCGTCGCTTATGGAGATTTTTAAGTACCGTAGTTTGTCGCCATTCCACGGGTGTGCGCAATTTTAAAGCATGACATGTTAGGTATCAATTTAATTTGCGTAACATCATCTTTCACATTATACACAAATAATTTGGTTAATGTAACCGTTTTCTTAATTTTTCATTTAACAAAGTGTATTTTTTCCAACAAAAATTGCATTTGTAAGATCGCTGCGCAAATACGGTGTGACATAGGATTGTAACAATCTCCATTTTATTATCCAGGGTCTCTGCTATAAAATATATCATGTTTGGGAGTTCTAAGCAATTTTCTAGCAAAAAATACTGATTTTAACTTGTATACAACAGAATTAGTCCTTAAGTGGTTAAAATTGAATGTATTGTGTATTTATTTAAAAATAACTAAATGTTTTAGATATGTTGGAATTATGTATTTCTCCAAAATCTCTTATTATAATTGTTTGTGGTCTATACAGTGGGTAGCAATGGGTTGCAGTTATTTCTCATGCTATGTGCCGTTGAGCATGCTGAAACAGACTGTGCCGAGGAATAATAGTTTGAGTTATTAATATTTAATAACCTAGCCAATCACCTCGAATCTGGGCTTGAAGCTGTGAGATGGGGAGGCATTAAATATTTGGCACACATGGTCTTTCTCTTCTGGGATCAAGAAGCCCAGACCATACGAGGGTGTGTATGTAAGCTGTGTGGATCTCTGCTGGATTTTGGCCCTAGGAGAATGGAAGCTGAAGGAGTCTCTCCTTCAGAAAGGCCCCTAAAGACGTTGACTTGCTGAAAGCTAGGTAACTGGCCTTGAGGAAGCACCAAGTGATGGCCAAGTTAACTTTTCAAGTTAACCAGCAGGTGATTGGTTGCTTAGACACAGGGCGGTCCTAGCAACCAATCACCAGCTTGTTCATTTTGTGTGAGTGTCCAAGATGGTGCTAGAGCCACAGGCACATTCCGCCCTCCTGTTACCCTTTCACAGGCTCCTGCAACTCCTTCTGACATTCCAGATGCCTTTAGGATGCTCCTCCAGTGATATCTCCTAGTAAGCAGAGGCAGAGAGGTGTGCACACACCTCCAGAGCACAACACAAAGTCAGCAATTTTATCACAGGACTGCTCTTCTTTTCCTAATACCTGCTGCTCTATAGGCTCCCCGCTGCCCGGGGATGACCAAGGGCAGATTGCCAGCACCACAAAAAGGGTCAGAGGACACTGCTATGGGAGGGAAGGGGGGCAGAGGACATTGCTATAGGGGGAAGGGGGGCAGAGGACACTGCTATGGGGGGGAAGGGGGGCAGAGGACACTGCTATAGGGGGAGCTATGGGGGGAAGAGGGGCAGAGGACAGTGCTATGGGGGGGAGGGGGCAGAGGATACTGCTATGGGGGAAAGGGGGAGCAGAGGACACTGCTATGGGGAGAAAGAAGGGGGGCAGAAGACACTGCTATGGGCAGGGCTGGCGCCAGCATAAGGCTTCTTATGCAGCCACCTTAGGATGGGGGGGGGGGGGTGGTAAAATCCAAATCCCCAGTTACATAGTTACATAGTAGGTGAGGTTGAATAAAGACAATAGTCCATCCAGTTCAACCTGTGTAGGTGTGTGTGGCTGTAATCATCTCATCTCACATAGCCCTTAATGTCCTGATCCTTGAGATGTAAGTCTAAGAGTCTTTTGAAAGCCACCATACTTCCTGCAGAAACCACCTCTTGTGGTAGAGCATTCCACAATCTTGTAGCCCTAACAGTAAAGAACCCCCCTCGTTGCCTGAGGTTAAAACGCTTCTCCTCTAATCGCATTGTATGTCCTCGAGTTCTTGTGCAATCCCTTCGAATGAACAGCTTTTTTTCTAAGCTGAGATCCCCATTAAGATATTTATAAATTGCTATCATCTCCCCCCTCAGACGTCTCTTCTCCAGGGAGAATAAATCGAGCAATTGAAGACGCTTTTCATAATTAAGGTCCTCCAATCCCCTAATCAGTTTAGTTGCCCTTCTCTGGACTCTCTCCAGGTCCAACACATCCCTCCTGAGGACTGGCGACCAGTGGCGGCCCGTGCATAGGGGGCGCCAGGGCGCCGCCCCCCTACCCCTAAAAAAAAAGGAAAAAAAAAAAAGAAAAAAAAAAAAAACAAAACGAACAAATAAAGTTGTACAAAAAAAAAAAATTGGGTTCGCCGGCCTCGCCTGAAGGAACTGGTGGCTGGGGGGGGGGGGGGGGGGTGGGCTTACGTCCCAGAAGAGGCGGCAATTGGCTGCCTTCTGGGGGGTAGGGGGGTATCCTGGGCGCAAGTCTTTGCGGTTGGACACCCCCACTTTCCTGGACCAATCATCATCCAGGATATCGCTGATGTCGCAATGGTCAGTCAGTCACTCACCGTCACCGCCGCTCAGAGAAAAGGAGAGGCCGCCCGCCGGTTCCCGCCGCCGAGACGAGGGAGAAGGACCCGCCGCAGAAGAGGAGAAAGAAGCTGAGCCGTGCCGCCGCCAGGTAAGTTTGAAGGGAGCAGGCCGCCCGCCGGTTCCCGCCGCCGAGACGAGGGAGAAGGACCCACCGCAGAAGAGGAGGAAGAAGCTGAGCCGCGCCGCCGCCAGGTAAGTTTGAAGGGAGCAGGCCGCCCGCCGGTTCCCGCCGCCGAGACGAGGGAGAAGGACCCGCCGCAGAAGAGGAAGAAGCTGAGCCGCCCCGCCGCCAGCTAAGTTTGAAGGGAGCACGCACGCTGGTCTCTGCATCGATTGGGGTACAATGCTGGCACTCTGCAATCATCGGGGGACAATGCTGGCACTCTGCAATCATTGGGGGACAATGCTGGCACTCTGCAATCATTGGGGGACAATGCTGTGGCGCTCTGCAATCATTGGGGTACAATGCTGGCACTCTGCAATCATTGGGGACAATGCTGTGGCGCTCTGCAATCATTGGGGGACAATGCTGTGGCGCTCTGCAATCATTGGGGTACAATGCTGGCTCTCTGCAATCATTGGGGGACAATGCTGTGGGCACTCTGCAATCATTGGGGGACAATGCTGTGGCGCTCTGCAATCATTGGGGGACAATGCTGGCACTCTGCAATCATTGGGGGACAATGCTGTGGGCACTCTGCAATCATTGGGGGACAATGCTGGCACTCTGCAAACATTGGGGGACAATGCTGTGGCACTTTTCAATCATTGGGGGACAAAGCTGGCGCTCTGCAATCATTGGGGGACAATGCTGGCACTCTGCAATCATTGGGGGACAATGCTGGCACTCTGCAATCATTGGGGGACAAAGCTGGCGCTCTGCAATCATTGGGGGACAATGCTGGTACTCTGCAATCATTGGGGGACAATGCTGGCGCTCTGCAATCATTGGGGGACAAAGCTGTGGCGCTCTGCAATCATTGGGGGACAATGCTGGCACTCTGCAATCATTGGGGGACAATGCTGTGGCGCTCTGCAATCATTGGGGGACAATGCTGTGGCGCTCTGCAATCATTGGGGGACAATGCTGGCACTCTGCATTCATTGGGGGACAAAGCTGTGGAGCTCTGCAATCATTGGGGGGCAATGCTGGCACTCTGCAATAATTGGGGGGACAAAGCTGTGGCGCTCTGCAATCATTGGGGGACAATTCTGGCACTCTGCAATCATTGGGGGACAATGCTGGCACTCTGAAATCATTGGGGGACAAAGCTGGCGCTCTGCAATCATTGGGGGACAATGCTGGCACTCTGCAATCATTGGGGGACAATGCTGGCGCTCTGCAATCATTGGGGGACAATGCTGGCTCACTGCAATCATTGGGGGACAAAGCTGTGGCACTCTGCAATCATTGGGGGGCAATGCTGGCACTCTGCAATCATTGGGGGACAAAGCTGTGGCGCTCTGCAATCATTGGGGGACAATGCTGTGGCGCTCTGCAATCATTGGGGGACAATGCTGTGGCCTCTCTGCAATCATTGGGGTACAATGCTGTGGCACTCTGCAATCATTAGGGGACAATGCTGTGGCGCTCTGCAATCATTGGGGGACAATGCTGTGGCGCTCTGCAATTATTGGGGGACAATGCTGTGGCGCTCTGCAATCATTGGGGGACAATGCTGTGGCGCTCTGCAATCATTGGGGGACAATGCTGTGGCACTCTGCAATCATTGGGGGACAATGCTGTGGCGCTCTACAATCATTGGGGGACAATGCTGTGGCCACTCTGCAATCATTGGGGTACAATGCTGTGGCACTCTGCAATCATTGGGGGACAATGCTGTGGCCCTCTGCAATCATTAGGGGACAATGCTGTGGGCACTCTGCAATCATTGGGGTACAATACTGTGGCGCTCTGCAATCATTGGGGGACAATGCTGTGGCGCTCTGCAATTATTGGGGGACAATGCTGTGGCACTCTGCAACCATTGGGGTACAATGCTGTGGGCACTCTGCAATCATTGGGGGACAATGCTGTGGCGCTCTGCAATCATTGGGGGACAATGCTGTGGCGCTCTGCAATCATTGGGGGACAATGCTGTGGCGCTCTGCAATCATTGGGGTACAATGCTGTGGCACTCTGCAATCATTGGGGACAATGCTGTGGCGCTCTGCAGTGATTGGGGACAATGCTGTGGCGCTCTGCAGTGATTGGGGACAATGCTGTGGCGCTCTGCATTGAAAGGGGCTCGCACGCTGAACTCTGCATTGATGGGGGCACGGAACAGTTGCATTGAAGGGGGCACGCACGCTGAACTCTGCACAGTGTTTATTGCATTGAAGGGGGCACAGCACAGTTGCATTGAAGGGGGCATGCACGCTGAACTCTGCATTGTGGGGGCACAGCACAGTGTTCATTGCAATGAAGGGGGCACAGCACAGTTGCATTGAAGGGGGCATGCACGCTGAACTCTGCACAGTGTTTATTGCATTGAAGGGGGCACAGCACAGTTGCATTGAAGGGGGCATGCACGCTGAACTCTGCATTGTTGGGGCACAGCACAGAGTTCATTGCATTGAAGGGGGCACAGTGTTTATTGCATTGAAGGGGGCACAGCACAGTGTTTATTGCATTGAAGGGGGCACAGCACAGTGTTTATTGCATTGAAGGGGGCACAGCACAGTGTTCATTGCATTGTGGGGGCACAGCACAGTGTTCATTGCATTGAAGGGGGCACAGCACAGTGTTTATTGCATTGAAGGGGGCACAGCACAGTGTTTATTGCATTGAAGGGGGCACAGCACAGTGTTCATTGCATTGAAGGGGGCACAGCACAGTGTTTATTGCTTTGAAGGGGGCACAGCACAGTGTTTATTGCATTGAAGGGGGCACAGCACAGTGTTTATTGCATTGAAGGGGGCACAGCACAGTGTTTATTGCATTGAAGGGGGCATGCACGCTGAACTCTGCATTGTTGGGGCACAGCACAGTGTTCATTGCATTGAAGGGGGCATAGCACAGTGTTTATTGCATTGAAGGGAGCACAGCACAGTATTTATTGCATTGAAGGGGGCACAGCACATTGTTCATTGCATTGAAGGGGGCACAGCACAGTTGCATTGAAGGGGGCATGCACGCTGAACTCTGCATTGTGGGGGCACAGCACAGTGTTTATTGCATTGAAGGGGCATAGCACAGTGTTTATTGCATTGAAGGGGGCACAGCACAATGTTCATTGCATTGAAGGGGGCACGCACGCTGAACTCTGCATTGAAGGGGGCATGTACACTGGTCTCTGCATTGAAAGGGGGCATGTACACTGGTCACTGCATTGAAAGGGGGCATATACCATCTCCTGTACCATGACCTGTGACATGCCTATACCATATCTGTGCCATGCCTATACCATATCTGTGCCATGCCTATACCATCACCTGTGCCATGCCTGTACCATCACCTATGCCATGCCTATACCATCACCTGTGCCATGCCTGTACCATGACTTCAAAGTCACGCACTTTTTTACTGCGTTTTTTGACGCGAAGCAATACCTATTACATTTTTCTTTTTGCTCCCCCCCAAAAATTTTGAGCAACAGCCGCCACTGCTGGCAACCAGAACTGGACAGAATACTCCAGATGAGGTCGGACCAGAGTTTTATAAAGTGGAAGGATTATAGATTTATCTCTGGAATACATCCCTTTTTTATGCATGCTAATAATCTGCTGGCTTTGGCAGCTGCCGCTTGACATTGCATGCTGTTGCCTAATCTATCATCAACCAAGACTCCCAGATCCTTCTCCATTTTTGATTCCCCCAAGGGTTCCCCTCCTAACGTGTATTGTGTTTTTATGTTTTTAGTCCCCAAGTGCAAAACCTTACACTTCTCCACGTTAAACCTCATTTGCCAAGTCGTTGCCCACTCCGTTATTTTGTCCAGGTCATTCTGTAGGATATCTGCTTCATGCTGTGCAGTTATTGCCCTGGCCAATTTTGTGTCATCTGCAAAAACTGATAACGAACTACTGATCCCGTCCTCAATGCTGTTTATGAATAAATTGAACAAGGTTGGTCCCAGGACTGAGCCCTGGGGCACCCCGCTTACTACCTAAGACCAGTCTGAGTATGCGCTGTTTATTACCACCCTTTGGACACGCCCTTTTAGCCAGTTCCGTATCCAAGAGCAAACCCTGCTGTCGATACCTGCAGACCTTATTTTATAAATTAAGCGCTTGTGGGGAACTGTATCAAACGCCTTAGCGAAATCCAAGTACACCACATCCACTGTCTGCCCCTATCTAGCTCACAGCTCACCTCCTCGTAGAATGTTAAGAGATTGGTTTGACAAGAACGCCCATTTGTAAACCCGTGCTGATTACCGCTGATGATGTTGTTGTCTTTAGCAAACTCTATGATATAGTCCCTTATCATCCCCTCCAGAAGTTTACATACTATCGATGTCAAACTGACAGGCCTATAATTTCCCGGGATATGCCTCTGGCCCTTTTTGAATATAGGAATCAGGTTAGCTTTCCTCCAATCCCCTGGTACATCTCCTGTCCTAATACTGTCAGCAAAGATCAGGAACAGTGGTCTAGATATAACTTTACTGAGTTCCTTGAGTACTCTCGGATGTACGCCATCCGGGCCTGGTGATTTGTTTGTGTTAAGTTTATCCAGCCTTTCCCTGATTTCACCCTCTGTTAGCCATAGTGGCAAGTCCTGTGTATTACTACTAACCATACAGTCATGGTCAGTGTACCCCTCCTTTTCCTGTGTAAAGACTGACGAGAAAAAAGCATTCAGCACGGTTGCTTTTTCAGTGTCCTCTGTAACCATCCTCCCATCATCGTTAATTATGTGTGCAATATGCTCTGCCCTATTTTTTTTGCTGTTGATATATTTAAAGAATTTCTTTGGGTTTTTTTTTACTATCCTCTGCTATTTGTCTCTCAAAGTTGATTTTAGCCATCTTGATTTCTTGTTTACTTTTCTTATTTGCCTCCTTATATTGCTGGAAAGCCGATACTGTGCCCTCTGATTTATATTTCTTGAAGGCCAATTTTTTTCCCCTAAAAAGTTTTTTGACACTACGGTTTAGCCAGCCAGGTTTGGCTTTGTCTCTTCTAAATTTATTTCCCATAAGAATGCACTGCAAGATGCATTTGCTTAATATGTTCCTTACATGCTGGGGATTCAGATTTTTTAAATACCTCTCTTCCAACGATCCCCTGTATTTCCTACTGCAGCAGCTGAAAGTCAGGTTCTCCATTAGTGCCTCCCACCAGAATTCAGCTGCTGCAGGAGGAAAATGTAAGGGAGCAGTTCCAGAAAATGCCTATCCCCACACCCCCACACCCCACCCCCTTCTGCCACTCCTGTTCTTGTTCAATGTTTCTCTGCTGCCCGGGCCCCCTGTGTGCTCCCCTTTCACCAAAGCAGGTGTAGCACTCTACAGGTAGGTGCTAGGTAAATGCATAGTGGGCCTTGTCTGCCTAACAGTAGGGCCATAATTGTCATGGCTCCCAGGTGTGTCTGCTGAAAGGGGAGTCTCCCCACTGGCTCTGTGAGAGGCTTCTCATAGGGCAGTGGAGGAAACCCAATCAGGGACACATTCAGGCTTGTAACTACCCCAGAAGGCAGATTTTGGGAGTGGGTATAAGTCTGAGGGGCGTGCGTGACTCGTGGTCTTTGGCGGGAGCAGAGTCCCAGGAGGGAGAGTGTGGCTGCCTCTCCTTCTGTCTGAGGAAGGTGGATGTCTCGGGGTGTCGTCTGGGAATCCAGAGAGTGCTGAGTTGAGCTGAGGGGATCCGGTGTGCCGAGAACCAGCAGAGAGAGAGGGGTCCAGTCCCAGCAAAGCCCACACAGGTCGTGAGTACTGAGGATTGCCCCTGGGGGTCTGCCTGAAGTTAGAGGGGACCACTCCAGGAAAATGTTCTAGGATCCAAGTATCAGCTAGCTGTAAAGGGGGTACCTGGTCAGAGGACCCTGAAGTGATAAAGGGGGTACCTTTAGTTTGGGCTCTGAAGAGTTAGTGCACAGTGTGTAGTGCATCAGTTAGGAGTTGCAGCTATACAGGAATCCACATCAAGCCAGTGCAAGGCAGGAGGGAGTAGTTAGTGACTTTGCAGTGCAAGCAGTGTCAGAAGTTAAATATTCTACAGTCCTGGATCTTTTGGACTTAAGTCGGAGTTCCAGCACAGCTTTCAGAGATACAGTGTGTTCAAAGTGCCAGTGAGCGTTGGCTAGCGTCGGCTGGCGTCAAGACAGCGCTAACCGGCATTTTTTTCTATAAAGTCCTGGAATTGTATATAGTCGAGCCATAGGATTGCCCCACTCATTCCCTTCTCCCATCCCCTAAAACTACAATAAAACAACCAAAAAAAGATGCTGGAGTTGTCGATGTGTCAGTTCTCACACCCAGGGTCGCAGCTCACATGGTCTGGAGAAGTAACCGGTAACAATGGCAGACCCACATCAGGCCACAGGCCTGGAAATATTGCTACATTTAGGGACTCGTCCGCCACTGCTCTCCCATACAGTCTATTGGCATCTTGGATTAGCTGCTCTTATCATACAATGACTGTTTTGAATGACATTGTATTTTGTCGTAAACCCAAAAGCAAACATTTATTATATTGCTGCTTACCGATGTAGATGCGATAGCTGCATTCATTTTCTTTTTTTTTTATGCTTTTTTCCCTCTGTTTTCAGCTGGTGATCTGGCTAGTATTAGAGTGCCCCCCACTCTGGATGAAGGAGCACAGGGGCACCTTTGGACAGACGTATTGTCAGTCTGGAGGGAGGGGAGTGTTAGATGTTCTAGTAGATTTAGATACACTAACAAATGGAAGCCAAACTAAAACGACTGCATCACCAGATGCAAATAGAAGAAAGAAAGCCTAAAAAAGAAAACAAATGCAGCAATCACATCTAAGAATAGATAAGCTGCAATATAATAAGTATTTGTGTTTGATACTGCTTTCACCTTTGTTTAACTACTTCACGCAAATGGACGCAGCCCTACGTCGGTTGCAAGAAGTGGTTTTACCGGGGTGATGCCTGCAGCTAGAAGCATCATCCCGGTACCATATTTTAGAGCCGGCGGTCGGCTTTCAGGCGGTAACGGCCGATGTGGCCACTCGATCGTTACCCCAGCGAGCGGAAGGGGACGACCCCGCCGCCTTCCGCAGCTCTGCTCAGGTCTCCCGTCCCACTGGGAGACCCAAGCAACCAGCTGACACTTCTGCCAGCTGGTTGGAGTCCCGATCTAAGCCGGATTCAATCGGGTCTCCGATGATGTAACCCGGAAGCGGCGTTCACATAGTTGGCAATATTTGAAAAAAATTCCCAGGGACACTTTACAGCACAGCTATTAATTACTTACCACACCTACCTCCCTGAAGCTCCGCCCACTCCGAATAATTAATCCCCGCCTACTTATCATCAGATTATAGGGTCTACTCAATAAAGAGAGAATTACAGGAAATTGAAAACGGAATTTCAAACTTAATTAGCAGAGCCAAAGTAGCAGAGTTGGAATAATTCTCCCATTCAGCTGCACTACTTCTGCCTAAAGTTTAAAATTCTCATCACAATTCCCTAAAGTGTCAAATGTGCTCAGGTGTGACCATACAAAAAATGGGATATGTAAATATAAATAAATTGCAAGGGATAATGTAAATTACCCGGGACAGGCTCCTATTTGCCGGGACTGTCCCTGCAAAAACAGGACAGTTGGCAAGTATGCGTTCATGACGTCACGTCCGGGTTACTCCACAGCTAAAGGCGCCGAATTTAAAAAGTGTCAGTATTCAAAAATGCAGTTTTCAGCATTTTGAATTCATTCCTGTGCAGTGGAGGGGTTTGGGATCTTTAAAACCCCCGGTCCCTCCATAAAGAGTACCTGTCACTGCCTATTGCTGTCACAAAGGATGTTTACATTGCATGTGACAGCAATAAAAGTGATCAGATTTTTTTTTTAAAAAACATGTGCTAAAATTCAAAAAATAAATAAAATAAATAGGAAAAAAAATAAAAATTTTAAGCGCCCCGTCGCCATGAGCTCGCGCACGAAAGAAAACGTATACGGAAGTCGCGCCCCCAAATGAAATTGCTGTTCAAACCACACATGTGAGGTATCACCACGATCGCCAGAGCGAGAGCAATCATTTAAATAAAAGAGCTACTCTGTAACTCTAAACTGGTAACTTTTTTACATTTTGTAAATCATTGCCTATGGAGATTTTTATTGACCGTAGTTTGTTGCCATTCCGCGCGTGTGCGCAATTTTAAACCATAACATGTTAGATATCTGTTTACATCATCTTTCACAATATACAAAAAATGGGCTAACTTTACTGTTTAGTTTTTTTAAATGCAGTAAGAAGTATTTTTCCAAAAAAATGGCATTTGAAAGATCGCTGCGCAAATTCCGCGTGACAAAAAATATTGCAACGACCGCCATTTTATTCTCCAGAGTCTTTGCTAAAAAAATATAGATATATAATGTTTGGGGGTTCAAAGTCATTTTATAGAAAAAAAATCCTTAGTGGTTAAAATGATACTTTGCTGTTACTCGCACCTTTTTCCAAAATTTCAGTTATACAAAACACAGCGATATTGGATATTAGTTCTGAAATAGACAACTTGCGGTCTACTTCCTATTGGGGGGAGGTTTACTAAGGTTTCAATGAGAGTGCCACTGTCAGCTGCCCAGTGTACAGATCAGATCCTCAGCATCAGCTATCCAGTGTACAGACCAGACCCCATCAGCTGCCCAGTGTATAGACCAGACCCCATCAGCTGCCCATTGTACAGACCAGACCCCATCAGCTGCCCAGTGTACAGACCAGACCCCATCAGCTACCCAGTGTACAGACCAGACCCCATCAGCTGCCCAGTGTACAGATCAGATCCTCAGCATCAGCTGCCCAGTGTACAGACCAGACCCCATCAGCTGCCCAGTGTACAGACCAGACCCCATCAGCTACCCAGTGTACAGACCAGACCCCATCAGCTACCCAGTGTACAGACCAGACCCCATCAGCTACCCAGTGTACAGACCAGACCCCATCAGCTACCCAGTGTACAGACCAGACCCCATCAGCTACCCAGTGTACAGACCAGACCCCATCAGCTGTCCAGTGTACAGACCAGACCCCATCAGCTACCCAGTGTACAGACCAGACCCCATCAGCTACCCAGTGTACAGACCAGACCCCATCAGCTACCCAGTGTACAGACCAGACCCCATCAGCTACCCAGTGTACAGACCAGACCCCATCAGCTGTCCAGTGTACAGACCAGACCCCATCAGCTGCCCGGTGTACAGGCCAGACCCCATCAGCGGCCCGGTGTACAGACCAGACCCCAACAGCTGCCCAGAGTGTACAGATCATATCCTCAGCATCAGCTGCCCAGTGTACAGACCAGACCCCATAAGCTGCCCAGTGTACAGACCAGACCCCATCAGCTACCCAGTGTACAGACCAGACCCCATCAGCTACCCAGTGTACAGACCAGACCCCATCAGCTGCCCAGTGTACAGACCAGACCCCATCAGCTGCCCAGTGTACAGATCAGATCCTCAGCATCAGCTGCCCAGTGTACAGACCAGACCCCATCAGCTGCCCAGTGTACAGACCAGACCCCATCAGCTACCCAGTGTACAGACCAGACCCCATCAGCTGTCCAGTGTACAGAGCAGACCCCATCAGCTGTCCAGTGTACAGAGCAGACCCCATCAGCTGCCCAGTGTACAGACCAGACCCCATCAGCTGCCCAGTGTACAGACCAGACCCCATCAGCTGCCCGGTGTACAGACTAGACCCCAACAGCTGCCCAGTGTACAGATCATATCCTCAGCATCAGCTGCCCAGTGTACAGACCAGACCCCATAAGCTGCCCAGTGTACAGACCAGACCCCATCAGCTACCCAGTGTACAGACCAGACCCCCATCAGCTACCCAGTGTACAGACCAGACCCCATCAGCTACCCAGTGTAAAGACCAGACCCCCATCAGCTGCCCAGTGTACAGACCATACCCCAACAGCTGCCCAGTGTACAGACCATACCCCAACAGCTGCCCAGTGTACAGACCAGACCCCATCAGCTGCCCAGTCTACAGACCAGACCCCCAACAGCTGCCCAGTGTACAGATCAGATCCTCAGCATCAGCTGCCCAGTGTACAGAGCAGACCCCATCAGCTGCCCAGTGTACAGATCAGACCCCATCAGTTGCCCAGTGCACAGATCAAAACCTCACCACCAGCTGACCAATGCACAAATTAGAATCTCACAATCAGCTTAACAAGGAACAAATCAGAACCTTCCCATCAGTTGGCAAGTGCAAAGATCAAAACCTCACCATCAGCTAGTCAGTATACAGAGCGGAACCTCACCATCAGCTGACCGGTGTCCAAATCAGAACCTCAATACCAGCCCACCAGTGTACAGATGTGAACCTCACCATCAGCTCACCAGTGCACAATTGAGAACCTCACCATAAGCTGACTAGTGTTCAAATCATAACCTCAATATTAGCCCAACAGTGTACAGATCAGAACCTTGCCATCAGCTGACCAGTATGCAGATCAGAACCTCATAATCAGCTGACTAGTGTCCAAATCAGAATCTTACTACCAGGACACCATCAACTGCCCAGTGCACAGAACGGTACCTCACAATCAGCTGACCAGTATGCAGATCAGAACCTCACCATCAACTGACTAGTGTTCAAATCAGAACCTCACTACCAGCCCACCAGTGTACAGATCCGAACCTCACCATTAGCTCACCATTGCACAATTGAGAACCTCACCATAAGCTGACTAGTGTTCAAATCAGAGCCTCAATACTAGCCCAACTGTGTACAGATCAGAACCTTGCCACCAGCTGACCAGTATGCAGATCAGAACCTCAAAATCAGCTGACTAGTGTCCAAATCAGAACCTCACTACCAGCCCACCATCAACCGCCCAGTGCATAGAACGGTACCTCACCATCAGCTGACCAGTATGCAGATCAGAACCTCACCATCAGCTAACTAGTGTCCAAATCAGAATCTTACTACCAGCCCACCAGTGTACAGATCCGAACCTCACCATCAGCTCACCATTGCATAATTGAGAACCTGACTAGTGTTCAAATCAGAACCTCAATACTAGCCCAACTGTGTACAGATCAGAACCTTGCCACCAGCTGACCAGTATGCAGATCAGAACCTCAAAATCAGCTGACTAGTGTCCAAATCAGAACCTCACTACCTGCCCACCATCAACTGCCGAGTGCACAGAATGGTACCTCATCAGTGTACAGATCAGAACCTCACTACCTGCCCACCAGTGTACAGATCAGAACCTCACCATCAGCTGACCAGTATGCAGATCAGAACCTCACCATCGGCTGACTAGTGTCCAAATCAGAACCTCACTACCAGCCCACCAGTGTACAGATCAGAACCTCACCATCAGCTGACCAGTATTCAGATCAGAACCTCACCATCGGCTGACTAGTGTACAGATCAGAACCTCACTACCAGCCCACCAGTGTACAGATCAGAACCTCACCATCAGCTGACCAGTATTCAGATCAGAACCTCACCATTGGCTGACCAGTATGCAGATCAGAACCTCTCCATGAGCTGACTAGTGTCCAAATCAGAACCTCACTACCAGCCCACCAGTGCACCGATCAGAACCTCAACATCAGCTCACCAGTATGCAGATACCAGTGCACAGTTAAGAACTTCACTATCAGCTGAACGCTGTACAGGCCAGAACCTCAACAGGCATCAACTGAACAAGATGACTAAATGCTGAGCCTGTGACATTACTGCGTGTTCCATGGCTCCAGCAACTCCCTTCCTACTGCCTTGTTTACATACATGGAGAGGAATGCTGCATGGCACAGTATCCTATGACAAGAGGCAGCACACCCTTGCAAAGCACTTCATAAAACTCTTTCTGGCCACAATAGATTATATAAAAACTCAGAATAAAGGTTAACTGACTGAACTTTCCTGACTGATTCCATGCCTGGAGTTTGTCTTTTATGGTTGGGAGGTTTAGCACGGTTCACCTCACCTTGGGTTTGAGGTGTTGCCCAACTACATCTTAAAGCCATTTGTCCATCAGCGAGCTCATTATAATGTTAAACTCATTTGAGCCTCATAATTACCGTTTTATGATAATTGGCCCTTTTTCTTGGTGCTTGAATCACTTTATGATAAGTACAGTGCTGGAGGCGATCCCGCTGTACATTTTACATTACAATTAGGGGCATAGTTATACATTCTAATGAATTCTGGCACGCAGCGTGGAATTCACTCATATGTGGCACAGGACTTTATAGACTAAACACTATGTTCTCCCGAGACCGCAGGCCAAATGTGAACTCTCCTAAGCATTTTATGAAACAAGCGCCATAAATTGTATGGAGACATGAGTGGTGCTCACAGAGGCTGGAGCGGAGTACGGCTAACATTGAATGTGAATGGCTTCCTTCGGTGCTCCCTGTTCTATAAAATAAAGCTTTAGCTTTAACTACTTTAAGACCGGAAGGATTTTCCCCCTTAATGACCAGGCCCTATTTTGCGATTCGGCACTGCGTTACTTTAACGGACAATTGCGCAGTCGTGCGACGCTGTACCCAAATAAAATTGACGTCCTTTTTTCCCACAAACAGAGCTTTCTTTTGGTGGTATTTGATCACCTGTGCGATTTTTTTTTTTTTATCATGCGCTATAAACAAAAAAATAGCGACACTTTTGCAAAAATAACAATATTTTTCACATTTTTTTATACGAAATTCCCCCCAAAAAAATGTAAAAATTTTTTTAACATTTTAGGCCAATTTGTTTTCTGCTACATATGTTTGGTAAAAAAAAATCGCAATAAGCATATTTTGATTGGTTTGCGCAAAAGTTATTGCGTTTACTAACTAAGGGAAAGATTTTTGTCATTTTTATTGTTTTTTTTTTTTAACGAGTAATGGCGGCGATCTGCGATTTTTTTTTTGCGGGACTGCGACATTGCGGCGGACAGATCGGACCCTTGACTGCCATTTTTGACACTTTTGGGGGTACCAGTGACATTACTACATTATGTCCTTTTTTTCCCACAAATAGAGATTTCTTTTGGTGGTATTTGATCACCTCTGCATCTTTTGCGCTATAAACAAAAAAAGAGCGACAATTTTGAAAAAAAAAAAAAAACGCCATATTTTTTACATTCTACTATAAAACATTCCCAATAAAAAAAAAATTAAAAAATCTATTTATTTTTTTCAGTTTAGGCCAGTTTGCATTCCGCTACATATTTTTGGTAAAAAAAAAAAATCCTAATAAGTGTAATTTAATTGGTTTGCACAAAAGTTATAGCGTTTACAAACTACGGCATAGATTTTTGGAATTTTTATTTATTTTTTTTGTTTTTATTAGTAATGGCGTTGATCAGCGTTTTTTAGCGGGACCACAACATTGTGGCAGACAGATCGGGCCCCTAACTGACATTTTAGACACTTTTTGGGGACCAGTGACATTACTACAGTAATCAGTGCTGCACTGTTACCGTATAAATGACACTGGCAGGGAAGGGGTTAACACTGGGGGTGATCAAAGGGGTAAATATATGCCTAACAATGCTTACTAACTGTGTGGGGGGATGGGCTCTGTGACAAACAGAGCTTTCTTTTGGTGGTATTTGATCACCTGTGCGATTTTTATTTTTTTGCGCTATAAACAAAAAAAGAGCGTCAATTCTGAAAAAATAACAATATTTTTCACATTCTGCTATAAAACATTCTCAAAAAAAAAAAATGTAAAACAAAATTTTTTAACATTTTAGGCCAATTTGTTTTCTGCTACATATTCTTGATAAAAAAAAAAATTGCAATAAGCGTATTTTGATTGGTTTGCGCAAAAGTTATCGCGTCTAATAACTACGGGAAAAAATTATGTCATTTTTATTGTTTTTTTTTTTTTTTACTAGTAATGGCGGCGATCTACGTTTTTTTGCGGGACTGCGACATTGCGGCGGACAGATCGGACCCCTAACTGACATTTATAACACTTTTGGGGGGGGGGGGGGGTCAGTGACATTACTACAGTAATCAGTGCTAAAAAATATGCACTGTTACTGTAATATTGACACTGGCAGGGAAGGGGTTAACAGTATGGGTGATCAATGGGTTAAATGTGAGCCTAGGGGTGTGTTTCTAACTGTGGGGGGTGTGGCTTCTGAAATGACCATAGGGACATGTGATCCTATATAGAAGGATCACAGGCGCTCTGTGATCATTCCAGAGAGAGGAACGGTCAGATGTGTTTACAATAGCTGACCGTTCTTCTCTCTCAGCGGGGAGAGATCGCAGGTGTCAGGTGGCAATCAGAGCAACCTGACACATGCATTGGCTTCCCCGCTGACGAGCGGGAGCAGGAGCGTGCCGCCGACGGCACA
Source organism: Pelophylax lessonae (assembly GCF_965119305.1). Taxonomy (NCBI): domain Eukaryota; kingdom Metazoa; phylum Chordata; class Amphibia; order Anura; family Ranidae; genus Pelophylax; species Pelophylax lessonae. Next base: position 702,255,674 of record NC_138769.1, on the reverse strand, counting down.
CGCTCGCCCCCTAGCTGCCACCAGGCGAGTGACGTACCAAGACGTTGTTTTGCTTGTAGGAGCCACTCTGCCGCCGTATATATACAGTATGTGGTCGGCAAGTGGTTAAAGAGAAAAAGCTACCATTGCTGATCCTTCAGGTATCACTAAAGACAAAACTGTTTTGGAGTTTTGGATAGAGTGCGGTGACTGAGGACACTTCTCAGTTTTTATTGCAGTCTGTGTCCCCGTAAGGTTCTTTATTTGGCCTGTTTACCATTATCATTGAACGTGAAAGTAAAAGAAAATCACAAATATTGGGTTGTCCCAAGAAAAGTAATAGAGGGCAAATCATCCAATGGGGACACTAGTTCTGGTGGCCTGGGGGTTCCTTAACCGCTTCCATACTGGGGGAATTCCGGCATTTCTCTCTTACATTCAAAAATCATCATTTTTTTTAGAAAATTACTCAGAACCCCTCAAACATTATAAATATATATATATATATATATATATATATATATATTTTTTTTTTTTTAGCAGAGACCCTAAGGAATAAAATGACGGTCATTGCAATTTTTTATGTTACATAGTTAGTCAGGTTGAAAAAAAGACACAAGTCCATCTGGCTCAACCAATACAAAACAAAAAACAGTAAAGAAAACCCAACCATACAATCCCATATACACAATCCTATACCAGCAGTTGATCCAGAGGAAGGCAAAAAAACCCCAGCAAAGCATCATTCAATTTGATACAGCAGGGGAAAAAATTCCTTCCTGATCCCCCGAGAAGCAATCAGATATTCCCTGGATCAACTTTACCTATAAATATTAGTACCCAGTTATATTATGTACACCCAGGAAAGAATCCAGGACTTTGTTAACCACTTCCATACCGAGTCATGTAAAATGACGTCGGCAAAGTGGTTGTCTAGATCCGGGCCGCCGTCATATGACGTCGGCCCGTTCTAGCTGCTACTGCGCGCCCCCGGCGGCGCGCAGCGGCGCGATCAGGGATGAGGCTCGTCCCTCGGACATAGCCCATCCCTGATCAAGGTAAACAGCCAATAGAAATTGGCTGTTTACCATGTGATCGGCTGTGTCAATCACAGCCGATCACATGAGCGGCTCCAGCACGAGCCGCTCGTTCTCTCTGCAATGCGCGCCCCCGGGGGCGCGCAGAGCAGCGATCGGGGACGAGGCTCGTCCCTCGGACAGAGTCGATCCCCGATCTAGGTAAAGAGCCAATTAAATTGGCTCTTTACCACGTGACCGGCTGTGTCCAATCACAGCCGGTCACAAATGTCAACAGAGAACACGGTAACTAGCTGTCACCGTGTTCTCCTCCTCACACACTGATCCTGTGTGAGGAGGAGAGTGTGGTAACAGCTAGTTACCAAGTACAGTGCACCCTAAACACACTGATTGCCCCCCCCCCCAATAAAGAGCACCTGTCACTAGCCCATCAAAGTACCCGAGTACCTGTCACCAGCCCATCAGGTACTCAGATGACAGGTACTTGGGTACTCTGATGGGCTGGTGACAGGTATTCGGGTACTCTGATGACAGGTACTCGGGTACTCTGATGACAGGTACTCGGGTACTCTGATGACAGGTACTCGGGTACTCTGACGGGTACTCGGGTACTCTGATGACAGGTACTCGGGTACTCTGATGACGGGTACTCGGGTACTCTGATGACAGGTACTCGGGTACTCTGATGACAGGTACTCGGGTACTCTGATGACGGGTACTCGGGTACTCTGATGACAGGTACTCGGGTACTCTGATGACGGGTACTCGGGTACTCTGATGACGGGTACTCGGGTACTCTGATGACGGGTACTCGAGTACTCTGATGACGGGTACTCGGGTACTCTGATGACGGGTACTCGGGTACTCTGACAGGTACTCGGGTACTCTGATGACAGGTACTCGGGTACTCTGATGACAGGTACTCGGGTACTTTGAGTACCTGTCAACGGAGTACCCGTCATCAGAGTACCTGAGTACCTGTCACCTACCCATCAGAGTACCCGAGTACCTTCCACCTGCTCATCAGAGTACCTGACGCCTGAAGTACCCAAGTACTTGCCGCCTGCTCATCAGTACCCATCACTACTCATCAGTACCTATCACGTATCAGTACTGATCATCAGTACCCATCAGTACAGTATCACCTATCAGTCAGTGAGTACTACTCATCAGTACCTATCACCTGCCTGTCACCTGCCCATCAGAGTACCCGAGTACCTGTCGCCTGCCTATCGGAGTACCCGAGTACCTGCCACCTGCTCATCAGTACCAGAGTACCTGTCACCTGCCCAACAAAGTACCCGAGTACCTGTCACCCTTCATACAGCCACCATGTCCAAGTCCAAAAAGGTTTATATACGTCCTCCGTTTAAACCTAAATACCGGTGTTATGGCAGCAGATAGCTGCCATAACCCTGGTATTTTTTTAAACGGTGGACGGTTGGCTTTCCGATAAGGGTGATCCCAGCGGCGGATTCGCCGTGGGATCACCCTTCCGGGATGGCGGAAGAGGCGCCCCCCCCCTCCCGACGCGTTCCGGTCCTTTTCCCCGCTTACCGGACCCGCCGGCAGCGGGGAAAACGATCCGGTCCCGAATCCTCACAGACAGGATGTCGAGTGAGGGCAAGCTTGCCCTCACTTGACTCTATGGTCTTGGAGGACCGGAGCTACGGAAAATGTTGTTGCCTAGCAACCGGTTTAAAGGTCCTTTTTTTTTTTTTTTTTCATTTTATATTATAATTATTTATTTTTTTTTTTTTATATCTTTTAGTGTACTTGTGAGATCTGAGGACTTTTTGACCCCAGATCTCACAAAAAAGAGGTCCTGTCGTGCCTATTTCTATTACGAGGAATATTTACATTTCTTTTAATAGAAATAAAAATGATCAATTTTTTTTTTTTTTTTAAACGGTGTAAAAATAAAAAATAATAAATAAAATAAATAGTAAAAAAAAAAAAAAAAATTAAAGCGCCCTGTCCCCGTTAGCTCGCGCGCAGAAGCGAATGCATACAGAAACCCCGCCCACATATGTAAACGGTGTTCAAACCACACATGTGAGGTATCGCCGCGATCGTTAGAGCAAGGGGAATAATTTGAGCCCTAGACCTCCTCTGTAACTGAAAGATGGCAACCTGTAGAAATTTTTAAATTGTCGCCTATGGGGATTTTTAAGTACCAAAGTTTGTCACCATTCCGTGAGCGTGCGCAATTTTGAAACATGGCATGTTGGGTATCTATTTACTCGGCGTAACATTATCTTTCACATTATGGAAAAAAATTGGGCTAACTTTACTGGTTTCTTATTTTTTAATTAAAAAAAGTGAATTTTTTCAAAAAAAATTGCGTTTGGAAGACCGCTACGCAAATACGGTGTGATAAAAAATATTGCAATAATCTCCATTTTATTCTCTAGGGTCTCTGCTAAAAAAAAATATATAATGTTTGGGGGTTCTAAGCAGTTTTCTAGCAAAACAACTGATTTTAGCTTGTAAACACCAAATGTCAAAAATAGGCCTAGGCAAGTGGCTAGGATGCATGATGATGCTCCTTGGATGTTGGGCCCCTCTATATGGCTAGGCTGTGAAAAAGTCTCACACATGTGGTATTGCCATACTCAGGAGGAGTGGCAGAATGTATTTTGGGGTGTCATTTTTGCAGTGTACATGCTATGTGTTAGGAATATCCTATAAATTGACAACTTTGTGTAAAAAAAAAAAGTTTTCATTTTTTTCCCACATTTTCCAAAAACCTGTGGAAAAAAATGATATGTTCAAACGACCCATAATGCCTCATAGAATATACGTTGGAGTGTTTGCTTTCCAAAATGGGGTCATTTTGTGGACTTTTCCATTGTATTGGTGCTCTAGGGCCTTGAAAAGTGTGATAGGTAGTAAGAAAGTTTTATGTGTATTTATGCTCCTAGAACGCCTGAATGTGCTTCTTGGACATGAAGTCTCTTTTTGTGGCCAGGCTGTGTAAAAGTCTCACACATGTGGTATCGCCATACTCGGAAGGAGTAGCAGAATGTATTTTTGGGTGTAATTTTTGCTGTGTACATGCTATGTGTTAGAAATAGCTTATAAATTGACAACTTTGTGGGAAAAAAAAAGAAAAAAAATTTTTTTTCTTAATTTTCCCAAGAATTGTGGGAAAAAATTACAACTTCAAAAAACTCACCATGCCTCTTACTAAATACCATGGACTGTCTACTTTACAAAAAGGGGTCATTTGGTCGGTATTTGTACTGTCCTGACATTTCAGGGCCTCAAGAAAGGAGATAGGCAGTCAGTACATCTGGTGTGATCAATTTTCAGTAATTGGTACCATAGCTTCTAGACTCAATAACTTTCACACAGACTAAATAATATACACTAATTTGGATTAATTTTACCAGAGACATGTAGCAGTATACATTTTGGCCCAAATGTATGAAGAAAAATTTATTTTTTGCAAAATTTCATAATTGAAACTAAAAAAAAGTGTTTTTTTTCCAAACTTTTGCTCTTTTTTTGCATATATCACGAAAAAAAAAACCCCAGTTGTGATCAAATACCATCAAAAGAAAGCTCTATTTGTGTGAAAAAAATGATAAAAATTTTGTTTGGTTACAGTGTAGCATGACTGAGCAATTGTCATTCAAAGTGTGAGAGTGCTGAAAGCTGAAAATTGGTCTGGGCAGGAAGGGTGTCTAACTGCTCTGTATGGAAGTGGTTAAAGCAATCTAGTGAGTTGGCCAGAACCACCTCTGGAGGGAGTCTATTCCATATTTTCACAGCTCTTACTGTGAAGAAACCTTTCTGTTTTTGGAGACTAAGGCTTCTTTCACACGGTCCGCGATCCGTGTTGCTCAGCGGGGATCGATCCGCGATCCCCACTGAGCCGGGCGGATGACAGCTCCGTCTCCGCTTGCAGAGCGGAGAGGGGGGTGTCTCAGCACCCGCTGCCCTCTATGGGGGATTGGAGGAGAGCGGACCGCTTGTCCGCTCTCATCAGATCCGCTCCGCTCCGATTACTGAACGGATGGAAAAATAGGGTTTTCATCCGTCCAGATTTCAGCACAGGATCGGATGCGGATGGCAGCGGGTGTCAGCGGAGGTGACCTCCGCTGACACCCGCTGCCCCATAGAGCTGCATGGAGGATCCGATCAGATCCGCCTAAAAAACTGACAGGCGGATCTGATCGGACCGCCCGTGTGAAAGAGCCCTAAATCTGTTTTCCTCTAGACCAGTGTTTCTCAACACCGGTCCTCAGGACACACTAACAGGCCAGGTTTGCAAGAAAACTGAAATACATCACAGGTGATATAATTTGCTGCTCAGTGATTGCAGTATTCTAATCTGCATCTCCCCAAGATAATACTTCAAATCTGGCCTGTTAGTGGGTCCTGAGGACCGGAGTTGAGAAACACTGCTCTAGAAGTAAAGAGTGCCCCTTTTTCCTCTGTGATGACCTTAAAGTGAATAACTCAACACCAAGTTCATTATATGGACCCCTTATGTATTTATACATGTTGATCATATCCCCCCTTAATCTCCTCTTCTCAAGAGAGAATAAATTCAGTTCCTCTAATCTTTCCTCATAGCTGAGCTCCTCCATGCCTCTGATCAGTTTGGTTGCCCTTCTCTGCACTTTCTCCAGTTCCCCGATATCCTATTTGAGAACTGGTGCCCTAACTAATGATTTATACAGGGGCAAAATGATATCACATTATATTTGCGCAGCAATTTTTCAGTAAAGTTGGCCCAATTTTTTTGTATAATGTAAAAAATGATGTTACGTCAAGTAAATAGATACCTAACATGTCACGCTTTAAAATTGCACACACTTGTGGAATGGCACCCAACTTCAGTACTTAAAAACCTCCATAGGCTTCTTTTACACGGTCCGCCTCCGCAGGCGGATCCGTGTTGCTCAGCGGGGATCGATCCGCGATCCCCGCTGAGCCGGGCGGATGACAGCTCCGTCTCCGCTTGCAGAGCGGAGAGGGAGGTGTCTCAGCACCCGCTGCCGTCTATGGGGGATCGGAGGAGAGCGGACCGCTTGTCCGCTCTCATCAGATCCGCTCCGCTCCGATTACTGAACGGATGGAAAAATAGGGTTTCCATCCGTCCAGATTTCAGCACAGGATCGGATGCGGATGGCAGTGGGTGTCAGCGGCCTAAAAAACTGACAGGCGGATCTGATCGGACCGCCCGTGTGAAAGAGCCCATAGGTGACGTTTAAAAATTTCTTACAGGTTACCAGTTTCGAGTTACAGAGGAGGTCTAGGGATAGAATTATTGCCCTCGCTCTAACATTTGTGGCGATACCTCACATGTGTGGTTTGAACTCTATTTACATATGCGGATGTGACCTATGTATGTGTTTGCTTCTGCGTGTGAGCGCGAGGGGACAGGGGCATCTACATTTTTTTGTTTTTATGTTTATTTTTATGTTTTAAAACATTTTATTTTTACACTTTCCCTTTAATTTTTTTTTTTATCCCTTTTATTTCCTTTTATTTCTCTCCTTCCTATCCTCTAATAATAAACGTGAAGATCTATATGTTCCTATTTATAGAGAAGGGGGACAGAAGTGCCAGAATGCCTTCAAAAGCTGATCCACAGTCACCTTTTATTCCGATCTCTATACAAACATTAAGGCTGGCCATACACGATACAATTTTCTGTACAATTTTCCTTCAACTATGTAGTACAAAGGCGGGTGCAATCAGATACAAGTGCAAGTGTTGTTTAGCCTTGACCTCATATTATGTGGTTTATGGCCAGCCTAACAGCATAGAGCCATGGGCCCTGTTCACACCTCAGCTCGTAAAATGCTTTTCTCTGAAGCCTCAAATGTCCAACAAGCAAAATCCCTTTCATTTCAATGGCCCTTGTTCACATATGAGTGTTTTGTGGCCTGAAACAAAACGCCTGAAGCTCAAAAATTTACATAAGCTTATACTTTTGGCAGATTACAGGCGTTATTGTTAGATCTAAATGCCAATGCCTGCCTCAAAACACCTGCAAAAAACGCCTGAAAAACACTTGTAAAACGCCTGAAAAAAGCCCAGAAAAATGCCTGAAAAAAGCCCCAAAAAACGCCTAAAAATTATACACTCAGGTGTGAATTGAGGGCCCTGTTCACACCTGAGCGTTTATCAGCTCGTAAAATGCTTTTCTCTGCAGCCTCAAAACACCCAACAAGCAAAATCCCATTCATTCCAATGGCCCCTGTTCACATATGAGCGTTTTGTTTCCTGAATCAAAACGTCTGAAGCTTAAAAAAGTACATGAGCTTCTTTTTTTGGCAGATTACAAGCGTTTTTCTTTTTAGATGTCAATGCCTGCCTCCAAACACCTGCAAAAAACGCCTGAAAAAACGCCTGACAAACCGCCTAAAAAACCGTCCAAAAAAACGCCTGAAAATAATACGCTCAGGTGTGAATGCAGCTTAGGCTCCATTCACATATAGGTGTCCCGGATCGCGGCCACGTACAATTCCCGTGACTTACAATCGCACCCAAAATTCAGCGCGATTTTGCCGTGATTGTCGCCGGTGAATCGCGGTAAAATAGCGCAAACAGAATTGCGGGACGCCTTTTGCCCAAAATACGTTTTTTTTTGGGGGGGGGGACAGGCATTCCGCAATTCTGTTTGCGCAATTTTATCGTGATCCGTCGGGCGAAAATCGCGGCGCGTTTGGGGTGCCATTGCAAGTTACAGGAATCACACGGCCGCCTCGTGATTTGCAGAGATTCGTCGGGCAAAAATTGGGGTGCAATTGCAAGTCATGGGAATCGCATGGGCGTCCTGCGACTTGCAGTGATTCGGGATTGGGGGCAGAATCGCGGCAATTCTGCCTGCGATCCGGGACGCCTATATGTGAATGGAACCTTACACATAAACTCTGTAAGCAGTGATATATAACTGTATTTAATATATACATTCCTCTGTGCTAGACTGGGTTAGGCGAAGAACATTTGTGAGGTTAATGTACCTCTAACCTTGTTGTCTCTATTTTCTTTTCTATAAAAATAGAAACCAGTTAGACTGTGTTGGGTTAAAAAGTCATTAAAGTGCATATATTCCGTAATGATAGCAGTTTATCATTTCTCCGCTCATGTTTCAGTGTCTGCCGTTACTTTCACAGATTGCTTTCCAGCATTTATTGTGTCAGTCCAATCCGAGTCCGGTGCAAGAACTTCCTCCCCAGTCGGAGAATTTGGGGTGAAAGAACAAGAGGCGTCCTAACTTATAACATTTGTATCAATAATTTTGGTGTTATTTAGGTGCAGCTTTTTAGACAAAGATATGAAAGTGAGGCGCTTATAGCAGAAAAAGCAGGTAAATAAAATTGCCCATAACCAATAAAAAATTTTAAAAAAAGCTAATTTTGCAGCAATATTTAACCACTTAAACCGCTTGCCGACCGCCGCAAGTACATATACTTCGGCGGTCAGCCCCTCACAGGCAAAGCGATGTAGGTCTACGTCGCTAGCCTGTGAGGCTATGGGGAGCGAGCGCACGCCGCCGGAGGTGCGCTCCCGCTCCCACTCGGTCCCGCTCCCACTCGGACCCCCCCCCCCGCGCGTGTGCCCGGCGGACCCGATGTCCGCCGGGCACTCACGATCGTCCGTTAAGAAGGGGGGGAAAGGCAAGCGGCTAATGTAAACAAGCCGCCTGTCATTCTCCCCTGTGTAAGAATGATGATCATACGGTTCTATTATGTAGGACCGTTGATCATTGTTCTTACACCTCAAGCCACATCCAATCACAGTTAGAAGCACGCCCCTAGGGACACACACAGCCCCTCCCTCTCAAATAAAGTTAACCCCTTCACTGCCAGTGTAATTTTACAGTAACAGTGCATATGTATAGCACTGATTACTGTAGAAATGTCACTGGTAACCCCAAAAGTGTCAAAAATGTCAGTCAAGGGTCCGATCTGTCCGCCGCAATGTCGCAGTCCCGAAAAAAAAAATCGCAGTTTGCCGCCATTACGCTTTAAAAAAGAAAACAATAAAAATGACAAAAATCTTTCCCTTAGTTAGTAATCGCGATAACTTTTGCGCAAACCAATCAAAATACGCTTTTTGCTATTTTTTTTACCAAAAATATGTAGCATAAAACAAATTGGCCTAGAATGTTAAAAATTTTAGATTTTTACATTTTTTTGGGGGGAATTTCATATAAAAAAAATGTGAAAAATATTGTTATTTTTGCAAAATTGTCGCTCTTTTTTTGTTTATAGCGCATGATCAAAAATCGCACAGGTGATCAAATACCACCAAAAGAAAGCTCTGTTTGTGGGAAAAAAAGGACGTCAAATTAGTTTAGGTACACCGTCGCACGACCGCGCAATTGTCCGTTAAAGTCACGCAGTGCCGAATCGCAAAATACCCCCTGGTCAGGAAGGGGGTAAAATCTTCCGGGGCTTAAGTGGTTAAGACCGAAAGGATTTGGTCCTTTAATGACCAAGCCCTATTTTGCGATTTGGCACTGCGTTAATTTAACGAATAATTGCGTGGTCGTGCGATGCTGTACCTAAATAAAATTGATGTCCATTTTTTCCCACAAATAGAGCTTTCTTTTGGTGGTATTTGATCACCTGTGCGATTTTTATTTTTTGCGTTTTAAACAAAAAAAGAGCAACAATTTGGAAAAAAAAACCCCAATATTTTTCACATTCTGCTATATAACATTCCCCCCCAAAACAAAGTAAACATCAAAATTTTTTAATAATTTAGGCCAATTTGTTTTCTGCTACATATTTTTGGTAATAAAAATCGCAATAAGTGTATTTTGATTGGTTTGCGCAAAAGTTATCGCGTCTACTATCTACAGGAAATTTATGTCATTTTTATTGTTATTTTTTTTTTACTAGTAATGGCATTGATCTGCGATTTTTTGCAGGACTGCGACATTGCGGCGGACAGATGGGACCCCTAACTGACATTTTTTAGACTTTTGGGGGGACCAGTGACATTACTACAGTAATCAGTGCTAAAAATATGCACTGTTACTGTAATAATGACACTGGCAGGGAAGGGGTTAACACTGTGGGTGATCAAGGGGTTAAATGTGAGCCTAGGTGAGTGATTCTAACTGTGGGGGGGGCGTGGCTTGTGAAATGACCATAGAGACCTGTGTTCCTATATAGAAGGATCACATGAGCTCTGTGATCATTCCAGGGAGAAGAACGGTCGGCTGTGTTTACAACAGCTGACCGTTCTTCTCTCTCAGCGGGGTGTCAGGCGGCAATCGGAGCCGCCTGCCCGCTGCATCGGCTTCCCCGCTGATGAGTCCCCTAGCCTCCTGCTCGTGACCGACGTACAGTTACGGTGGTTTGCGCAGGAGCGGCTGCATGCCGCAGTACATCATAAAGAGGTTAAAACCCAACTCCACTTGATTCCAAATGTTTTAAATAACCCCCCAGCAGCTGTAAAAAACAATAATTTAAAAATATATATTTTTACTGCAATACTCAGCTGCAATCCCAGTGCTGTCCCCCACACACCCACCCACTCTGTGATCCAGCAATGGTCCTCTTCCAATCTAAATGACTTGCAGCATCATTCAGCCCTCTTCCTGTACCACTAGGGGGCAACATCACAGTTCCCTGCATTTATATACAAGGATTCAGGGAATGGAATCAATGTCACCATTCAGGGCTGTCCAGACCGACATGAGAAGAAGACTATGGGCACCATATGAAGATATCTGCTAAAAAGTAGGGGGGGGGGGTGAAACTTGGGGGTTGAAGCGTGTACCCGGGCTTTAAAGCCAAATTCAATCTTTAGTTTACATCAGCTAAATACAATCTTACAGTCATAGGTGTGCGCAGGCTATTGTATTAGGGTGTGCACCCCAAAGCTCACAAAGCCTTTCTCTGCAGCCTCAGCTAATGGACAGCGAATTAATTGGAAGTGCTCTGTGCTGAGCAGCTTCCTGTTCATTCACAAACTGAAGCATAGTAAACACAGCTTACTATTCTTCAGTTATGAATGGACACAGTGAGCGAGTGTGTGCACTGTGTTCATTTAGAAAAAGAAGCGGTCAGTAAATTACATATCTACTAGCCCCTTCCCCCATTCTCCATCCTGAAACATCCCCCGCAGCAGCCAGGGGAAGAGGAGAGGAAAGCCAGCAGCACTGCGGGCTAACACAGGGGGAGGCCCAGGCAGCAGGGGAAATTGTCACCACACATAGGGATTAGGGTGTGCCCAAGCACACCTGGCACGCCTATGCTTACGGTTTGTTTTCTTTCTTAACCACTTTACCACTAGAGGATTTTGCTGTCTTACGTCTGGGCCACTTTTTGCGATTCGGCGCTGTGCGACTTTAACTGACAATTGCGCGGACGTGTGACGCTGTACTCAAACAAAATATAGGTCCTTTTTTCCCACAAACAGAGCTTTCTTTTGGTGGTATTTGCTCATCTGTGCAATTTTTACTTTTTGCGCTATAAACAAAAAAAGAGCGTACATTTTGAAAAAACAACAATATTTTTAAATTTTTTTTATATGAAATTCCCCCCCCAAAATGTAAAAATCCAAATTTTTTTAAATTTTTGGCCAATTTGTTTTCTGCTACCTATGTTTGGTAAAAAAATCACAGTAAGCGTATTTTGATTGGTTTGCGCAAAAGTTATTGCGTTTACTAACTAAGGGAAAGATTTCTGTCATTTTTGGTGTTTTTTTTTTTTTAACGAGTAATGGCGGCGATCTGCGATTTTTTTTTTTTGCGGGACTGCGACATTGCGGCGGACAGATCGGACCCTTGACTGACATTTTTGACACTTTTGGGGGTATCAGTGACATTACTACAGTAATCAGTGCTATATATATGCACTGTTACTGTAAAAATGACACTGGCAGGGAAGGGGTTAATTTTATTGGAGAGGGAGGGGTTAATGTATGCCTGGTGCTTACTAACGTGTGTGGGGGGAGGGGACTGTGTGACACAAGGACAGATCCAGGACTCAGCTATGCTGAACCCTGCAATCTGACCCTGCCTGTCACTTAGGAGATCCGCCCGCTTGTGTTTACACTAGATCCCCGATGATCGGGGAAGAGCAGCGGCGATCGGCGCTGCTCCTCCCCTGGCCCGACTCCCGCTGTGACTGAATACAGTGTGAGCGAGCCTCCGGCGGCGCGCGCGAGCCTCCGGCGGCGCGCGCGCGCCGCCGAGAAAGGGGAGTGTCTGGCGACGTAGGTCTACGTCGTCAGACGATAACGAGCCACTCTGCCGCAGTAGTGTCCATGTAAGCAGACGGCAAGTGGTTAAGCAGCCTGAATACAAAAGTCTATCCTCTGCCAGCAGCTGCAGAGAATGACCTAAGTGAAGCCAATAGCTCTACATTCAGCAAAGCTTCTCCTCCCTTCTGACTGGGCAACTCTAGCTCTGACTAATCAGAGGGCATGCTGAACCATGCTGGCAGGACACAGGCTTTTCTACTCAGGTTGTGGCTGCTTTAGAAAGAGAACAAACTGGAAGCCGTCATTCACACTGAATGCGGGTTTGAGATTGTGCGAGTTCAGCTCAACTCTCATGATTTCAAACCCGCATTTCAGTGCGAGTTTGGGGAAGATTTAACAGACATCTGTGCGGGTTCATGCACAGATGTCTATTGAAATTGCCCCTGAAGTCACCAAACGTAGTGCAGGAACTACTTTAAGAAATCGGTGAAGAGGCGCAAAGTTGCAAAGTCGACACCAATTGGGGCAGTGCTGTTGCCAACAATAGGCTGGGATTTGACATGACACAAATCGCATGTCAAATCGTGCCGATGTGAACAGGGGCTCAGACTGTTTTTAGCTAAGGTAAACTAAAGATTCCATTGGGCTTTAAAAGCCTATGTACACTCAGATACCAAACTGTAAGACTTTGCACATCTTTTGTTCTTAATGCAATTAGCTCCTTTACACTGAGCAATCACTAAAAGCGTAACTCCACTTTTGTTGAGAAAAAAAAACATTCCCCTCTGGGTGATCTCTGTACATTACAGGGATTGTAACAAACTTTGTTGCAGATTCCTACCTTTTCTTATTCTGAAGAAATCATTGTTTGTTCCTCTGTGCTGAGTGGGTCTAATGGGAGTGGTTTCATAATTATCAATCAGCTGTGGCAGCTGCAGGGCTCTAATGAGGAAATCTGCTGGGCCTGCATCCCTTTAGACGTGTTCCTATTGGGAGTATCTCACTAAAAATGACATTTTTGTTGCAGGGGATGCCAGAAATCTGACTTGTATCTTAGTGCAGACTTCTGGGAAAATTGGTGAGCCAATCACACAAACAGGAAATTATGTTTCCGGGGGTGTGGTCAGTATACATTCTGTGTACAGAACACCTCCAGGCGGCCATATTGCATTGCATTTTCAGAAAATTGCAGCAGCTGCAGATTGAAAATGAAAGGTAATTTTTAACCACTTGCCACCCGTCATATAGCAAAATGACGGCAGCAAAGTAGTTGCACTATCCTGACTGGCCGTCATATGACGTCCAGCAGGATAGACCTGAGCTACCGATCAGTGGTGCGTTGTGTCACTCTGACACACCACATCTCCAATCCCAGGAAAGAGCCTATGATGTAAGCTCTTTACCATGTGACCAGCTGTGTCCAATCACAGCTGGTCACATAGTAAATAGGAAGTGCCATTGATCAGCTTTCCTCAGCTCGCGCCTGACAGCCGTGAGTAGAGGAGAGCAGATCGGCGACTCTCCTGACAGGGGGGGGGGGTCTGTGCTGGTAATCAGAGCATTGATTACCAGTGCAGACCCTTGGGGGATGCCACTAGAGCCACCAGGGATTGCCCACCCATGGCCACTAGGGATGGGTTTTAAACAGCGCACTAGGGATGCCCACCCATGGCCACCAAGGATGCCGACCCATGCCACCAGGGATGCCAATCAGTGTTCAGGGAGCCTGCCAGTGCGCTCCTCATCAGTGCTGCCCATCATTGCCCATCAGTGCTGCCTACCAGTGCCTATAAGTGCCCATCAGTGCCACCAATCAGTGCCCATCAGTGCCACCTATTAGTGCCCATCAGTTCCGCATATCAGTGCCCATCAGTGCTGCCTATCAGTGCCCATCAGTGCCGCCTATCAGTGTCTATCAGTGCCGCCTATCAGTGCCACCTATTAGTGCCCATCAGTGCCCATCAGTTCCGCCTATCAGTGCCGCCTATCAGTGCCCACCAATGCTGCATATCAGTGCTACTTATCAGTGCCACATATCAGTGCCGCATGTCAGTGCCCCCCATCAGTGCCCATCAGAGCTGCATATTAGTGCCACCCCATTAGTGCCTGTCAGTGCAGCCTCATTAGTGCTCATCAGTTGAGGAATTTATGTATTATTATTGTATTTATTTACAAACTTTTATAACAAACAAAAAAACTTTTTTTTTTTTTCAAAATTTTCGGTCTTATTTTATTTGTTTAGCAAAAAAGAAAAAAACTTGCGGTGATCAAATACCACCAAAAGAAAGCTCCATTTGTGGGAAAAAATGACATAAATTTGGTTTAGGTACAGTGTTACAGTGTTGCATGACCTCGTAAATATCATTCAAATTGCAACAGCGCTAAAAGCTGAAAGTTGGCCTGGGCAGGAAGGGGGTGAAAGTCCCCGATATTGAAGTGGCTAATGACATTCAATCACAATATGATTTGTGTCGAAATTGTATACGCGATATTGTTTTTTATTTATTTGCTATTTTTTTTTCCCCCGTGAAAGTGGAGTTACTCTTTAAGCTTTAACATCAAATCTGCATCTTTAAAAAAGAATGCCAAGTGCTCCCTGGTACGAGCTCTGCCCTTTATAGTCCTCAATAAAGTGCCTGTGGCTTCGCTAAGCACTGTGAAAAGTCTGATGAATCTGTTGTTACGCTTCAGAGATAAACTGATTGGACTCAGATTTTTCTACAGCTGCTATAACTCCGAGGATAGTATTAGACGTCAACTGACTGCTTTTACTTGTTTCTTTTTTATTTTATTTATATTTTATTTTTTTTTGCAAAAAAAAAATTCCAGTGCGTTGAATTTCTAATCCATCATATTTCTGTGGCTTGCACATATGGTCACAGATCGCGTTACATATTTCTTTTTATGAGACGGTGACATATGTGAATTTTGACTGGTCTTGCACATCAATAGATTTAATGATTTCCTTTCCACGGAGATGTGTTTATTTGTCGATGATTAGTCGGTATTATTTGGAAAGGCGGCAGCGAGCTGGGCACAGTTTGTTCCGTATTTTCGAGGCTCGGTCAATGGCAGTTTACATTAACATCTGAATAATTATGTGACTTTGGTGGGAATCGGCTCACGGCTTTTTACACTGTTTACGCGATCGTTAGCATTCAAAGTCATTAGCTAATATGACAAATAGGTTTTAAACAGCGCGCAACAATCGTCCTGCACATAAGACAGAACGCTGGAGTTCCAGGATTCCACATTTAAAGCAGATTTTTGTAAAATAATAATTTTTCAAGCAAATTTCCTAAACATGTGTCTAGGGAAGCGGAGGGGAGGAGGGGAATGTTTTGAGGTCACATGTGCAGGCCAGAATGCTGGGATTTTAATTTATACAGAACATTTGAAAGAATTTTAATGTATTAAAAAGTTTTTTTTTTTATCCACTTACATAAAAATCCTAATTTTTGCAGCTGCCAGGAGGATGACAAGGATTGCAGTGATCAATGTAAAATGTCTGGGGCTCGTTCACACCAAGCCACACCAAACTACATCTCCTAATGAAGAGGTCAGAAGCCGCTGTCAATTGGGGTGTGCAGAAACTGCTGCTTGTCTGACTGTCATGTTCACCCACTGACATTTCTGGACCAGAACTATTATGGAGCCAGTAAAGTCAAAACTCCTAAACTGCCAGCTCATTCCCCAACGCAGATAACTGCTTGTAGCACCTTGTGGCTGAGGCTTGCATCAGCTGAAGCCTGAATGGCCACCTGGTAGATCTTGGAAAAGATGTGAACAGAAGACCAGGTGGTGGCCTCGCAAAGCTGGGATACAGATACCTAATACTGAAAAGCCCAGGAGACAACAACAGCCCTGGTGTAATGGGCTATGATGGGAAAGTTAGGAACATTTTTTGTAAGGGTGTAGGCCCAAGAGATGAGTTGTCTGATCTACCTGGCGAGAAGCAGGGTGTCCCCCATAAGCACCTCCAGGTAGAACAAAAAGCAACTTTGCATTGGGAAAAGAAGCCATGGCTTTCAAAAAGACTCTTGCAGTCTCAACTACAAACAATGTATGGAACAGA
This sequence comes from Pelophylax lessonae, assembly GCF_965119305.1. Lineage (NCBI taxonomy): Eukaryota > Metazoa > Chordata > Amphibia > Anura > Ranidae > Pelophylax > Pelophylax lessonae. Next base: position 702,239,399 of record NC_138769.1, on the reverse strand, counting down.
GGGAAGGGAGGACAATTTCCTCATTAAGGTGGAAGGAGGAGACCAACATAGGTAAAAAAGAAAGTTTTGATCCTTGTGCAAAACAAGAAAATACCCCTTACAAGATATAGATTCTAACTCAGAAACACATCTAACAGACGTGATGGCAACCAAGAAGACAGCCTTAAATTAGAATGTCTCTAATCGATTCAAAGAAAGGTTCTGTGAAGAACAGAGAGCACCAGGTTGAAAGCCCATGGCAACACAGTAGGTCAAATTGGGGTAATTATATGAGCAACTCCCTGTTGAAAAATGTTGATAACAGAATGGGAGGCAAGATGTTTCTGGAAGAGAACGCATAACGAAGAAACCTGTTGCTTGAGGATTCTCGGGGGCCAAACGCTCCATGCAAAGAAGACCTTTGAAGACCTTCCATGTGCAGTCGTAAATCTTGTGGGAGTTGGATTTCCTCGATTTGAGTAAGATTGCAATAACTGACTCCGATATACACCGATCCTTTAGGTTTCAACAGCCATGCTGTTAAAGTCAGTAAATGAGAAGAAGGATGGAAAAGGGGGCCTTGGGCCAGTAAGTCTGATCTGTTTGAAAGAGGCCAGAGCTTGTCAAGCAGAAAGCTGAGTATTTTAGTGTACCGCGTTCTTCGGGGCTAATTTGGTGCTATGAGAATCACTGGGACGCTTTCCTCCTCATCCTTGCGCAGCAGTCAGAGGGAAAGCATCAATCATTGGAAACTAAACCCAAGGAATCATCAGAGCATCTACTGCGAAGGCTAGAGGATCTTAGTCTTGACCACAAATTTGGTCAGCTTACAATCAGGAGGCCATGATGTCTACATCTGTTTTCCCAACATTTGACAGAGAACTCCGAGTGCAAAGACCACTTACAGAGTCTTGGCCAGGGTTTCTCATCCAGGATTCCATGGAACCCTAGGGTTCTTTCAGAGGTTGCTATGGATTCCTTGAGCAGATACTGCCTTTCAGATAAGGTCCCACTGACACCATTGATCTTTTTAGCTATCCATAGTTCTTCCCAGAGACTACAAGTTTAAGGATCATTCTTCCCATTGACCATTGTACTAATGTATTATGAGTTGTAGATTTGGTAATGTTTAGCAGGGATTTCCTGAGACTGAAACGTTATTTCAAGTGTTCTTCTGTACTGAAAAGTTTGAGAAAGCCAGGATTCCGTGGAACCCTAGGGTTTATCCAGAGGTTGCTAGGGGTTCCTTGAGCAGATACTGCCTTTCAGATAAGGTCCCACTGACACCATTGATCTTTTTAGCTATCTATAGTTCTTCCCAGAGACCACAAGTTTAAGGATCATTCTTCCCATTGACCATTGTACGAATGTATCATGAGTTGCAGATTTGGTAGTGTTTAGCAGGGATTTCCTGAGACTGAAACGTTATTTCAAGTGTTCTTCTGTACTGAAAAGTTTGAGAAAGCCTGGTTTAGGCATTGACAGTTTAGGAAATCCACCTGCTAATTGTCCACTCCTGGAATGTGAACAGCTGAGAAGAACTCAAAAGTAGGTTTCTATCTATAAGAGTATTATACTTGTTTCTTTTAGGTTTGCCAGTTTTCTGGTGCCCCTCGATGATTTATGTAGGTCACTGCTGTGGTACTGTTCTACTGTATTCTGACCTGGTGACCTTATAGAAGGGAGGTCCAATGTTGTATTGACAATCTGAAGGCACTCAGTTCCAGACTGTTGCTGGGTAACTTTGACTCCCGTGGGGACCAGCCCCAAACTGTCAAACACGCATCTGTATTTACCTCATTCCAACTCCTGTGAAGGAATGATTTAGCCAGTTTCAGGGCAGATTTGGAAATACACAATACTAGCGAGAATCTTCACTTGAGAACTGGACCTTAGAGAAGGAATCTTCTCCTGAAGGAAGATTGTGGCAAGATTACACCTAGCTATTCCAGATAATCTGCCCTATGTCTTCCCACTTTTTTTTTTTTTTTAAATAGCCCCCCGCCTAATCTATGCCCACTTTCTCGTTCAATTTTTTTTTTCTCGTTCAATGCCCACTTTCATTCACCACACCCACATCTTATGTTACGTATAACAGACAAGATTGTTGACAAGACAAAAAATATATTAATATATCTGGTGTAGATTCTATAGAACATAGATATAAACACAATCACGGAAATCTAACATAAGCTTTCAAACAATAATGTAATTTAAAAAGTTTTTTCAATATTTTTAAATTTTCAGCTTTCATTAAACTCATTTCTGGTGATCCTGCAGTGAAGATCCTAGTTCAGGCATGTCCTAGTATAGTGTGAAAATGTTCTGTCCCTAGACAATGTGGGCTATGTGGGACTTTAAATGAGACACCAGCAGGTATGCCCAGCGTCTCCATCCCTGTATCGGAAAAAACAAATTGAAAAGGATTAAAAGGATGGAAGCCAGCCAGCCCCCAGTCTGATGTAATCACCCTCCAGTCTGCCACCAACCAAGTAGACCTGTCTCATGATATAAATAAAGAACATGGGTTTAGTTGACACGCATTTGCAAACGCATATGTAAGCTGCAGAGCCACGACACGGCACCTTGTTTTATCTGCAGTCCTAACACTTTTAAATTTAAGTGTCTCCACTCTGGGAGCACATGGCTGCTAATGGGTGGATAGGAAGCAGGTGAGAGGGAGCAGCCCAAACTTCCATCCACGACTGGTATGGTATCTCAATGCTCTAATAGCAATGTTCTTAAGATGGTACAAACTGAAAACGACCAGCTGAGAAGCATACACCTCCAATCCCTTGGCGGATGCAGCGTAAAACATAGATTGGGACTTTATATGAGGCAATTTGCCTGTATAGCTCAGTGCCTCCATTCCTAATTTCATAAAATATTTGGGACTTTACATGAGACAAGCAGGTCATGCTATGGTCTCCATCCCTGTATATGAAAAAACCGGGGTCAAATTTGACTGCATCCACCAAAAACGCACGAAAATCGCACGGTCGGACTTTAAATGAAGCATCAGCCTGTAGGCAAGGTGCCTCCATCCCTAGTTACATAGACAATGTGGGCTATGTGGGACTTTAAATGAGACACCGGCAGGTATGCCCAGCGTCTCCATCCCTGTATCGGAAAAAACAAATTGAAAAGGATTAAAAGAATGTTCTGTCCCTGTCTCCCAATTGTTACCCTGTCACAGGGCCTTATAAGACCCCATTCACACTAGCGCGACTTGTCAGGCGACTTGGTCGCCTGACAAGTCGCGGTGGGTCGCTCGCCATTGAATAGTACAGGACCTGTTCTAATAGGAGCGACACAAGTCGCTCCGACTTAGAAAAAGGGTCCTGTACTACTTTGGGGCGACCTGGAGGCGACTTGCATTGACTTCAATGATATGAAGTCCGTGCAAGTCGCGCCGAGGTCGCGGTGCACGCTGTGCACCGCAACTTCACAGGTCGCCCCACCAAGTCGTGTCGCCCCTGTCTGAACGGGGTCTTAAGGAGACTGCAAGTGGCGGTTTCAAAACACAATACGCAGGCATGGTCAATGGTTGTCACCTTCCGGAAACCTGCCCTGAGAAATGCTATGCAGCTATCACTGAAATGCATGGAAAGAAGTGCCTACAAAGAGGCTGGAAAAGATCCGCAGCATTTAGAGGACAAAAAGAATGAAACAAAATAAATAAACATGTATTTTAGTAACAAAAATAAGAAATTACATATGATGCACAGCAGTGTTAATTTTGATTTCAAATTTCAATTTAGTTTTAGTTATAGTCTCTTGACTAAAATGCCATTTAAGTTTTAGTCATATTTTAGTCATCTGAATTGTTTTAGTTTCAGTCATATTTTAGTCAACTAAAATCAAATGGGTTTAGTTAAATTGCAATGAGTTATTTAAGCATTTCTCTAGAATTGCTAAACTCATTAAATACTCCTGGAGTAAAAATCTAATAATGTGTTATTATTTATGGTATTAAGGTTTGAACATACACTACAGACACAGATTCATGATATATAACGTCTTTATAAATAAATCAAACCAAAAACAAAAACAAACAAAAATATTGCTTTATGACAAACAGTGCAACTTTAAGGCTGGGTTGACACTTAACACGGATGTGGCTCCCAGCAGGGGTCCGGTGCGTCCCCGTTTTCCGTTTCAGTGACAAATCAGGCCCGAATTTTTGCCTGGATTTGGACCTGAAAAGAAGCCAAAGACGCACAGGACCTCTGTGCAACCCGCGCCGCATCAGCCACAGAGATGTGTGAACAGGCTCCGTTGAGAGCCTGAGAATTGGATGCGGAAACCTTATTTGCCTGATGAAGGAGCATGCATGCCTCGAACGCGCGCACCACACACTCCACCCTCAACCCGGAAGTGACGTCAGCGGCTCCGTCTAAATGTGTTTCCGAGTCCCAGGAAGCATTGGGAGCCACCAGCGGCGACCTCATCCCTTAACGCAGCCCGTCCTCCTCAGGAGTGGATGAACCCAGTATGTCACTACATGCACTGACATCTTTGTGATCTTGTGAGTTTTATCAATTATCCTTGGAATGGCGCTGCTCTCTTTCTTTGCTGTATTTAAGTAGTATGTGCAGTGGTCTTTCTACAGAGTCCCTTCTAGCTCTTACCAGAGCCTGCAGCCATCTAAAGACTGCATCTTACCCCCAGAGATTATTCCTTTTATGGACTTTAATAGATAAAAAGATACGTATGGCGAGGCCCAAGCATCCCAAGAGGAAAGGACCTCATCCACACCATAAAATTAAAGGGATGGTGTAGAGGGTATCTAAACCAGTGCGTCTGAGCATCAAAAATAATCAACACAAGTATTAAGAAAAAATATAAGCACTCATTTTATTAACACATAAATAAAAGGTTCATTAAAAATTGATGAGACTGATTTATAAATTGACATCACATATCTCATAACGAATTGTACAAGCACATTTCATAGTCGCAACCAATTGGGACAGGCTGATGCGTTTCGCTATGTAGTAGCTTTCTCAAAGACCCCTTTGAGATCCCAGGTTGACAAAAGTGCAAGTGCTGACAGAATGAGGCTATGAGTTCAAGGCATCAATCGCTCACCAGGCGCTCCAGGCGGCCCATGGATATGACCACTAAAAGGTACCTAGGGTAAACCCCCAGGCCCCACAAAGAGTGGATGTCGAGTCCTGTAACCTCGGACGGAAGCAGACCTACTTCTAGGCAACAAGGAGATCCCTGATGAATCACCCGGACTGTGATTTGAACCCGTCTCAGAAAGGGGGAGAGACTTGGCGTCCTGTCCGGAGTAATAGGGAGCCGATGCACATCCGAGGGGGAGAGACGAGGCTTTTATATTTTTGCTTAATACTTGTGTTGATTATTTTTGATGCTCAGACGCAATTTTATGGTGTGGATGAGGTCCTTTCCTCTTGGGATGCTTGGGCCTCGCCATACGTATGTTTTTATCTATTATGCCTAACCCGGGATTGTAGGGATATCTACCCATGTGTTCTTAGGTCTATCCAACGATCCTAAATATATTTCTATATCTTTTATGGACTTTAATTTAATTTAATGAACTTTTATTTAGAGACTTTGATTGCCCATGCTCTTCTCATTCAGCTAACGGTGGGCTCATGAGTGTGTTATTTGTTTCTGCTCATACTACCTGAATTTATACTGCTCAAAAAAAAATGAAAGGAACACTTTGAAAACACATCAGATCTCAATGGGGAAAAATCTCATGCTGGATATCTATACTGGTATGGACTGGGTAATGTGTTAGGAAGGAAAGGATGCCACATCGTTTGATGGAAATGAAAATTATCATCCTACAGAGGGCTGAATTCAAAGGCCTCCCCCCCCCCCGAAAATCAAAGTGAAAAAATAATGCAGCAGGCTAGTCTATTTTGCTGAAATTTCATTGCAGCAACTCAAAATGGTACACAGTAGTTTGTATGGCCCCCACGTGCTTGTATGCATGCCTGACAATGTCAGGGGCATGCTCCTAATGAGATGATGTCCTGGGGTATTTCCTCCAGGTCTGGACCAGGACATCACTGAGCTTCTGAACAGACCGAGGTGCAACCTGGCACTTTCGGATGGACGGAAACATAATTTCTTAGAGCTGTTCTATTGGATTTAGGTCAGGGAAGCGTGGGGGCCATTGAACGGTATCAATTCCTTCATCCTCCAGGAACTGGCTGCATACTCTCACTACATAAGGCCGGGCATTATCATGCACCAGGAGGAACTCAGGACCCACTGCACCAGCGTAGGGTCTGACAATGGGTCCAAGCATTTCATACAATACCTAATGGCAGTCAAGATGCCATTGTCTAGCCTGTAGAGGTCTGTGCATCCAACAAAGGATATGCCTCACCAGACTATTACTGACCCACCACCAAACTGCTCATGCTATACAATTTTACAAGCAACATAACATTCTCCATGGCTTCTTCAGACCCTTTCACATCTGTCACATGTGCTCAGGGTAAACCTGCTCTCATCTTTGAAAGGCACAGGGCTCCAGTGGTGGACCTATCAATTCTGGTGTTCAATGGCAAATGCCAATCCAGTTCCATGGTGCCGGGCAGTGAGCACAGGGCCCACTAGAGGACATCGGGCCCTCAGGCCACCCTCATGAAGTCTGTTTATGATTGTTTGGTCAGAGACATTCACACCAGTGGTCTGCTGGAGGTCATTTTGTAGAGCTCCGGCAGTGCTCATGCTGTTCCTCCCTGCACAAAGGAGCAGATCCTGGTCCTACTGATTGGTTAAGGACCTTCTACAGCCCTGTCCAGCTCTCCTAGGGTAACTGCCTGTCTCCTGGAATCAGCTCCATGGTCTTAAGACTGTGCTGGGAGACCGAGCAAATCTTCTGGCAATGGCACGTATTGATGTGCCATCCTGGAGGAGTTGGAATGCCTGTGCAACCTCTATAGGATCCAGGTATTGCCTCATGCTACCAGTAGTGACACTGACCCTAGCCAAATGCAAAACAAAGGAAAAACAGTCAGAAAAGAGGAGTAGGTAATAAAAATGTCAGTGGCTTCGACCTATAAAACTATTCCTGTTTTGAAGGTTCTCATTGTTGCCCATCTAGTGCACCTACTGTTAATTGCAGTGATTTGAACAGGTAGAGGAGCTGTGGTAGTTTAAGCATTTTAAATGCTACTAGTCTTCCTGACCACGATAAGGCTGCCATAGAAAGGTTCTCAAGTTCTTTTGGGAGGTTTGTTAGGAAAGGAGTATAGTTTGCTCGAAAGAGGGAGGAGGTTAACACAGTTAATTTTAATTCTAGGTAGGAGATGGATTCTGTGGCCCATGTATATGGGTAAATTTGTTTCATGTCTGTTTGCTGATCTGTGGGGATCCCTAATGGTAGGATAAATGGTTTTGAATCATTTACTTTGTAATACAAAACTTTGCAAAAATTTAACATTGTTTTTTTGTACCGAAGTCAGGGAATCTTTGAGGTTGGTTAATAGGAGGATGATGTCACCTGCGAATAGGTTCATTTTATGTTCACTAGGTCCATTGGTGAAGCCTGCAATGTTATTCTGGGATCTAATTTTCTCTGCAAGTGGCCCCATTACTAAATTGAAAAGAAGGGGAGATAAGGGACATCCCTGCCTGGTTCCGTTGCTTATTCCAAAAGGTTTGGAGAGCATGGAGGAGCAAAAAACTTTAGCAGATGGTTGCGAATAAAGTGTCATTATTGCTGAGAGGATATGGCCTTGAAAGCCTAGCTTCTGCAGCGTCATGATTAGATATTGCCAGTGCACCCGGTCGAATGCCTTCTCTGCATCCAGTAATAGAAGCAGAGAAGGCCCTCCTTGAATTCTGGTGTGGCGGATGATGTTAACCATCCTTTGGATAGCATCAGAGGTTTGGTGACCTTTGGTGAATCCTGATTGGTCGGCATGGATGATAGAAGGGAGGAGATCTAACAATCTGTTTGCGATACCTTTAGCATAGAGCTTTATATCATGATTTAAAAAGGAAATAGGGTGAAAATGTTGTGGGGTGTTAGGTTCTTTAAAGGCTTTGGTAACATTATGATCATGGCTTGCAGCATTTCTTGTAGAAACGAGACCAAAGAAGCAGCATCATTGAACAGTTGGGTGATGTATCCATTTAGGGTTGGTTTGTATTGTTTATAGTATTCCCCTACAAAGCCATCTGGGCCCGGGGATTTGTTGTTTGGTAGGACGTCTATAGCGTTGTCTATTTCTGAGACAGAGAAGGGGACATTTAGATTCTCGATTTGATCGGTTGTTAGGTGTGGGAGGTGCATTGAGTCCAAGAAGGCTTGGATTGTAGAAGTGTTTGCTTGTGCTAGGGAAGGATCATCTTTTACATTGTAAAGAGCACTCTAATACGCGTTAAACGCATCTGCTATGCTCTGCGGATTCCTTTGTTTTTCTTTTGTGGTAGGGTGATAAAATAAAGGGTATATGGACCTTAATACTTTGGCCTTTAACTTGTTGGCAAGGAGTTTCCCTGCTTTGTTTCCTAAACTATAAAAATGCATCCTACTACATTTCTGGAATTTATCATGAGTGTCTAAGAGAAAGGATCTCAGTTCTAGACGTAACTGGATCAATTTGGATTTTAGGTCTAAGTGTGGTTTTTGTGTTGGTATCTTGTATGTCTTTTAGAAGTTTGTCAACATACTCCTATCTCTAGTACCTCGTTGGATAAACACACCTCTCATAAAAGCTTTGTGGGAGGTCCACAATATGAAAGTGTCTTTAACAGAGTTATCGTTCCACTTAAAAAAAAAAAAAAAAAGTTGATCTTGGAGGAACATTGAGTATTTAGGAGATTGCAGTATGCGGGTGTTCAGACACCAAATATAAGTAGGAGAAGGGCTGGCAGTATCTTCTATGGTGATGCAAACTGGAGAGTGGTCAGATCACGTAATTGGGAGAATAGTAGAGCTTGAGACTTTTTGTAGAGGCCATTGATCGAGAAGGAAGAGGTCAATGCGGGAAAAAGAGTTATGGCATGATGAGAAGTAGGTATAGTCCCATTCTTCTGTGTGCTGTTACCGCCATACTTCATGTAATTGGAAGATGGGCAGTAGGGATCCTAATGATGGTTTGCCTCTAAGGGAGGTGGATGAGGTGTCCAGCTGAGGATCAGGAGTGATGTTGAAGTCGCCACACCATATGATTGCTCCTAGTTGCACAGAGCCAACTTTTTTGTGGAGCTTATGTAACAAGCGTACCTGGTGTGTATTTGGAGCATAAACCGTGACAATGGTATATAAATGAAATACAAAAAAACTATCAGCGCAAACCTATTATATGTGATAAAATAACTCAACACCAATTCACTGTGCATAAATCAGGTGTGTGAACTTATAAATCAATAGTGGTGTCCGGCAGCATGCACCAATCGTGTTTCACAAATCACAATAAACTATAAATCATACAAAAATGTGATGCGCCAGAAATATAAAATCAAAAAGTGATGACAATAAATCATATCCAGTTCATAAGGCACATAGCAATGTGTGTGCTTCCAATAAAATGATATAAAGAGTGTCCCGTGTTCAGATGAAGAAAATCCAGTGATGAAAACAACTTGTAATCACCAATATAGTGAATCCCTCCACCAGGTGAATCAGCCTCTCACCTTTCTGAAGGACCCAAACGGGCCAGCAATCACATGTATCATTGATCAGACTTCCAGGAAAGAGCCACACTATATTGCACCTCGAGGGATCCCGGGACATATAGAAAACAGATGAAGAAATCTAGTGCTCTCCGCTTACTAATGAGGGTATGCTTTATTAGAGAAAGGCAGATCAACTCACATTTGTCGGGCACTCAGCTGTGCCTGCTGTATAATCGATGTCAGCGATCTGTTACCAGAGAGAGACTCTGCGTCGGCCACGCACGCTCCGCCCCCCTATACGCGTTACGTCGAGCGTAATGCTCCTTTGACTTCCTCGGTAGGGGTGCACCTGATCTGCCTTTCTCTAATAAAGCATACCCTCATTAGTAAGCGGAGAGCACTAGATTTCTTCATCTGTTTTCTATATGTCCCGGGATCCCTCGAGGTGCAATATAGTGTGGCTCTTTCCTGGAAGTCTGATCAATGATACATGTGATTGCTGGCCCGTTTGGGTCCTTCAGAAAGGTGAGAGGCTGATTCACCTGGTGGAGGGATTCACTATATTGGTGATTACAAGTTGTTTTCATCACTGGATTTTCTTCATCTGAACACGGGACACTCTTTATATCATTTTATTGGAAGCACACACATTGCTATGTGCCTTATTAACTGGATATGATTTATTGTCATCACTTTTTGATTTTATATTTCTGGCGCATCACATTTTTGTATGATTAATGGTATATAAATATTGATCCACCAATTTCCAAAGGGAAGACCTTTTAACTGGGTGGTTGAGACCTTTGGCATTGATTGTTAGGATTTGGATGGTCATAGTGGGTGTCAAGTTGGGTGTCAATTATGTCATCGACGGTGGCAGTGATGATTCCCATGTTATTTTCAAAGTGGGAAAGTTTGTCTTCTATTACAGTGATATTGTGACCAAAATTATGCATGAAAGAAAGCATGTCTGCTTGAAGAGAACTTCTGAAGGACATTAACATGTCTTTTAGCATGGTGTCCATCACAGGCTGTCCCATAGTGGGTAAGGCGGCAATGGGATCATTTTGTGGAACTTGTAGTGCTAGTGTGGGAGGCATAGGAGAAAAAAGGAGTGCTATGAGTAAGGCTACGTGCGAAACACATTAGTATTTTGCCATGTTGTATACTGTTGTCATGCTGGGATAAATCGCATCAAAATGAAGCATTTGTGTCCTGGCTTTTCTTGTTACTTGTGGCTCACCTCCTGGTTTAATGCAGATGGGTCCAGTCTCATCTTGGATTTCGCTGGCTGTTTGAAGCCAGTGAGCCAGGTAGAGACAACGGTGACCCTGTTGCTGGTGGTGGAGGATCTCTTTGCTCATGCTGGGAGCTTGTTACCTATTCAGGCTGTAGGTGAGGGAGAGCCGCTGGTGCATTGTGTGAGTTGGCCACAGTGCCATTTTGGCTGCCTCGCAGTCGGCTAGTACATGTTCGTCTTTCCGCTTGAGCGCCATGATACTACGAGGCTCTCGGGAGCGATTGCTTGGTTTCGGGGACAATGGGGAGTCCGATAAGAAGCAGGCAGATGTGGGTTTTGTTGGTCCTGTGTGAGGAGCTCTGCTCTGCTCTTATGCAGCCATCTTGTCACCCCCCCCCCCCCCCCCGTACAGTGTTCATTTTAAAGGCCAAATTTCGATTTAGTTTTAGTCATAGTCTTTTGACTAAAATGTCATTTTAGTTTTAGTCGGCCAAAATAGTGTTAATTTAGTCGACGATATAACACTGATGCCTAGTGCTGTAGCAAACCAAAGGTCATTCATTTACATCAGCTTTAAAATACCATACTGCCATACACATCCCAGTGATTGATGCAAGTACCAGGCAGACAAGTAAGAGATCACTTTGAAGGCATGGCCATTTGGGCTATCATAACATTCCATAACCGGATCATAAGTTAGATAACGATCTGAATACTTCTACCCTGTTGAGATGTTGAAGCACATCATACATGCAAGTCAGTGCCCGTTCCACTAGAATAAACGGTCTTCTTGAAGGAGCAATCAAACAGCACTTTACTTGAAGAACCAGCGTGGGGTGAGAAAACCCTTAACATTCTGAAGGCCAGCCATGTTTTCCTAGGGACCTTAAAGAGAACATGTCAGCAACATAAAAACTGAAAGTAAAAGCATAGAAAAGTAAAGTATTTTAAATGCTTACTTGCCAGAATTTTTTTATTGAAATGAATGGTCTGGCTACACGGTCTCTTTAAGGGGGTCAGAAAAATGTCTTCCTATTTGACATGAAGCATTGTTGAAAGGTGTGTGAATTTCCAGCTTGACACTGAGCAGACATCACAGCCTCTGCAGACAAGACCTCAGTAAGCTTGGATGTGCTCGTGTTACCAGCTACCAGTCATCTCATAGAAGAGGCGGTTTCATTTTTACAGCAGCCTATTGTAGTCAGCACTTTTTGCTGCTTTGCTAAACTAGTTTTTCATTCAGGCATGTGAAAGAAATCAGCCAAAGCATTCAAGGCCAAAACTTTTATTTTATTTATTTATAAGGTTAAAGTCAATCACTAAAAGCGGCCATATATATTTTAATAAACGATCAATTTCTTCTCTAAAACGTTCCTTTCTGATAGGAATAATTGACCCATAATCAACAACCTATTAAGTATGCCACACATGGGGAAGAAGATTTTGAATGACAATTAAGATACAATTGTAAATTATTGATTAAATCTCTGTAATCTCATAATCTGATGACTGGAAATACGATCAAACTCAAAAACAAAGTATCTCGGTGCTGTGGACTAATGCAAAATCCTCAATATTATTTATTATACTTTCTCAAAATGGAGTTTAAAGTGGAGTTATGGCTATTCAATTTTTGTGGATTCAATTGTTTGGATTGAGTCTCACATTGATCAGATAAAAACATCAACTGTGCGTGGCCACTGTTAAACCTCAATATTTTTACGTTTCGGCTTTCAATAAAATAATATTTGGCAATTCAGATGGTAGGGTCAGAATTTGGCGTAATCAACATGAAAGCATGGATCCATCCTGCCTTGCATCAACAGCTGATGGTGTAATGGTGTGGGGGATATTTGCTTGGCACACTTTGGTCCCCTTGGTACCAATTGAGCATCGTTTAAACACCACAGCTTACCTGAGTATTGTTGCTGACCATGTCCATCCCTTTATGACTACAGGAACAATATAGGCTGTTTGGGACTTTAAATGAGGCACAAGCAGGTAATGCTTAGCGTCTCCATCCCTGTATCAGAAAAACTGAAAATTAAGGGGATTAAGAGAGGTGCATGGAAACCAGCCAGCCCCCAGTCTGCCAACCAACCAAGTAGACCTGTCTCACAATGTAGGTAAAAAACAGGGGTTTAGTTGACACGCATTTGCAAACGCATGTGTAAGCTGCAAGGCCCCTTCACGGCACGCTGTGTTACTTGCAGTCCTAACACTAACAAATTTGAGTGTCTCCACAATGGAAGCACATGGTTGCTAATAAATGGATGGGAGACAGGTGGATGGAGGTGGCCCAATCCTCCCCCAACCCGCTCCCATCAATGACTGGTCTAAATGTATCATAGCTCTAATTAGCTGTGTTGTAGCAATGGTGCAAACTGAAATGGACTAGCTGAGAGGCATACACCTCCATCCCTTTGGTAGATGCAGTGTAACACAGAATGGGACTTTACATGAGGTACCAGCCTGTAAAGCACAGTGCCTCCATCCCTGATTTCATAAACTATTTAGGACTTTAAATGAGATGCAAGCAGGTCATGCTTTAGGTTTCCATCCCTGTATATGAAAAAATTGAGGTTAAAATAAACTACATCCACAAAAAACGCACGAAAATCTCACAGTGGGACTTTAAATGAGGCACCAGCCTGTAAAGCACAGCGCCTCCATCCCTAATTACATGAACAATATAGACTGTTTGGGACTTTAAATGAGGCACAAGCAGGTAATGCTTAGCGTCTCCATCCCTGTAATGGTACAAACTGAAATGGACTAGCTGAGAAGCATACACCTCCATAACTTTGGTAGATGCAGTGTAAACACAGAAGTTCAGTGAAAAACACAGAATTTGCAGTCCTAACACTAACAAATTTGAGTGTCTCCACACTGGAAGCACATGGTTGCTAATGGATGGATGGGAGACATCAGTATGACTACAGTGTACCCATCTTCTGATGGCTACTTCCAGCAGGATAATGCATGTCACAAAGCTCAAATCATATTACCACTGATTTCTTCAACATGACAATGAGGTCACTGTACTCCAATGACCTCCACAGTCAGAGGATCTCAATCCAATAGAGCACCTTTGGGATGTGGTGGAACAGGAATCTCGCATAATGGATGTGCAGCTGACAAATCTGCAGCAACTGCGTGATGCTATCATATCAATATGGACCAAAATCTTTGAGGAATGTTTTCAACACCTTGTTGAATTTGTTCCGTGAAGAATGAAGGCAGTTCTGAAGGCAAAAAGGAGTACAACCCAGTACTAGAAAGGTGTACCAAATAAGATGGCCAGTGAGTGTTTCGTTGAATGTTCCAACACCTTGTTGAATCTGTTCCGCTAAGAATGAAGGCAATTCTGAAGGCAAAAGGAGTACAACCCGGTACTAGAAAGGTGTACCAAATAAGATGGCCAGTGAGTGTTTCGTTGAATGTTCTCCCCTATTTGTCACACTGTCACACGCACCCCTGGTGAAGGCTACAAACAGCTCCTAATCAAGTTGGTATATAATTGGCAAAGTTTCCATTGAAGTCTGTCAATCTGAACTTATTCAGAGTGTGAACTGCTCCACGTACAACACCGGGGAGGTGGACAGAAGGCTGCAGGCAAGGACCTAGAGCAGTGATGGCAAACCTTGGCACCCCAGATGTTTTTTAACTACATTTCCCATGATGCTCATACACTCTGCAGTGTAGTTGAGCAACATGGAAAATGTACTTAATTGTTGTGAGTAATATTGCTTTTATCCCCTATTAAAGTTTTTTATGCTACACTCAGATTGGCGCTTGTTGTTCTCCCTGTGCATGCTCATAAGAAGTCAGGAAGAACTCCTGCATGCAGAATATACAAAAAGAATCCCCAATAGTGTGGGACTATGAATGCCACTAGACACTGTATGTCATAGTTAAAATGTTACATTTTATTAATCAAAACAAACATAATTTTACAAACAAAGGTAATACAAACATAAACATAACATAAAAGACGGGGCATATAAAAATCGCATGCAATTGACAGACCATGTACCAGACCACATTGAAGACGCTCAGGTGCACATGGTAGCCTTGAACCGGAAACAAGACCCTACGCGTTTCGGGCATGAAAACAGCCCTTCTTCAGGGGTCAACCAGAGTTCCAAAAGCACCTAATATGCCCTTGACGTCTATACAAAGGATTTGAATGATCTGTCGTTTAAAAACGGTAACTGAGTACCATAGGGAGGAATGCCCAAGTTCCAATGAGCCAGTTACAGGCAAAAATAAGGAAAAAGAAAAGAGGTATAGTGGTTGCCCTGGGGGACCACGACGATCGGACAAGTATGAGTAATTTGTAATAGACCTGTGAGGTTTGAAAAAAGTATAATGACAGAGGGTCATGTGTGGAGTAGGAGTAATGATTCCGTATTAGGAGTATCACAGCATGTGAATATCTGCTCGTGTGTAGTCCCGGAACTTGGCAAACTCTTTTATTCTGCATGCAGAATTCCAAGTGTAATTTCACTTTAAATTATTTAGGCCAAACTGGTCCAAACACATTGCTTCCAGTACAGAATGATACAGCCGCTGGGTGTGATGTAATATACCATAGTGGCATTAGCTTCATACAGTTAGCAGGGATGTGTTTTGGCTGCAGTACAGGTGACTTCCCCCATCTGTTGCTGGAATTAAACAGAGTGGGGTTGAGTGCTCCTTCTCCATTCAAGATAAGCCTTGTATTTTTACAAAATTAATACTAAGCCTCTATATTCGGGCAAAGAGAAAAACATATCATCATCCGCCTGCCTCTCCACTTCCATATCCTTGTATTCATTGATAAAAGTACATGGCTCACTGTATGTAGCTATTGTTGCTATAGTAAAATTACAGAGCACACAGTGGCTGCAACATTCTGTAATGGATATAGTTCATTTGGACAGCTTGGCCCAAACAAACTACACTGAAAAAAATTATAAACGCAACACTCTTGTTTTTGCCCCCATTTTTTATGAGCTGAACTCAAAGATCTAAAACTTTTTCTATGTACACAAAAGGCCTATTTCTCTCAAATATTGTTCACAAATCTGTCTATATCTGTTTTAGTGAGCACTTCTCCATTGCCGAGATAATCCGTCCACCTCACAGGTGGCATATCAAGATGCTGATTAGACAGCATTAATATTGCACAGGTGTGCCTTAGACTGGCCACAATAAAATGTGCAGTTTTACTGTATTGGGGGGTCTGAAAACCAGTCAGTATCTGGAATGACCACCATTTGCCTCACACAGTGCAACTCATCTCTTTCACATTGAGTTGATCAGGTTGTTGATTGTGGCCTGTGGAACGTTGGTCCACTCCTCTTCAATGGCAGTATGAAGTTGCTGGATATTGGCAGGACCTGGAACACGCTGTCATATACACCGATCCAAAGCATCCCAAACATGCCCAATGGGTGGCATGTCCGGTGAGTATGCTGGCCATGCAAGAACTAGGATGTTTTCAGCTTCCAGGCATTGTCTACAGATCCTTACAACATAGGGCCGTGCATTATCATGCTGCAACATGAGGTGATGGTCGTGGATGAATGGCACAACAATGGGCCTCAGGATCTCCTCATGGTATCTCTGTGCATTCAAAATGCCATCAATAAAATGCACCTGTGTTCGTTGTCCATAACATACACCTGTCCTTACCATAACCTCACCGCCACCATGGGCCACTCGATCCACAATGAAGAACTGCAGTCAGGTCGAGACCCCAATGAAGACGCGAGCATGCAGATGAGCTTCCCTGAGACGGTTTCTGACAGTTGTAGAGAAATTATTTTTTTATGCAAACCAATTATTGTATCAGCTGTCTGGGTGGCTGGTCTAAGACGATCTTGGAGGTGAAGATGCTGGATGTGGAGGTCCTGGGCTGGTGTGGTTACATGTGGTCTGCGGTTGTGAAGCCGGTTGGCTGTACTGCCAAATTCTCTGAAACGCCTTTGGAGATGGCTTATGGTAGAGAAATGAACATTAAATTCACGGGCAACAGCTCCGGTGGACATTCCTGCAGTCAGCATGCCAATTGCACACTCCCTCAAAACTTGCGACATCTGTGGCATTGTGCTGTGTGATAAAACTGCACACCTGTGCAATAATCATGCTTTCTAATCAGCATCTTGATATGCCACACCTGTGAGGTGGATGGATTATCTCGGCAAAGGAGAAGTGCTCACTAACACAGATTTAGACAGATTTGTGAACAATATTTGAGAGAAATAGGCCTTTTGTGTACATAGAAAAAGTCTTAGATCTTTGAGTTCAGCTCATGAAAAATGGGGGCAAAAACACAAGTGTTGCGTTTATTATTTTCGTTCAGTGTATTTAAAGTGAAATTTAACATGGCATTCTACTTGAATAATCTTTGGAAATTTCAGTAGGGAGAGCATGAGCTTTGTGAATGTCAGATTTACTGCTTTCTATAAATAAGCCCACTTATTTTGATTTGCCTAAAATGTAGGTAGCAGATTTAAATAAAGTTAATTTGGGGAAATAGCTGATGTAAGAGTTATATTTTTATTTTTCTGAAGGATTTCTTTAAAGGGGAATAACAGCGGACATAAAATAACCCCAAAAAAACAAAAGGATCTACGTCAAGAATTCCTGGAGAGAATCTGCTTTACTTCACTTGAATGCTGAAATAGAATTCAACTGGAGTAAATGTTTTGTCACGCACACCTCCATTTCTGATCCTTTGTACATGGTATTCAGTTCCTCTAAAAATATTTTTCTAAAATATCTGCCTTTCCCTCTAAAATCATTCACAAAGTTACATTCCTAAGCCTATAACTACAAGGGCTTTACATCCTGATCCTAAGCACATGGTATATTGCACTGCTAAAGCCTTTCCATCTATAGAGGGCGGACAGCGTCTGCTTTTCGTGAACTGAACAAGGGCCCCGCCAGACCGCTTTGGTCTTTAGCAACATCCGTCGCTGCAGCAGGAACTGAGGTAAGATTTTCTGAAGCCTTCCCCGTCTTCGGCTGCCAGCGAAAACATGACAAGTTGGAGGGATCACAGCGAGGTTCTGCTGACCTCACACAGAACCCATGGTGGCGTATTCCACGCGTGCTAAGACAAGGGAAGTCTTTTCATCGCCCAAATCTTCTAACACCAACACTGCACTTTATTTTCCTAAATAGGGTCTGACAAGAAGGGTAATCAAGCTTGTCCCGGAGTTACCAGCGCCGGGTCCTGGAGGTGAAGTACATTAATCTTTATTGCAGCAAATACAACATTAATTCTGTCCTTATACGTTAGAAAAAATAATTCTTCATGGCTATGAAAATGTCAGTATGGGTAAAGCGTTACAGAAGACGGCTGAAGACCCTGTTTGACCCCGCTGATGCAGTTTAAGGTGTAATTCCAATGCAGAGTACGTTTTCGGGAATAAAGAAGGTATAATCAATTTTTCCATCCACCACTGCTGAGGGCACACAAAAAAGAACTGATTACTTTTAATGGTTGCTTATTGTACACTTTGAACCAAGGACAAGTCCATCTACTAGTGTGCTTAGCAGTCATTAAAAGAACAAGACAGCTATGTTTAAACTTTAGAAGTCGAACTCCAAGCCATTTTTTTTTTATTTAGGGGGGAATAGAACCTTTTTTTTTGTATCCACATATATGACAACAGTGAAAGAAAATGGGATTTTTGACTTACCTGTAAAATACATTTCTTGAAGATCGCAGAGACAGGCAGATTGCAGACACAAATAGGTTTTAGACAGGTATCTACAGGTGACTGGACTTTTTTTTTTTGGCAGTAAAAGGACCACAACGAGGAGGGTGTCCAGTACTGTGTTCCAAGAATAGATGTTACAGGTAAATCCCATTTTTTTACTCATATAAAACACAGGAAAATTCAGAGACGACAGGAATGTCCCAAAGCAATATCAATGAAGGGAGAGTAAAATGGCAAAAAAACTAGCCAACAGACCCCTCACAAGAAACAATAAAAAGGAAGTACAGTACTCAAACAGCAGCATAAAGCACCTTGCAACCAAAGGGAGCATCGTCTGGGGCCTGAAAATGCACCTGGTAAAACTTAAGAAGTTGGCCCTACATCTCCTGAGAATCACAGGAGTGCACTTCGTTCTGCACTCTTGTGACCCATGTTTAGCTGGTCCAGACCCTGGAAAAATCCTGAATTTACCATCAGGATCCATCAAAATGCCTGGCCAGCAGCTGGCACACCCTCTCTGAATGCTGCTGAGAGCCTGAGTCAGCAGCCCCTCCCTCTCTACAGCCTGGCGCTCCAGTGAGCGCTGGAGCTGCAGAGCATAGAGCCGGTGACTAACAGTTATTGGCACACTGCTCAGTGAACTGAGAACTGAGCAATCAGTGGTCTTAGATCGCTCGGTTCTTGGTCTTAGAGGTGGTGGGAGACCGATGTTGCATCCACCTAGGTGAGTATGTGTTTGTTTTCTTTATATCCCACACTTCTCTTTTAGTATTTGGGTGAATTAAAGAACAAATGGCAGCCCTCCAAATCTGCAATGCAGAAGCTTGATGCTGAAAGACCCATGATGCACTGACAAATGTAATAGAATGAGCCATCACTGGAAAGGAAGGAACATTATCCTTGGTTGAATAGGCATTAACCACAACCTCCACCAAGAAATGATGGAACAAGATGCAGGGAGAACCATGACAAATTCTTTTTTGGAGCAGGACAAAAGAATTCACATGCTCCCCATTCCACAAAGCAGTTCCACACAGGGGCAAGCAGTGACCTTAATTACCCTGGTTTTGCCCACTTTGGGAAGGCATACGCCCTCAGAGAGAGGGGCTATAGGACTGGTTCATACCAGTGTGCATTACCTCTGTCCTGGACCTGTAAAGTACCCTGGGGCTAACCAAGCGAGCTGCACTACCTGTCAAGGTGGGCACCTAATGTAGGATATACTGCCCGAAATTACTTTACAAGCCAGCCCTGCATCTTCTCTGTGTCTGGGTATGGTGCTCAAACCTTCTAATTGCAGGGCACCAATCGAGAAACTGTGTAGGATGGCGCTGTAGCCATAAGACAGCAAAAAAATTGAATGAAAAATTTGATAAGTGTGACTAACAAAATTAAAACCCCATGCAGTAGCGAGAAGATATCCAACACCTATTAACACTGGGAAAGAACAGAGGTTTGCTTGGAATTGATGGGGTATTATGGGGGTCTTCACAGGTTTTTTTTTTTTTCGTTGTGGAAGTGTTCACCTGAAGATACCTGCTAACAACCCAGTCGAATCATTGGTGTCCTGTACTGCATGAACAAGTAAAAATGTTTTGGACAAGTCCCTTATGTATTGTATCTTTTTTCCAGCATAACAGAACAAGAGAAGAACACTTCCTGTTTCCTGTTAGGCGCACTTCCTGTTTCCTGTGAGGCGCACTGCTTTATACTTACTAAGCAGATGAACACCCCCTGTTACCCAACAGTAGTACTGCAGGTTTCGTGCACATAATAGGCTTTTACAGTATACCAGAACTCGTGTGCTGTGTCGTATCGTCCTCTGCTTAGAAGGTGGTACTGTTAGGGGAAGCCTGTAGTGAGAGAATATGGAAGCTGCTATTGTTGACCTTTTCCTATGAACAGACCAGCTATCTGGCTTTCGAACAGTGTCTTCACCTTGTTCTCGTTTGAGAATACACAGTGACAAACCTACCTAATGCCCCCATCCCATTGCACTACACACACACTTTTAGTCACCCTCCCGTGGTGGGACACAGAAGACACATTTTTTACTACAGTGATGTGGACACACTTCTTATTGGTGGAATCCCTTCAGGATGCAGATGACTACAGTGGCATGATGATGTCAAGAAGAAGCAACTTGTCAGGTAGAGAGTACAGCACTGAGGACAGTCTTGGACAAAGACAATAGAGTTAGAAAAGTAAAAAATTGGCTTCACGAGGTATTAATTTTGTAATAACTGCAGAATAGGTGGAGTAAAAGGGATAGCTTGACCCCCCCCCCCCCTCCTCTAATGATTTCATAAACAGTATGTCCTTAGCTCTTAGATTGTGCTTTTTAAATGCATCAGTAGGCCCATATACGTGTACTCCTGGCTGGTTCTGTTAAATGGACGCTTGGCAAGAAGTAGTCAGGGTCGAGAGGCAAGTGCAGGAGGAGTGGCCAGAGGTCTGTGCACAGCTGACGTACATTGACAACAGTGAAACTACAGGGACACAGTTTAATCCAGGAGAAGGCACTCCAGATATGGTGACATTACAAATCCAATGAACCACCACAAGACTCCAATTCCCAAACTGACCCCCAGAATCAGAGGCATGATGGAATTTGTAGTTTCACCACAGCTGGAGTGCCAAGTATGCCTACCAGTCTGGGACTGGTCATAGAGCACACCAGGCATTTGCCCAGTGGGCTGGGGCCGCATATCCAGGCATGAGCAGCCTGTTGGTGACTGGGACGCACAGGCTGTGCTGCCATGCCTGGGTCTCCTCTTACAGCAGCTGTAGCATTCTGTATTTGAGTGGTGAAGGTCTGTGAATGGGGAGCAGTGGTTAGGGAAGGGGGTCTATCAATGGAGGGAGGGGGCAGTAGCTGGGGTGAAAGGAAGGGCAGTAGGTGGGGGGGGGGTCTACAAATGGGGATCTTTCAGGGGGCGCAGCAGTTGTTGGAGTTTGCATTGTAGTGTTGGGGACCATCTCCATTGGTGTCCTGTCACCAGCTGCCCCTATTTTCCTTCCAGTCCCTGGAGAACTGGCTGCTCAATCTGAAATGCCTGGGCCTGTATTTTTCTATCCCAGTTTAAACCTGATGCCTACCCCTAGTTTAAACAGAGACATTTGTCAATGCTATAATAAAATTTGCAGAAATGTATTGCCCTTTGCTCTCTGTACATTTTATTTTTGTAGAAACATAATAAAATAAAAAACATGCAATTAAACCCGGAGCATGCAAGAAACTACCCTTACAATTTACTTAATCTAATTTATCTATCCCAATCTAATCATCTACGTAGTATGGCATCTCAAATATAGAAAGTTTCTTGGTTCATAAATATCCAAGTTTTGGACAATCCAGACAATAGAGATTTGTGTATTTTAAACTCCTAGCACAATAAAAGAGTTGGAAGATGAACAAAAAAAAAAAAAAAAAAAACACTTTTTGCTGGTAAGTAGAACGACCTTGCAGATTTCTGTATAAAAAATCAAGCCTGCCCAGGTATAGCCTTTGGAAAAGGTTTACTGGTTGGGCTGACCAGAAAACACCTCTGAGAACCAGTACAAGGCATATTTTGTTAGAGGTGACAGGAAGACATGTCTTTATGGGGCATGATTGATGAGATTTGTTTTCCAAAAAGTAAATACAAAGTCAGAGAAATGGGAATAGCTGGCTGTTTTCTAAAAGAAAAGCTTGAATAGTCTAAAAGGGAGCAATTAAGACCGGAGAATAGTTCAAAGCTTAGGAAAGCATCAATGTCAAAACAGCACATTTCTATACTTTAAAAAAGTAAAACAATTTTTTATTTATTTTTGTTCTTTCCATTAAATTATTTTCTTGAAGATCATTAAAGTATATGTAAACCCCATTCATGAAATCTGACCTGGGCACATATCTCTAGTGTTTACCAATCGCTCCCCAAAGCCCTGAGCATAACTTCTGACAAGTTCTGATAAAAGCAGCTGAAAATTTGTGTCGGGGAGGTAACTTAGAGGCCGATAAGCAGAGAGTTGATCTATTCACAGCACAGCTCTGCAAGTTTCTTCATTCCTCTGCCTATGTGGAGGGAGGGGGTGCCTTCCCTCCAATCAGCTCACACACATCGTATGCCCAGACTCCCCTCCCACTGCTGAAACAGGAAGAAAAATTAGTAACACAATGTTCACTTTCTAAAGAATGTAAAAAGCTGAAGACAGCAGATATATAGTACAAGTAAAACGTATGGAGGAGGATTTGTTTCATCTTTGTTTATCATCTGAGGCTGTTTACTTGACTGGGTATATGTGAGGGTTTACATCCACTTTAACCACTTCCTGCTAACCGACGTACCTGTACGTCAGCTTGCAGAAGTGGTTGCACCAGGATGAGGCCTGCAGCTGCTTTTTTAGAGGCGGTGGTCGGCTTTCAGGAGATAACAGCTGATGCGGCTCAGAAGCCGCTCAGCTGTTATCCCAGCAAGCGAGGACACCCCCCCCCCCCGTCCCATCCCACTCATAAACAACATATGTCAAAACTAGGCTTGGTCCTTTGGGTAAGGGACACAGGGCAGAAGTGATTTTGAGAAACTGGGTTATGCTGCTGCCTACAGGAGACTAGACAGTGGCAAACACATCTGTAAGACAGCCAGGTATAATCCGCCAACTCCCCTCATGCTCTAGATTTATGGAAAAGCATAGGAGTTGACCAAAAGAACATAGTGAAGCACCTTTGTCCCCTAATGAACTCCATTAGTGCTTTGAGAGGAAAGGGAGGAGTCCTAACCCTGATCCTCCATAGACTTAAATGAGTTGTTAAATACACTTAGCCTCGGTTCACACTACTGCACAGCATTCCTGTTCAATTCACATGTAATTCAGTGTGGTGCAATTTGAACTGTACTGCAACCGGATCACAAGGTACTTTTGAACCATGCAATCGGGTGCAGGCAAAACACACTGTTTGTGACCTGCAATGGAGGGGGGTGTCGTTAAGATTGCATGGATACCTGCTGAAAATTGCAAGGGCAGTGCAATTTCAATGCGGTGTGGAAAACTCGCACCGATCGCAGGGTTTCCCACACCGCATTAGTGTGAATCTAGGCTTGAAGATAGTGAAATGAGAAGCAGGCTGGCCCCTAATGGGATTCTGAAGAATGATAAAAAAAAAAAAAAAAAAGAGTCACAGTTTTTCCATAAGAGGATGTTGTGAAGGGGAAAAAAAAGACGTCATCCAGACAACGATCAACGCGTTTCGCGTAGCTTCTTCAGCTACAAGATAAGCGAAACACAGTGACCGTCTAGAACTGGACAAAAGTATTTAGAAGGCACTCATGGTTACTCTTGTCCTGCATTTCTTTGAGGGGTTTATTCTATAGGCTCCTTGTTTTGGCTCTTTGTGAATCTCTTTTTCTAGTTTTTAACATTTGGGAAAAAATATATACTTTTTATATGTATGTGTATGTCTAATGTTATGCCTTTAAAATCCACCATTATCCACAAAAGTACTTCTTGTGAGGGATAGAATTTTCTACAGATTTACCAAAAACCATATAATATGAGATCAAACCTAAACACTTTCAATTTGTATGCAATCAGACAGGCCCTTGCACTACATAGTTGAAGGTAAATCTGAAGTAAATTGAATAGGGAAATTATATAATGTATGGTCAGCTTAAAGAGTGAGAAGCAAGCGGTCTCTGAAAGAGAATCATCAGGGCCCAAAATATGACCTTTGCAAAGGCTGACACTACACCTCCTGACAACTCTAATAAGTGGGGGACCTCATTGGGAGAAGAGCTTGTTCCCTGGTCTGGAGAATATGGGAGTCAATACTCGCAGTGGAACTGGGCCTCAGGCTTTGCCTTGGAGGAAATTAAAGGAACTCTTCTTAGCCTCAGAAGAGTTTTCCAAACGTTTGCCAGAGGAAAAAATGTGCTCTGCTCCTGTGGTGCCTTTGATAAATTTGTCTAGCTATGTGCCATAGCGGTTTTTCTCATGGAAGGGTGCAGGCAGACCAACAAGTCAGAGTCCTCTGCACGTGCACAGATAAGACACCTATTGTGAGTATTAGGAATATAATACTTACTGACCTGTCAAGACAGTAGTGAAAGTCCACAGACATAAGTTCTAGTTTTTGGGAGGACTGAAGGATCGTTTTGGACAGATCAGGAAATCCTAGGCTTTTTCTTTGGTCCAGATGCCCATGATCTGGCAGATGGACAGGACAGCAATGACAGGTTGTAGGATAGGGTCTGATAGCGGAAATAGGGCCTTGGCAAGGGTTTCTAGCCTTTTGCCAAAATGGGATCTTTATATACTGGAATGTCATCCACGGTAGCAATTTTGCTTAGCCAGAAAATGGCTGGAACGCATACGGGAATGGCCCACTTCTTAAGGAGACCCTTCTTCATAAAAAGGTATTGCAAATAATTTAGGAGGATTAAACAATTTATCTGGATTACACCCATTACTATACAAAACATGTTGCAGTAGTGAGTGCACTGGAAAAGTTTTAACAGGCTGGGGACTTTTAAGTGACTCCACACTTGTATCTTTAGAGATCGTGGACACAGGTTGCTGTAGGTCTAGACTTGTGCACTGCATCTATTAGGACCAAATGGTATATGTAGGCTTAAGGCCCTTTTCACACTATGAATTGCAAGGCCTGGCATAATATACTTGTTTTTGCCTGATTTTTTGCCCATTGTACCCTACCTGGGACAAAATAGCTTGTGCACCTTTCTGAGCCCTGAGCATTTTTTGCACCAAAAAACATGGCGGCAGCATTTGGGGTGCCATTAACAATGAAATGGCACAAGAAGTGCAACACAGGTTTTTTCGCAAATGGTAATTAGATTCTGTACGAGTGCCTGGCTCCTTTTTTAGTGGGGACAAGCCCTGTTACTCACAAAGTAATGTTCTGGATGGCTGACAGGATCCCAGACAGGACAGTATAAGTATGCTCCAATGGGCATATTTCCAAGGGAGTCTTCAGTGACAGAATTCCACCAGATGGCTCTATCACAGCTCTGTACCTAGAACAGACTTTGTGCTAAATCATGCAGTATACAAAGTGTCTGGAGAGTGCCACAGCAGAGCCCAGTGCTTGCCGATCACATTACAAGCCATTCCCACGTCTTCCCCACAAGTAGGGTATGTCCTCCGTGGCTATGCCTAGGACCAGCTGGTCCAGAAAAGTGCAATGTGAACTCTTCTAGCTCTCGGCCAACTGAAGAAACTAGATGGAAGAAAAAGGAATCTTAGCAAAATGTCCAAAAAGTAAAGCATGGTGTTTACTTCTCTCTAAGGAGAGAAGACATTGATTCTCTTAGGGCACTAGCAAAAACTGGAGCAGGATGTGAGTTGGAGCGGTTAGGTTTGTGTCCAACCTCCTGTTAGCAGCAGCATAATCCAGAATCACTAGCCTGTGTCCCTAAGGCCCTGATCACATCTGGCATTTTGTGATCTCAGGCAGAATTACTGCGATTTTGCTCGTGATCACACACTCACCATGCGTGTTCAGGTGGCATTCACTTTCAATGACATCTACATGCAGCGTGGTTTTGCCTATCTCAGTGGAAGTCTCTTCAGAGGAAACGCGTCAGGGAGGAGAAGAAGAGGCGTGTCGTAACTCGCATCACCCATTCGTCCGTGCTTCAGCCGGATGGGGGTTTTTCTGCAGGCTCTCTCGCTATATGCTTTTTAACCAGACCTTATCCATGTAAGTGTATTTAACATTTTTAATACAATAAATCGGGGGTAATGCACTATTGTCTGCCTATCTTGTATTCTTTATATGCAATACTGTGGAGGTAATAAGAAGATACAGATATTCATGTCCGTGGAGGTTTGATATCCTCATCCAGCCAGCTGATCGTGCCTTGATCCACAGAGGGGATATTCCCAGTGCATATCTTATTCTACCCGGTAAGAGGCCCATAGGTGTATTTTACACAGGGTGAAATTGCATGGGAGTTGTTCCTTTTTCCAGCTGGCTACATCTGGATAACTATTGCACCTTACTATGCCAGTCTGGTAAGAAGATAAGCCTGTCGGTGGTGGGAATCACTTCACTAAAGGCCCATACACACGATAAGAAAATCTGAAGGGAAATTTCATCCGACAACTGATCTGACAATTTTCGGATTGTTACTATGGTGCTTTCGACAGCCAACTCTACTTTTCGGCTGACAAAATCCTGATGTGCAGGCTATAAAATTTTTGTTGTCCGTAATACAAAGTCCGATTTTCGTCTCATTAGTACAGATTTCGATGGAAAAAAATCTTAAGAGCAAGACTAGGCATGCTCAGAGACGAAAGAACACATACAAAGCAATCCAACACATGACATCACTTCTGAAGTAGAATTCTGCTGTACGGGAAAATTCGTATGAAAAAAACCTCTTCACTTTCCACATCAGACTAGCATGCCACAAAAAACGGACGACAGATCGTTCGATAATCTGATCGTGTGTACGGGGCTTTAGATGTTGCAACAGCACTTGATTTGATTTTCAGCACCTATCCTCCACATTTTTATGAAGACGCACGGTGGACATCATTGATTTTGATTGGACTATCATGGATGGTCATTTACCATTGGACTTTTTCACATGTTCACAATATATGATTTATTTGGAACACTGTTTACTTTGTTTGTACCAATTTCACATCATTTGTGGTCATTTAGAACACCTTGATTAATTTGCTTTGGCTCACGATAGAGGATTAATTTATGTTTAGCGCACCAACATTTTTTTCATTCGGTAATCAGAGCATTGCTTACCAGTGCAAACCCTTGGGGGATGCCACTAGAGCCACCAGGGATTGCCCACCTATGGCCACCAGGGATACCAATCAGTGCTCAGGGAGCCTGTCAGTGGCCCTCCTCATCAGTGCTGTCCATCATTGCCATCTATCTGTGCCACCCACCAGTGCCCATCATTGCCATCTATTAGTGCCACCTATCAGTGCCCACTAATGCCGCATATCAGTGCCCATCAGTGCTGCATATTAGTGCCTCATCATCAGTGCCTGTCAGTGTGGCCTCATCAGTGCAGGAAAAAACGTATTTACAAAATTTTATAACAAAGAAAAAAACTTTTTTTTTTTCAAACTTTTCGGTCTATTTTTACTTGTTTAGCAAAAAAAGAAAAAAACCTTGCGGTGATCAAATACCACCAAAAGAAAGCTCTATTTGTGGGGAGGGGGGGGGGACATAAATTTGGTTTAGATACAGTGTTGCATGACCGTGCAATTGTGATTCAAAATGCAACAGCACTAAAAGATGAAAATTGGCCTGGGTAGGAAGGGGGTGAAAGGGCCCTGTATTGAAGTGGTTAAAAGCCAAAATGCAGGCACAAAAAAAAAATGTAATTTAGTTATACTCAAAAGCCACAAACAAGTATAAATCTACTTTGCACCAAATCCCTTTTCAGAACTAGATAATACCTTGTGAAATGAGGGGGTGACATCACTGGCCTACACAGCCTGTGCGGCATGTAGAGCTATGGACAGGACCCAAGACCAGTCACCCTGCATAAGCACAGTGAGTAGTAGTGACCAGTCTGCATTAAAAGAAGTTCCTGCACAAAGACAAAATACAGGAATTGTTTTAGGCTAGATTACTACACAGATCTGGGAGAAATATACAAAGTCAGAGACAGCAGTGCCTTAGATGTTAACCCACTGCAAATATAAAACTGAGGCTACAGACCAGGAGTGCCTAGGCACAGGAAGTGCAAAGCAATATTTCCGGCAGAAGTCAAAACAAAAAAAGAAAACCTTTCTAGATGTTTCACATAAAAAACACCAAAATTTTACTTTTCTGATCTTATGTTCATCTTATGTTCACTTTTTCTAGTAAAAAGTTTCTCAAGTTAAGGTTTCTAGATGTTTCACATAAAAAAAAACACCAAAATTTTACTTTTTTGATCTTATGTTCACTTTTTCTTTTCTCAAGTAAAAATATATTAAAAAAAAAAAAAATAATGACTGCTGGAAATCTACCTTTTTTGGCAACTTCACTAAATTTTGCTTTCCAGCCAAGGCATGCATATGAAAAATCGTTTTTGAAAAAGTGAAATTTTTATAAATACAAGAATGTATTTTACCTTTGTTATTTCATTTACATCAGAATTTACAACTGGAATTGCAATTTTTTTTTTTACCAAAACACACTGTACAGCATTTCCGAGTCAAAGTCCTGTAAACATAAAGGGAACTGGAAGTCTGTATACAGAATCTTTACTGTATATTCATAGGAAAATAAACCCTACTTACAGAGTATACTGTCCTTTAACATAAATATGTTTGCCATATACATACTAATACTGTGCATCAAAATTCTGAAATGAAACCAAAAAAAAAAAAAAAATTCAAAGTACATAATTTCAAATAATGACCTTCAGATTGAGGAATCTCTCTTCCTGAAATTATAAAGTTCATTAAAATAGTAAATTTCCATGAAAAAAAAAAACCAAACATTCATAATTTTCCATTCTGGTAATATATGACATATGGGTTGCTAGCTACATGCTAAATATGAGACAGAAATATCTGCAACCACGCAGATTGTAATCTATAGACCTTAGTATGGAGGAACATATTTTGAAGACAACAGATTATAAAAGTTAAAAAAATAAGTAATCATTGAATTAAGGTGTATCTAAACCCAAAACTATAATATATGGCAGACTACCAGTCCTTCGATGTGGTGGCTGCATTTGTTTTTTTTAATTACCACTATTTTATGTGATGGTCCTGCCAGTAACGCACTTTGGCCCCTTTCACACTTGGGAGTCCGTCGGCGGACTCAGTTTTTCTCAGCGGGGGATCGATCCGCCGATCCCCCGCTGAGCAGGCGGATGGCAGCTCTGTCTCTGCGCTGTGAGGGAGCTGTCAGATCCCCGCTGTTCTCTATGGGGGAGTCGGATGGGAACGGACCGCCTGTCCGTTCTCATCCGATCCCATCCGCTGGATGGATGAAAGATAGGGTTTCCATCCATCCAGATTTGACTGATCGGATGTCAGCGGTCATGTCTCCGCTGACATCCGATGCCCCATAGGAATGCATGGGGGGACTGTTCAGATCCGCCAAAAAAAGGGACAGGCGGATCTGAACGGTCCGCCTGTGTGAAAGGGGCCTAAGACGGAACAGTCCCCTTTCCTCTACAAAAGGAAGTAAAGGGGATTCTGTAGTCCTAACATTCTTTCTGATAACTTGGAGTGAGAAGATTGCAAAGTGTACAGGACAGCACTGGATTTCTGACAGGATGAACAGGTATTTTTGCACTGATCAAACAGATATAACAAACTGGTTTTAATGATATTTACCAGACGAAAGGGTAGCAATTAAGAGAAGTTCATTTTTAGGATGGACTGTACATATACTTTAAGCATCCAGAGATTTTCACCTAAAAAGTAAGCAGATCCTTTTGGCAAATTTGGGATTGCAGGGAAGTAGAGCAACATTTTGTTCTAGAAGGCCTCAGAAGGCTTTAATAGAGGGCCATGGAGTTAGTGACCAATTACTGGCCAGAGAAAGAGTATTGAGACAAACATAAAGCTGGATACACACTATACAACTTTTTGTTAAATTTCCTTTAGATTTACCTTCAATTATGTAGTGCAAGGGCCTGCCTGGTTGCATACAATTTGAAAGTGTTTAGGTTTGACCTCATATTATATGGTTTTGGTAAATCTAAAGGAAAGTTGTACAAGAAAATGGTATAAAAGTTGTATAGTGTGTATCCAGCTTTCAGCCCCATTCACACCTGAGCGTATCATTTTCAGGGAGTTGTTTGGGTGTTTTTGCCTTTTTTTAGGAGTTTTTTTGCAGGTGTTTGGAGGCAGGCATTGACAGCTAACAAAAAATGCTTGTAATCTGGCAAAAAATGCATGTACTTTTTTGAGCTTTAGGCCCCTTTAACACATACGGTCCGTTTTTCATCCATCCGTTGACGGATGAAAAATGTACATCAATGTATCCCTATGTAAAAACGGATGACAACGGATGATCGTCCGTTAACATCCGTTTTTATCCGCTTCCATCAATGTCCGTTTTTTGTAACAGATGAATGCCCTATTTTTCATTCATCAAAAAAAACCGGATCAGACGAAAAATGGATGCAACTGGGCAAACGGTCAGTTTTTCATTTGTCTTTGCATTGGTAGTGGATGTAAAAAAAACGGATGAAAAACGGATACATTTTGACGTGACTGAACTGATGAACTGAACGGACCGTATGTGTGAAAGGGGCCTTAGGCGTTTTGCTTCAGGTGACAAAACGCTCATATGTGAACAGGGGCCATTGAAATTAATGGGATTTTACTTGTTGGGTGTTTTGAGACTTAAGAGATGAGCGTTTTACGAGCTGAAAGACGCTCAAGTGTGAACAGCGCCTAAATGTTGAGCAAATTGTTTTTTTTTTTTTTTTTTTTAACAGCACAAAATGAAACCCAATGTGCAGCATTCGTGCTTCATCCACCACTGCTCTTCCTGGCATATCCCTTCATTATAAAAGTGTTGGTATGGCTGGAGGAACGTGGTCATCTAGGACAATTGAGCCCCAAAAAAAATGTCCAAATGCCATGTTGTCTGTATAAAATTATTCAGAAGACAATGGAATGTTTGCAAGAACATAATACCGGATTGTTAAATATGTAAGCCTGAAAACATTGCGCTGTATCCAATCAGATTCTGTCCTGGCTGAATAAGATTGGTTTATGGTGACAAAATGAGCTCCCCTTTATGGTGACAGAATGAGCTCTCCTTTCAAATGCACTAATAAGACCTAACACAGGTTTTTTTTTTTTAAATGGATAAAATAAATGCATATCTTTTTGCAGGTAAATAAATGGACATTTTTTTTTTAATTGAATCCTGGAAAGCATTGCACCAGTGATTAGCAGATAGCGGGTTCCATGCAGGACTCCTGCAGACCTTTCAGTGTATCTGTCTGCTCGTACCTCGTATGGGCAGGCAGATACACACTGACAGGAACAGACGAACTACCAGAGTGCTCAACAGCGCCGTGGTAAATTGGAACTACAATGGCCGTTGGGATGTGTAGTTTCCCCACTCAGAGGACTGTGAATGAATAACCGTGATAACGGACGCCTGGAAAATATGCCCATCCATGGTCACTGGTGGGTGAGAGAGGCTGCACCTGCTGGAACATTTTCCACCCTTAATACAGGTGGAAACATGTAACATGTTACAAAAAGGGGACATTATCCTTTTAAGTGGAATTATACTCCCCTTTAGAGATAAACTCGGGCGTGTTCGAATTCGTACATGCCCGATCCCGCCAGGAAGTCGACACTGCACTCCACTAATCACAGGCAGTGAGACATTTCCCAGTCAGTGCAGCTGTGGATGGGGAAATGTCTCACTGCCTGTGATTAGCGCAGTGCAGTGTCGGCTTCCTGGCAGGATTGGGCACGTACGAAGTCAAACACACCCGAGCTCATCCCTGCTCACCTTCTATCCAGCGATGCTCTGACCTGAAATTTGCCGCCATCGGCTTCTGAGTCTTGATCGCCAGCAGCACTCATTGGCCAGGCCGAGATGACCACACTCCCGAACATTTGCTTATGGTCTGTCAGCTTCGGCACTGCTGAATTTGTACAGTGAGCTGTGTGTGCACAGTTCAATGTACAGGGGCAGACAGGCAGGTAAGTAGCTTGAATGCAGAAGAGACAAATCCTACCTGTCCACCCATTTTTATTTCCTTGCATAAAGTTCAACTTTAAAAATTGATGTAGGCTACAAATAAAAAAAAAAAAAAAGGCAGCTTTTTTCCCTTTAGAGATCTTTGATAATTGCCAAAAAGTAAGCAATTATTCATTATACCTACACCAGGTAAAATAAAGGCATGAAAAATGTTTGGTTATAAAATTCACAACTGGCTGCATTCAGGCAAACATTCTGCCTGTAGCTCACAAGGGATTGGTACAGGCTGATAAGAGCCACCAGCAAATGCAATGTTTTTAGTGGCCAAAAAAGATCTTACAAAAGTTAATACAAACAAAAAAAATGGTCACAAGCAGATCTGAAGACAACATTGTGTTTATGAGGAACTGCAGACACCGTGGATAAGCAGTTTTGAAAACCTTCCTCCCATAAAAGCCGATGCTGGAGGTTTTTTCAGGCTCCTTCCTGCTCCCAGGCTCTCACTATAAACATATTCTCCTGGTCAACCTGACACTCTAAAGCAGTACTAAACTCAAAAACAAAAATTGTATTTATTGTTGTTTGCTAATCCTTAAACATGGTGGCTGAATTAGCTTAAAGTGATTATAAAGTTTTATACTTTTTTTTTTATACGTTATACTTCCCTCTGTGCAGTTGGTTTTGCACAGGGCAGTCCAGATCCTCCTCTTCTTGGGTCCCTCGTCATTGCTCCTAGCCCCTCCCTCCTGTCGAGTGCCCCCACAGCAAGCAGCTTGCTATGGGGGCACCTGAGCCGAGTTGCAGCTCCGTGTATCCATTCAGACACAGAGCTGTGGTTTGGCCCCACCCCCTCTCGCTCCTGACTACTGTCTTTGATTGACAGCAGTGGGAGCCAATGGCGCCGCGGCTGTGTCCAGGCCAATCAGGAGGGAGAGTCATGGACGGCCGAGGAACACGTGGACACCACTGGACAGAGATGGGGCTCAGGTGAGTATTAGGGGGTGCTGGGGAGGCTGCTACACACAGAAGGATTTTTATCTTAATGCATAGACCTTCTGACTTCCCAATAAACTTTCCATAAACTTTCTGACTTTACAACCACTTTAACGCTCTTTTTCACCCGGTGATCCGGGCAGTAACACACTTCCTATCTTAGGGTGTCTCCTTTCTGGATGGAGAAGCAACAGAGACCGCCTTGGACAACAGCATCGTCAGCCTGGGGAGTAGTATTAGATACAGGGGTTGGACAAAAATATTTGGCAGGTGTGAAAGTGATGACATATTTCATGTTTAAAGCGGAAGTGATGTAACATTCTTTTGCTTCTGCTGTGTGATGAGACACCCAGCTAACAGGTAGGAAGCCTCCATTTCATCATTCACTGCGTGCGATGCTAGTAATACGGAGTCATGTCAGAGCTTACTGAGTTTCAAAGGGAGCAAATTGTTGTTGCACGCTTAGCTGGTGCCTCTGTGACTAAAGTAGGAAATTTTTTTTGCGTTGTCGTAAGGTACAGTATCAAAAAGGTTATGACGGCATATACAGTTTCCAGGAAACCGTAGTCTGATCAGGATAAGCACGGTCGACATGGACAACTGACTGAAAGAGACAAAAGAACATTGTCCAGGATTGTAACCTGGATTTTTGCATGAAGAGTGGTATTAGATTCCATTATCCACCAACCAAGACTTCGATTTGTCAATTCCCAGGAGAATTAAGGCTGCCTTATACGTCAAAGGCGTTCCAACACCGTATCAGATAAAAATTTCATTCTTTTACCATACTGGTTTCTATAATTTTGTCCAACCCCGGTATACCAGCAGATTTAGATGGACTGGACCATCTAAAGCCAAACTCCATTTTGGATTTAATATCGCTTTAAACTGGGGCCAAATACATATTCAAAACAGTTGGATCAAACCTGCACATGCATCCATTCTATGACATCTAATAAAGGTAATGAGTATTGTTCGCAAAGTTTATTATCTTATGTGTATTATCAGATTTGTCTCCATAGAAAAATATAGGATTACAATTGAAATGTATTAAAGTGAACGTATAAGCCAAAAAGGTTTTGTATGGAGTGAAACATGGTTAAAACCCCTTTTTTTGTTGTAAGTGTCCTGTTGGGGAGATTTCCCTAAACATCCTGTTCTAGAGATACAACATGAAATGAAAGGAACACTCAACCCTTCTTGGTTATCACCGGAACACGTGTTCGTATTGGAATATTTATCCCCATCTTTTGTTCCGGATGACAACTGGTAATTTTTTTACTTTTCCATCTCTCTGTCTCTGTGACATGTCCTCAGCACAAATAGAGAGGGTGAATCTACCCAGCAGAGACCCAAAAACCAATCAAAACCCATTTTTTTTTTCTAATCCTTCCCTACTCTATCCAAAACTTGCAAAAAAAAAAGTTTGGCTTGACACTTTAGTATTGTGGACATTTGAATTTAAGCTATACAAAAATGTTGATGCCCACTTTATTTGTTTTATGTGTATAATGGTCAGCCATGGGAATGATTACATACAGACTTGATGACCAGTCGAAATTGATTGATATTGCTATAAATTCCCTGCCCGAATGTTGATTGGCTGTACAGGAATGACCTGAGGCCATATGAATTCCTTGGTGGGCATCTCATCCTTATGATATGGAAACTAGAAGACAGGAAGGAGACACCTCACAAAGCTAGATGGTGCGTTCCGGTTTACCGTTTCAGGTGCAAATCGGGTGCAAGTTTTTGCCTGAATTCAAAACCTGAAAAAGAGCCAAAGACGCATAGAACCCTTCTGTAATTTGGACCACAGACCGCCCCCGAGCTGTGTGAACTGACTCCACTGAGAGCCGGTCACACTCTCCTGTCATGGAAATTGGATGCGGGGAAACCAATAAAAATCAAATTTTTTTTCTAATCCTTCCCTACTTCATCCAAAACTCATCCGAAACCCGAATCCAATTTGCATCAGTGTGAACCCAGCCCTAGGTTTTATCTGCTCCATTGCTTTCTCATAAATATGCACTAGCTGTAAGATTCAACAAAGTTAGGGCTATCTGGTGTCAGTCGAAAGGAGGAGACTTCTATATAAGAATCTTTTATGTACAAAATGCACCTTTTAACCGCTGATATTTGTAAAATGTCTATTTCTCGTAAAATGTAAAACAAACAGTAAAATTTGGTCTGCCTACCTAGCTTAGACCCTGGTCAACCAGTTGTTTGCATTATCAGAAAAAGCAGGGCGTAGGCTAATTCAGCTGCTTGGCCTACTTCAGTCCAGCACTGCTCCAGTCTGTGACGTTAATTCCCATCAATGATATCTGAGGTTGAAATTATGATGAGCTCCCTGCTGACCTTGGAACAGCTTTCTCCAAAATTGCTACCTGACGCAAGTGCAAAAATTACAGCTGGAATGTGAGGTGAATCTTTTTTTTTTGTATGGGTAACAGACAATTAGTCCAGTTTATATGACGACCATTAAAGAGAATGCATCCAAGGTCCTGATATGATGAGTAGTGTAACAGGTGAAATTGGAATTACAGCACCCTGTATACAGACCAGGTGTGAGGGATCATTTTATAGTTAACCTGTCTTCACTTAAAAACATTATAATCTGTCACCATGCTTGTACAGTAAAGACCTGGTGGTGATGCATAAATAATCACATACCTTAAACCATGCCAGAAGTTGGCTATTGTTACCCAAATTTTCACCAGCCCGTATGACCATGGCATTGATGTACTAAAGGGAATAAGGCTATTTACTTTGCAAGGAAATTTTCCCTTAGCTTAGTAAAGTAAAGCTTTGCTAACTTCCTTGATACACGTGCAAGCAAAAATACGGTTTTGTTTTATTTTTCTTGCACACAATTAGATATACCTTGCAAAGTGAATTTATCACATTCAGTGAGCTAGGAGAAAATTCCCTTGCAAAACAAACAGGCTATTTTTCGTCGGAAAATCAGCCCTCATCCTTCAACCAATCACATGCAAGCAAAAATACCATTTCTTTTATTTTTCTTGCACATAATTGGGTATACTTTGCAAAGTGAATTTTCACCGCATTCACTAAGCTAAGGAAAAATTCCCTTGCAAAGGGAGCTAGCAATTATCCTCTGGTGAAAAAGCCCCCATAAGTTCATGCTTGCAATGTAAGCCTCCCAAATAGCCAGAAAGTACTACCACCCTACTTATGTATAGGGATGCACCGATCCGACTTTTTTGGACCAGATACCGATATCTGGCGTTGTGAAATCGCCGATACCGAAACCGATCGGGAGCTACACACAAAGCAAGCGGCTGCAGTACAGAGCAAAGCCGCTGCTTCATGTGTACGGCTCCTCCATTCACAGGCGGAGTGCATCTGATATCACTCCGCCTGTGAGCTGGACCTATACAGGAAGTAGCGCCTCCCATCCCATACCTAGTAAGGGATGGCTGAGCCGTTACCAAGCAAAAATCGGATCGGCCAGTGGATCGGTCAATGTTACCGATCCCCCGATCCATCTAAAATGGCCATATTGGCACCGATAGTTGTGGGTGATCCCCTGACCACTGGAGCTAGTTTAAATTTGCATTAAAAGCACCCTGGATTTTGGCACTTTAAGTGACAAATTGTATGCCAGGGAAAAAAATAAAAATCAGTATCTCTCTGCAATGTGTGTACATTTCCTCTGTTTTCTCACAAAAAATTCCACAATTGCAAGGAAATATCGATTGATCCTGCCAGAAATCAAGTGTGCTCCCAACTTCCTGTAGAGACTAACAGTGCCTTTTTCATTCTGAAATCCTAGGTAGCTTTGTCAGTCCTTCCTACTGGAATACAGAGCTCTGCCTATCCCCAACTTCTCTCTGTCCCACTCTGCCTACATAGATGGATTTCTTGATGTTAAATTCCACGCGGGCCCATCTAGGCAAATGCTGCACATGTATTGCGAGAGATGAGAATGTTTATACTGAACTCAGGTTCACATCAAGCTATTTAAAAAAAAAAATACACATATTACAACAAATATGAAGAAATGAAACTGCAACAATGAAACAAACAGATTTTAACTGAAGAACTTCCTTATGAGCAGAAGTTTTTTGTGGTCTCAGATATAATTGATATGATGTGCAAAATATCAACCATCTGGTGGTAGATAGATCCACCAAACTTGGGTTTTCTATTTGTCAGAACTTTTTCTCGGTCTACGGAAACTAGACATGCTTTCATTCAGTGCGTAAATTCTCCGGGAGAACTCTTCAAACTCCCCCAACACTTGCTCATCGCACTCTACAGCCACAGCGTGGTCTACGGGAATGCTATCAAATTCCTCCAGTTGATCTCCTGAGGTGAAATCTGCCGCTTCAGTACCAAGAATCTCCTCAGCCTGTTCCACTGCACAGTGCAGATCGGTACTCTGTGAGGGGTGGAGGTTACAGGGGAGGCCTTCGCTCACAAACTCCATACTTTCATTCGGTAACAAAGTCCCATTGACGGCGCAAGAAGAGTCCGAGAACTGCTCATCATGACTGCGATCATGGCTCTCAGTTGTCGCTCTACTGTCTCCATTGAGGCTTTCACAGAAATCTTGTCGACTACTTCCTTTGGACAGATCAATGCTCGTATCCAGGGAGGAGGCAAAATGTCTATTTTCTGCAGGAACCAAAATCGCAATGGGCTCAGCCAACGCTGCCTTGTAGCTTGGAGGAGGGGTTCTGTACGGAGTTTTTTCATTCTCAGAGCTTGCTCGTTTCCGCGGTCCTTTTTCTGGTGTTGGAGTCCGGCTTGAAAAGCCAACATCCTGGCTTCCAAAGGTGGAGCTGACCGGCCTCTTTGGTACAGGGATTGCACTTGAAATATGATGTCGATCACTGAAAGAGAACATG
Organism: Pelophylax lessonae; assembly: GCF_965119305.1. Classification (NCBI taxonomy): domain Eukaryota; kingdom Metazoa; phylum Chordata; class Amphibia; order Anura; family Ranidae; genus Pelophylax; species Pelophylax lessonae. The sequence continues at coordinate 702,201,326 of NC_138769.1, read as the reverse complement.
ATAAATAATATTAAAAAAAAAAAAAAAAACACACAAGGAATTCATTTTATTGATGTTCTAGAACAGGCATGTACAACCTGCGTCCCAGAACCGCAGGCAATGCGGCCCACTGCCCCCCACCCTTTTTTTTTTGCTGGGGAGGAAGGAAGTTGAGTCGGGGGAACAGCCACAGCGGCTTCCAACTAACTGTAGGCAGAAGCTGCCTCGGAGGGGATCATCCACTAGTTGTGTTAAATTAGAGCTGGTGGGGGGGGGGGGGGCACAGCAGCGCAGGAAGGGTGCGGTGGCATTTTATTACTTATATACCTTAACTATAATATATATTTTATATGCGGCCCGAGAAAATGTCTCTACACTCAATGTGGCCCAGAGAAGCCAAAAGGTTGGACACCTATGTTCTAGAATATAATAAACCATACCCCATAATGCAGTCAGGCTGCATAAACCGTAAAGAATTTCGCAGTCCTTTTTTTTTATTTTTTAAATAATGATCATGTTGCATGCATTGTTACCTATGCTGGCAGCATATTAAAGATCCAAAACACTGGTCAACACAATGCAGCATGAATCTCAAGTGGTCCAACATGCCCCCCCCTGCAAAGCTCAAATCAACAATGCTGCTTATCAGTTTTCAGCTAAATTTGGGAGTATAGCTGACCAAATGTGGTAATCTGTAACACCACTTTCTTCTTTTCTGTATAACACCTCATGGGCTAAAGGCTTGTGACAGAGACTCAGGCAAACTTTTATACTAGGCTGTAAGGCCCAGCCACTGTTTTGCACATTGGCACCAAAAAGAGAAGTTTGGGAATTAAAAAAATAAAAATAAACATTCATACTCTGATCATCGCATCAGTCACCTGCCACCTCTAAGACCAAGAACTGAGTGATCAAAGACCACTAATGCACTGCGTGAACCACAGGAGAAGTAGGGCCAAAAGAGCACTGGCTCATCTTCTCCTTTAATTATTTTCTTCCCACTGTTTTGTGAACATTCACTTTCTGTGTTGCCTTTCACTCCACTGCACAAAGGGTATAGGTTTTTGAGTGTACCCAGATGTTCCTCCTTCCTGCCTCGGAGGTCATTTTTCCGGAGAGCACCCAACCCAGTACTTGATGGTTGGCTTTGGCTGACTATGGGGAGAGGGATCCACATGACTTTGGCTAGGTGGCAAGATTGCTCTGCCCCTCTCTGGAGCCTTGCACCCCATCAATCAGGGCAGAGACCCAGTCTCTTCAGGAAAATAACTATTTGACATATCCAGTACACCTTTGCGTTTCACTTGCACCTTTTTTTTTTGCACTTTGGAGTTCAGTTTTGTGCACACCCATAGACTTAAAAAAATATATATCTATCTATATCTACACACACACCTATATATATATATATATATATATATATATATATATATATATATATACATACATATACACACACACACACACATACACACACACACACATACATATATACATACATACACACGTACGCATGCATACTGTCATGGCCAAAAATATTGGCACCTCTGCATCTGTCAGATAATACACCAGTTTGTCCAGAAAATTGTTTTGCACTTACAAATGTTTAGGCATTCTCATGTTTATTTTTTTATTTTGTTTATAGTGGTATGACATAAAAAGTGGAGAAACAAAAAGCCAAATCTGACATTCTGTACAAAACTCCAAAAATGGACTGGGGGGGGGGGGGCTGGACCCCCCCCATGTGAATGAGTATGGAGTACACAGTACCCCTACCTAGTCACCAAACAAGTGAAGACACAAGTTTTCGAAAATTCCTTCATTACAAAAAAAAAAAAAAAAGGCCCTCGGTGTAGATCCATCGTCAACCAAGGTGCCTACTGCACCGCTGGACCCCAAAAAAAAATTAGGTCAATGACTCTAATTTTTGGTTGAGATTGACAAGCAATGAGATATAATGGTGGGTTAAATCAGCTGCAAGGAGATCACTGAAATTGCTTAGACCAAATCCAGCAGAAATGTGTGGTTGCCTACAAAAACATTTCTTGTAGTCTGCGTCCCACGCCTTATACACAAATTGTCCAATAAACTGCAAAGAAGCTGTTAATTGCTCAATTTCCACGTCACAATGGACTGAATTCTGGGAGTTAATGAAACTTGAGGGTAGTAGACTGCTTGCATCTGGTGATTACATTGGATCGATTTTCAGTGAATGGAAAATGGTTTAAAATTGACTAAAAATAGCCATGTGTACGCCCATTTTCACAGATCACGAGTCCAGACTTCATCTGCTGCATGCTTGTTCTTGGATCTGTGACTTGAAAGCCAGGGAAAACTGGTTGCAGATGAGCTGCCCCAACTAAGCATCTAGCTTTTAATGTTCAACTCCGACTACATTGCACTGCATTGCAGCTGGTTAAGGACAGTCAATCTTGATTGCCTGGAGGATAGCCAAACCCACAACTAAACAATGTGGCATGAGAGCACATTCTTGCCAAAACCTCTGCTTCGTTTTACATTATCCCAATCTTTCCTTTTTTGGCAAAGCCATGACATCACTGCAGCACAAACTATTAATGGCCATGTTTAAGTTGGGTTGCAGCCATCAGAAAACTCTTAAGTGTTGCCTACTATGCCGAACAATGTAAATTCTGCAATGAGAATGACAGTCACTTCTCGCCTTTAGTTTGGCAGACTTTAACAAAAATAAAAAAGAGAAGATTAAGTGCTTGCTGAAGAGAGGCAGTGTAGTCAGCCTGACAACACATCTCAGTGTTGACAAAAAGATGGCTAATGGACTCACCCATATTGATGTCTGTAGAGTCTGCTTGCCTTACCCATCAGCAAAGCTTTCAATGACCAATTCCATTGTTAGAATTATGTCAAGACAATAGAAAATGTTTACACCATCACAAAACAGTGTCTAGGGATGCGTGCTGAATCTCACTGCACATGCACTGCGCTACAGAAATCTGATGATGTGTCAATATACATATCCTTAAAAAAAGATAGGGATTCTAAATTAAATACAAGCATATTGCATGCTTTTTAACACTTCAAAGTGCGTATTTGCTCCTTCTACATCCTATATAACACTAATGGCTGGTGGGAGAAACCACTACGTGCAGCGGGTAGAACAAGTACTCACAGACCTGGAATGCTCGAATACCTACATTACCGGGGAGCAGTAAGTAGCAGCATTTGGAAAGATATGTATGTAGGCATGCATGTGTATATGTGTGTGTATATATATATATATATATATATATATATATATATATATATATATATATACACACACACACACACACACACACACACACACACACACACACACACACACACACACACACACACAACACACACGACTCACCCAAGCTCTACCGCCATTAAAATGTGAAGACAGAGTGCCGGTGCTCAGGCCAACCAGTCCACTGTAGATGAATCCAACAAAAAGCCGGAAACTCTGTGCTTCTTCTTAAAAGATCCTTTATTGAGGCACAACAGCAAATACAATGTCTATAGATGCTAACGCATTTCGGCTTCAGCCTTCTTCATAGCATGCCATGCTTTTTGTTGGATTTTTGTATGTATATATATATATATGCTTCTTTTATAGGGCATGCCTTTTTGTATAAGTGATCCTGTGGTGACTAGGTCACCAAGTAAAATTTTAGCTTAAAAATATCCAGGTCCGTACAGGCACCATATCATTCACTGAAAACTCAAGCACAGCTCCTTACTCACCATCTGACCAATAAGCCATGCTCTAAGAAAGTTTTGAGGTTTGGAAGAGTCAGTCGTAAGTCTGGGGTCCCAAGTGAATGTTGATATCTTAACTGCAAAAGAGAATTATGTAAATATAAATAACATACATGTAGGCACTGAAATTGTTGCTTCTTATTGCTTTTTTTATTTAATTACACTATACCATAAGCGCGAGGTTTTACTGTCATACATTCTTATAAACTTGATGCAGTGGAACATTTTTTTTATGATGCAGTGGAACATTTCTTTATCAAGCAGGAAGTCCCTGTTCACACTAGTGCGACTCCAAAGTTGCACGATTTCGAGTGTGACTTTTTTGTGACTTTACACTCTCTGGCACTTAAGTTGAATAAGGAATGGGTGCCATTGAAATAAACTGGCTGTGACATGTCACGCGACCTTGTGTGTCCAAGGTCACATGAGAAGTCACACTAGTGTGAACAGATACTTAAAGTGGATGTAAACCCCGTTTATGAAATTTGACCTGGGCACATATCTGTAGTGTTCACTTATCTCTCTCCAAAGCCCTAATTCCTGTGTCTTTCTGCTGCTCTGTTCCTTCATTATCAGCATGATAATGTCTGACAAGATCTCAGACACAGGAGATAAAAGCAGATTGGAAATTTGGGTCAAGGTGGGTGCATAGAGATAGATTAGCAGAGAGCTGGTCTATTAACAGCACAGCATGTTAATTCCTTCCTCTGCCTATGTGTGTGTGGGGGGGGTGCCTTTCCTCCAATCAGCTGTCACACAGTGTATGCCAAGACTGCACACTCAGTGCTGGAGCAGGAAGAAAAAATTCTAACACGATGTTCACTTTCTAAACCGTGTAGAAAGCTGAAGACAGCAGATATACAAATAAAACTTATGTAGGGAGATTTTTTTAATCTCTGTGTATCACCTGAGGCTGTTCACTTCACTGGGTATGTGTGAGGGTTTACATCCACCTTTAAATGTTTTGTATTGTCTTAAAATCGAAAAACAGTGGTGGTGAAATTCAGCGAGGATACTGTGGCTTTGTGAGTGTAGTGGCAGGTCAGAAAACTTCAACCATATTCTTTATTTTTTTCCATTTTTCCTAAAGTGCTACTTGCGCACCTAAAAGTCAAGGACTTTGGTCTGGTCCCAAAACCTCTGCTGAAGTAGAAGATCATCCATTCCAAACATTTACTTCTTCCTTTTGGCAGAGATCATAAAACCAAATGCCGAGCATTTTGGTGATGTGATATTAAATGGGGGAAGCCTTAAGCAACATTTTCTTCTTTACAAGTTAGGAATTTCAGCCCTTCTATTATTCTTTAGTGATCAGTCCCAGCAATATTAATAGCACATCAACAATAAAGCATAGCTCCTCTTTATAGGGTACACTCCATCACTGGGCTAGGGTTGAGCGGACACCTAGATGTCCGTGTTCGACGGGTTCGGCCGAACTTTAAAAAAAAGTCCGGGTCCGTGTCCCGGACTTTTACCGAACTTTTCCCGGACACCGAACCCCATTGAAGTCAATGGGGACCCGAACTTTAAGGCACTAAAATGGCTCTAAAACACCAAAGGAAAGGGCTAGAGTGCTGCAAATGGCAGCAAAACGTAATTAAGAGCATGGCAAGTGCTCTGCAAACAAATGTGGATAGGAAAATAACTTAAAACAACAAAAAAAAACAGAAAAATAAAACAATGTTCTTCTTCATCTCTGAAGGACGAGGCCCATATGGAGTAGGAGGGAGGTTGAGGTGGTGGTGGATGTGGCGGTGACATAGGCGTGCGCACAGGGTGTGCTGGGTGTGCCTGGGCACACCCTAATCACCTAGGGCACATAGCATTGCCAGTGAGGAGATGGGAAAGATCTCCCTGGGACCTGCTCTGCTCTATTTCTCCTTGCCTACAGGTACATGGCCCCGATACATTACTCTCCCTGCTGGCAAACACATGCATGTGTATTTCAACTTTGGGGTGCACACCTTAATGCAATAGGCTGCGCACACCTATGGGCGGTGTAGGTGGAAGCGGCGGTGGAGGAGGACCAGGGCCGGATTAACAGCATCATGGGCTTGGTGCTGAGGATTTTGAAGGGCCTTAGGGCCGTGCCTTGCCATGCACCCAGAGGAGGAAGGGTGCAGCCATGCATGCCTAATTCAACATGGGATGCTGTCTCTGAAGCCCATAAACACATCCATGCATCGCCAACTGTCCCTCCTTGTCCGGCCTTCACGCTGTGTGGGGAGGTTCTGAGGGTGCTGCCTGGGGAAGCGAGCATAGAAGCCAGACTTCTGTGTTTACAAGTGACAGAAGAGCGGTAACAGTGAATATGGCCAACCCGGGGCCTATATAAAAGGTAGGGGCCTGGAGCTGCAGCTCCAATAGCCCCTACATTAATCTGGCCCTGAGGAGGAGGACGAGGTAGCCAACACTGCTTCTTTTCACAAATTTTAAATGAGGGTACACCCCAAAAGAGTGAGAAAGAGCAAAAATGGAACAATGGGTGGGTAAGGTCGGTATCCATTGCTATTCTGCATAAGGTACGGAAAAGTCCCGTGGGATCCATGCCTGGTTCATTTTAATGAACGTGAGCTTGTCCACATTGTCTCTGGACAGGCGGCTGCGCTTGTCTGTTATAACGCCCCCAGCCGTGCTAAATACCCGTTCAGATAATACACTGGCTGCAGGGCACGCCAGCACCTCCAAGGCGTAAAGGGCAAGCTCAGGCCATGTGCCCAATTTGGAGACCCAGAAGTTGAAGGGGGCAGACCCGTCATTCACTACATGTAGGCGTGTGCACACATACTGCTCCACCATGTTGGTAAAATGCTGCCTCCTGCTAAGACGTTCCATCTGAGCTGCTGGTGCTGCTGTTTGTTGTGGCGTGCTGACAAAGCTTTTCCACATTTCGGCCATGCTAACCCTGCCTTCTGAGGTGCTGGCGGTGCCCTGGTTGCGTTGGCGACCTCCTCCTCCTCCTCCTCTGCCTTGTGCTTCCACTGTGGCCCCGCTGTCAGATGGGAATGCCAGCAGCATGGCGTCTACCAGCGTGCGCTTGTACTCGCGCATCTTGCGATCGCGCTCCAGTGAGTGAATTAAGGACGGTACGTTGTCCTTGTAACGGGGATCCAGCAGCGTGGCCACCCAGTAATCAGCACAAGTTAGAATGTGGGCAACTCGGCGGTCGTTGTGGAGACACTGCAGCATGTAATCGCTCATGTGTGCCAGGCTGCCCAGAGGCAACGAAAGGCTGTCCTCTGTGGGAGGTGTATGGTCCGTGTCCTCTGTATCCCCCCAGCCACGCACCAGTGATGGCCATGAGCTGGCCTGGGTGCCACCCTGCTGTGAACATGGTTCCATCTCCTCCTCCAGCTCCTCCTCCTCCTCATCCTCCTCATCCTCCAGAACTGTGCCCCTGCTGGACAATTGCGTCCCTGGCGTTTGCGTGTGCAGGAACCCACCCTCGGAGCCCCTTGCGAATGACTGCCCTGAAAGCCTTGGAAATGTTACCTCTTCATCCTCCTCCTCCTCCTCATCCTGTGCCACATCCTCTTCCATCATCGCCCGAATTGTTTTTTCAAGGAGGCATAGAAGTGGGATAGTTAAGCTGAGAACGGCGTCATTGCCACTGGCCATGTTGGTGGAGTACTCAAAACAGCGCAACAAGGCACACAGGTCTCGCATGGAGGCCCAGTTATTGGTGGTGAAGTGGTGCTGTTCCGCAGAGCGACTCACGCGTGCGTGCTGCAGCTGAAACTCCACTATGGCCTGCTGCTGCTCGCACAGTCTTTCCAGCATGTGCAAGGTGGAGTTCCACCTTGTGGGCACGTCACATATGAGGCGGTGAGCGGGAAGGCCGAAGTTACGCTGCAGCGCTGCCAGGCGAGCAGCAGCAGGGTGAGAACGCCGAAAGTGCGCACAAACGGCCCGCACTTTCTGCAGCAGCTCTGACATATCGGGGTAGTTTTTAAGGAACCTCTGCACCACCAAATTCAGCACATGCGCCAGGCAAGGGATGTGCGTCAAACCGGCTAGGCCCAGAGCTGCTATGAGATTTCGCCCGTTATCGCACACCACCAGGCCGGGCTTGAGGCTCGCTGGCAGCAACCACTCATTTGTCTGCTGTTCCATGCTCCTCCACAACTCCTGCGCGGTGTGTGGTTTGTCCCCCAAACAGGCAAGTTGTAAAACTGCCTGCTGTCGTTTACCCCTGGCCGTGCTGAAGTTGGTGGTGAAGGTGTTACGCTGTCCGGATGAGGAGGCGGTAGAGGATGAGGAAGCGGAGTAGGAGGAGTTAGGAACAGGAGGCAAACTGAAGCGCCCTGCAATCCTCGGTGGTGGAAGGACATGCGCCAAATTGCTATCCGCCTCAGGCCCATCCGCCACTGCATTTACCCAGTGTGCCGTTAGGGAGATATAACGCCCCTGACCGTGCTTACTGGTCCACGTATCCGTAGTTAGGTGGACCTTGGCACAGATGGCGTTGCGCAGTGCACACCTGATTTTTTCCCCCACTTGGTTGTGCAGGGAAGGGATGGCTTGCCTGGAAAAGTAGTGGCGGCTGGGCACGACGTACTGTGGGACAGCCACCGACATAAGGTTTTTAAAACTGTGCGTCTCCACCAGACGGAATGACAGCATTTCAAAGGCCAATAATTTTGAAATGCTGGCATTCAGGGCCAGGGATCGCGGGTGGGTAGGGGGGTACTTCCTCTTCCTCTCAAGTGTTTGGGAGATGGAAAGCTGAACGCTTCCACGGGACATTGTGGAGATGGTTGTTGGTGACCCAGGTGGTGGTGTTGCTGACAGATCGTCTGTTTGCGGGGTGGCAGGTGCCGGTATCACTACAGATGTGGCTGGAGCGGCCGAGACTGCAGCAGAAGAGGAAGCAGGATGAGCCAGAGACGTTTCTTGGTTTTGAAGGTGTGTACTCCACTGCAGCTCGTGCTTTGCACTTAGATGCCTGATCATGCAGGTTGTGCTCAGGTTGAGAAGGTTCATGCCTCGCTTCAAGCTCTGATTGCACAGGGTGCAAACCACTCGTGTCCTGTCATCAGCACATTTTCTAAAGAACTTCCACGCTAGAGAACTCCTTTGAGCTGACTTTGGTGCGCTCGTTCCCTTGCTGCGTTGGGCAGTAGCGGGCGTAGTGTCTAGGGCACGGCCGCTCCGCTTCTGCACCCTGCTCCCTCTTCTGCTGTGCTGGTGGCTCTGTGCGACCACCGCCTCTTCCTCCAAACTACTCAGTTCACCTGCATGACGTTCATTCCATGTGGGGTCGAGGACCTCATCGTCCTCCACATCATCTTCCACCCAGTCTTCACCCCTGCCCTCCTTGTCGGTCTCCACAATGCTGAACGCCGCAGCAGTTGGCACCTGCGTTTCGTCATCATCGGAGACGTGCTGCGATGATCCTTGCATGTACTCATCTTGAGAAATAAGTGGTTGGGCATCGCTGCACTCAATCTCTTCCACTTCTGGGGCAGGGCTAGGTGGATGGCCCTGGGAAACCCTGCTGACAGAGTCCTCAAAAAGAATAAGAGACTGCTGTATGGCTTGGGGCTCAGACTGCTGGCCTGATTTGCAAGGGGGTGAGGTGAAAGACGGTTGGACATTGGCTGCAGGTGCCAACTCTGACCTTTCTGCAGTAGACTGGGTGGGAGACAATGTGAAGGAACTGGAGGCACTGTCAGCAGCAAACCAATCTACTATCGCCTCAACTTGTTCTGGCCTCATCACTTCTAGGGGCGTTTGATGCCCTACCAAATACTGATGCAGGTTCTGTCGCCTACTCACACTTGAGGAAGGTGTTTCACTTGTGCGTGTAGCTGGCACAGATCGACCATGTCCTCTCCTTACAACAGGAGCTCTACCAGCAGCACCACGACCCAGGCCACGGCCCTTATTTGACGGTCTCCTCATATTTCTGTAATTTAAGATCTTGCCCTAGAAAGGTTTTTATTGAATAGCGGAATAGAAAATATGATCCAAAAAAAGTGTATGTATATCACACGTACACAACCACACTAGGCCCCAATTACTATTGTTTGTACCCCTAAAAGGCTAGATGAGGAGTAGGGGGAGTATGGAACAGGCAGCACCCTCAAACCTTCAGAAGTATGAGATGAACCCCAACAACTTGGAAAGGTGGATCTCTCTCACACGTACCGACACAGACTATCCCGCAATTCAATTGATCCTCAAAGGTTTTTATTGAATAGCGGAATAGGAAATATGATCAAAAAAAGTGTATGTATCTCGCACGTACACAACCACACTAGGCCCCAATTACTATTGTTTGTACCCCTAAAAGGCTAGATGAGGAGTAGGGGGGGTATGGAACAGGCAGCACCCTCAAACCTTCAGAAGTATGAGATGAACCCCAACAACTTGGAAAGGTGGATCTCTCTCACACGTACCGACACAGACTATCCCGCAATTCAATTGATCCTCAAAGGTTTTTATTGAATAGCGGAATAGGAAATATGATCAAAAAAAGTGTATGTATCTCGCAAGTACACAACCACACTAGGCCCCAATTACTATTGTTTGTACCCCTAAAAGGCTAGATGAGGAGTAGGGGGGGTATGGAACAGGCAGCACCCTCAAACCTTCAGAAGTATGAGATGAACCCCAACAACTTGGAAAGGTGGATCTCTCTCACACGTACCGACACAGACTATCCCGCAATTCAATTGATCCTCAAAGGTTTTTATTGAATAGCGGAATAGGAAATATGATCAAAAAAAGTGTATGTATCTCGCACGTACACAACCACACTAGGCCCCAATTACTATTGTTTGTACCCCTAAAAGGCTAGATGAGGAGTAGGGGGGGTATGGAACAGGCAGCACCCTCAAACCTTCAGAAGTATGAGATGAACCCCAACAACTTGGAAAGGTGGATCTCTCTCACACGTACCGACACAGACTATCCCGCAATTCAATTGATCCTCAAAGGTTTTTATTGAATAGCGGAATAGGAAATATGATCAAAAAAAGTGTATGTATCTCGCACGTACACAACCACACTAGGCCCCAATTACTATTGTTTGTACCCCTAAAAGGCTAGATGAGGAGTAGGGGGGGTATGGAACAGGCAGCACCCTCAAACCTTCAGAAGTATGAGATGAACCCCAACAACTTGGAAAGGTGGATCTCTCTCACACGTACCGACACAGACTATCCCGCAATTCAATTGATCCTCAAAGGTTTTTATTGAATAGCGGAATAGGAAATATGATCAAAAAAAGTGTATGTATCTCGCACGTACACAACCACACTAGGCCCCAATTACTATTGTTTGTACCCCTAAAAGGCTAGGAGTAGGGGGAGTATGGAACAGGCAGCACCCTCAAACCTTCAGAAGTATGAGATGAACCTCAACAACTTGGAAAGGTGGATCTCTCTCACACGTACCAACACAGACTATCCCCCAATTTAACTGATCCCCAAAGGTTTTTGATTAAATAGCGGAATAGAAAATATGATCCCAAAAAAGTGTATGTATATCACACGTACACAACCACACTAGGCCCCAATTACTATTGTTTGTACCCCTAAAAGGCTAGGAGTAGGGGGAGTATGGAACAGGCAGCACCCTCAAACCTTCAGAAGTATGAGATGAACCCCAACAACTTGGAAAGGTGGATCTCTCTCACACGTACCAACACAGACTATCCCCCAATTTAACTGATCCCCAAAGGTTTTTGATTAAATAGCGGAATAGAAAATATGATCCCAAAAAAGTGTATGTATATCACACGTACACAACCACACTAGGCCCCAATTACTATTGTTTGTACCCCTAAAAGGCTAGGAGTAGGGGGAGTATGGAACAGGCAGCACCCTCAAACCTTCAGAAGTATGAGATGAACCCCAACAACTTGGAAAGGTGGATCTCTCTCACACGTACCAACACAGACTATCCCCCAATTTAACTGATCCCCAAAGGTTTTTGATTAAATAGCGGAATAGAAAATATGATCCCAAAAAAGTGTATGTATATCACACGTACACAACCACACTAGGCCCCAATTACTATTGTTTGTACCCCTAAAAGGCTAGGAGTAGGGGGAGTATGGAACAGGCAGCACCCTCAAACCTTCAGAAGTATGAGATGAACCCCAACAACTTGGAAAGGTGGATCTCTCTCACACGTACCAACACAGACTATCCCCCAATTTAACTGATCCCCAAAGGTTTTTGATTAAATAGCGGAATAGAAAATATGATCCCAAAAAAGTGTATGTATATCACACGTACACAACCACACTAGGCCCCAATTACTATTGTTTGTACCCCTAAAAGGCTAGGAGTAGGGGGAGTATGGAACAGGCAGCACCCTCAAACCTTCAGAAGTATGAGATGAACCCCAACAACTTGGAAAGGTGGATCTCTCTCACACGTACCAACACAGACTATCCCCCAATTTAACTGATCCCCAAAGGTTTTTGATTAAATAGCGGAATAGAAAATATGATCCCAAAAAAGTGTATGTATATCACACGTACACAACCACACTAGGCCCCAATTACTATTGTTTGTACCCCTAAAAGGCTAGGAGTAGGGGGAGTATGGAACAGGCAGCACCCTCAAACCTTCAGAAGTATGAGATGAACCCCAACAACTTGGAAAGGTGGATCTCTCTCACACGTACCAACACAGACTATCCCCCAATTTAACTGATCCCCAAAGGTTTTTGATTAAATAGCGGAATAGAAAATATGATCCCAAAAAAGTGTATGTATATCACACGTACACAACCACACTAGGCCCCAATTACTATTGTTTGTACCCCTAAAAGGCTAGGAGTAGGGGGAGTATGGAACAGGCAGCACCCTCAAACCTTCAGAAGTATGAGATGAACCCCAACAACTTGGAAAGGTGGATCTCTCTCACACGTACCAACACAGACTATCCCCCAATTTAACTGATCCCCAAAGGTTTTTGATTAAATAGCGGAATAGAAAATATGATCCCAAAAAAGTGTATGTATATCACACGTACACAACCACACTAGGCCCCAATTACTATTGTTTGTACCCCTAAAAGGCTAGGAGTAGGGGGAGTATGGAACAGGCAGCACCCTCAAACCTTCAGAAGTATGAGATGAACCCCAACAACTTGGAAAGGTGGATCTCTCTCACACGTACCAACACAGACTATCCCCCAATTTAACTGATCCCCAAAGGTTTTTGATTAAATAGCGGAATAGAAAATATGATCCCAAAAAAGTGTATGTATATCACACGTACACAACCACACTAGGCCCCAATTACTATTGTTTGTACCCCTAAAAGGCTAGGAGTAGGGGGAGTATGGAACAGGCAGCACCCTCAAACCTTCAGAAGTATGAGATGAACCCCAACAACTTGGAAAGGTGGATCTCTCTCACACGTACCAACACAGACTATCCCCCAATTTAACTGATCCCCAAAGGTTTTTGATTAAATAGCGGAATAGAAAATATGATCCCAAAAAAGTGTATGTATATCACACGTACACAACCACACTAGGCCCCAATTACTATTGTTTGTACCCCTAAAAGGCTAGGAGTAGGGGGAGTATGGAACAGGCAGCACCCTCAAACCTTCAGAAGTATGAGATGAACCCCAACAACTTGGAAAGGTGGATCTCTCTCACACGTACCAACACAGACTATCCCCCAATTTAACTGATCCCCAAAGGTTTTTGATTAAATAGCGGAATAGAAAATATGATCCCAAAAAAGTGTATGTATATCACACGTACACAACCACACTAGGCCCCAATTACTATTGTTTGTACCCCTAAAAGGCTAGGAGTAGGGGGAGTATGGAACAGGCAGCACCCTCAAACCTTCAGAAGTATGAGATGAACCCCAACAACTTGGAAAGGTGGATCTCTCTCACACGTACCAACACAGACTATCCCCCAATTTAACTGATCCCCAAAGGTTTTTGATTAAATAGCGGAATAGAAAATATGATCCCAAAAAAGTGTATGTATATCACACGTACACAACCACACTAGGCCCCAATTACTATTGTTTGTACCCCTAAAAGGCTAGGAGTAGGGGGAGTATGGAACAGGCAGCACCCTCAAACCTTCAGAAGTATGAGATGAACCCCAACAACTTGGAAAGGTGGATCTCTCTCACACGTACCAACACAGACTATCCCCCAATTTAACTGATCCCCAAAGGTTTTTGATTAAATAGCGGAATAGAAAATATGATCCCAAAAAAGTGTATGTATATCACACGTACACAACCACACTAGGCCCCAATTACTATTGTTTGTACCCCTAAAAGGCTAGGAGTAGGGGGAGTATGGAACAGGCAGCACCCTCAAACCTTCAGAAGTATGAGATGAACCCCAACAACTTGGAAAGGTGGATCTCTCTCACACGTACCAACACAGACTATCCCCCAATTTAACTGATCCCCAAAGGTTTTTGATTAAATAGCGGAATAGAAAATATGATCCCAAAAAAGTGTATGTATATCACACGTACACAACCACACTAGGCCCCAATTACTATTGTTTGTACCCCTAAAAGGCTAGGAGTAGGGGGAGTATGGAACAGGCAGCACCCTCAAACCTTCAGAAGTATGAGATGAACCCCAACAACTTGGAAAGGTGGATCTCTCTCACACGTACCAACACAGACTATCCCCCAATTTAACTGATCCCCAAAGGTTTTTGATTAAATAGCGGAATAGAAAATATGATCCCAAAAAAGTGTATGTATATCACACGTACACAACCACACTAGGCCCCAATTACTATTGTTTGTACCCCTAAAAGGCTAGATGAGGAGTAGGGGGAGTATGGAACAGGCAGCACCCTCAAACCTTCAGTATGAGATTGTGTTCACTGTACCCCACAAAGATTGAGTTCACTGCACCCCACAATGATTGTGTTCACTGCACCCCACAAAGATTGTGTTCACTGCACCTCACAAAGATTGTGTTCACTGTACCCCCCAAAGATTGTGTTCACTGCACCCCACAAAGATTCTGTTCACTGTACCCCACAAAGATTGTGTTCACTGCACCCCAAAAAGATTGTGTTCACTGCACCCCAAAAAGGATGTTGTTCACTGCACCCCAAAAAGGATGTTGTTCACTCCACCCCAAAAAGATTGTGTTCACTGCACCCCACAAAGATTGTGTTCACTGCACCCCAAAAAGATTGTGTTCACTGCACCCCAAAAATGATTTTGTTCACTGCACCCCAAAAAGGATTTTGTTCACTGCACCCCAAAAAGGATGTTGTTCACTCCACCCCAAAAAGATTGTGTTCACTGCACCCCAAAAAGATTGTGTTCACTGCACCCCACAAAGGATTTTGTTCACTGCACCCCAAAAAGATTGTGTTCACTGCACCCCAAAAAGGATGTTGTTCACTGCACCCCAAAAAGGATTTTGTTCACTGCACCCCAAAAAGATTGTGTTCACTGCACCCCACAAAGGATTTTGTTCACTGCACCCCACAAAGATTGTGTTCACTGCACACCAAAAAGGATTGTGTTCACTGCACCCCAAAAAGATTTTGTTCACTGCACCCCAAAAAGATTGTGTTCACTGCAGCCCAAAAAGATTGTGTTCACTGCAGCCCAAAAAGATTGTGTTCACTGCAGCCCAAAAAGATTGTGTTCACTGCAGCCCAAAAAGATTGTGTTCACTGCAGCCCAAAAAGATTGTGTTCACTGCAGCCCAAAAAGATTGTGTTCACTGCAGCCCAAAAAGATTGTGTTCACTGCAGCTCACACACAGAAAAATGGATGTGGATCACTGACACCTGCCTATCTCCAATCCCACACCACACAGCAATATCGATTGTAGTTTGTAGAACACAGTTTCCCTAAAATTCAGCAGACTCTGTCCCTAACAGGATTGAGAAGAGATCGTAGATCAGGATTGAGTGCAGACCCCACCCCCCACACAGCAATATCGATTGTAGTTTGTAGAAGACACTGACCCTATATAATTCAGCAGACTCTATCCCTAAAATGCCTACAACTCGCCCTGCCTAAACACTCCGACCTGTCCCTCAATTCTATCCGGACACAAATGGTTTTTTCCTGCCTATCTTTCCCTAATCAGCAGCCAGCACGTTGATGTGTGCTCTGTCCCTGAATCTAAGCAGCATAATGACGCCGCTGCGGCTGCCTCGAACTTATAAAGACTTGGTCACATGCTTCAGACGGCCAATCACAGCTACTGAGACATTTGCAGGCATGGCTGGGATGGCTTAAGGCACACCAGTTAAACGATTGTTGATTGGCTGTTGAAAGCCCGCCATGAAAAGAGCGCCAAAGCATGCAAAACCCGGAAATAAAACGACCGAACACGGATTTTTACCCGAACATACAGTAAAGTGTCCGTGTCCGTGTTCGGGTACAAAAAATCCAATTATTCGGTACGAACACGAATAATACAGTCCGTGTTCGCTCAACACTACACTGGGCAATTCAAATTTTCACTTTTCCACACTACTTTAGGGTACCCCCCCTTTTTTTTTTCTTTCTCCTAATGTGCCAGTCACCTCGGCTACTGAAAGAGTACAGTTATACATGTATAATTTCTGATACATAATTTTAACAACTCCCATTCGACTAAAATCTTGGGGCCTTCTTGCCCCTTGGTTACTTTGAGAGGCATTTCTTTTGTTCTTATATTATTCACTTGTACATGTTTTTAACTTTTTTTCTAATAAAAAAAAGATACTGATTTTTTTTTTTATATACAGTACATGTGGTGTCTCTGATGTTGAGCCGAAAAAGTCCAGTCCTTTGGTTGGGGTGGATGTATTCCCATCCCATACTTGCTTCCTTATCTTTGTCTTTTTATGTGTGGACACCCTATGAAGGACTAATGCCCTGTACACACTCAGCGATTATCGGCTGACCGATCGGCCGTCTTTTGTCCAGTGTTGTTGTGTTGGTTGAAATGTGCTCTAGACTGCGCACAAATTTTTTCGGCCAACAAAAACCAACTTCAGAAGTGATGTCATGTGCTGGTTTACTTTCCGTGTGTTTTTTCTTCTCTGAGCATGCCCAGTCTTGCTCATCAGATTTTTGTCTGCCGAAATCTGTACTGACTGATGGAAAATCGGCCGTTATGTTGACGGCCAACAAAAATTTTATAGCCTGCACACCAGATTTTTTTTGGCCGAAAAGTCGGAGTCGGTTGTCGAAAGCATCATACTAACAAGCCGAAAATCGGCCGATCGGACGTTGGCCGAAAATTCACGGCCAACTATCGATGCGTGTGTACAAGGCATTAGGAAGAGATTTGGGAGACATTGGGAGACAATCTTCAGGTCTATAGGTATCAGTTTTACAGCAGCAGAGTGAGCCAATTGTTCTTATGAAACAACAAGTTTGCCTTTCTTCTGAGATGGTCTATTGAAGGGTTTCTCATCCAGGGTTCTGTGGAACCCTAGGGTTCCTTTGGAGGTTGCTGGGGGTTCCTTGAGCAATGGGCAATTTCTGCCTCTCAGATAAGTTCCCAATGACACCATTGTTCCTTTTAGCTATCTGTAAGGGGGTACTTTTTCCCAATGATGACAAGAGTAAGGAGCATTCTTCCCACTGGGTGTCACACTAATGTGTCATGAGTTGTAGATTGTTCGTTGTTAGCAGGGGTTCCCTGAGACCAGAAATTTCAAGGGTTCCTATGTGTTGAAAAGGCTGAAAAAGGCTGGTCTATTGTATTCCTGACATTAGATTGGTGCCAGGAGTTTAAAAGTTTTTAAAATTTCTGCAGTTGACATGCTGGCATTTAGAACAGTCAGATTATGCCTATAAGCTTCATATCCAACAGCCATTACAAGACTTGGCACAATCTCCAAATTGCTTGCCTTAAACCTTGTATGAGAGAACAGGTACACTTTAATACAAAACAGTTATAGCCACAATTGAGTTATTCCCTCCAGTTTAGGAGTACAATCTTACCAAAGCATTTCCAGGCTGATGGCACTCATATGGAACTGATAAAATGTTCCGAAGCATTTATTAGGGGTGTTAGAAGGCAGATTAAGAAGTTATACAAAAGACATTCATGAACGCCCTGTGCTATGGAGTCAGTGACCAATGAAAGATATATGAAAGTATGTTAACTCCAAAAACAGCACATTAAGAGAGACCTGAAACCAATTACTCTGCAAGAATAATCACCAAGAATTTTAAATAAATGCATATTCCATACAGCTTTACATACATAAAAGTGCCAAAGTATTTTATTTGAAGGCATTCCGTTAAGTATTAGTAAGAACGCAGGGTACTTCTGTCTCATACCCGGTTTGTATCTGTATGTTTTAGGTGCAGTGTGTTAAAAAAATAAAAATAAAAAAGATCTGCGTGTTGTATCTTTGGTACCAGTATCTTTAGTTTCTAGCAAAACAAAAATTTAAAATGTAACTAAAACTAAAATGCATAGGAGTGAATGATCTGCATTTCAGTCAAGGATGTAGACAGTGACTTGACCAATGCCTGGACATAGATGCATTGATGGCACCTTCCTTCTGCAAGAGCAGATAGAAGAGTTGTCAAGGTAAGCTGCACAGAACATGAAAACATCTCTGTAACCAGCTCCCGCCCGCCTTATTGTCAAATGACGGCCAGATGAGGCCTTTGTCATTCCAGGTGGACATCATAGGACGTCTTTCTGAAAAGGGGCGATCTGTCACCGGCTCCGTCCACTGGACGATGACATATCACTGTACTGGGCCGCTGCTAGTACCATTTGATCGCTGTGACCACAGCAGATCACATGACAATTGTAAACGATGGATGGATTCCTTTCATGCCATTGATTATGTACAATTGTGTTACTAGCTCTGAGTGTCACAGTGATCACATAGTACAGACAGGGCCAATCACTGCCCTTCTTTACCATGTGATTAGCTGTGGCCAATCACAGCTAATCACAATAATTCACACTGAATGAATTAGTTTCATTTCGGTAAAATAGTTGCTTATAACAGTGAAATTCACTGGTATAAGCAATCGTAATGTGTAAAAAAAAAAAAAAAAAATCCCAATCACTTCGCCAGAGTAGTACAATGTTACTATGGTAACACTGTATTGCTCTGGTCACAGTGTTTAAAAAAAAAAAAAAATCGTTCCAAAAAGAAAAAAAAAAAAAAGAAAATAAAAAAAGATTATCTATCTATCCATATACATATTAAAGAAACATTTCTAAAACATTACGAGACTGTACTACACTAGGGACAGTACTTAACCACTTGCCGACCGCCGCACGACTATTTACTGTGGCGGTCAGCCCCTCACAGGCAGAGCGACGTAGTACTACGTCGCTAGCCTGTGAGGGTCTAGGGAGCGAGCGCGTGCCCCCCGAGGCGCGGTCACGGACCCCCCGCGCGTGTGACCGGCGGACCCGAATGTCCGCCGGTCACTCAGCGATCGTCGGTGCAGAGGGAGAAAGGCAGGCAGCTAATGTAAACAAGCCGGCTGTCATTCTCCCCTGTGTATGAATGGTGATAATAAAATAAAAACCCAGTGCTGATTAAATACCACCAAAAAAGCTCTATTTGTGTGGAAAAAATTAAAAACAATTCATATGGCTACAGTATTGCATGACTGCGCAATTGTCATTCAAATTGCGACAGTGCTGAAAGCTGAAAATTGGCCTGGGCAGGAAGGGGGTGAAAGCGCCCAGTATTTAAGTGGACCCCGTTACCCAAACAATATTTTTAAGAACAATCTTCCCATAGGATTATATATGCAGTTAAAGGCTAAGAATTTTTTTTTTTTTTTTTTAATTCCAGCTCCCCTTTGTACCATTAACCACTTACCGCCCGCCCGCCGTCATATGACGGCGGGACGGTGCGGCTATTATCCTGGGCGGACGTCATATGACGTGACCCAGGAAATGCACGGCAGGCGCGCGATCGCGGGCGCGCCGCCGTGCACTGCCGGTGTCGGGGTGTCCCCGGGACACCCCCCGTCACCGGCAGGGGGGAAACAGCCACTGGGCGTGGCTGTTTCCCACGTGATCGGCTGTGTTCCAATGACACAGCCGATCACAATGGAGGCGGCCGGGAGATGACCGCGCAGCGCGGTCATGTCGGTGGCACTGTGTTCCGTAGGAACACAGCTGTCACCGGCAGTAGTAAACAGTCACTGATAGTGACTGTTTACTATGTGATCGGCTGTGAATCCATTCACAGCCGATCAGAAAATGTAAACAAAGAGCAGTAACTCAGTGTTACTAGCTCTTCTCCCCTCATACAGTTTCCAGTATGAGGGGAGAAGAACTAGAAACATTGAGTTACTGCTCTGTGTACCTGTAAAAGTAAAATCACACTAATAAAGGTCCCCCCACACAGTCCTCAGCCCCCCCCAATGTCACCTGTCACCCAACAGTCACCTCATCAGTGCCCAGAAATTGACACCCATAACGTTCACATGTGAGCGCAGCGATCGCGGGCAGAATCATCGCGATTCTGCCCGCAATCCGGAAATCATTGCAAATTGCGGGACGCCTGTGCGTTGCCCGTTTTTTGCAATAGCACCCCAAACGCTGTGCGATGTTGCCACCATTTCCGCCTGCCGAATCGCGGTAACATCGCGCAAACAACGCATGACGCCCAAAAAAGGTACAAGAGTTTCTTTGGGGCGTCATGCGTTGTTTGCGTGATGTTACCGCGATTCGGCAGGCGGAAATCGCAGCAACATCGCACAGCATTTGGGGTGCTATTGCAAATCACGGGCAACGCACAGGCGTCCCGCAATTTGCAATGATTTCTGGATCACGGGCAGAATCGCAGTGATTCTGCCCGCGATCGCTACGCTCACATGTGAACGTAGCCTAAAGTTCACCGGTCACCAGAGACTGCCATCAGTACCGCCGTGCACCATCGCCCGTCACCTGTCACCCATCAGTCACCATCGCCATCGCACGTCACCTGTCACCCATCAATCACCGTCACCCCATCAGTCATCGTCACCTGTCACCCCATCAGTCACCGTCATCTGTCACCCTATCAATCATCGTCACTTGACACCCCATCAGTGATCCTCACTTGTCACCCCATCAATCATCGTCACATGTCACCCCGTCAGTGATTGTCATCTGTCACCCCATCAATCATCGTCACTTGTCACCTCATCAATCATCGTCACCTGTCACCTCATCAGTCATCGTCACCTGTCACCCCATCAGTCATCGTCACCTGTCACCCCATCAGTCATTGTCACCTGTCACCCCATCAGTCATCGTCACCTGTCACCCCATCAGTCATCGTCACCTGTTTGCCATATGCATGCAATCACTTACTGACCGCCTAACGACTAGATGCGTCGGCCATTAAAAGCTAAATACTGGGGTTATGGCAGCAGATAGCCCCCATAACCCCGGTATTTTTTGAAACGGCGGGCGGTCGGCTTTCAGATAAGGGTGGTGCCAGTGGCGGATTCGCCGCGGAATTACCCTTACGGTGCAGGGGAAGAGGTGCCCCCCCCCCCCTCCTGCCGCGTCCCAGACGTTTTCCCAGCTTACCGGACCCGCCGGCAGCGGGGAAAACTATCCGGTCCCGGATCCTCAGAGACAGGAAGTCGAGTGAGCGCAAGATGGCCCTCACTCAACTCTATGGTCTTGGAGGACCGGAGCTACGTCAAAAGACATTGCCTAGCAACCGGTTTAAAGGGCCGCTTTTTTTTTTTTCTTTTCTTTTTTTCCTCTTTCAACAATTTTTTTTTTTCTTTTCTTTTTTAGTGTAGTTGTGAGGTGTGAGGTCTTTTTGACCCCAGATCTCACAATAAAGAGGACCTGTCATGCCTATTTCTATTACAAGGGATGTTTACATTCCTTGTAATAGGAATAAAAATGATCAAAACATTTTTTTTTTTAAACTGTGTAAAAATAAAAAAAATAAATAAAATAAATAGGAAAAAAAAAAAAAAAATTAAAGCGCCCTGTCCCCGTTAGCTCGCGCGCAGAAGCAAACGCATACGCAAGTCCCGCCCACATATGTAAACGGTGTTCAAACCATACATGTGAGGTATTGCCGCGATCGTTAGAGCGAGAGCAATAATTTGAGCCCTGGACCTCCTCTGTAACTCTAAGCTAGTAACCTGCAGAAATTTTTAAAATGTTGCCTATGGGGATTTTTAAGTACCAATGTTTGGCGCCATTCTGTGAGCATGCGCAATTTTGAAGCATGACATGTTGGGTATCTAATTACTCGGCATAATATTATCTTTCACATTATGGAAAAAAATTGTGCTAAATTTACTGTTTTCTTATTTTTTAGTTCAAAAAAGTGAATTTTTTTCAAAAAAATCGCATCTGGAAGACTGCTGCGCAAATATGGTGTAATAAAAAATATTGCAACGATCTCCATTTTATTCTCTAGGGTCTCTGCTAAAAAAAAATATATAATGTTTGGGGGTTCCAAGTAATTTTCTAGCAAAAAAAATGATTTTAGCTTGTAAACACCAAGTGTCAAAAATAGGCCCAGTCTTAAAGTGGATAAATGGACAACTTTGTGTAAAGCGCTACTTGGATGTTAGGCCTATGTATGTGGCCAGGCTGTGTAAAAGTGTTACACATGTGGTATCGCCATACTCCGGAGGAATAGCAGAATGTATTTTGGGGTGCAATTTTTGCTATGTACATGCTATGTGTTAGAAATATTGCATAAATGGACAGCTTTGTGTAAAAAAAAATGTGTTTTCATTTTCTTTCCACATTTTCCAAAAACTTGTGGAAAAAGAGTCATTATGCCTCAAAAATTATACGTTGGGCTGTTTGCTTTCCAAAATGGGGTCATTTTATGGGGGTTTCCATTGTCCTGGTGCTCCAGGGCCTTCAAAAGTGCGATAGGTTGTCAGGAAATTATATGTGTAATTTGTGCTCCTAGAATGCCGGACGGGGCTACTTGAATGTTAGGCCTCTGTATGTGGCCAGGCTGTGAAAAAGTCTCACACATGTGGTATCGCCATACTCAGGAGTAGTAGTAGAATGTGTTTTGGGGTGTAGTTGCAAGTATACATGTGCTGTGTGAGAGAAATAACCTGTTAATATGGCAATTTGTAAAAAAAAAAAAAATCTTCATTTTGCAAAGAGTTGTGGGAAAAAATGACAACTTCAAAAAACTCTCCATGCCCCTTATTAAATACCTTGGAATGTCTACTTTCCAAAAAGGGGTCATTTGGGGGGTATTTGTACTTTCCTGACTTTTTAGTGTCTCAAGAAATGAGATAGGCCTTCAGTACATCAGGTGTGAGCAAGTGTGATCAATTTTCAATGATTCGCACCATAGCTTGTGGACTCTATAACTTTCACAAAGACCAAATAATATACACTTACTTAGGTTATTTTTACCAAAGATAAGTAGCAGTATAAATTTTGGCCAAAATTTGTGAAGAAAAATGACTAATTTGCAAAATTTTATGACAGAAACAAAGAAAAATGCGTTTTTTCACGATATTTTCAGTCTTTTTTTATTTATAGCACAAAAAATAAAAAACCCAGTATTGATCAAATACCATCAATAGAAAGCTCTATTTGTGTGAAAAAAAGGACACAATTTTTGTATGGGTACAGTGTTGCATGACTGAGTAATTCTCAGTCAAAGTGTGAGAGCGCTGAAAGCTGAAAATCGGTCTGGGCAGGAAGGGGGTGAAAGTGCACTGTAGGCAAGTGGTTAATGTCCCTCTGTTGCAGAAAAAAAAAAAAAGCTGCTGCGCATCTCAAACAGATTTAAAAACAGGCTTTCAATTGTAAATTTAACAGGCCAAAAGGAAAGAAAATAAGGAGGTGGTCATTGTTCGGGTTTATACACACTAACCCTGTGACCTATGTGGAAAATAGCTACTGCAAAAAAAAAAAAACACAAAAAAGCAAAAACAAGGAAATGAGCATGGCAAGAGCTAAATTCAACAAGACAGCTTAATGAGCGCCCTTTTTAGGTCATGAAAAGTATTCTTCACAAAGTGTGCAGCAGACGAAAATGACATGATTAAACGATGCCTTGACCCATGTCATGAAGTCTCAGCCAAAGAATTCGCATTGCTGTGTAATAATCTAATATGTCGGGAATCGCTTTTCTCCTGTGAAGATAAATGGTTCCATGCTGGACATCAAGAGCAGAAAAGAGAAAGACTTGGCAAAAATACATATGTAGTCTTCGTACACAACAAATCTGTGAAAAGGCTGGATATTGTTTGAAGCATTCATTGAAAAACGGTTCCCAGAGACACTCCAGAGAACAGAAAATATCTGCAAACCAGAAGGAACAGACATATATTTTCCTTGGCAGAGGAGAACTCCAGCGAATGAGAAGATATCAAAACGGGCTCAGATAAAGAGATCCTGCACAACCTCTCAATCTGTATGGGGCTGATGAAGCCAGAAACAGTTTTTGGACGCTGGATTTTTCAAGATGCAAGATTTTTGAGAATTAAAGGACTTTGACCCCATAATTCTACAACTAGACTTATCCTGTGTAAATATCAACCACTTGCCGAACAGGCTTTTTCTGGGACTTTATTGTTTAAATGTTTTTTTTTTTTTTTGCTAGAAAATGACTTATAATCGCCAAACATAATACATTTTTTTTTTTTAAGCAGAGACCCTAGGGAATAAAATGGAGATCATTGCAAATATGTCACATGGTATTTAAACAGTGGTTTTGGAAATGCTACTTTTTTGGGAAAATAAAAAATAAAAACATTGACCCCATTTTTTGGTACAATGTGAAAGAGGTTATGCAGCGTAGATACCCAGCATGTCACGCTTTAAAATTGTGCAGGCTTGTGGAGTAAATACAAACTAAGGTACTTAAACTTCATA
Source organism: Pelophylax lessonae (assembly GCF_965119305.1). Classification (NCBI taxonomy): domain Eukaryota; kingdom Metazoa; phylum Chordata; class Amphibia; order Anura; family Ranidae; genus Pelophylax; species Pelophylax lessonae. Next base: position 702,176,795 of record NC_138769.1, on the reverse strand, counting down.
GGTGACGCTTTAAAATTCCTTTACAGGTTACCGGTTTAGAGTAACAGTGGTGGTCGAGCGCTAGAATTATTGCTCTTGCTCTAACGTTCACAGCAGTACCGCACATATGGGATGCCAATATAGTTTACATATGCGTGGGCGACTTATGCAATCGTTTCTGTGAGCAAGGAGGGATGGGGGCTCTTTAAATGTATTTATTTTTATACTTTTACACTAACTTTAATTTTTTTTAAAGAGGTTGTAAACCCACCTCACAAACTTTTACTTATAGGTAAGCCTATATTAAGGCTTACCGATAGGTGCTATAAATATCTCCCAAACTTGCACCGTTTAGGAGATATTTAGAGTGCATACTGCCGATGACGTCATCGGCGCAGGCGCTCTGAAGGAACGGCCACCCGTGCCGTTCCTTCAGAGCTCAGTGCCGTGAACGGCGGCTCCCGCGCGCAGGCGCGAGAGTGATGTGATCGCGCCTCCGGCCAATCAGATGGCCGGAGGACGCGAACCGGGAATCAGGACGGCCGGACATGTCGCTGTCCTGTCGCTGAGGTGGCGGCACGGCGGGGGCTTCGTTTTAAGGTAAGTACTACATAACGTGCTAGTATGCGATGCATACTAGCTCATTATGCCTTTCTCTTTACAGGGCTTTTTTTTCTCTGTATTTTGGGGGACTTTACTTCCTCTTTAATCACTTCCTATTCCAAGGAATGTCAAAAAGACCCCAAATCTCTTTACCTTAAAAGGCAAAACATTTTTTTTATTTGATCTTTTGCTTTAAAAAAAATAAAAATAAAAAATGGATTTTTGTAAAATCTTACCGTAAAATCCTTTTCTCTTAAGCTCATTGACAGACGTAGTCCTCGTTGATTAACAACAACTCGGGTTATACTGCCCTCTACAGGAGTAGGACTAGACAGGAAAGAAAACATTCTGGCCACACCCTAGGGGCAGTCCCAGAGGGTATATCCTCTCTCTCTCTGCTACAGCAAATCAGTTATGTCACAAAGCAGTGTTTAGAGAATTTAACCCAACTCAAAAACAGAGGGGCGGGTACTACGTCTGTCAATGAGCTTAAGAGAAAAAGATTTTACGGTAAGATTTTACAAAAATCCATTTTTCTCTGTCGCTCATTGACAGACGTAGTCCTCGTTGATTAATAACAACTCGGGACGTCCCAAAGCAGTACCACAAATGAGGGGTGGGAAAATGGAAATCAACATCCAATCTAGAAGGCCCAACCGGTGCCAACTAGAAGTTTTAAAGGCTCATCAATCAAACAATGAGACTCAACTGAAATTCCAACGGAAAAAAACCCTCGAGGTAGACCACCGGTCTCCTCAAATTGCGGCCTGCAAAACCTTGCGGCCAAATGAGGCATCCGCCGATGCCATCACATCAACTTTATAAAATTTTGTAAAGGTATTCACCGACGACCAGGTGGCCGCCTTGCACACCTGGACCACTGACGCCTGATGGCGGTAGGCCCAGGAAGTACTGAGCGCTCGAGTGGAGTGCGCCTTAACAGGGAGTCGGAGGATTCCGACTCCTAATAGAATAAGCCTGTACCACCGTCTGTCTAATCCATTTGGAAATAGTCGCGGCAGATGCAGGCAACCCCTTTCTGGGGCCATCCGTGATCACAAAAAGTGAATCCGTCTTACGGAATGATTCCGTAGCCTTCAGGTATACCCTGATTGCCCGAACCACATCCAAGGAATGCAACGCATATTCCCGAGGATGATTGGGCTGAGGACACAAGGAAGGTAGCACAATATCTTCATTCAGATGAAAGTCTGAAACCACCTTAAGAAGAAAGGATGGCTTCGGATGAAGAACTACCTTATCCCTATGAACCACTAGATATGGGGAATGGCATGATAATGCAGCCAGTTCTGACACCCTGCGTGCAGAAGTGATAGCCACCAAGAAGGCCACCTTCTGAGATAATGTAAGCAAGGGAATCTCCCTGATATTTTCAAAGGGAGGTTTCTGCAGAACCGACAAAACCAAATTAAGATCCCAAGGTGGTAAGGGCACGCGGATTGGCGGAGCCAAGTGCCGCACCCCCTGGATGAAATTCCGCACCAAGGAATGAGTAGCCAAAGGCTTCTGAAAGAAGATTGCTAATGCTGAAACCTGACCCTTGATGGTGCTCAAGGATAGTTTCTGCTCAACCCCCTTTTGCAGAAAAGCCAAGATTCGGGTCACCGAATAGGTACGTGGGGGAAATCCCAAAGATTCACACCACGCAATATAAGTCTTCCATGTGCGATAATAGACTTTGCTGGAAGTCGCTTTCCTTGCTTTAATTAGAGTAGGAATAACTGAAGCGGACAACCCTCTGCCCTTCAGTACCTGGGTCTCAATGGCCAGGCCATTAAAACCAGCGACTGTAAAGCACGATGGAAGATCGGTCCTTGAGACCGCAGATCCTCCCTGAGAGGAGGTCTCCAAGGAGCATTCGCGACTAGCATGTCCAAGTCGGCCTGATCGGCTTGACGAGGCTAGCCTCGAATTTCCAGGATAACTGGAGTTCCCTCTATCTCTATCCTGCGGAGAAGTCTCAGCAGCAACTTGAGAGGGGGAAGACGTCTAGTAGCTGATACTGCCTTTGTAGGCCGTTCAGCGCGTCTGCTGCGTCCGCTAGAGGATCGCGGGCGCGCGTTACCAACCTCCACGCCTTCCTGTTGAGCCGATATGCCAACAGATCCACCTCCGGGATGCTCTGATGAAGACACAGATGGTGAAATCCTTGGTGATCGACCTAAGTCATCACCCTGATCTTGTCTGACTGGATCCGAACCAGGCTGCCCTAGAGCTGCTTGGTCCAGGCAATCCGACAAAGTCTGATCGCTCTCTGTTCCCACACATTTATCAGAAACTTGATTCTTATCAGGAGTGATGATTTCTCCTGGTTGAGCCTTAGAGACCGAAGTCACCAGACTAGAGGCTCCTTGGTCTGTTTGCTCAACCGGATCCGATTCCTGTAGGGAACTGAAATTAACCTTTGGAAAAGGTAAAGAAAATGATCTGTTCAGGGAACGGTAACTACCGCTCCCTGTAGCACCTAAATGCTGGAAGGGAAGAATCGCACCGGTAGCAGTGATCGACACTCGATCTTGTATCCTGATCGTATGATCTCCTGAACCTCTTAGCCCGGGATTCAGGAAAGCCCTAGATCTGAACACCGGTGAAGACGTCCCCCCACCCCTAAGCCGGGTGGGGGCGCACCTTCAGGCTGTATTAGCCTTAACTTCAGGTTTGGCTGAGTCGACCCTTTGTTTGCCCGACCAGCATCTCTTGAACCCTCCTAGAGGGGCTTTGCCTTTCCCGCTCGCCCCAGCGGAGCGAACTAACCCTTTATGAGCAGCAAAGAAAGGTCCACGCTTGTTACAAGGTCCTTTAGCTTTAGCAGCCTGCGGCAGAAAAGTGCTCTTGCCCCCAGTGACATCCTTAATGATCTCATCTAGGGTGGCCCCAAATAGGTGATTCCCCTGAAAGGGGAGATTCGCCAAGGCTTTTTTGGAACCTAGATCCGCTGACCAGCATTTTAACCACAGCACACGTCTGAGGATTACCGCTGACAAAGATGCATGCCCTAACAAGGGGGTGGCATCCAGGGCTGCGTCACAGACGAACTGCAGTCCTTGTATAATTTGTTCCATCAAATCAGATGCTGCCTGGGGGATACCTTCCCCCTTTAGGTCATGACGTACCAATCTTGCCCATTCCGTTAATGTCTGTGAAACTAAACCAATGACAATCACTGGTCTAAAGGCTGACCCTATCAGGGAAAAAATAGTGCGGGACTCCGCTTCCAAAATTCCGATCCACCGGATCCTTAAAGGACGGAGCGTCCTCCAACGGGATAACAGTGGCTTTGTTCAGTCTGGAAATAGGTGGATCCACCACTGGTGGTACCGTCCATTTCTAAATGAGGGATTCCTCAAACGGATAGCGTCTAACAATGCGCTTGGAAACAGTAAAGGTACGTTTTGAATGATCCCATTCCTCTTTAATTTTATTACCAAAACATTTGGGTAAGGGAAAAGCCTTCGCCGTCTTGGTAGGTTTACTAGTACCAAAGGGAATTTCCATCTCAGTTGCTTCTGCCGTTAAAACCTCAAGTCTTAAGGTTTCCCGGACCGCCACAACTAGTGCGTCCACCAATGCTTCTTCTTGTGCTATGGCGGAGGCAGGAACGTCCTCCTCACTATCTGAGGGAACTTTACCTGAGACAACAGCCCCTGCAGAGGGACCTGCAGCTGCAATGACCATCTCAGAATCTGAATCTGAAGTATCAGATGACATAGGGGTAGGCGGGGGTCGCTTTCTTGACCCCCGTCCTTGACAGGCCATCTTCACCCGAGACACCAAAGACTCCAAAACTGCTGTGAGTGCATCCATACTCTGTGAACTGGAGGGTCCTGCGGCCACCTCGAGGGAAACAGGTGGGGGTACCTGTGTGGCAGGGTCCATGATTATTCCAGACACTTGCGGGAAAAACTTAATTAGCCAAAAAAAATAAGTTTTTTTTTTTTTTTTTTAGACCCCCAGCGCCACAGCGCCCCTCAGTGTTATCTGCTTAGGGACCCCTACAGAGCGAGAGAGAGAGAGAGACCCCAAGGCTCATCACTTGATGCACAGAGTTTCAATACAACCTGTTCCAGCACTGTCTATTACAGACAGGATGTCTTTGGCTGGCTTTCCCGGGTAAAAGGAGGCGGCTTCGCCCCTTTGCACGCCTTCCGGCGCCTCCCCTTAGCTCCTCGAGGTGTTTTGGTCACCTCAAACATGGCCGCCCCCATGCTGGAGACACGAGGCTACGCCGGGAAAAAGGAGGCGGCTCCGCCCCTTTACACGCCTTCCAGCGCCTCCCCATAGCTCCTTGAGGTGTTTGGTCACCTCAAACATGGCCGCCCCCATGCTGGAGACACGAGGCTACGCCAATATGGCGGCCTCGTGCGATCTGCAAGAAAATGGCGGCGGCCTGTATAGGATAGCGGCGGGTAGCAGCGGCCTGCGGGATGTTTATGTTCGGCCTGGCGGCCTGCGGGAGTATCTCGGCCCCACAACCTTCACCCTGACTGGTGATAAGCCTGGCCGACGGTACAGGACCCTGGCGGGCCGCATGCGGTCCGTGGGCCGTCGGGAGGCAGCCCTCTGTCCTTCCGAAGTGACCCTTTGCTGGAGGAATGGCGATCTGGACTGCAATGACTCAGGCATAGGCATCGGCCTGTGTACACTTCTGACAGGTAGGACACCTTTTACTTTAAATAGTAATGCCCCTTATGTACTGCCACTGACTACAGTCACCCTTACAGTTTTGCAATGACCTTAGATAGTCAGCTCCCAAACCAAGCCTCCTGGTTTTTGTTCACAAAAATCACACTCAAATTGGGGGATCTGTGACCTGTTATAGGATAGAGGGGAGACCCATCCTACCATTCCAGAGAGGGGCCCGCGTCCACCACAAACCCGACAGGGGGGGAGGGGGAACATCTACTCACCATACCGGAACCAGGCGGGCGCCACTCCTGACAGAACCCCTCTCCACCGGGGTGGGGGGGCTGTCGACCAATATGGACGCCGTGACTCTGTTGGTCATTGGCGTTCAGGCGAGACGTTTAACTCGCAGGGTCAGTCCCCGTCCTAGTGGGACTATGTCGCGGCCGACCCAGCGCGGAGCTATGGCCTGCACGCGCTCGTAGGCTGAACTGGGGTGACCACTGGATCTCAACATCCAGCCCGTCGCCCAGTTACAGCTTTCTTGCTTGAAGATCTCACAGGAACACTGGAGAAAAAAGCTGTCTAAAAAAATTCTAAGAAAAATTCCTGCCAGGACCGAAGATCCTAGCAAGGCATCTAGGTCCTTACTCCTAACTAGACAGAAAAAAACTGATTTGCTGTAGCAGAGAGAGAGAGGATATACCCTCTGGGACTGCCCCTAGGGTGTGGCCAGAATGTTTTCTTTCCTGTCTAGTCCTACTCCTGTAGAGGGCAGTATAACCCGAGTTGTTATTAATCAACGAGGACTATGTCTATCAATGAGCGACAGAGAGATAATAATTTACTTCCAGTCTGGACCGGAAGGGACATCATGACATCACTCTGGTCCTCCTAGGCCAAAGAGGTGATCAAAGAGTATCTACTCTTTGATCGCCTATGGGAGCAGCCACAGAGGAAACGGTAAGCCCGAGAAACACTGCTACTTTGGAAACCATTCTGAGCGGCTCATGAGCTTTCATGAGAAAGCGGGCCACTGGCTGCATAAAATGATAATCAGGGTTATGGCTGATATCTTCAGCCAAAATCCCAGTAAAACACTTGCAAACCACTATCTATCTATATCCATCCATCTATACAGAGATATCCATCTATATATATATATATATATATATATATATATATACATACAAAGATATCCATATATATATATATATATATATATATATATATATATATATATATATTGCGGTCAGCAAGTGGTTAATAAAGGACTTTTTCAGTAAGTTTGGCAGCACAAATATAATTTTATACAATTTTCATAAAGCCCAACTCCAGTATTTAAAAAAAAGTCAACCCTGGAAGTAGGCCCCCCTTCATTGCAAAAGCTAAATGCTTGTTATGTCTAGGGGTGCAGGAATGGGAATATTTCCATTATCCCCTATTCCAACCTGAACCTGAACAGCACTAGGGTTGTCCGCTCCAACCCCAGCCACGACACTACCTGCCTGGAGTTTGCATGTTCTCCTTGTCCCTGCGTGGGTTTCCTCCAGGTGTTCCACTTTCCTCCCACAATCCAAAGACATGCTGGTAAAGACAATTTGCTCCTGTCTAAACTGACCAGAATAGGTGTATAAATAAATGTAAAGTTAGGGACCTTAGATTGTAAGCTCCTTGAAAAGAGAAACTAATGCAAATAAAAAAAAAAAATATATGTAAAGCGATGCGTAAATTGATGGCACTATACAAGTACCTGTAATAAATAAAGAACAGTACTTCAGTAGTTTTTTTTTTTTTTTCTTTCTATACATGAAGTTAGTGAAGCAAGGGGTTTCTGGCTCAGGACAGATGCAAATCTTTGAAACCAAGCCCCCTTTCAGGTCTCTAGGGTGGATGCACGCAATGTGATGATGTTGATTTGCATTCCAAAGCAGGAGGAGATGAAATTGGCTGCAAAATTGAGCAATTTAGACCCTCTCTTTTTGTTATGGAGCCCCCTGACAGTGTTCCCTGTAGCAAGCTGCTTGCTATGGGGGCACTCGTGTACTCGCTTCCATGCCGCCTCTGGGTCCATAAGACACACAGAGTGCAGCTCAGTCCTACCCTACTTACTGGCTGTGATTGACAGCAGCAGGACCCAACGAGGAGAGAGAGAGCGCCTCATGCACATCTCTGGATCGAGATTGGGCTCAGGTAAGTATAAGAGGGGGCTGGATGGGCAGCTGCATGGATTCTTTGCATTAAGGTACAAAAAAAAAAAAAAAAAAAAAAAAAAAACTTTCTGCCTTTAAAACCACTTTACTCTTGACAGGTAAAATAGCTCCTAAAACACAAATGTGTTTCACATAGGTACTGAGTGCGCTTACCTAGCGGTGCCCTTTGGCAAATAGAATGATGGCTTTTCTTGAACCTTTTACAATGTTCACTACGCTACACAAAACACTTATAGGTTTTATTTCTTGTTTTTCCAAGTGAAAAGCACTTTCCCAAACAAAGTAACCACAAAGTCATGGAAGGATAAACTGAAGGGGCTACAGATCCTCTTCGAGTGATAATATTACAATATACAGAAACGTTTCCAGACAGTATTATGGCCTGCGAGTATGGCTGCCAGGAACATGTGTCCTTCAGCTCCTCGAATGAATGAAAAGAGCAGACTGTAGAATTTATACAGCGCATTAAGGCTGCCTTCATCCAGCCAAGGCTCGCATTTATGAGACATCTACATGATGACAAGCTATGTGGTGCCAATAGTTTGTGAAGATGGTTCGTTTTTACGACTTTCTTTTAACAACAAATAATCCCTGTTCTTGGAGATCATAAAAAAGTTATAGATTACATGAGGATGAAGAGTGCATTAAGCTGTCTCATTTAATTTAGAGCTTTCACATCATATCAAGCATAATGGCTGATCAAAAAAATGGGGACATGGACTGCTCCATCTGCAGAGCAAACCATTTGAACGGATTACATTTTACGAGGAAGATGGCAATGGCAACTGGTTCAAAGAAAGTGCATATATTGGATTAAAAAAAATAATAAAAGACCTCCAGCCAAAACTACCGTACTTTCGTTTAACCACTTCCAGCCCAAGCCAATTCTGGCACTCCTCTCCTACAAGTAAAAAACATTGTTAGACAATTACTCAGAACCGCCAAACATTATATATGATTTTCTAGCAGAGACCCTAGGAAATAAAAAGTAGGTTGTTGCAACTTTTTATGTCACACGGTATTTGTGTAGTAATTTTTGGGGGAAAAAATGGATTTTTGTAAAATCTTACCGTAAAATCCTTTTCTCTTAGCTCATTGACAGACGTAGTCCTCGGTGATACAGCACCTTCGGGTTATGTTGCCTCCACAGGAGCAGGACTAGACAGGAAATTAAAAAGCTCTGGCCACACCCTAGGAGCAGTCCCAGAGGGTATATCCTCTCTCTCTCTGCCTCAGCAAATCAGTTATGTGAAAAAGCAGTCTTTAGAGATTTTAACCCAACCCAACTCAAAAAAACAGAGGGGCGGGGACTACGTCTGTCAATGAGCTAAGAGAAAAGGATTTTACGGTAAGATTTTACAAAAATCCATTTTTCTCTAGCGCTCATTGACAGACGTAGTCCTCGGTGATACAGCACCTTCGGGACGTCCCAGAGCAGTATCACAAATGAAGGGTGGGAAAATGAAAATCAAATCCCAATCTAGAAGGCTCAACCGGTGCCAACTAGAAGTTTACAATGCTCATCCTTAATGATGAGACTCAACAAAAAAGAGAAAAATTTTTTTTTTTTTTTTTCAAACAGAAAAAACCCTCGAGGTAGACCACCGGTCTCCTCAAATTGCGGCCTGCAAAACCTTGCGGCCAAATGAGGCATCCGCCGATGCCGTCACATCAATTTTATAGAATTTTGTAAAGGTATGTACCGACGACCAGGTGGCCGCCTTACATACCTGGACCACTGACGCCTGATGGCGAAAGGCCCAGGAAGTACTGAGCGCTCGAGTGGAGTGCGCCCTAACAGGGAACGGAGGACTCTGACCCTTAATAGAATAAGCCTGTACCACCGTTTGTCTAATCCATTTGGCAATGGTCGCGGCAGATGCAGGCAAACCCTTTCTGGGGCCATCCGTGATCACAAAAAGTGAATCCGTCTTACGGAAAGATTCCGTAGCTTTCAGGTATACCCTGATTGCCCGAACCACATCTAAGGAATGCAACGCATGTTCCCGATGATGCTTGGGCTGAGGACACAAGGAAGGTAGTACAATATCTTCATTCAGATGAAAATCTGAAACCACCTTAGGAAGAAAAGATGGCTTAGGATGAAGTACTACCTTATCCCTATGAATCACTAGGTATGGGGACTGGCATGATAATGCAGCCAGTTCTGACACCCTGCGAGCAGAAGTAATAGCCACCAAGAAGGCCACCTTCTGGGATAAAGTAAGCAAGGGAATCTCCCTGATGTTTTCAAAGGGAGGTTTCTGTAGAACCGACAAAACCAAATTAAGATCCCAGGGCGGTAAGGGCGCGCGGACTGGTGGAGCCAGGTGCCGCACCCCCTGGATGAAATTCCGCACCAAGGACTTGGTAGCTAAAGGCTTCTGAAAGAAGATTGCTAATGCTGAAACTTGACCCTTGATGGTGCTCAAGGCTAGCTTCTGCTCAACCCCTTGTTGCAAAAAGGCCAATATTCGAGTCACCGAATAGGTACGTGGAGGAAATCCTAAAGATTCGCACCACGCAATATAAGTCTTCCATGTGTGATAATAGACCTTGCTGGAAGTCGCTTTCCTTGCTTTAATAAGGGTAGGAATGACTGAAGTAGACAAACCTCTGTCCTTCAGTACTTGGGTCTCAATGGCCAGGCCATTAAAACCAGCGACAGTAAAGCATGATGGTAAATTGGTCCTTGAGACCACAGACACTCCCTGAGACGAAGTTCCCACGGAACGTCTGCAACTAGCATGTCCAAGTCGGCCAGGCCGGCTTGAGGAGGCCAGCCTAGAATTTCTAGGACCACTGGCGCTGATAGAATCTGAACCAGGCGTCCCTAGAGGTATCTGGCCCCGACCATCCGAGAAAGTCTGGTCGTTTTCTGTTCCCACACATTTATCAGATACCTGATTGTTATCAGGAAGGGTGATCTTTTCTGGTTGAACCTCAGGGACCGAAGTCACCCGACTAGAGGCTACTTGGCCTATCTGGTCAACCAGATCCGATTCCTGTGAGGTATAGGGACTAATCTTAGGAAAAGGTAAAGGAAAAGATCTATTCAGGGAACGGTAACTACCGCTTCCTGTAGTACTTAAATGTTGGAAGGGAAGAATCGCACCGGTAGTAGTGGTTGATGCTCGATCTAATGTCCTGAATACCGGTGAAAACGTCCCCCCACCCTCAAACCGGGTGGGGGCGCACCTTCAGGCTGTGTACTCCTTTGCTTCGGGTTTGGCTGGGTTGGTCCTCTGCTTGTCCGACCAGCCCTTCTTGAACCCTCCTGGAGGAGTCTTGCCTTTCCCGCTTGTACCAGCCGGGCGCCCTTTATGGGCGGTAAAGAAAGGTCCTCGCTTGTTGCGAGGTCCCTTAGCTTTAGCAGCCTGTGGCAAAAAAGTGCTCTTGCCCCCAGTGGCATCCTTAATGATTTCATCTAGGTTGGCCCCAAATAGACGATTCCCCTTAAAAGGGAGATTTGTCAAGGTCTTTTTGGAACCTAGGTCAGCTGACCAGCATTTTAACCACAGCACACGTCTGAGGATCACCGCTGACATAGATGCATGCCCTAATAAGGGAGTAGTGTCCAAGGCTGCGTCACAGATAAACTGTAGCCCTTGTATAATCTGTTCCATCAAATCAGATGTCTCCTGGGGAATATCTTTTCCCCTAAGGTCTTGGCGTACCATTCTCGCCCATTCCGTAAGTGTCTGGGAAACTAGACCAATAACAATTACTGGTCTAAATGCTGACCCTATCAGAGAGAAGATGGTGCGGGACTCTGCTTCCATCTTTCGATCCACCGGATCCTTAAAGGATGAAGTGTCCTCCACAGGGATAACCGTGGCTTTGTTCAGCCTGGAAATAGGTGGATCCACCACTGGTGGTACCGTCCATTTCTTAATGATGGATTCCTCAAATGGATAGCGTCTAGCAATACGCTTGGAAATAGTAAAGGTACGTTTAGAATGCTCCCATTCACCTTTAATCTGATTACCGAAACACTTGGGTACAGGAAAAACCTTCACCGTTTTGATGGGCTTATTAGTACCAAAAGGAATCTCTGTTTCAGTTGCCTCTGCCGGTAAAGCCTCAAGTTTTAAGGTTTCCTGCACTGCCACAACTAGTGCGTCCACCAATGCTTCTTCCTGAATTATAGCGGGAGAAGAAGCATCGTCCTCACTGTCTGAGGGGGCTTTACCTGAGATAACAGCCCTTGCAGAGGAACCTGCAACTGCAGTGACCATCTCTGAATCGGAGTCAGAGGTGTCAGATAGTATAGGGGTAGGCGGGGGTCGCTTCCTTGACCCCCGTCCCTCACAGGCCGCCTCCACCCGAGCCACCATAGACTCCAAAATTGCTGTAAATGACTCTACACTCTGTGCACCGGCGGGTCCCGTGGCCCCCTCCAGGGAAACAGGTGGGGGAATATGTGTGGCAGGGTCCATGATAATTCCAGTCACTTCCTGGATAATATAATTCAAAAATAAAATTTTTTTTTTTTTTTTTCAGACCCCCAGCGCCACAAAAAGCCCCTTAGTGTTACCTGCTAGGGATCCCTATCGATCGAGAGAGAGATAGACCCCCAGGCTCACCACTTGATGCTCAGAGTTTAACTGCAACAGGTTACAGCGCTGTCTTGACAAACAGGAAGTCTTTTGGCTGGCTGCCCAGGAAGAAAGGAGGCGGCTCCGCCCCTCTGCACGCCTTCCGGCGCCTCCCCTAGCTCCACGAGGTGTTTGGATCACCTCAAACATGGCCGCCCCCATGCTGGAGACACGAGGCTACGCCAAAATGGCGGCTCGTGCGATCCAGCAAAAAAAATGGCGGCGGCCTGTACTGAATAGCGGTGTGCTGCAGGGCACACAACACTCTCTCTGCATGGGGATTTGGCGTGGTTGGCGGTACCGGCCCTGGCGGACCGCATGGCCATTCGGGAGGCCTGCTAATAGCTGGAGATCTGATTAGGAAGGCAGTCTACATGTCCGTGGCTTCTGACTGGTAGGTAGCTTATTCTTATCACCGTAAGATTCCCAGAATGCCACTGATTACAATCTTTTTAACATGTATACAATTAGATTGTTAGCTCCCAAACCAAGCCTCCTGGCTTTTTGCACATAAAATCACACTCAAAGTAGGAGGATCTGTGTCATTTATAGGATAGAGAGGGACTCTATCTTACCATACAGAGAGGGGCCCGCGTTCACCACAAGACCCGTCAGGGGAAAAGGGGGAACATACTACTCACCATACCGGAACCAGGCGGGCACCAACTCCTGACAGTACCCCTCTCCACCGGGGCGGGAGGGCTGTCGACCGATATGGACGCCGTGACTCATGGTCTTTGGCGTTTCAGCGAGACGTTTAACTCGCGGGGTCAGTCCTTTAATGGGACTTTGTCGCGGCCGACCCAGCGCGGAGCTATGGCCTGCACGCGCTCGTAGGCTGAACTGGGGTGACCACCGGATCTCAACATCCAGCCCGTCGCCCAGTTCAGCTTTCTTGCTTGAAGATCTCACAGGAACACTGGAGAAAAAAAGCTGTCTAAAAAATCTTTTAAGAAAAAAATCTTGCCAGGACCTAAGATCCCAGCAAGGTATCTAGGTCCTTACTCCTAACTAGACAGAAAATAACTGATTTGCTGAGGCAGAGAGAGAGAGGATATACCCTCTGGGACTGCCCCTAGGGTGTGGCCAGAGCTTTTTAATTTCCTGTCTAGTCCTGCTCCTGTGGAGGCAACATAACCCGAAGGTGCTGTATCACCGAGGACTACGTCTGTCAATGAGCGCTAGAGAAACCCTGTTTTATGAAGAAAAAAAAAAAAACTTGTTTGCCCGATTTTGTAGAACGCGAAAGATGTTACAGAGTAAATTGAAACCTAACCAACTTAAAAACTACGCACACTCGTGGAATGGCGCCAAATTTCGGTATTTAAAATCCGAATAAGCAACACTTTACAAATTTTTACAGGTTGCAAGTTTAGAGTAACAGAGGAGGTCTTGTGCTAGAATTATTGCTCTCGCTCTAACATTCGCAGCGATACCTCACATGTGGTTTGAACACTGTTTACATATGTGGGCGCTTTTCTGTGCGAGCATGCAGGGACAGGGACGCTTTCCATTTTTTTTTTTTCCACCACACTTTCCCTTTAAATTTTTTTTTTTTCACCACTTTTATTCCTATTACAAGGAATGTACACATCCCTTGTAATAGGAATCGGGCATGACATGTCCTCTTTACAGAGAGATCTGGGGTCTCACATCTCTCCTAAAGGCTGCAAAGCCAGAGAAAAAAAAAAAAATAATTTCAGCCTTTCCAGCTGAAAACACAGCAGTGTTTACATCTGCTGGTGCCAGAAGTGACGTCATAACATTGCGCCTGGCCTCTGAGTCATAGAAATGGCCGGGGACCAACTGGTCCTCGGTCAGCTCTAAGGTAAACTTCCACTGTCGGCGGGTTCATTCTCCAGCTCACCGGACAGACGTGCAAGCCAGTAGAAAGAGCGTAAGGGAAGTGGGAGATGTCTCCTCCCACCGCCTATAAAAACAATCAAGCGGCTATGATTGTTTTTACTGTGCAGGGAATCGCCGGCAGAAAAGAATATCTGAATGAAATCTGAATGATGCCTGCAGCTGCACCCATCATTCAGCTATCACCACTCAAAATTCAGGATGTCATACAACGTCCTACGGGCGGAAAGTGGTTATAATAAAGGCGGTAAGATTTAGAGATTTCCAATGTTCTATATATTATTCACTCTATGAAGAGAATAAGGGGGGTTGAAAATGATAGTTGAATCGATGAATCGTGATCCAAACGTGAACGATTCTGCATCGATGCAGAGAACGACTGAATTGTGGTTAAACAAATGATGTCATCCCGGTCACCCCGCCTCTCCTGGGACAGCCCTGACGTTAAAAAAAAAAAAAAAAAAAAAAAAAAAAAAAAACCACTGCCAGCCCCTTTTTAAAGATACTTCCTACACTGTGTAAGCCTGTAACTACCCTATCAGCTCTGTTCTTTCCGGCCACTTTCCCTCCGAGTGTAGCTTTAGACTGGGGGAGGAGAGCAGTCATGTGACTGGCTGTGAAAGATTGGAGAGCGGTCACGTAACCGGCCGTAAAGAATGGAGCTAATAAGATAGTTACAGGCATCTGTTTACAATGACACAGACACAGTGTAGGAAGAATCTATGAAATTAGTCTGGCAGTGATTTTTTTTTAAACTTTAGAGTACACTGGCAGGGCTGTCCAAGGAGACTGGGGTTCTCCTGGGAGTGCAGGCGGGCTGCGCAATCTAAAAGGGGGCTGTATAATGAAAAGGGCTGTGTAATGTGCAGAGGGAGGGTATGAAAATGTAAAGGGGGTGCTACGTAACGCATGGGGGGCTGCGTAATATAAACAGGGTCTGTGTAATGTGCTGGGGGGCTGTGGAATATAAAGGGGGCTGTTTAATATACAGAGGGTCTGCGTAATGTGAATAGGGCTGCGCAATGAAAAGGTCTGTGTAATGTGCAGAGGGAGGGTATGCAATGTAAAGGGGGTGCTACGCAATGCATAGGAGGGCTGCGTTATATAAAGGGGTCTGTGTAATGTGCAGGGGGGTGGTGTAATGTAAAGGTGGCTATTTAATTTGCAGGGGGTCTGCGTAATGTAAAGGGGGCTGCGTAAAGGGAGATGTGCCATTTAGCATTTACGGTTATAAATAAATACTGTTTTTGTCTGCTGTGTTCAGATATTGAGATGTTTATTAATGTATTTTTTTTTAAAGCTTTAAAGTGGTTGTAAAGGTAAAAGCTTTTTTACCTTAATGTATTCTCCTCAGTAAGGTAAAAAAAACCTTTTAAGTGCAGCTCCCCTCCCCCCCCCTCCCCCCTCAACACTTACTTAAGCCGATCATGGTCCAGCGTGTGACGGTGGCGGGTATCAGACCCCTGGCCTTCTCGTCCACCTTCTCATTGACCAAAGACCAGGCAATACCACACCCTGCCGTCACTTGCGTAACAATGCCACTCTCAGCTGCACCCAGCACACAGATTGTCCAACTTGCGGGACCACAATCTGAATGCCAGCAGATTGAGAGCGATTGTCACCGGGTTAAACGATTAACCCTTTCTCTGCCACCACCTCTACGTTTATCATGAGCCCAGAGGACGCTCGTAATTTTAGAAATATCAATTATGACCTTAGAATAATCGTCCGTAACACGCCCTGTCACATGCAGACAGGAATCTCGGAAGGATTTATCCTAACAGTAGCGCTCTTTCAGGAGACAGGTTCTTTTGGGTCAGTTTGTGTTTAAGAGCTTAGAGACAAAGTTAACACTTTTCAAAATAAGGTTTAATTATAAGAAAGGTTAAAATTGGTGCGAATAAAAATATTTACAGAAAAATGGGTTACAAAGAAATAGAGACACAATACAGCAATTTAGAAAAATGAAGGTAAAGAGTTAATATACTTGCATTTAAAAATGTCCTGGTATTATCTTAGTTTCAGAAGCTGAACATTCGATCGGCCTTCTCTTAAAGCGATGTTATTGCTTGGATGGTAGAATGAAGACTGAACTCTCTATCAGTTCCTGTCCTTTTCTCTGACAGAAGAAGGAGCGGTGACGGACACCCCTGACCAATTACAACAGAATGGCAACAGGGCTGTCCAGTGGTTTATGACTATTCCAAATGCACTTTTGTGGACAGAGTCATACCACTCCTAATATCTTGAAATATGTAACGGTTACATGCTTGAAACTGATATTTTATTGTCCGGCCGTGAATGTACCGTCTCCAGACACTAAACATGGGTTATCTCGGAATAACCTTTGACCTGTAAAGGCATCTGATCGCTAGCTTGTCTTTCCTAGGGATGAAGGTGTTCATGTTTGATCTTAATTCGATCGGTATTTTATGTGGCATCCAAATAAATGGATTTTTGTAAAATCTTACCGTAAAATCCTTTTCTCTTAAGCTCATTGACAGACGCAGTCCTCTTGATTAATATCAAATTGGGTTATGCTGCCCTCTACAGGAGTAGGACTAGGCAGAAGGAAAAACGTTCTGGCCACACCTTAGGGGCAGTCCCAGAGGGTATATCCTCTCTCTCTCTGCTACAGGATGTTAGTTATGTCACAAAGCAGTGTCAGAGAATTTAACCCAACCTAACTCAAAAATAGAGGGGCGGGTACTGCGTCTGTCAATGAGCTTAAGAGAAAAGGATTTTACGGTAAGATTTTACAAAAATCCATTTTTCTCTGTCGCTCATTGACAGACGCAGTCCTCTTGATTAATATCAAATTGGGACGTCCCAAAGCAGTGCCACAAATGAGGGGTGGGATAACAGAAATCAAAATGTAAATCCAGAAGGCCCAACCGGTGCCGACTAGAAGTCTTAAAGGCTCATCAAACCAAAGGATGAAACTCAACTGAAAACCCAACAGAAAAAAACCCTCGAGGTAGACCAACGGTCTCCTCAAATTGCGGCCTGCAAAACCTTGCGGCCAAAAGAGGCATCCGCCGATGCCAACACATCAACTTTATAAAATTTTGTAAAGGTATGAACCGACGACCAGGTAGCCGCCTTGCAAACCTGGACCACTGACGCCTGATGGCGGAAGGCCCAGGAAGCACTAAGCGCGAGTGAAGTGCGCCTTAACAGGGAACGGAGGATTCCGACCCTTAATAGAATAAGCCTGTACCACCGTCTGTCTGATCCATTTGGAGATAGTCGCGGCAGATGTAGGCAACCCCTTTTTGGGGCCATCCGTGATCACAAAAAGTGAATCCGTCTTACGAAACTAGTCCGTCGTTTTCAAGTATACCCTGATTGCCCGAACCACATCCAAGGAATGTAACGCAAACTCCCGAGGATGACTGGGCTTAGGACACAGGGAAGGTAACACAATATCTTCATTCAGATGAAACTCTGAAACCACTTTAGGAAGGAAGGATGGATTCAGACGAAGAACCACCTTATCCCTATGAACCACCAGATATGGGGAACGACAAGATAATGCGGCCAGTTCTGACACCCTGCTTGCAGAAGTGATGGCCACCAAGAAGGCCACCTTCTGGGATAACGTAAGCAAGGGAATCTCCCTAATATTTTCAAAGGGAGGTTTCTGAAGAACCGACAACACCAAATTAAGATCCCAGGGCGGTAAAGGCGCGCGCACTGGCGGAGCCAGGTGCCGCACCCCCTGGAAGAAATTCCGCACCAAGGAATGAGTAGCCAAAGGCTTCTGAAAGAAGATTGCTAATGCTGAAACCTGACCCTTGATAGTACTCAAGGCCAGCTTCTGCTCAACCCCCTGTTGCAGAAAAGCCAAGATTCGGGTCACCGAATAGGCACGTGGAGGAAATCCAAGGGATTCACACCACGCGATATAAGACTTCCATGTGCGATGATAGGTTTTGCTGGAAGTCGTATTCCTTGCTTTAATTAGAGTAGGAATAACTGAAGTTGACAATCCCTTGTCCTTCAGCACCTGGGTCTCAATAGCCAGGCCGTTAAAACCAGCGATCGTAAAGCAGGATGGAAGATCGGTCCCTGAGCCAGCAGATCCTCCCTGAGAGGAAGTCGCCAAGGAGCGCCCGTGACCAGCCTGACCAGGTCGGCGTACCAGGCCCGACGAGGTCAGTCCGGAGCTACCAGGATAACTGGAATTCCCTCCACCTCTATCCTGCGAAGAAGTTTCGGCAGCAACTTGAGAAGAGGGAAGGCATACGGTAGCTGATACTGTCCCCACGGGGCGACCAGCGCGTCTGCTGCGTCCGCTCGAGGATCTCGGGAGCTGGCTACAAACCTCCGCACCTTTCTGTTCAGCCGAGCTGCCAACAGATCCACCTCCGGGGTGCCCCAATGAATACCTCTGGATGAAGAGGCCATACCCCTTGATCCAGAATCTGATGGCTGAGATAATCTGCCTGCCGATTTTCCACCCCCGGAGTGAATACCGCGGAGAGAGCCGGAACAAACCGTTCCGCCCAACGAAGAATGCTGGCCACTTAAATGGCCGCCAGGACACTCTAGGTGCCCCCTTGGTGATTGACATAAGCCTCGGCCGTGGCATTGTCCAGCTGGATCCGAACCGGGCTGCCCTGGAGCTGCTCGGTCCAGTAAATCAGACAAAGTCTGATCGCTCTCAGTTCCAATACATTTATCGGTAACCTGGATTCTATCGGAAGAAATGACTTCCCCTGGCTGAGCATCGGAGACCGAAGCCACCAGACCAGAGACTCCCTGGTCCGCTCGCTCAACCGGATCCGATTGTCCAGAGAATCGGGATTCCGATTCCATTTGAAAAGAATCTCCTTTTGGAGAATTCGGGTATGAGACTGGGCATACGGTACTGCCTCTAAGAAGGCTACCATCAGTCCCAGGATCCTCATGCAAGCCCGAAGGGAAGGCCAGTTGACCGACAGCAACATCCGAATCGTTCACTGAATCTTCCGGAGCTTCTCCGTAAGGAGACACACCCTTGCCAAGGATGTCTCCAAAGTTAGGCCCAGATAGTTCAATCTCCTGGTGGGAACTAGGAATGATCTTTGGGAAAAGTGAAGAAAACGCTGATGTCCTGTGAAGCTGTCTCTGGACGCCAGGAAATCCCCCTGATGCAGGAAGGCCACCCCTGTTCAGATGAACTACCATTTGGAATTCTTGCACGCGGACAAAATGATTGAGTGCTCTTAAGTCCAGAATTGGACGCACCTTGCCCTCCTTTCTGGGTATTGTGAATAGGTTCGAATAGAACCCCTGAAAATGTTCTGCTCAAGTAACGGGAACTACCACTCCTTGTTGCATCAAGTCCATTACTGCCCCCCGCAAAGCTTTTAAGCGATCCGGGGATAGTCGAATGTTGGAAGGGAAGAATCGCACCGGTAGAAGTGATCGAAACTCGATCTTGTATCCCGACCGTATGACCCCGCGAACCCCTTTGTCCGGGATTCTGGAAAGCCATGGATCCGGAAACCGGTGAAGACGTCCCCCCACCCCAGAGATGGGTGGGGGCGCACCTTCAGGCTGTATTGGTCTTATCTTCAGGTTTGGCTGAGCCGGACTTTTGTTTACCCGACCAGCGCCCTTTGAAACCCCCTGAAGGGGCTTTGGAGGGCTTCCCCTTATCGCCCGCCCCAGCGAAACGAACAAACTTTTTATGAGTGGAAAAGGAAGGTCCTCGCCTGTTACGAGGTCCTTTACCCTTAGCAGTCTGTGGCAAAAAAGTGCTCTTGCCCCCAGTGAGATCCTTTATAATCTCATCCAAGGTGGCCCCAAACAGGCGATCCCCTTGAAAAGGGAGATTAGCCAAAGCTTTTTTGGAACCTTGATCCGCCGACCAGCACTTTAACCACAACACGCGTCTGAGGACCACAGCTGAAACCGGTGCACGCCCTAACAAGGGAGTGGCATCCAGGGCGGCGTCACAGATGAACTGTAGCCCTTGTATAATCTGCTCCAGCAAATCTGATACTGCCGGGGGGATACTTCTCCCCTTTAAGTCACGGCGTAACAATTTGGTCCATTATGTCAATGTTTATGAAACTAAACCAATGGCAACCACTGGCCTAAAAGGTTGACCCTATCAGGGAAAAAATGGAGCGGGATTCCGCTTCCACTTTTCGATCCACCGGATCCCTAAAGGACGGAGCGTCCTCCAACGGGATAACAGTGGCTTTATTTAGTCTGGAAATCGGTCCACCACTGGTGGTACCATCCATTTTTTGAGGGATTCCTCAAATGGATAGCGCCTAGCAATGCGTTTGGAAATAGCAGGGGTTCGTTTCGGACGACCCCATTCTTCTTTAATTAGATTACCAAAACATTTGGGCAAGGGAAAAACCTTCGCCATTTTGGTAGGCTTGCTAGTAACAAAAGGAATTTCAGTGTCAGCTACCTCTGCCGGTATAACCTCAAGACTTAAGGTTTCCCGGACAGACATAACTAGTTATAAAAAGGGGGTAAGAGAACCAGCGCTATGGATAAGAACTGCCAGGCAGTGAAATAAAAGGTTGCAGCCACCAACCGACCCCTAAGGAACTTAGGGGCAGAAATGTAGTGCGAGGGTGAAAAGGTTGGAAACGGCGCTACCCAACGCATGTGCAAAGATGCGAGTGAAGAGGAGAAAGTGCTCAGTGCGTGCAAAATAGTGCAAGTGTGCCACATATAAAATATTGTGCCTGTGAAAATTAGTGATTTTTTCACAGGCACAATATTTTATATGTGGCACACTTGCACTATTTTGCATGCACTGAGCACTTTCTCCTCTTCACTCGCATCTTTGCACATGCGTTAGGTAGCGCTGTTTCCAACCTTTTCACCCTCGCACTACAGACATAACTAGTGCGTCCACCAACGCTTCTTCTTGCGCTGTGGCGGAGGCAGAAACGTCCTCCTCACTGTCTGAGGAGACCGTACCCGAAACAGCAGCCCCAGAAGAGGGACCTGCAGCTGCAGTGACAAGCTCAGAATCCATATCTGAAGTGTCAGATGAAATAGGGGTAGGCGGGGGGTCGCTTTCTTGCCCCCCGTCCCTGACAGGCCACCTCCACCCGGGATACCAAAGACTCCAAAACTGCTGATAATGCATCAATCATAAGTGGGGCACTGGAGGGTCCTGCGGCCACCTCGAGGGGATCAGGTGGGGATACATGTGTGGCAGGGTCCATGATTATTCCAAGACACTTGCCAGCAAACAAAAAAAAAAATTGCCAAGAAAATTTTTATTTTTTTTTTGTAATCCCCCAGCGCAACAGCGCCCCTCAGTGTTACCTGCTTCGAGACCCCACAGAGAGAGAGAGAGAGAGACCCCAAGGGCTCACCACCTGATGCACAGAAGCTTCTACCAAACTGCTCTCAGCGCTGTCCCTTACAGACAGGAAGTCTTTTGGATCGTTTTCCCGGGTAAAGGAGGCGGCTCCGCCCCTTTACACTCCTTCCGGCGCCTCCCCTGCTACTCCTCGAGGTAGCTGGTCATCTCCAAAATGGCCGCCCCCATGCCGGAGACACGAGGCTACGCCAAGATGGCGACCTGCGGGAGAATGGCGGCGGCCCCTGTGGAAAGATGGCAGCGGCCTGCTACATCGTGTGGCCTGCGGAAGGCAGGCATCGGCCTGAGGGAGGTGTGCGGCCTGCGGGAGGATGGTGGCGGCAGATGGCGGTAGTCCAGGCAACTGCAACCTTATGTATAAGGTAGGATCATATCACCCTCTTACATGGCCATCCTAACAGTAATGCCAGCCACTGACTTCAGTCATCTTTACAGTGCCTTTCCGATAGTCAGCTCCCAAACCAAGCCTCCTGGTTCCTATTCACCAAATCACACTCAAGAGGGAGATCTGTGACACATGCTATAGGATAGAGGAGGGACCCAGGATCAAAAGGGTCCAACCATCCATAGAGGGGCCTGTGTCTATTCCCAAAACCCGACAGGGGAGAGGGGGAACATACTACTTACCATACCGGAACCGGCAGGCACCCCCTCCTGACAGAACCCCTCTCCACCGAGGTGGGGGGGCTGTCGACCAATACGGACGCCGCGACTCAGTTTCCAACTGGTCGTCGGCGTCCCGGCGAGACGTTTAACTCGCAGGGTCAGTCCCCGTCCAGTGGGACTATGTCGCGGCTGACCCAGCGCGGAGCTAGGGCCTGCACACGCTCGTAGGCTGACTGGGGTGACCACTGGATCTCAACATCCAGCCCGTTGCCCAGCTCCAGCATAATTGCTTGAAGATCTCACAGGAACAACTGGAGAGAAAAGCTGCCTAACAAAAAATTTTTCTAAAAAAAAATCTTGCCAGGACCAAAGATCCCAGCAAGGAACTTAGGTCCTTACTCCTGACTAGACAGAAAAAAACTAACATCCTGTAGCAGAGAGAGGGAGGATATACCCTCTGGGACTGCCCCCAAGGTGTGGCCAGAACGTTTTTCCTTCTGCCTAGTCCTACTCCTGTAGAGGGCAGCATAATCCAATTTGATATTAATCAAGAGGACTGCGTCTGTCAATGAGCGACAGAGAAATCTACTTTTTGTCAATGTGTTGTTTGGGTGAAAAGGTATGATTTGAGCATGGATTGTGAGATGTAAATTAACAATTTGGCTTGGGGAATTTAAAAAGGCAGCTTCACTGGACATCTGCTCAGGCCCCATGCTGTTCTCGGAGACCCAACTCCTGCTAGAAGGGCTGATAAGACTTTACAACCTGCCTGTCAGGATGTGTTTTGAGATAAGGCACTCTTTTGAGGCCTTGCATACTAATGCCAAAGGGAAGGTGGGGGCTGCTTTGAGTGAGAGAGAGAGGGGGGAAGGAAATATCTCTGCGGAGTACACATCTGCTGCTACAGCTTAAACTGGAATGCTGCCTGTGTCACTGAACAAGATGGCTGCCCGTGGGGACAAGATGGTTGCTCGCGACAGCTTTTAGGGTACTCCGGGCACGACATCATTACACAGCGCTGTGCACGTCTGCAGCAGCTCTTCTGCCCTCTCCCAGCTCTCACAGGCTTGGCTGAAAGCAGCAAAAGACACTTGCTCTTGCTGCTGTCAATCAAAACCTGTAAGCAGAGAGCGGGGCTGAGCTGGGCTGTGTAACTGAATAGGGAGCCCGCACGAGTGTCCCCTAAGGAAGGTGGCTATGTTTGAGGGTATTTGGCCAGGGGACAGGAGCTCTGGTGAGGGACCCAAGAGGAGGATCAGGGCTGCTCTTTGCAAAACCATTACACAGAGCAGTTAAGTATGACATGTTTATTATTTTAATAAAAAAAAAAAAATATGGGAGGCTTTACAAATCACTTTAAATTACTTTTATACATACTGGTTAATTGAAATAATAAAGACGATTTCCCTTGTATTGTAACTATACTATCTCGTTCCGCGAACTGTTGACCCTACATATAGTAGATCTCGTGTAATATAATAATAATTTTATTTTTCTTTACATCTCTATTAGCATATATCTCAATACTGTTACATATTCCTTGTCAAGTGGTGTGGTTTATACTTTGATTGTTTTCTATTTTAGATTTCAATTGAATTTTTTTTTTTTTTTTTTATTAAGATTTAGTCGTTTTGTAGTCAACACTTCAAGTAGAAACACAATCTCTCAATTATTAAGATCAATACCAATGGTTGCTCTTTCTCTTGATTTCAAAGATTGTGAAACCAACCTATACTGTATGTACTCATTTATTTTCCTGACAATCCATACAGATATATGGCGCCAGATAAAGACCAGGAGAGAGGAGGGGGGAAAAAATAATAAAAATAGGATAGAGAATTGCTTAACTGGAATGAATGAGGTTTGACAAGAAAGGTAAATATTTAAAGTGTATATGTCGGATAGAAATCTTTATTATCTACATATGTTAAATCAAGTCATTTTACAGCCCACTGAATCTCCCAAGAATGTCGCAATTCTCGTCTATTTTCTGTCTTTCATTTTTCTTCAGGGAGAAGTGTTAAGAAAATACTTTGTAGCAGGGGAAATTTGAGGCCAACAAAGCTGAACTTTATTGGAAAAGTGATGTCAAAGATCTGCCAACAATGCAAGCAGATCCTTAAATAGAGAGGTGCCAGGTAGGGTGGTGAGGATAAGACCCTATAAAAAGGTTAAAAATGTAAAATGATTTTTCATAGGTATAAATCCCACATTTACATAGTACTGGTGTATTCCCTTAACTACACAAAATAAACACAATCACTTTCAAAAGTCCCTCAGCCAGACAGAGCTCAGAGTTTAAAACTCCTTCCACACCACAATCAGTGGTGGTGAAAACTAACTTTACCGATCCCGTTTTTTTCTGAGCTTTAGAAGAACATCAGATCAGTCAGGGGGACCCTGCAATCATGAGTAAATAACAATTTTACATTTCTTAAAGGAGAAGTACAACCAAAGCTTGTTTGTACTTCTCCTGTGGATCACAGGCGTTCAGTTCATTCTGCACTCCTGTGAACCGTTTTCAGCAGCCAGCGGGCTGAAGTTAGTTGTCTGCTGACATCACAGAGCCGGTCCAGACTCAGGGGAACATGGAGTCGGGATCCGCCCATATGCCTGGACCAGCACCCGGTTCAGCCACTCAACAAGCCACTGAGATCCTGAGCCAGCCACTCTTGTCCCTCCACAGCCCAGCGCTCCAGTGAGAGTCAGCAGCTCTCTGCTCTGGAATGTGTGAGAACTGTGTTAGATAGCTCAGTTCTCAGTCCTAAAGCCGGTGAGGGACAGATGCTGCATCCAGCTAGGCAAGTATGATCCTGGAAAAAAAACATAACCCCATACTTCTCTTTTAAACATGTAACTTCTTGCCTCTTCGGCACCTGACACCTTCTCCAAACTATGAGCATTTAAACCACCCCCACATTTAAACCACAATAACTAGGACTAATTTGCGAATTTAAATAATTTTTATGTATTTTTAAGACAGAGATTTTAAATGTATGTTTTATGAAAATAATACTCTGCTGTTTTTAAATATAAACTGACAAATCTGCAAATATATGTATTTCTTTTAACAATATTTCTATTTTTATTAACGTAATGTTATTTTTAATATTAGTTTCAAAGCAACTGTACTTGACAGCTACACTATTAAATAGATGGCACAGTAGATGAACACTACACACATCTGAAAAGGTAGCCACAATGGCTAAAGGTTCTCAAAAGGAGGGTGTTTATTACGTACCCCAGCATGGGGCACTATGCTGGATATTTTTAATAAAACAGATTTTAGTCAAGAAGGACCTAAAGTACAACTAAAGGGAAAACTTTTTTTTTACATTTTGGATAGATAAAGGGAGTGTTAAATCCCCCTTTCACATCGGAGTCCCATTGGGGAGATTTCCCTTCACCTCCCGTTCCACAGCCAAACAGAAAGGGAGAGGAAATCCCTGCAAATTAAGGAAATTCCTTGGAGACCCCCAGGTCACCAGAACGAGTGTCACTATTGGAAGATTTCCCTTCTATTACTTTTCTGGGGACAACCCAAAATCTCCACTCCATCCAAAGCTAAAAAAAAAAAAAAAAACAAAAAAAAAAAAAAAATGAAGAAAAAAAAAAGTTTTGCCTTTATTTGCCTTTAGGTATACAAATTGATGGCACACCAGGGGTCCCAGCTACAGGGGGCACCATAGTGAGTCAGATAGGGCTCAAATTCTTGCACAGAGAAACTAGAACTTCATTATAGGAAGCAAGAGCACAGCTATAATCTTTCAGTGTCCTGATGCCCTTTCACTCTTGCGCTCCAAAAGGTTTTACCCCACCTCATTACCAGACCATTTTTTGCTATTAAGCACTGTGCTACTTTAAAGTTGAACTGCACTGCGCCTGAGTACCAAAAAAACAAAAAAGATATACAATTAATTTGCAAAGCCAACTGCTCCATATCCATTTAGGTCTCCATGCTTTATTTAGCCAGAGAAATAATTTTCAAAAACACCCCCTGGCATTTCTGGCAGTGGCCATCTTGAGTAAAGGGCAGGTAATTAATGTAGCATTTACTTCCTGAAATCCATCTGGTCTTAGCTCAGGCATGGTCTGAGCGGAGAACCCTCCCTCCCCTCCTGAAGACTCCTGGGACATGTGACATAATTTGCCTAGGCATGGAAAACAGAAAGTAACTGAAGAAACGCAGAAAAAAAAGTAAATATGATATAGTTATACTGCTAGCAGCATAGGGATTAGAAATAGTCCATGTTGATTGAGAGTGTGAAAGTCTGCTTTAACCACTTAAGCCCCGGAGGATTTGGCTGCTAAAGGACCAGGGTTTTTTTTGCGATTTTTTACTGCGTGATTTTAACGGACAATTGCGCGGTCGTGCAACACTGTACCTAAACGAATTTGATGTCCTTTTTTTCCCACAAACAGAGCTTTCTTTTGGTGGTATTTGATCACCTGTGCGATTTTTTGATCACGCGCTATAAACAAAAAAAGAGCGTAAATTCTGCAAAAATAACAATATTTTTCACATTTTTTTATATGAAATTCCCCAAAAAAAAAAAGTAAAAATCAAAATTTTTTAACATTTTTCGGCCAGTTTGTTTTATGCTACCTATGTTTGGTAAAAAAAAAATCGCAAAAAGCGTATTTTGATTGGTTTGTGCAAAAGTTATCGCGTTTACTAACAAAGGGAAAGATTTTTGTCATTTTTGGTGTTTTTTTTTTTAACGCGTAATGGCGGCGATCTGCGATTTTTTTTCGGTACTGCGACATTGCGGCGGACAGATCGGACCCTTGACTGACATTTTTGACACTTTTGGGGTTACCAGTGACATTACTGCAGTAATCAGTGCTATACATATGCACTGTTACTGCAAAAATGACACTGGCAGGGAAGGGGTTAACTTTATTGGACAGGGAGGGGTTAAGTGTGTCCTAGGGGCGTGATTCTAACTGTGTAGGGACATTCCTATTGGTGTAAAAGCAAAGATCAACCGTTCTACATAGTAGAACGGACAGATCTTCACTTTTACACAGGGAGAACTGACAGGCAGCTTGTTTACACAAGCTGCTCTGTCTTTCTCCCTTCACAGGAGCGATCGCAGTGTGACTGGCGGACATCGAGTCCGCCGGTCACACGCACTGACTTGCCTGTGAACGAGCCGCGGCGGGCGCGCGCCTCGGCGGGCGCGCGCCCGCCCGCGATAGGCTCGCAAGTCAGTGACAGGCGAGTGACGTACCGATACGTCACTCTGCCTGGCCGGGGCTGACCGCCGCAGTATATAGTCGTGCGGCGGTCGGCAACCGGTTAATGGGTAATTGCGCAGTAATGCAAGACTGTACCCCAAAAAAATATGTATTGCTTTTGCACACAATTTGAGCTTTTCTCTTTTAATGGTATTTTTTTTTATTATATAAATATAAAATAAAAAACAAAAAAATAAAAATAAAAAACATGTTGTTTTCTACTTTGTTAAAAAACCTACCCCATGAAAAAAAAAAAAAAAAAAAAATCAATCCTCAAATTAATGCCAAAATTCGTTGCTACATACATGTTTTGGTAAAATAAAAAATCCCAATAAGTGTATATTATTTGGTTTGTGTGCAAGCTATAGGGTCTACAAACTATGGTTTCTATATATTGGAATTTATACAGCTATAGACTAACTAGTAATGGCGGTGATCAGTGACTTATAGTGGAATTGTGATAGTGTAGCGGGCAATCTGGCGCTAATGGACAATGGCTGGGAGGGACAGAGACGTCGCTAGTGAACTAAAACAGTGATCAATGATTATACTGTACTTATGAAGCTGGCTGGGAAGGGATTAAAGCGGTTGTAAACCCTATAAAAAAAAAAAATAAAAAAAAAAAACCTGCAAGACAAAGGCATAATGAGCTAGTATGCATCGCATACTAGCCCATTATGTGTAACTTACCTTAAAACGAAGCCCCGACACGGATCCCCGGACATCGATGCGGGCGCTGCCATGATCCCTCGTCGTCTCTTCCGGGTTCGGCGGCTCCGGCGCGCTGATTGGCCGGAAGAGGCGGCTCCGGCGCGCTGATTGGCCGGAGCCGCGATGACGTCACTCCTGCGCATGCGCGCGGGAGTGAATTCTCCGGCAAGCTCCCGGCAAGTTAATTGAAGGTCCCCCCGGACCTTCAGAGCGCATGCGCCGCTCGCGCGAGCGAGCGGCTGCATGCACTGTAAATATCTCCTAAACCGTGCCGGTTTAGGAGATATTATTTGTACCTACAGGTAAGCCTTATTTATAGGCTTACCTGTAGGTAAAAGTGAAAAAAGCGGGATACAGTATCCCGCTTTAACATCAAGGGGAAATCAAGGGGTTAACTGTGTGCCTAACACGTATAATATGTGTGCTGTTTTTATGTACAGATCTGGCTTCTCTCCCCCCCCCCCCCCCCCGCCCACTTTTCAAAGAGAGGAAACAGCCAGATCACTGTTCCGTGTGTTTGTAAACACAGAACTCTGTGCTGTGATTGCAAACAGCCAACAGAACAGCAGTTTTCAGCCGAAATCATTGGCTGAAACTTGCTGACAAACCTGTTCTATGTCCAATCACAGCATGGGTCAGCAGGGGGCAAACGTGCCCCCAAATTGGAAAGAAAGCCGGGAAATGTACGTGAATGTGCCTGTACTCGCCGCCAGCTCGCAGTATATTTACTGTGAGTGGGTCAGGAAGTGGTTAATACGCATAGTGGAGACGGATATGTACCAAACGTTATCTTTTCTAGGGAAATAGAAGTGACCTTCATGCTGTCTGGCAGCGAGTGTGAATCACAAGACTGGCTTATAAAAATGGCAAAAGGCTCAACAGGTCCGTATACTGCAATGTACTTGTATTTTATATTTCTCAAAGAAGAGTTTGAATTTTACTGAAGTTAAAATTAATTTATAGGGCTGAACACAGTTTGAGTGATTTCCTGCAACAATCCGATTTTTAGATATACAGCACATGTGAAATAGATTGATTTAGGTCACAATTTTATTAACGTGTATTACGGTTTTGAAAACCTTGTCCTCCCACATTGCAATGTAAATGGGCCGCCATCTCAGCTCCTTACATATGCAGACTCTGGTAGACTTGCATTGATGTAAGAAGATCAGGTAGCAGATAGAATCGGATTTTAATTAGGGATCGATCGATTTTTGGCAAAGCCGATATATCGAGGGCCGATTTGCACTTTCCCCAATATATCGGAATCAGCCCCTGAGGTTACCAATATTGCCAATATTTTGGGAAAGTGCTGTACCGGAGTGATGCCTGCAGTTAAAGGCATCAACCCGGTACCAGCGTCCATAGCCGATGGTCGGCTGTCTTGTAATGACAACCGATGCGGCTAAGAAGCTACTCGGCTGTCATTACAAGGAGCGGGAGGGGACGTCCCCCGCTTCCGCGGCTCGCCTGGGTCTCCCGTCCCACTGGGAGACCCGGGCAACCAGCCTGCATGGCCGCTGAAGACCCGATCAAAGCCGCATTCGGCTCTGATCGGGTCTCCGTGTAAAAACCCGGAAGTGATGTCATGACATCACTTCCGGGTACTCGGCACCAAATTTAAAAAAAACGACAGCATTCAAAAGAGCCAAAATTGGCGTTTTGAATGCTTTTAAGTGCAGAGGTGGGGTTTGGGGTCTTTTAGACCCCCAGATCGCTCCACAATAGTACCTGTCAAAAAAAAAAAAAAATATCGGTATCGGCAATAAAAAAAACAATATTGGTCGATCACTAATTTTAATTAGCTAACAACCACCTTATAATTTGCTTGAAGTGTGAATTTTACAAACAATTTCTCTTTAATACCTGTAACCCTAAAACCAGCATCTCTTTTGGGCAGGGAATGGTGCTAGTGGTCTATATACTGAATAAAATATGGTAATTGGAACTATGTGAAAGGATAAAATAAATACATGAAGTGCTCAGGGTTTTTTATTTTTGAATGGCTGCACGGCTTAATCTCCCTGATGCAGCTCTGGTAAGCTGAGGTCAGAGCTCAATTTTTATAACCTTGGAAGCTCCAACACAACATTCCTGCACCGGGGTTCGAGGAAAGGTTACACCAAGCGTCTGGTGAGCCTGCAGTACAGGTGTAGGGATCCCATTACGCTCCGACGAACAGGAACCCGACACAGTCAACCACCTGAGACTAACGATTTTTTTTTCCCTTCACCTCTCATTGTCAAAGTATCAGGTTGTGCTGAGAAACAGAAATAGTCCAATATAAATACGGTTTGTCAAAATCTTCAGGGTGATGGTATGGGGAGCTGGAGGCACCTCCGTTTAAAGCAGACAATTCTGGGAATAAATGACCTCACTAGATGATTAAACCACAGAACCTAGAAGGTCATTATAGAAGTCCAGACACACAGGATGAGGTGACGTGGTAAAGGTTACTGCCTATATTTTACAAGAATGGAAAGATAGCTTACTATGGGGACCAGACTCAATGGCAAAAAATAAAACCGCGATGACTCTTATAACTTGAAACGTGTACAGGCAGGGTGCTTTTTGGCTCAATAACAAAAAAAAGCTAATCGGAAACTGCAACCATTTGGGGCAAATTACTAATATGAACTCAGAAAAGGATTACTAGTGCCAAATTTACGCAGCAATCATTTCGGCAGAAAAAAAAAGTTTTGATTTACTGTAAAATACATTTCTATTAACCACATTAAGACTGCCCGCCGCAGATTTACTGCGGCAGGCAGCCTCTCCTGCGTGAACTGACATAGCCCTACGTCGGTCGCGTGCGTGGTGCTGGGGGAGGTTGAGTGCGCACCGCCGGTGGCACGCACACGCCCCCACTAGGAGGCAGGGATGCAGATGCACAGGGCCAGTGACCGCATTCACTCCCCGCTGAGAGAGGACAACGGTCAGCTATTGTAAAACACAGCTGACTGTTGTTCTCTCTGAAATGATCACAGAGTGCCTGTGATCCTTCTATATAGGATCACATATGTCTATGATCATTTCACAAGTCCCTCCCCCCCACAGTTAGTAAACACGGGGATGCAGATGCACAGGGCCGGCGACCACGCTCGCTCCCCACTGAGAGAGAAGGACGCTCTCAGCTATTGTAAACACAGCTGACCGGTCTCTCTGAAATGATCACAGAGCGCCTGTGATCCTTCTATATAGGATCACAGGTCTCTATGATCATTTCACAAGTCCATCCCCCCACAGTTAGTAAACACTCCCCTAGGCTCACACTTAACCCCTTGATCGCCCCTAGGTTAACCCCTTCACTACCAGTGTCATTATTACAGTAACAGTGCATATTTTTAGCACTGATTACTGTAGTAATGTCACTGGTCCCCCCAAAAAGTGTAAAAAATGTCAGTCAGGGTTTTGATCTGTCCGCTGCAATGTCGCAGTCCCGCAAAATTTTAAAAAAAAAAAAAAAAAAAAAAAAAAAAAAAAAAAATCGCTGATCGCCGCCATTACTAGTAAAAAAAAATAAAAATGACAAATCTTTCCTCTAGTTTGTAGATGCGATAACTTTTGCGACAACCAATCAAAACACACTTGTGATTTTTTTTTTTTTTTACTAAAAATATGTAGCAGAATAAAAATTGGCCTAAAAGGATGAACATTTGTTATAATTTTTTTTTTTTTGGGAATGTTAAACAGAAAATTAAAAATACTTTTTTTTTTCAGAAATTAAGATTTTTTTGTTCATAGTGCAAAAAGTAAAAAAACGCACAGTTGATCAAATACCACCAAAAGAAAGCTCCATTTGTGGGGGAAAAAAAGGACATCAATTTTATTTCAGTACAGCGTCGCACGACCACGCAATTTTCCGTTAAAATAACGCAGTGCCGAATCGCAAAAAAAAAGGCCTGGCAATTAAGGGGGCAAATCCTTCTGGGCCAGAACTGGTAAGGAAATAAAATTCTGAAACACTCGGGTTATGCTGTGTATAGGTGATTGGATACTGGTACACAAAGCTGTAAGACAGCCAGGTATAACCCCTCCCAGTCCCAGCATGCTTCAGTTTTGTGGAAAAACAATATTAGGAGTGGCTCATAAGAACAGAGCGGTGAGACCCCTGTCCCTTAAAGTGGGTGTAAACCTCAGACATGAGATTTGGGACGTGTACTTGTCTCAAACCAGAGCACTGAGCGTCATTTCGGTCTGCTGCTTCAATAGTTTGCTATCAGAACAAACCCCTTCTGACAAGTTTTCCTGACACCAAGAGAAAAATGGTGACGGGAGGATCTGCAGCTGACTGACTGCTCTGTTCCGGTGTGCAGGAGGGTGTGTCCCTTTCCTCCAATCAGGTCTCAGAGTGTAACTTCAGCTCTCTGCCCCCTTTTTCCTGAACGATAACAAGCTTATAAATTATTTAGTTTAAATGGATGTAGAGAGGAGAAGACTGCAGATAAACAGATACAACTCATGAAGGAGGATTTGTTTAATCTCTGTGTATCAACTGAGGCCAGTCACTTCACTGGGTAAATGTGAGGGTTTAAAACCACTTTAATGAATTCCAAGAAAAGGATTGTATGGTCAAAAATCACGTTTTCTTAAATTGTTAATTAAGGGACAAAGGGGCAGAAGTGATTTTGAGACATGTCTAAATGTAGTCCAACTGAGGGGTGGTAAATACTGCAAATTAAAAACTAACAAGCCTGCTAGTGTAAAACTAGAAAGGTCAACAAGACTGCTACCCCAGCGCTTATGATCCGCTATACTAATAGTATGTAGAGCAGGGAAATTCCCAATGGGTACTCACAATCCAACTGCTGAAGCATAGCGGTCTATGGATCAGCTCACTGTAAGGCAGAAGAAAGGAGGGCAGATCCTGAACCTTGCGAGGAGCCGGCTGGATGTCACAGGCAATGCGTAGGAGATACAGCGGAAGTGCACATGCACACAACAGCATGTGACGCGGCATACGATGTTGGCAGTGTTTTGAACCATGGAGAGGTACGCATGACCTTGCGTACCTTAAAGAACCATTAGGAAATAAGATTATCCAGCTTTTAGAATGTGGCATATTCTTCTATGTAATGTCTGAGGTTTATAAATGGAGCGGACCATATAAACAAACGAGAGCAAAATATAAGGCTATGGCTCAATGCGCAAGGAGACCAGGACTATGACAGTTGCATTACTCCAGAAATAGTTGACTTGGGATACTGGTGTACTACAGCCTTCCCACCTATACAGTAAGTTGAAGCCTGATGGTGTTTCCAATGTTCTGGACTCAATGCCATTCAGGGGAGCCATTGATGTGGGACCAGTACACCCCCTTCTGTCATTTTTCCAAGTCAAAAACACCAATTATTTTTTATTTAGCTATCTTTAAGAGGGATTTCTTCTCACTGAAAACCAGTGTAACAAGGGGTATTCATCCCACCGGCCCCCTATGCAGAGGTACATTCTGCAAAATGCTCCTAAAACAGTGAGACATTCTTTCCACAGAACTAGAATATAGTGATGCATTCATCACACTGACTATTAATGTAACAAGGCATGCTTCCTACTAAGGACCGAGACCCCCAATGCATTCTTCTTACTGACCCCCAATGTATTGATGCAATCAACTGATCCCCAATCTAGAGTGGCATTCTTCCCATTGACTCCCAATGTTACAGATGCAGACTTCCTACTGACTCCAGTGTAGTGGGGAATTCTTCTCCCTAACCCCCAATGTAAAAGTGTATTCTTTCCAATGACCACCAAGGTAGTGGGGCATACTTCCTACTAAGCCTCAATTTAGCAATGCAGTCTTCCCACTGACCCCCAGTGTAGCAGCTCATCCTTTCAATTGACTAGCAATGTAGCAGAGATTTTTTTCCACTAACCATCAATGTCTTAGTGCATTCTTCTCATTGGCCTACAATGTAGAGAGGCATTCTTCACACTGACCCAGAATGTAGCTAGGCATTTTCTCTCATGGTTTGTCAGTCTCTTGGGGTATTTTACCCACTGATCCCCATTGTAGTGCGACATTCATCCCACAGAGCCTTCATGCAACGACGCATTCTTTCCAATGATACTAATTTTACAAAGCATTCCTACTACCAATGGCTCTTGCAGCTGCCTCTGAGTCTGTGAGGAGAGAGAGAGCAGCACTGTTGCTCCTAGGCACAGAGCTGAAATGAGATCAGGCTCAGGTAAGTATTTAGGGCTGGCTGGGGGGGCTGAATATGGAAGGTTTTTTACCTGAATGCAGAGAATGCATTAAGGTAAAAAAACCTTTTGCCTTTACAACCATTTTAAAGCAGAACTCCACCAAAAAGGGGAAGCTCTGCTTATTTGCCTCCTCCCCTCCCTCCGCTGCCACATTTGGTACCTTTTGGGGGGAGCAGGTACCCGGTTTTGACAAGTACCCAATCCCACTTCTGGCTGACTTGGCCACGGAAAACTCATCAAGAAGTTCAGCCCCCCTCCTCCTTCCCCGCCGCCGAGTCGTTCACAAAGCCCAGCGTGATTCCCTTACCCGAGATCGCGGCAGCAGCACCCGGGAGCCGTTTGAAAAATCAATTCGGGTGAAGACACCACTGGGTCAGTGGAAAGGTAAGCACCCTAATATTATAAGTCAGACGCGACAGTATTTGTAGCTGCTGACTTTTAGTTTTTTCTGAAGGTGCCTGGAGCTCAGCTTTAATATAATGGAACATTATTCCTATCTGCTCTTTAGCAGAATGCTTTCATATTTTAAAATTGCGGACAGGTTTACTTTAAGTTGTCTCAAGCTTTTAGCAGTCTAGGTGGTTGCTAACAACTTCTATCCTTATGAGAGGCAGTAAAACAGACAGTACAAGCTATACACACACCAATATGACCAACCATAAAGTACATTTTGAAAGGGCATTTGTGGAGGGTTAATCTAAAAATTTTCTCTCGACGGACAGTAGATTTAAAATGGTGCCTTAGAAAGGATATCCCTGTGAAATACCTGAGCTATGTTTTTGTTGAGAAGGTATACTCCGTAGTCAAACTGTAGCTTTTCACCTCCTTTGGGATACAAAGGAAACCTGGAAAACCAAAACAGAAAAGTGGTGAAAAAAAAATGATTAATCTGCAATAAGTAAAATATATTTTAGGAAAACATTTCAAATAGTTAAGAGGTTACAACTACGCAGACAGATCACTCAAAATACACTAAATGGCTAAAAGTTTCACTATCACATATATAGGAGCTTGTTGGACATCCGATTTCCAAACCATGGTCATTACCATGGCGTTTCTCCCCTTTGGGGCAATAACAAGCTCCATTCTTTTGGGATACAACCATAAATTTCCAAAAGTCCAGCGCTAGGGAGTATTCCTGTACGATGTAAGTTACCAGCACTCAGTCCCAAAGGTTCCAATAATGGTAACTGTGCTACAGTTTATGAGACAATGTTTTAAAAGTGGAAAAAAACACTTATTGCTCACATCACAGGGATGAAAAAAACAAGACT
Source organism: Pelophylax lessonae (assembly GCF_965119305.1). Classification (NCBI taxonomy): domain Eukaryota; kingdom Metazoa; phylum Chordata; class Amphibia; order Anura; family Ranidae; genus Pelophylax; species Pelophylax lessonae. The sequence continues at coordinate 702,141,511 of NC_138769.1, read as the reverse complement.
GCCCATGTGGTAATGGCTTGATGCGCTCATATATCACAGACAACCCTGCTGCAATAGAGTACTGTATCCTGGAGTGGAGGTCAGGTGCTGAAGTTAAAGGAATGAACTCTGCTCGGTTAATGCAAGGGTGCAGGTCCCCATGGTTTGGGGATGATGATGTTAGAAGGACAGACGCACACTGCCGTTACCAGGGCAGTAGTCGGCCTGTACCAAAGAGCGACGGATAGGACTTCATGTATCCGGGAAAGTTCTTTGGCCTGAAGTCCAGTCCAATGGGAGCTAGAAATCGAACGTATGCTTGGTAGTGGGGCTGAGCGGTCATCAGGATGTTGTCATGACAACGCATTCCAGGCGTGGCACTTTTTCAAGTCATGTGACTAAGACAGCAAGGAAGTTTAAATAGAGGGCTGGCCGGGAGGACAATCGGATCTTAAACACAAAGACGCTTTTTTCTGTCAACACAGCACAAGACCCTTTACAAATATCATAATTATAATTGCATAAGTATATAGATTGATTAAAACAAATTAACACTCCATATACTCAAAATGTAACTAAATTAAATGATCGGAAAAAAAAAAAAAAAAGTTAGATAGATAGATAGAGATATATATATATATATATATATATATATATATATATATATATATATATATATATATATATATCTCTATCTATGTTTGATAAAATACAATATATGGGGGCTGTCAATTTTTTTGTATCATCCTATTCTTTCAAAAAAATTCATTCTTTGCAGCGGGGATGTCTGATGTATGAGCATGATGTAAGAGGTCACGTTTTATTCATCCCTGTGATGTGAATAACTGTTTTTACTTTTAATAACCATGCTTTTCTTAGGCCCCTTTCACACATGCTGTCCTTTTGTCCGTTTCTCATCCATCCATTGACGGATGAAAAACGGACATCAATGTTTCTCTATGTAAAAACGGATGACAACGGATGATCATCAGTTAACATCCGTTTTCATCCGCTTCCGTCAATGTCTGTTTTTTTGAACGGATGAATGCCCTATTTTTCATCCGTCAAAAAACGGATCGGACTAAAAACGGAGGACAAACGGATGACAACGAATGACAACGGATGAAAAACAGATAACAACTGACGAAAAACGGATGAAAAACGGATAATAACTGACGAAAAATGAACAACTGACGAAAAAACGGACGAAAAAACGGACGGATGACACCGCTGACATCCGATTTTCCTTCCTTTCTGTTTTTTGAACGGAGGAAAAATAGGGTTCTGTTCCGTTCCAAAAAACGGAACAGAACTGAAAGGAAGAAAATTGGATGTCAGTGGATGGTATTCCGCTGACATCCGCAATGCCATTGACTTACATTATGTCCCCAAATCATCCGCAAAAAAATAGGATGATTTGCGGACATACGGAGCGCCCGTGCGAAAGGGCCCTAATGCTTACACAAACTGCAGCAGTTACCATTATTGGAACCTTTGGGACTGAGTGCTGTTCATTTACATCATACAAGAATACTCCCTAGCGCTGGACTTTTGGAAATTTCTGGTTATACATTTGTTTTTGTACCATCCCTGGTGTACCTTTCCTACAATGCTGCCGGGGCGTTTCAAGCACATAAGACTTTACTTCTTGTTGGCCCCCCATTTTAATTGATGTGATGTCCATTCTTTTGGGAAGGCTTTCCTCATGTTGGAGTGCACCTGTGAGAATTTGTGCCCTGTCACCCAAAAGGGAATTTGTGAGATCAGGTACTGATGTAGAGCAAGAAGAACTGGCTCACCATCGGTATTCCAATTCATTACAAAAATGCTCACTAGGATTTACAGGCCATTGTGTTCCTCAACATCAGACGGCTCAAACCATGACCATGTTTTTTTTTCCAAAACTCAGCTTTTACTTATACTTCATTACAAGTATAGGGTTGTTTTTTTACGAAAGTGGACAACCTCTTCTCGATACAAAAAGTATTTGCTGGGCTCGTTAAAATAATCCTGTTACCAGATACTGAAAGCAGGTCACTGGATGTGTCTAATGCCTCGTACACACGCAACGATTATTGGCTGTGAATTTTCGGCCAACGTCCGATTGGCCGATTGTCGGCTTGTTAGTATGATGCTTCCGACAACAGACTCCCACTTTTCGGCCAAACAAAATCTGGTGTGCACGCTATAAAATTTTAGTTGGCCGTCAACAGAATGGCCGATTTTCCATCAGTCAGTACAGATTTCGGCAGACAAAAATCAGATGAGCAAGACTGGGCATGCTCAAAGAAGAAAAAACACACGGAAAGTAAACCAGAACATGACATCACTTCTGAAGTAGATTTTTGTTGGCCGAGAAAATTTGTGTGCAGTCTAGGCACATTCCAACCAACAAAACACAACTCTGGACAAAAGACGGCCGATCGGTCGGCCGATAATCGTTGCGTGTGTACGAGGCTTAATATATGTAGGAGATCCCAAAGGCAGCTGCATGCAATGTCTTGCATTAGTTTAGCAGTTTCAAAAGGACAACAGGTACACCTTAACAATCGCCGTTTTCCCCCTTTATGGCATATCACTCAAAGCAATTGAAGACACTAAAATGTCATTTTGATTTATGGTCCTATGTCAGATATCTAACCTCATCTTACCTGCAAAGTATATTGGCACTGCTTAAATACTTTTAGGTTTTCGTAAGCTGGTTAGACTTTTATTGTCGCGTTAAACTGCAAAGGATCTATGCTTCATAAACTGCCCGTCATACTTCGGCAGGGTTAGAGGAATCAGTGCATCTCTATACTGATGCCAAGTGGTTTATAAAAAGGGACTTATGTGGAGGCCCCTCACCAGAGGAGACCTCTCTCATATATTCACAAAGAAGAAAACCGTACTGTGCTCTCAGCCACCTGCCATTCAAACAAGCTTGGAAACCAAACTGCTTGCAAGAAAACTTTAACAACTCTCAGCTGGGTTTAATTGTGCATGAAACATGTGGCTTAAATCCTACATTTCTGCTAATCAGTAATTTGCCCATCCACCAGCAAATTATATAATTCTTTTTTTTTTTTTTTGATAATTCATTCAAGGCAAGACGAGGCAATAGAAAATACACATGAATGTTAACAGTCGAATATGAAAAAGATGATGAATGCAGCTTATTGTTACCATAGCTAGGGAGATGGGGGCAGCCAAATTGCTTAACCTGCATAAGGAAGCTTTTGAAACATCTCTGGATTATTAATTTATTTTTAGAATAAAGTTTTTATTGCATTAAAAGGACACTGATGGAAGACAGTGCAAAATGTACATACAATTGACTATCAAAAGTACATCACAATGTTGCATAAAGATTTTGGATGTTGCGCTACAGCAGTTGTCTCTAAACTGCAGCCAGTAAACATCCTTTCTAATAGAAAAAAGGATGCCAGGTTCTCTTTATGGAGAGATCTGAGGTCAAAAAGACCCAAAATCTCTTACCTTCAAAAGCAAAAGATAAAAGAAAGCATTTTGCTTTGATCTTTTGCTTTAAAATAAATAAATTGTTTACTTCCTGGACCAGAAGTGATGTCATGACATTTGTTCCAGTCCTCCAGGGCCATAGAGGCAATCAAAGATGATCTACTTGTTGATCGCCTCTCAAGACTATTTGGATTGTTTCTAGTCCCCTTCCTCTGCTTTGGAAAGCGTTTCAGCGGCTCATGAACGCTTTTCTGTAAAAAACAATACTGTACATATACGTATTACGACTTGAAATAAATGGTGTATTAAAGGCTGTTCATATTATGTTTGCTGTATTCTGCAAAAAAGCTGGTTGAGCCTTCTGTTCTCTATATCCCCTCTGTCCAAGTCCCCAATGCAGTTGGGGATTTTGCAGAGCATTGTTGGCAACTCTGCACATGCTCAGATTTCTATGATTTTCTATGCTGAGCTTTTACTCCCCATCACATCTGAGCAGCCCATGTCTATAGAGTCACATGTGGGCCTATACACAGTGGTAAATGACAGCCTGCTCCCTCCCTCCCTCCTCCATGTTAACTAAACCGCTAAACACAATGGGGCGGTATATTAGATGTAGATTACTGGAGGCTTCACTTCCCTCTTATTCGAAGACACAAGTTTTAGGAGCGTGACAACCTGTGATTGGCAGAAATCAACTCACACCAAGGTCACTGCCAAAAAAAAAAAAAAACAAACAATTTCATTTTCAATATATGTGTATGATAATTTAAAAGGGTTTATCATTTTTTTTTTTACTCTGTATCCCAAAGGCGATTGTGAACATGTGACCAGCAGCAGAGGACTAAAAGCTCCTCCTGCTTATGTTTCCCTGGAGACCGGCCTTAAGGAAAAAATCTATTCAGATTTTTTTTTTTTATTAAAATAATTCGTGTCATCATCCACATACAGAAAGAATGGATAATTTAAAGTAAACAGTGCGTGTTTAGTATCACTTGAAGTATTCTAATACGTGTGAAACCGGCATCACTTGAATGAATAAATAGAAAAAAAAACTCTGTTCTAAGCTTCGTCATGTCATAACCATGTGATTTCGGGCTTCTAGTGTTACTCCTAATAAGAATGTGCAAACCCTGCATCCTTCTCATGGCCACCAGGGCTCACTCACCTGGCTCCCTTGGGACCACTGTAGGGCCATTAAGAATGGAGGGTTTACCAATCTCTTCTAGGCTGAATAAACCAAGTAGCGCTCAGCTCTGTGCACTTTCAGAGCAGTCAGAATCTTATCACCAGTGGCCAGGTAAGTTGTGTCCCCAACCTGCCCTGGCTGCAGGCAAAGGACAAATGCAGGGGTCTTCATAAACTGTACTGGTCGCTGCTTCTCTAATATTGCATAGGGCCTGACTAAGACCGTAAAAAAAAAAAAAAAAAAAAAAAAAAAAAACACAAAACATTAAAGTGGAGCTCCACCCAAAAGGGTTTTTCACACCCTACCCCCATCCACTGCCACATTTGGCACTTTTTTTGGAGAAAGGGGGTAGCGGGTATCTGGTTTTGACAGGTACCCACTCCCACTTCCAGATAAGATCACCACACGGCGTTCTACGGGCATTTTCGGCCCCTCCTCCTCCCCCCCCCCTGCCTTTTGGGAAACACAACTCCCAGAAGACGGCTGGACCATTCAAAAAGCGCAGAGCGACTCACGCATGCGCAGTAGAAAACCGGCTGTGAAGACTAAAGGTTTCACTGCCGGTTTCCCTTACTTAAAATGCCGACGCCTGCACCCAAAGCCGATTGACGAGTCAGCTTGGGGTCACAGGATTCCAGAACAGGCAAGTGTCCTCATTAAAATTCAGCAGCTACAGTATTTTTAACTGCTGACTTTTTTTTTCCTCACACACTGGAGCTCCTATAAGTTAAAAAAAAGTGGATTTAATTAAAATAAGATTAAAGGCTGAAACAATTATATTCCTGAACAGGAACAAATTCACTTTGAGTGCACCTCACAGTTCTGCACATAACCTGTACAGAGAGCAGAGCTGTGGGAGGCAGGCTCCACCTACTACAGGCTGCCTGCAGAAAACTACAGGAGGGGGCGGAGACAAGACCAGTCACCCTGCACAAGGAGAGAGAGACCAGTGAGCGGTCTTCATTACAGGAAGCTCATGCACAGAGGGAAAGTCTCACACTGGATTACTGCACAGATCTGGAAGAAATTTACCAAGTACACCAAGGTTAAAGGAAATTGTATTTAGATTACTGTAGATTTGCTTATCCCAGAGTTCAACTTTAAAATACCCACACATAAATACACATACAAGTAGCTAGGACTTCTGAATGTACTGAAGTGTGTATTAAGTTACATATAGAAGGTCATTTTACACACGCCAGAGGTAGAAGAACTTAATTTAGTTTCAACTCTAAAATGGTTTCCAGGTGTCACCTATTAGTTTTAGGTGTTGTAATATTTTGCCATTAGGGAAATAGCCGGGACACACCTACAGGTTATACCAGAAAACTTCAAGCAGTATTAGACCCAAAATCAAACATATTACAGCGTACCAATTCCTTGATGCAGTGGATGCATTGGTTTTCTTTTTTAGGCTCTCTTTAATCTTTTAATCAAATCCGTTGTTTCTGAAAAGCTCAAGCCCTCCAGTAAAATGTATCAGTTTGCATAGATGAGACAAACCATGTAACACTGGCAGGGGTGATTACTACTTCAATACCAGGCACTTTCACCCCCTTCCTGCTTTCAGTGCTGTCGCACTTTGAATGACAACTGCGCGGTCATGCAACACTGTACCAAATGCATTTTTGTCATTTTCTTCACACAAATAAAGCCTTTCTTTATTCTTTATTTAAAAACGACCACAAATTATGAAAAAAAGGGATTTTGGACTTACCATCAAATCCATTTCTCTGAGTTCATTGACAGACAATGCTCCTTAGGATTCTTGACCATTGGGTTACACTGCCCCCTAAAGGAGTAGGACACTTGGCAGAAAAAAAAAACTAGATACTATGTCTATGGGCAGTCCCAGGTGGTATACTTCCCCCCCCCCCCTCTGCTATAGGTCCTCAGTTTTGTTACAAGCAGTGTCAGAAATATTACAACTTCATATAGGGGTGGGTGCGGTGTTTGACAATGAACACAGAGAAATGGATTTTACGGTAAGTCAAAAATCCATTTTCTCTTTTGTTCATTGGCGGACACAGCTCCTTAGGATTCTTAACCATTGGGACATCCCAAAGCAGTGCCAAACATGAGGGGTGGGACAACCAAAAAATCCCATGGCTAGACAATAGCCAACCAGGACACAGGAGCTCAAAAAAAAAAAAAAACTGGAGCCCACCTGAACAATACACCCCCAAAGAGGGAACAGACTCTCTAAAACAGCAGACTGCAAGACATTGAGGCCAAAAGAAGCATCTGCAGATGCCAACACATCCACTTCGTTTTGTGAAAGTGTGCACCGACGACCAAGTGGCTGCCTTTCAAACCTGCGCCACTGACCCCTGATGACAAACGGCCCAAGCAGCACTAAGCACCCGAGGAGTGTGCCTTTACAGGGAAAGGAGGAACCTGACCCTTGATCGAATAGGCCTGAGTCACCCTCTGTCTGATCCATCTTGAAATGGCCACAGAAGTGGACAGCCCTTTTCTTGGCCCCCCTGTGAGCACAAACTGGTCTGACTTCCGAAAAGACTCGGTAGCTGCCAGATACACCCGAATCGCCCCAAACCAATCCAGGGCATGCAACAAAAATTCCTTAGGATATTTGGGCCTGGGACACAGGGAAGTCAACACAATGTCTTAATTTAAATGAAAAACCAGAGACAACTTTAGGAAGGAACGACAGACATGGGCAAAGAATCACCTTATCTTTGTGGACCACCAAGTAAGGCGTACGACAAGATAATGCCACCAGTCCGACACCCTGCGAGCAGAGGTGATGGCCACCAAAAAGGCCACCTTCCAAGACAGTGTAAGAAGGGGAATCTACCGAATATTTTCAAAGGGAGGATTCTGGAGAACTGAAAGCACCAAGTTCAGATCCCAGGGCGATAGAGGAAACTGCACCAGTGGAGTCAGATGTCGGACCCCTTGAATAAAAGGTATGCACCAGGGAGTGCGTGGCCAGGGGTCGTTGAAAGAAGACCACTAAAGCCGAAAACTAGCCCTTGATGGTACTCCAGGCCAATTTCTGCTCAACAGCTCATTGAAGGAAGGACAAGACCCGAGCCACCGAAAAAGAGCGAGGGTGAACTCCCATCGACTCACACCACAAAACGTATGCCTTCCGCGTACTATGGTAGGTCTTCCTAAATCAGACCCAGATAATTAAATTTACTGGATGGAATCAGAGTAGACTTCTGGTAAAGTGATTTCCACGTTGTCCATCAGAACTGCAGTTGACTCCGCTCGAAAGAGGTCATCCAGGTAGCCCAGTGCTGCAATTCCCGGCTGACATAGCAACGCCAGAACCTGGAGCAAACACTTCTGTGAAGACCTGAGGGGCGGAGGCAAGACCAAAGGGTAATGCCACAAACCGATCATGCTCCTCTCCTACAGCAAAGCAGGGGAAAAATGGGTGACGGGCACAGATTGGAATGAGCAAGTAAGCCTCCTTGATGTCGATAGAGGCAAGAAAATCCCCCTGATATAGGGACGCCACACCACCGTGCAAATGTACTCCATTCATAATTCTGTACCTGCACAAAGCAGTTCAGGGCTAGAGATTCAGAATCAGACGCACCTTGCCCTCTTTCTTTGGGACCGTGAACAGGTTTGAATAAAAACCCTAAAACCATTTGAGGCCAGAACCGGGACAATCACACCCTGAAGCCACAGGTCTTGTATCGCCCCAAAGAGAGCTTGCATTCAGTCAGAGGACAGGCGCACATTGGAAGGAAAGAACCTTTTTAGAGGGTAAGAATGAAACTCAATCTTGTAGCCGAACCGTATCACTTAGTGGACCCATTTGTCTAGCATCAAGGAGGTCCATGGGCCCTGAAACCAACGAAGACGTCCCCCCACCCCAGGCACGGGTGAGGGTGCACCTTCATGCTGAAGGAGCTTTGTCCGCAGGTCTAGAGCAGGTCCAGATAGGGGGGGTGGGCATGCTAGATGACCCAAGGACCCAAAGAATACAGAGGGGGTATAATGGGAAGGAGGGGAACCCAAGGGTCTGAATGCCCATGGAGGGGTCCGCGTCCATCCTAAAAACATCCAGAAGGAAAGTGGGGGGCAAGACCAGCTACTCACTATACCAGGAACCAAGTGGGCACCGCTCCAGACAGAACCTTCTTGCCATCGGAATAGGGGGCCGTCGAACACTGTGACTCAGGCTGAGACTCGCTCGTAGTCGACCTCGTGAGGCATTTAACTCGCAGGCCAGCCCCTGTCCAGTGTGGCTATGTCACGGCCAACCTAGCACGGAGCTGTGGTCTGTGCACGCTCGCTGGCCAGACTGGGGTGACCACTGGGTCTAGATTATCCAGCCTGTCTCCCAGTCCAGCAGTTGATTGAAGATATCGCAGGAAAAACACTGGGAGAAAAAAAAAAAAAAAAAAAGACATTTAAACAAGGGAAAAAAATTGCAAGGACCAGAGATCCCATCAAGGAACCAGGTCCTTACTCCTGACTAGGCAGAAAAAAAGCGGAGGACTTATAGTAGATAAGGCGTAGTAAAGTTCTTTTTTCGGTCTAGTGTCCTACTCCTGTATAATAACCCAATGGTCAAGAATCCTAAGGAGCTGTGCCTATCAATGAATGAAAGAGAAAAAAAAAAAAGTTTTAGTTTGTCAGCAAATTTTTTAAATAGTTTTTCTCCTACACTGATGTGTGCTGATTAGGTTGCACTAATATGCAGCACTGATGGAGGGCACTGAAAGGTAGCAGTGAATGGCATAACTGATGGGTACAGAGTCTGGTGTCACTGATGGGCACTGTTGATCGGTTTTTATTTATTCATATAAAACCTTTATCCCAAAAGGGGAAAAAATAATGTTTGCTATAACTGCTTATAAAGTATTAGCTAGAGTTTATTTTTAATTTGATAGTGTATCTAAATATGTTGGACATCTGACACTCCCCCAGACGGACAATCCTGCTGTGTGCAGTGTCCCCGTGCTTCTTCATCCAGACTTGTGTCTAACGAACACAGGTGGTGTGTTTGTGAGAAAGTGATTGTTCTTGGCTACATGACAAATTTAAAAACCACTTTAAATATCTTTTCACTGTTATTTATCAATTCAATCATAACAGCTGTTCACACCTTCAGTCATGTTGAGAAGTTCAAAATTTGCCTCGATACATTTTATGATGCTGTAGTCACTAGATTTGGTGACGGAGTTGCCCGTGAGGGTATAAGGGCTCTTTCACACGGCCGCTCCGTGTGAAAGCTCCGCTGCGGTCCTTTTTTTCTTCTTCCACGGATCGGATGACATTTCTGTCATCCGCTCCGTATGTCCGCATATCATCCCATCCGTTTGCGGATGATATGCGGACATAATGTAAGTCTATGGGGATTGCGGATGTCAGCGGATGACACTGCTGACATCCGATTTTCCTTCCTTTCCGTTTTTTGAACGGAACAAAAATAGGGTTCTGTTCCATTCCAAAAAACGGAACAGAACCGACAGGAAGAAAATCGGATGTCAGCGGATGGTATTCCGCTGACATCCGCAATGCCATAGACTTCCATTATGTCCGCAAATCATCCGCAAAAAAATAGGATGATTTGCGGACATACGGAGCGCCTGTGTGAAAGGGCCCTAAATGTTGGCACAGGTTCCAGACGCAGATCTGAACTGAGGAAGTAACTTGGATAAATTATATGAAAACATTACATGTCCAGCTTAAAGAGGAAGTAAACCCTCCTCTGCAAGTTGTACCTATAGGTAAGCCTATGATAAGGCTTACCTATAGGTACTGTAAATATCTCCTAAACATGTACCGTTTAGGAGATATTTACCTTACATGCAGCCAGTGACGTCACTGGCGCATGCGCTCTGAACGAACGGCCGCCGGTGCCGTTCCTTCAGAGCCCCGTGCCGTGACCATCGGCGCGTGCGCGGGAGTGACGTCACTGCGGCTCCGGCCAATTAGATGGCCGGATGCCGCGATCCCGGAAGACGGGCGACTGAACATGTTGCCCATCATAGAGATAAGCGGGCGGCACGGCGGGGGCTCGTTCTAAGGTAGTTCATAATGAGCTAGTATGCGATGCATACTAGCTCATTATGTGTTTCGCTTTCAGGTTGAAAAAAATAAATAAATACATTTTGGGTTCACAACCTCTTTAATGTGACTAACAGTTTCCTCTTCTGTACTGAAATTGCTTACTCTGATTTCACTGCACACCATGAAGTCTTCAGTGCATTAGGAGCTCCAGCACCATTTTAGCTCTTTCCGCCCCATCCTTACTGTCACTGACCCACTAGTTTTTGTAAATGGATTTCAGTTCTTTCAGAGGCTCAGCATGTGTGGGTTTTACCTAGTGCAGTCTGCATTGCAATGGAATGTCAATTGCTCCAGTGTGACATCATCCACCCAAGGCATTTTGATAGCACAGATAGCACAGTGGCTAAGTGATTAGCACTAGCACCTTTGCCTGGGAGCACTAGGGTCGTCTTTTCGAATCCCAACCACTGATCTACAGCACACTGCCAGACGATCCCTCTAGCTATGATTTGCCTACATTGCATTGAAAAGCACAGAGACCCAGTGATGACATACCCGAGTAAAAAAAAAAAAAAGGTACTAAAAACAAAGGTTTCATTTAGAAATGTAATTAGCATGTTAGGGAGAGGGAACAAAGAAACCAAGAAGGGTAAAATATAAGCAGATAAAACTTCTAAGTCTACACATATTATTGTGAATTTGTGGCCCATCTGTAGGTCAAAATGGAACTTCCGCTTATCCGTCTCCCCCCCCCCTCCGGTGCCACATTTGGCATCTTTCGCCACCTTTTGGTACCCTGTCCCCATTGCCAATTGGACTTCGCCGCAGCGAGGTATGTCAGCAGTCCGGCCCCTCTCCTCCTTCCCCTGGTTTCTGGGCCAGTAAAGGAGCGCAGCGCGCTTCGCGTAATGCGCAGTAGGGACCCGGCCATAAAGCAGCAAGGCTTCACGGCCGGGTTCTCTTACCGGCAATGGCAGCATCCGACAGCAGATAGAAACATCAGCTGCGGTGCAGACACCGCTGGATTCCAGGACAGGTAAGTGTCCTAATATTATAAATCAGCAGCTACAGTATGTGTAGCTGCTGACTTATATTTGGAGGTCGGAACACCGCTTTAAATGGCAGAGATAAAAAATATAGAAAACAGTTTTTAACATTTTTCAAATTGCTCCTTTTGCCACAGACTTCAGTTTTAAAAAATGTAAAGTGTAGACGAAAATTCTAAATCTCAATTACGTTTTGTAATTGCCCATTAATGCCAATTCAAACATTCTGGAGGGATGTCAAATGTAAGTCACATTGGCTCGCTAAGATATTTGTGAAGAGTTGAAAAAAAGAAAGAAAAAAAAAAAAAAAAAGGGCTTCGAGCAAGAGCCAAGTATAATACGATCGCTTTAATAAAAACACGGGGCTTTGAAGACCGTCTACACACAAAGCCATTTTCAGAATAATTAATCATTTTTTGGGAAAGATTTTTCTCTTTTGATGAAATGCACATGCTTGATTAAAGCTCTGCTAACATTGGAAGAGACTAAATCTGCACATATTGCAAGCCATCAAACACAAGAATTATCAGATAGCTTATACTAATGTTCTCCAGTCCTATAGAAATGTTCTGTAATGAGAGATGGGAAGACTCCATACAAATGTTAGTTCCGCTACCAAGAAAATATATCTCTTAGCTTAAAGTTCACCCCCATCCGCAGCAATAAACTAATGATGTCTGCTGAGGAACTAAACATTTTCAGGAGTGTCGATCTTCTGGGCCTCCCGCAGCCTCGGTTCTTCCAGAAGACCTCTATGTCACCAATGTGTCCAGTAATCACAAGTAGGTGGGCAGGAGCAACCAGTAGGGGTACAGGCAGCAGGAGAGCCAAGTATTCTCTTCCTTTTAGGAAACCATTTTTATTTTCAATTTCATATTGACAAAAATAATTGAAATACAGCTGTCACATGACCCAGATGTTTCCCAGCCTGTCTGCAGAGAAACATAAAAGCAGTAGAAGCTTTTGGTCCTCTGCTGCTGGTCATATGTTCAACATAAAAACAGCCTTTGGAATACAGAGTAAAAAAATTGGATTTTTGACACTGTAAAATCCATTTCTCTGATGTTCATTGATGGACACAGCTCATGATATTCTTAACCATTGTTATACTGCCCCCTACAGGAGTAGGACACTAAGCAGAAAAAAAAAGTCTGGCTACGCCCATGAACTGTCCCAGGGGGTATACTCTCTCTCTCTGCTATAGGCACTCTGTTTAGTTACAAGCAGGGTCAGGAGTATTACAACTCTACAGAGGGGTTAGTGCTGTGTCCGTCAAACATCAGAGAAATGGATTTTACGGTAAGTCAAAAATCCCATTTTCCCTTTCCTTCATTGACTGACACAGCTCCTGATATACTTAACCATTGGGACGTCCCAAAGCAGTGTAAAACGAGGGGTGAAAACAGCGAAAATGAAATTCCCAAGGCTACACTATAGCCAACCAAGTAAACAGGAGCTCAACCAAACCAACTGGAGACCATCTGAAAAATAAATACACCCTCAAAGAGGATCATCAGGTCCTCTAAACAGCAGCCTGCAAAACCTTGCAGTCAAAAGAAGCATCCGCAGATGCCAACACATCCACTTTAGAGAACTTTTTTAAAAGTGTGCACCGATGACCAGGATGCCGCCTTGCAAACCTGCGTCACTGACACCTGATGACCGTAAGCCCAAGAGGCATTAAGCTCCCTATTAGAGAGTGCCTTGACAGGGAAAGGAGGAATCTGACCCCTGATAGAATAGGCCTGAATCACCATCTGTCTGATCCATCTGGAAATGGTCACAGAGGAAGCAGACAACCCTTCACGTGGTCCATCCATGTGAAAAATAGAGTCTGACTTCCTGAAAGACTCCGTTGCTGCCAAGTACACCCTAATTGCCCGGACCACATCCAAGGAATGCAAGGCAATTTCCTTTGAATGTTTAGGCCTGGGAAGGCAACACAATGTATTTATTCAAATGAAAAACAGAGACAACCTTTGAAAGGGACGACGGACAGGGGCGAGGAAACACCTCATCTCCGTGAATCACCAGGTAAGGTGAACGACAGGATTATGCCGCCAGTTCAGACATCCTGTGCGCAGAGGTGATAGCCACCAAAAAGGCCACCTTCTGGGACAGCGTAAGCAGGGGAATCTCTCGAAGATTTTCAAAGACAGGCTTCTGGAGAACCAAAAGCACCAAACTGAGATCCCAAGGCGACAACGGAGCCCGCACTGGAGGAACCAAATGTCGGCGGACACCCTGAAGAAAGGTACGCACCATGTAGTGTGTGAGCAAATGTCATTGGAAGAAGACTACAAAAGCAGACACCTGGCCCTTGATGGTACTCAAGGCCAATTTCTGTTCAACCCCCTGTTGAAGAAAGGTCAAGATCCGAGCCACCAAAAAGAGACCAAGAGACACACCACACAATGTATGTCATCCACGTACGATGGTAGATCTTCTCCTAGAAGTAGATTTCCTAGCTTTCAACAGCGTAGGAATCACCAACTCCGATAAACCCCTCTCCTTCAACACCTGGCATTCAACAGCCAAGCTGCTAAAGCCAGCGACTGTAAAGCAGGATGGAAGATCGGTCCTTTGGACAGCAGATCCTCCCTGAGAGGAAGCTTCCAAGGAACGTCGGCGACCACCTGCACCAGATTGGCGTACCAAGCCCGGCGAGGACAGTCCAGAGCCACTAAGATGACCGGAATACCTTCTGCCTCGAGCCTGCGCAGAAGTCTTGGCAGAAGCTTGAGAGGAGGGAAGCTGTAAATCAGACGATACTGACCCCACGGGGCCACCAGCGCGTCTGATTAGTGCCCTGATTATCAGCGTACATAATGTGCTGACAGGCTTGCCGGTTAAGGACTCCCCTTTCCTCCCATAGACACAGAGCATGGGAGGAAAGAACTGCCAATAACCGACAAGTCTGTTTTGTTTATAAGTGATCAGCTGTAAATGGACATATCTGATCACATGGTAAAGGGCTGCTGAAATGGCCCTTTACCGCAATCTGTGATCAGCTATGTCCAAAGGACACAGATGTCGCAAGGCGCGCGGGAGGCAGGGTTCTGGGAGGACGTCCATGGACACCCTTACAGAACTGGAGGACTTCACTGTAGCCGTCTTTTTGGCTAGAGCATGTTAAAACAAAGTCCACACAACTGCATTCATTGATGGCTCTGTCCCGAGTTATTGTAGGCACTAAGCAGTCACTGGTAGCAGGACCCCTTAATCATCCATTTAGCACAAGGTCAGCAACCTGGTGTCCAATGTTCTTAAACTCTTTATTGCACATCCATCAGAAGTAAGATCCAATACACAAACTGCTGAAGCATTTCAGTCCTTAAGGGCTTTAGTCATAGCACGCCTAGGTGCCATTGGAGGGAGCACCATCCTGTTCTTTTGGGATGCACAATTGCAGCGTGAACTCTCTCCTCCCACTTCTGATGAGCTCAGCGGCTACAGGGTGTCACTGGGACAGAAAATTATGGGAAATCTTTCCAATGGGGGATGCACAAAAACACTTCTGCAACATGTATAAGGTTTAGGAGCTCTATCAGTTTGGTTTCTGTGCTTCCAGTGACTTGCACTTCCCCAACTTTTGTCCCGTGTTGTTGCGCAGGAAGTGGGACGAAAGCGGTCAGGTTTTTACTTCTGCCATCTGTGTTCATGATGGAAAGATTTCACCCTACTGGGTATAAAGACAACATAAAACTCCAAACAGAGGTTCTAACTCTTTCCAACTAGATTAAAAAAAAAACAAAACAAGAAAAACAAAGGCTTGGCTGGAGTTGGGCTTTAGTTTTTATTGGCAATTGTAACTATGTACTAATGCTACTTAACATCTGGAACTCACATGTTATCCTACTAATTACATTTCTGATGTGTACTGAAAGGAATTACTCAAGCTTCTTCTAGGGCTTACATATATACGGGGCAACTAATGACTGACATTCCATAAATTGCCGCATTAACACTAGTCCTGCAAAGTTCCCACAATCCGGTCAGGTTTAACAACTGCATGAGGTGATTCAAGAATTTTCTGCACAAAAGCCGGGGCCCTATAAAATCCAAACGTTTTCAGATTTCCAGCTGCTTGCCTCCTTATTTGACAAAGTGTTGGTCTATAAAAACATTGCTGAAATCTCAACATATTAAAGCGATTATCAAATCATTGAAAAGTGAAGCAATTTTCATAACTTGGCAGACTCCGCTTCTCTTTCTGTAATTTTTCTTTTTTTTGAAGGGTTCAGAACTTGCAATGACGCAATAACAAATGGAAGTATGTTTACAAGCAGATGGACTTAAGTGGTTGGGAAGTTTCCAACATTGGTAAAGTTATGAAGTCTGTCAATAAAAGATCACTAAAAAAGTGCATGGATTTGTTAAGAGAACAGTTTAAAGGAAACCTGTGCCACTAAACACTATGGGCTCCGTATCGCATACAGCTCAGATTTTAGGAAATTTGTTCCAAGAAGGAAAAGAAAAAGTAGGTGGTTATGGCTGAGCGGCTTCTGTAAGCTGCCTATCTCTGGCTTAAAGAGGAAGTAAACACTCCTCTGCAACTTGTACCTATAGGTAAGCCTATGATAAGGCTTACCTATAGGTATTGTAAATATCTCCTAAACATGTACCATTTAGGAGATATTTACCTTACATGCAGCCAGTGACGTCACTGGCGCATGCGCTCTGAAGGAACGACCGTTGGTGCCGTTCCTTCACAGCCCGTGCCGTGTCCGTCGGCTCCCGCGCGCGGGAGTGACGTCACCGCGGCTCCGGCCAATCAGATGGCCGGATGCCGCGATCCCGGAAGACGGCGACTGAAAAAAAAATTTTTTTGGGGGGTTACAACCTCTTTAATACTTTGATTCACTCCCCTGGAACAAATATGCATAAAGTTAAGTGAGAACGTTTGATCTGCACACTTGATGTAGGTCGATGACTCAATCAAAAGGAACAGAGGTAGCTACAGTATCTCTTTCAGGGGAAGGTTGGTAGGACATATTTTTCTCATGACAGGTTTCTTTCTGTCTGGCTATAAAATTATACATATACTACCAATACCTAAAATGCAGAATCCTTATGGATCCTAGTATCGTTATTATTTCTTCGGCAACTCGCTGTAAGGAAGTCCTTGGCTCCTAGGCATATGTTACACATGGGTCCTCAACATCTACCACAAATACAACCATTATTCTGTCCAGCATGGGAGCCTCTGCTAGTCACTGAGGTTCCTAAAGGTCTTTTCAACTTTTTACGGACTTATGCTGGTCCTGTTAGCTGTTGAGAGAAATCTTAAAGGATAGGCTCACCTTTAGAAGAATGTTACGCCCATATTTAACACCTTTCCGTCCGCCATTCTGCTATAGGCTGGACGGGAATTGTTAAATATGGGTGTACAAGCTCCTAAAGGTGAACCGAACTGTTATGATTTCTCTCAACTACTAACAAGACCAGCATAGATCAGTAAAAAATAAAAAGACTGTTAGGAACCCCTGGGGACTTTACTGGTCTGACTGGACATCATAGGACGTCCTTCATAACGGCAATGGACACACGGCATCACTCAACTCAGTAAAGAGCCTATAACGTAGGTCCTTTACCATGTGATCAGCTGTGTCCAATCACAGCTGATCAGTGTAAATAGGAAATGCCGGTTATCGGCATTCCTCTCCTCATACTGACAATGCGTGAGGAAAGGAGAGCCGATAAGTGGCTTTCCTCACAGGGGAGATCTTCTATATCAGTAATGAAAGAAAGAGGGAAGGTATTTGGCGCTGCCAAGGTAAAAAAGTGATCTGAATAGATCTGCACAATGTGTGATGGAATATATATGTATGAAAGGAAAAGGGTATGGTATTTGGTGCTACCTAAGTAAACAATAGTCTGAATAAATATGCACAATATGTGATAGAATATCAAAAATACAAATATAGTACACAGCAATATATACAAAAAATTTAATAAAAAGCAATTTAAAGGATATCTTAATTATACATTAGAATAATGTGCAAATAAACAATGGGTAATCCCAAATAAAGTGGCAAGTGCTCTCGTGCAATATGTGTTTTGATATCACAAAGTTGACGTGGTATACCAACTAAAGTGCAATGTTCTCACTGGCATTGCTGATCACTGGTGCAATGCTTTAGAGGCTGCAATGTAAAAAAAAAATAATAATAAATGCACATTTATTTTACCTGCAAAAGGATGTGTATTTATTATAATTTTTTACAAAAGGTGAACTTGGCTTTTAATGTCGAAACGAAGAGGAGGCATTTCATGGACTTCCTGATTATGTGATCATGGTGTGATCAGTAGCCCATCTTTAGGGTCCCAATAGTTGCTCTGTGTCTGTAAACTCTCAGCGACAGCAAATTCATGTGATAGAAGAGGTCCTTCCTATTCCTGTCTGGTGTTAGCAGTGGGCGGTCTTTACATATTACCATTTGAATACCCAAGGTAATGTGATGATGCACCCCAAGGAGAGGGACAATAGTGCAGATGCATCTTCTGGTCCTTTGTGCTGCATTTACAGACCATTACTTTAAATGAGCTTCCTTAATGTAATGTGCATTATTGCACTAAACTGGACTGCACTTTTCACTTCAGTGAGTGCAGATCCTTTTCTTTACAAGAGAGGAATGAGAGTACCACCAAGCAAGTCCCGTTGACACTGAAAGGTTTACATATTCGGCATAGTATGGCAGCCCAGACAAAGTCTCTGCGTGTCATTCTCAGTAAGATCTGTAAGCCACCTTAAAAGCATTTTCCCAGCTTCTAAACTTCTGTAGGGATGAGTAAGCACCTCCAAAGGGCTAATAGGGATGCCCACCTTCACACAGCAAAGGAACTGCAGGATAGATGCCTATAACTTTTTGGGATTTCCCTGCAGCTTCCACAAATGTTTCTATGGAGATGGTAGAGCCCTATTTATAGGAGAGAGTAACTTAGGAAGTTACAGGCATGGTCTGTCTTAGTATAAACAGTACATAAAGTAAATATCTTTTATAGTCATTGTAAAGGGTGAAGGTTTTTACCTTCATGCACTAAGGTAAAAAAAAAAAAAGACTTCTGTTCCAGAGGATGCCCCCATTTGCTGAGCCCAATTTTGATCCAGTGATGTGCACAAGAGCAGCAGCTCTCTCCCTCACTGGTTTGATTGATAACCAAATATTGTAATGTGGGGCAGGGCCGAGCCACATAGTCTATGTCAATAGCTGCAGACACGGCGGCTTGGGAACAAGCCTGCACGAGTGCCCCTATAGAAAGTGGCTTTCTATGGGGGAACTTGCTGAAGAGGTGGAGCCAAGAGCGCCTGCGGGGGCCCCAAGAAGGGTGGAGCCAAGAGCGCCTGCGGGGGACCCAAGAAGGGTGGAGCCAAGAGCGCCTGCGGGGGACCCAAGAAGAGAAGGATCGAAAGAAAAAAAAAAATCAAAGGTTTAATATCACTTTAAAGCGGAGTTCCACCCAAAAGTGGAATAAAAGTTTAAATAGTCCTAACCCCCTGACATGCCACGTTTGGCATGTCATTTTTTTTTTTGGGGGGGGGGGGAGCGGGTACCTAGTTTTGACATGCACCCGCTCCCACTTCCGCTCGGAGCGCCGCGGCGCCCCGAGCGGAAGTTCTCCTCTCTCCCTCCCTGCAATCTTCTGGGACATGTCAGAGGTCCCAGAAGATTGCCGGCCAATCACGACGCATAGCGCAACTCGCGCATGCGCAGTGCGTACCCGGCTGTGAGGCCGCAAACTGTCACAGCCGGGTGCCCACATCAGTGATGCCGGCACCACGGAGCAGAGAGGGAGAAGATGGCGCATCGCTGGACCGTGGGACAGGTGAGTGGACGGTTAGGCTGGAACTCCGCTTTAAGGACAACTGTACTTTTACACCTCTTTTTACCCCCCATCCTGAACTAAACTATGCAAATAACCCCCATGGAGAAGGTCCCCCTCATGAATGCCCTAGACAAGTTTTTAAGGCTACCACCTACATAAGAAGCTGGGATGGGGTACAGTAGGGGGGTGTCAGTGTTGGTTAGTTCAGCACAGGATGGGGGTTAAAAGGACTTCAAAAGTTTGTGAATTTTTGCAGGCTGTAATTAACCAGTTAAGGACTGGCCTATAGCAGATTTACTGCTACAGGGCGGCCCTCCTCGAGGGACATGCGGGCCACTTCTGCTTTGATTACTTACAGCAAAAGCCAATCTGCGGGTGCCTGGCACTGGATGTCCTCTGTCACCCACCGATCATGAGGCAGAGACACAGAACGGAGCTCTGCCTATGTAAACAAAAGGGGGGGGGGGGAATAGGATGGATTTTGTGTCGCTGCAAAGCAGGAAATAAAATCCATCACTTCCCTGAATAAAAGCACCTCACAAAGTACAAAAAAACACTGGCTAGGCACACAGTTAACCCTTTGATTGCCCTAGAACTTTAACTTCCCAGTCAGTCATTAGTACAGCGACAGTACTGTCCAACGTAATATCACAGTCCTGCTATAAGTTGCTGATCGCTGCCATTACTAGTAAAAAAAAAAAAAAAATTTCAGTATATATCCCATAGTTTGTAGACACTATAACTTTTGCAAAAACCAATCAATATACGCTTATTGGGATTCGTTTTACCAAAACTATGTAGCAGAATACAGATTGACCTACATTTATGAAGAAATTCGATTTTTTTCAATTGTTTCATTGGATATATATTATAGCAGAAAGTAAAAAATATTGTGATCAAATACCACCAAAAGAAATGTCTATTTGTGGGGGAAAAAAATTACATAAATTGTTATTTGTGTACAGCGTTGCATGACAGCCCAAATTTCAAAGTAACGCAGTGCCGTATCGCAAAAAATGGCCTGGTCATGAAGGGGGGGGGGGCAAGTGGTTAAAGTGTCCAGGTATTACCCCACATTTGCCAAACCTTCTTCCCTCAACATTTTTTTTTTTTTTTATTTCTCCCTGTGACATCACCAGGTTGATAAAGGTCTTGCAAAAGCAGCTGCTGGGAGATCAGTTCCAAAGGATGTAAACAAGCCCCTCAGAACTACATCTCCCAAGAGCTCTTTTCCTACACTCTGTGTGCTCACAGGCACTTGGAAGGCCAGAAAGCAAAACTGTTTTTCTAGAAAAAATAATTCATATATTAATAGGTGTAGGACAGAGGGGCAGGGGAGAAGCAGAGGATTCTAGCAGGCAGGGCTGATAACGCTGGTTAGCTAAGGCACTGTACTGTCAGCTCTAGAAGTTAGGAGCGCACTGAATTTCTGGAAGATCAATAGGTATGAGCAGGGAATAAATACAGAGGTATGCACATATCATTCAGAAATGTATAGTATATATTTTAATTTTGCCCTAACACACTAGGATTTTTGATCAACAAAAGTGAATTTCAATTTGACTAAGTTTAAATAATATGAGGTCTCTACTTACTCTCTCTCCTTCTCAGTGAGCTTATCATTGATATTGTCTTTGATTGCAGACCTTGAGCCCTTGTGTAGGATGGGATACCTCAGTGGTACTTGCAAGAAGAAGGAGATCATAGAAACGAGGTGAGCTGTGTAGCCTAATGCAACAGCCACACTTCCATCATCCTTTGCTGCAATCAAATAAACCAAAGATTACAAATCCTTGATGACAAACGTTAAGTATCTAAATCCAAGAATAAACTGCAGGCTAGGTTCTCAGATGTGATAAATGGCATTCGTTCTCTTTCCCAGGATTTTTTTCCCCTTATTTTCTCTTGGTGATCCTGGCAAACACACGTGACAACGTTAATTCACTTTACTGTATCTGTGGACAGGCAGCATTGCAACCCAAGGATAGGAAGTGATTTAGGGCTACACAACATCTCCCCCTCACTGTATCTCTGTAACATTAGTGGAGATGTCCTGTAGTCCACAGTGAGAGCCGCTGTTCCGTGAGAATAACCTACCCGTGAGAAATGCCTACCCTCGTCACTTCCGGTGCACCTACGTCTGCAGAGGGTATGAAATGTTCACGGTAGTGTGTTATACACCGCATCACCACATTAAAATATCTCCGCTGCAATAGGAGTCATCTCCGCTCCTATCCCCGTCACTTCCCTCATCTTGGCTACTAAATGTAAAAGCGGATCACAGAGCCGAGATCTCCGTCATTTACATTTCATACACCCGCCGCCGATTTTACATTTACTAGCCGAGATCAGGGAAGTGACAGGAATAGGAGTGGAGATGATTCATGTTGCAGCCCAGCTGTTTTAGTGTACCCGCCGCAAATGTAACGTTACACACACTACCGTGATAAATCCATACCATCCGAGCATGCGCACTTGTCAGTTCCTCTGCTGTCCAATGACGTATCCGGGGCTTTGAGCATGCGCACTGCTACACTGCTCAGCTGTTCCTGACAGGAAGTGACAAGGGTAGGTTATTCTCACGGAACACCGGGAACAATGCCAACTGATGTCTATGCAGAATAAGAAGTTATCAGCTCACAAAAGTTTGACAGGATCAATCTGTGTAACTTGCACTTTTTAAACAGCTATAACAAAATGGTTTCAAATGTTCATTTAACAGACAAAAATAATAAGAATAAGAAAATTCAATTGACATAAACAAATAAGAAAAGCGCATGGTTTGGGTTAGAAGTTAAGTTTCAGTTTAAGCTTTGTTGGATTGTTTTAGCTCTAAGGCCCTGTTCGCATTTTTCAGCACGTAAAACGCTCATCTCTGAAGTCTCAAAAAAAACCAACAAGCAAAATTCCATTAATTTCAATGGCCCCTGTTCACATATGAGTATTGAGTCCCCTAAAGCAAGAACGCCTGAAGCTCAAAAAAGTACATGAGCTTCTTTTTTTGGCAGATTAGAGGCGTTTTTGTTAGATGTCAATAGCTGCCTCCAAACACCTCCAAAAAATGCCTGAAAAACCGTCTGTAAACAATACGCTCAGGTGTGAATGAAGCTTAAAATCTGCCACAGATCTGATCTTATCACACCTGGAATGTGTAAGGGGAGTGAACTCACTGAGGGCCGGTTCACACTAGATGCAAAATTCGCTGCAAATTTGCACCGCATCAAAATCGCAACCTATTCATGCATTGTGATTGCGGAGTGTATGTTAGGTTAATGAAACCCCGCAATCCGTTTGCATAATAAAGCGCAATTTGCAGAATCTCGGATCATATGGATGTTGACACCCATGTGATCCAATTCTGATGCAGACAAAAAGAGGTTCCTGCATGAGTTTGGTCCGAATGTGATGCAAATTTGCATCGTACAGACATAAAATGTGATCTGCACAGCAATGCGGTGCAAATCACATGCGATGTCACTTCCTGTAGAAGTGGTAGCTGCAAATACAGTGAAGGAGTTTAAGCATGCATGGGATAGGCATAAGGCTATCCTTCATACAAGATAGGGCCAGGGACTATTCATAGGATTCAGATATATTGGGCAGACTAGATGGGCCAAATGGTTCTTATCTGCCGACACATTCTATGTTTCTATGATGTCTGGCATTGCACTAGTGTGAACTGGCCATAAATAAGAAGAAGTACCATCATTTATACCATCATTGTTTCACTGTTGTGTGTCATTACAATAATATTCCATTAATTATTGTCAGGGGTTCCCTGAGGCCAGAGTGTTCACAGTGTTGGGAAAGGTTGTCCTAGAGGCTGATGATGGGTATCTATGGAGGTCAGTGATGCTTGTCATCTCAGGAGGAGATTTTCTAACTCATTTTTTCCATATGCAATTGGCAGAACTCTGGGACTGCACAGCATGCTAGCATCTACAAATCTGTATCGAAACGAATCTCAAGTAAAAATGGCATGAAAAAAATAAATAAATTACAAGTGCTTTCTTTTAACCACTTGCCGACTGCCGCACGACTATTTACGTCGGCAGTCAGCCCCTCACAGGCAGAGCGACATAGGGCTACGTCGCTAGCCTGTAAGGGTTTTGGGAGCGAGCGCGCGCCGCCGAAGGAGCGCTCCCGCTCGGTCACGGACCCCCCCGCGCATGTGCCCGGCGGACCCGATGTCCGCCGGGCACTCGCGATCGTCCGTGACAGAGGGAGAAAGGCAGGCGACTAATGTAAACAAAGCCGCCTGTCAGTTCTCCCTGTGTAAGAATGATGATCAAACTGTTCTATGTAGGACCGTTGATCACTGTTCTTATACATCAAGCCACAGCCAATCACAGTTAGAAACACACCCCTAGGACACACATAACCCCTCCCTCTCCAATACAGTTAACTCCTTCACTGTCAGTGTCATTTTTACAGTAACAGTGCATATGTATAGCACTGATTACTGTAGTAATGTCACTGGTGACCCCAAAAGTGTCAAAAATGTCAGTCAAGGGTCCGATCTGTCCGCCGCAATGTTGCAGATCGCCACCATTACGCGTTAAAAAAAAAACAACAAAAATGACAAAAAGCTTTCCCTTTGTTAGTAAACGCAATAACTTTTGCGCAAACCAATAAAAATACGCTTTTTGCGATTTTTTTTTACCAAACATATGGTAAAAAAAATTGGCCTAAAATGTTAAAAAAAATTTGATTTTTACATTTTTTTGGGGAATTTCATATAAAAAAAAAATTGAAAAATATTGTTATTTTTGCAAAATTGACGCTCTTTTTTTGTTTATAGCGCATGATCAAAAAATTGCACAGGTGATCAAATACCACCAAAAGAAAGCTCTGTCTGTGGGAAAAAAAGGACGCCAAATTCGTTTAGGTCCAGCGTCGCACGACCGCGCAATTGTCCGTTAAAGTCACGCAGTGCCGAATCGCAAAATAGGCCCTGGTCAGGAAGGGGGTAAAATCTTCCGGGGCTTAAGTGCTTAAAGAATAATATGTAAATCCAACATTTCATATTACTATTTAGCTGCTAGGATTGCTTTTACAAGCCAACAGATCATCCGTTCTAAAAAACGGTACCGGCATCACCCCGGTATAACCACTTGAAGTTCCGCGACATACCGGTAGGTCGCTGGTCGTCAAGTACCATTCAACTCCAGTTTGCAAATGTTAAACACAGAGCCTAACTGGAGTGCTGATTGCCACTTTTAACAAGCTGCTGGCATGCTCAAGGACTTCTTAAAGCTTGTTGAAAACCTGCTGAAGCCTGCTAGCAGCTTGTTGGAGCTGAATGGTATTTTAAAAGCTTTAATAAAGCTTGCTGTTCACACTGCTCTAATACAAGCTGAACCCTGGGTGATACAAGCGTTCGGATGGGCGCAGGGAGCTTTTCCCAACAATGGTCTTTATTTTTTTTTAATCCAAAATGTATGGCAGAAAAAAAAAAACGTTAAATAGCGCGGCTGGAAAAAGTCCCCTGTGCTGATCCTTCTTGTTGCTAGACTTGCTCTGGGCATGCAGACATCAATGACCTCTGCTCATGAACGGGTTACATACAAACTTGTGGGATCATAGCCTGCAGAAAACCAAATTTGGAAGCATACAAATCAAAAAGTCAAACATATTCTAGGCTCCATTTCACTAGTTACACTCTGCTCTGCAGGACACTCAGCCACTTAGTATAGAAACAGCCAAGTAATCTCCTTCTAGCGATAATAATGAAGCTAAGCAAGCTGTTCTGGAACACACCGTACAGTAATACATAATGCAATGGTAGACTCCAATATGATGGCAGGAACATGGATTCTATTCGTCAAATCAGTAAACTGTAGCCTGCAACCAGAAGCTGTCCATTGTACAGAGGGTGATAAATGGTGATTATAAGCAAGGCATTTTCAACTGGTGTTTTTTAGGCAACACAGGGCTCTCAATCTTTGTAACCCTCATCCTGTTTAAATTACATCTATAGTCTCCTGTTCATTTGTAATCTGTCAGCCATCTCTCCAGGCAAACAGATTGTTTAAAATTTAAAGCTACACTTCTTTCTATATTTTTGTATCTTAATAGTTCAGAAAATGTTATGGCCCCTTTCTCAGGGATATAATGCTACAAGTAGAATTTGCAATTATTTATATAATGTTAATAACCAAAAGTAATATAATCTTTTTCTGCAATTAAAGCTGAATTTTGAACAGATTTGTATTAAAAAAAAAAAAAAAAAAAAAAAAAAAAAAAAATTGTGTGTCCACTTCTCTCCAAATCAAACCAAGTGAGGATCTAACCACTCGCCTACCCGCCACAGTATATAAACTGCAGCGGGGTGGCACGTGCAGGCACAATCACCCCCTTCCCCCTGTGACTGGGGCCCCCCAAGACCAGCCCGGGGGTCTTGTGATCGTTATGCCATAACATGAATACAATGTCAAAGCTGCTTTGAAAGAAAATCATTCATAACACCTCTGCTTCCTATACTAGTGAGCAGTGATTGGCCAACAGCTATCACATGCTAGCTGTGGCCAATCACAGAATACTAGTAATCACAGCTTTCACGAATGAAACGCATTCATGACAGTTCAAAGCATTGTTGGTAAAATGATCCTTCCTAGGTTACTATGGTGACATTAAACTCGGATAAAAAAAATAAAATAAAAAATGTACAGTATCTCACAAAAGTGAGTACACCCCTCACATTTTTGTAAATGTTTTATTATATCTTTTCATGTGACAACACTGAAGAAATGACACTTTGGTATGATGTAAAGTAGTGAATGTACAGCTTGTATAACAGTGTAAATTTGCTGTCCCCTTAAAATAACTCACTACACAGCCATTAATGTCTAAACCGCTGGCAACAAAAGTGAGTACACCGCTAAGTGAAAATGTCCAAATTGGGCCAATTAGGTCAATATTTTGTGTGGCCACCATTATTTTCCAGCGCTGCCTTAACCCTCTTGTGCATGGAGTTCACCAGAGCTTCACAGGTTGCCACTGGAGTCCTCTTCCACTCCTCCATGATGACATCACAGAGCTGGTGGATGTTAGAGACCTTGCGTTCCTCCACCTTCAGTTTGAGGATGCCCCACAGATTCGCAATAGGGTTTAGGTCTGGAGACATGCTTGGCCAGTCCATCACCTTAACCCTCAGCTTCTTTAGCAAGACAGTGGTCTTCTTGGAGGTCGTTATGTTGTATTACTGCCCTGCGGTCCAATCTCCAAAGGGAGGGGATCATGCTCTGCTTCAGTATGTCTTAGTACATGTGAACTCTGGTGAACTCCATGCCCAAGAGTGTTAAGGCAGTATTGGAAAATAATGGTGGCCACACAAAATATTGACCTAATGGGTCCAATTTGGACATTTTCACTTAGGGGTGTACTCACGTTTGTTGCCAGCAGTTTAGACATTAATGGCTGTGTGCTGAGTTATTTTGAGGGGACAACAAAATTTACACTGTTATACAAGCTGTACACTCACTACTTTACATTGAAGCAAAGTGTCATTTCTTCAGTTTTGTCACATGAAAAGATATAATATTTAAAAAAAAAAAAAAATTAGGGGTGTACTCACTTTTGTGAGCCATTATAATTTATATATATATATATATATTATATACATACATACATACATACATACACGTACATACATACACACCCATACACATATATATATATATATATTTGAATACAAAAATTATTTTTTACATACTGTCACCAACCAGTATCTCTAATCACCCCCACACCAGTCATATGATGCTGTACTGCGCTGGTGACCATATGTGAACAAAACTAATTTTATTAATTTGTTCATTTTCCAAACAATTGTGACAAAAATTACAAAAGCCTATTTGGGAGGTATAAATGAGATAGGCCATCAATACATCATGATTGATCAGTTTTCCTACAAACCAATAAATATACACTTTTTGGGATATTTGGGACATGTAGCAGAATACACTATGGCCTAAATTTAGGAAGAAATTAGATTTTTGATCAGATAGGTCAGGGGTCTTCAAACTATGGCCCTCCAGTTGTTCATGAACTACAATTCCCATCATGCTTAGTCATGTCTGTTAATGTCAGAGTTTTACAATGCCTCATGGGATGTGTAGTTCCGCAACAGCTGGAGGGCCGTAGTTTGAGGATCCCTGCGATAGGTTATAGAACAGAAAATATTGCTTTTTTTCCCCTCCATTTATAGAATAAAAAACCCAGTGGTGATGAAATACCACCAAAAGAAAGCTATACTTGTGTGAAAAAAAATATATAAAATTTAATTTGTGTAAGTGTTGCATGACCGTGCAATTGCCAGTTAACATAGCGCAGTGCTAAATAGCAAAAAATGGCCTGGTCATGAAGAGGGTAAAATCATCTGCAGCTTAAGTGGTTAATGCTCATTTAGTCTATGGGCACATAATGCAGAGTAATACCTACTTGCTCTAGCAGGCCATATTCCTGGTGGTTCCAGAATGGATGACCAATCCCATAAAAAAAAAAAAAAAAAAAAACGCTAATCTTCACTGGTCAGTTGGCCAATCTGTTGCGGACCTCATCAAGTACAATACAACGCATGGTACATGGGAATTTCAAGGGCCCGCTCACAATCCAGGGCTAGAGCAGAGAAAAGCACAGCCGGTTGGAGGACTGATTTAGTTACATATTCCAATCTATAATAGATCCCCAGAATAAAGAAGTTTCAGACCATTACAATATACATGTTAGGAATGTGAGCCACCCAGGCTGCTAGGAAATGTAGTCCTGTGCCTGCTGCTGTGAGTGCTGGCTGGGAAGGAGTCCACCTACGCTCCAAACAATGACAGAGCAGAAGATTCTGGGAGCCACACATCAGAACAATGGGGATGGGCATGAGTAAGCTCCAGTGGGTGGAGTGAAACGTGTTGGGGTGTGGTCTGGCGGGGGTCGAGGCACTTGTCTACACACAGCAGGTCTTGTTTGGATGTGTGGCCCTGGGGATCTTCTGCTCTTAGCACCCATTCCTTTGAATCTGACACACTTTGTTTTAACATTTTTACAAAAAGCAGGGAAAGGAAGTAAAAGTTAAGGTGGTTTAGCAATAGGGGATAAAAAGAAAAGCACTTACCTTGAAAATCTTCAGAATTTGGTAGCTTCACACCACAGACAAAATAATCCTTTTGGTCATGCTGTGAAGACAGCAAAGAGTGAAAATATCAAAAATAAATTGTTTTAGCTATCAATATTTTACATTCCATTATGAGATTGCACTAGATTGTTAACAACCTTGGAATATATATATATATATATATATATATATATATATAGCACTATAAAGCTGCCCACAAATGTTATAAGATGATACAATGCTTCTACAATACCTTTCAGAATTACTGAAAACTAAATCTTACCAAAACTAAAAACTATCCATTCCATGTTTAGATCGACTCAGAGCACTTATGCCAGCTCTTGGACCCTGTTCCCATATCGCGTAGCAGGAACAAGTGTTCCCAATACACTGTTTTCTCAGAATGATTCTCGCACGATTCTGTGTGTTGCATAAAGCCAGCCCATTCCCTTGAATTGGCTACCATATGAGTATGTTGCCCAAAAAGAAGATCCTGTTTTTTGGGGGCGATTTTTAAAGGCGTAGCTTGCCACAATTGCTGTGCAATAATCGAGGCAGAATCGCAACAAGTCTGGGGTGGCTTTGAAGGAAAATGCCACCCAAAAGCGTGTGGCAGTTTTGCAGCGATTGGGAACCGCAGCCGGAATCGTGGCGATTCCATTAAGTGTGAAGGCAGCCCTAAGGAGGTAATACAGTTGCATCGTAATGTGTGTTTTATGCCAGCCTAACAAAAGTAACTGTGCTTTCTAGAGGCTAATCAAGCCTTAAGAAACCATAGCCTACACAAGTGCAAAATGGTAAAACCACTATCTAAACATTCAAACTGAAACAGAATAAATGTAGGTGTCATGCACACAGAGCTTAAAAAATGCCGCTTTTACAGGCATTGAACATTTTTTTTTTCTAGTCCGTAAAAAGCACCTTTCTGTAATGCCCCTCCAATTGGCAAGCAGCGAGAGGAGCAGCTCCTCACATTGGCGAGAGGAACGCTCCTCACATTGGCGAGAGGAACGCTCCTCACATTGGCGAGAGGAACGCTCCTCACATTGGCGAGCAGCGAGAGGAACGCTCCTCACATTGGCGAGGGGAACGCTCCTCACATTGGCGAGGGGAACGCTCCTCACATTGGCGAGGGGAACGCTCCTCACATTGGCGAGGGGAACGCTCCTCACATTGGCGAGGGGAACGCTCCTCACATTGGCGAGGGGAACGCTCCTCACATTGGCGAGGGGAACGCTCCTCACATTGGCGAGGGGAACGCTCCTCACATTGGCGAGAGGAACGCTCCTCACATTGGCGAGCAGCGAGAGGAACGCACCTCACATTGGCGAGCAGCTCCTCACATTGGCGAGCAGCGAGAGGAACGCACCTCACATTGGCGAGAGGAACGCTCCTCACATTGGCGAGGGGAACGCTCCTCACATTGGCGAGGGGAACGCTCCTCACATTGGCGAGGGGAACGCTCCTCACATTGGCGAGGGGAACGCTCCTCACATTGGCGAGGGGAACGCTCCTCACATTGGCGAGGGGAACGCTCCTCACATTGGCGAGGGGAACGCTCCTCACATTGGCGAGGGGAACGCTCCTCACATTGGCGAGGGGAACGCTCCTCACATTGGCGAGGGGAACGCTCCTCACATTGGCGAGGGGAACGCTCCTCACATTGGCGAGGGGAACGCTCCTCACATTGGCGAGGGGAACGCTCCTCACATTGGCGAGGGGAACGCTCCTCACATTGGCGAGGGGAACGCTCCTCACATTGGCGAGGGGAACGCTCCTCACATTGGCGAGGGGAACGCTCCTCACATTGGCGAGGGGAACGCTCCTCACATTGGCGAGGGGAACGCTCCTCACATTGGCGAGAGGAACGCTCCTCACATTGGCGAGCAGCGAGAGGAACGCTCCTGACATTGGCGAGCAGCGAGAGGAACGCTCCTGACATTGGCGAGCAGCGAGAGGAATGCTCCTGACATTGGCGAGCAGCGAGAGGAATGCTCCTGACATTGGCGAGCAGCGAGAGGAACACTCTTTATATTGGGCAGTGGAAATTACAGTGGTGGTCAGTTTGCGATCCTTTCAGGTAGCTAGAAAAGGATCACTGGTGTCATGCAGCTGGGTCTGCCAATTGGCACTGGACCCAGAACCATGCATGCACCATCAATTTGAAGGTCAATCAGCCACAGCTCAAGAAACCCCTAGCAACCTCTGGAGAAACCTTAAAGATCCACTGAATCCTAGAAGAGAAGGACTGGCTTAAGCACTGTTTTCCTGACACTCACCGCCTCAATTGGATAAATATAGGAGAGCTCAGACAGCAACTGCCGACAACGAATGGTGAGTTGAGCATTAGTCTTTAGGAAAGTTTCTCTGCAAAACAAAAACAAAATTTAATTGAATCGTAGACAGGGAAGACATGGGTGTGTTTAAACATGGTGGTGGCAGTGTTACCTCTTAGCAGTACATTCTTTTCTTAACTCGTTAAGAGACTCGCTCTTTTTCTGCAACTTCTCGCGTTGTACATTAAATTTATTACCTTAAATAAAAAGAAATCCATTCACAATCTTTAAAACAGAACTGTTAAAGGTGGAAACAATCATCTCTCAAATATGTCCTGCAAAATTATGAGGTAAAAAAGCTTTCAAATAAAAAGAACACACATCTCATGCAAAGGTGAATACAGTACCTCTAAAAGAAAAAAAAAAAAAAAAAAAAGTATTTAAACAGTAAGCAACTTAATTTACATGGAGACACTTGTGTTTTGAAGCCCTAGCTTGGTTTGATTATCATTTTCTTTTTTTCATTTAACCACTTAAGCCCCGGAAGATTTTACCCCCATTCCGACCAGGGGGTATTTTGCGATTCGGCACTGCGTGACTTTAACGGACAATTGCGCGGTCGTGCGACGCTGTACCTAAACTAATTTGACGTCCTTTTTTTTTCCCCACAGAGCTTTCTTTTGGTGGTATTTGATCATGCGCTATAAACAAAAAAAAAAAAAAAAAAAGAGCGAACATTTTGAAAAAATAACAATATTTTTCACATTTTTTTATATGAAATTCCCCCCCAAAAAAATTTAAAAAATCAAAATTTAACATTTTTGGCCAATTTGTTTTCTGCTACCTATGCTTGGTAAAAAGCACATTTTGATTGATTTGCGCCAAAGTTATTGCGTTTACTAAGGGAAAGATTTTTGTCATTTGTTTTTTTTTTTTTTTTTTAACGAGTAATGGCGGCGATCTGCGATTTTGTTTTGCGGGACTGCGACATTGCGGCGGACAGATCGGACCCTTGACTGACATTTTTGACACTTTTGGGGTTACCAGTGACCATACTACAGTAATCAGTGCTATACATATGCACTGTTACTGTAAAAATGACACTGGCAGGGAAGGGGTTAACTTTATTGGGGAAGGAGGGGTTAAGTATGTCCCTAGGGGCGTGTTTCTAACTGTGATTGGACATGGCTACTGGTGTAAGAACAGAGATCAACGGTCCTACATAGTAGAACCGTGTGATCTCCATTTTTACACAGGGGAGAATGACAGGCGGCTTTGTTTACATTAGCCACCTGCCTTTCTCCCTTCACGTCGTACGATCGCGAGTGACCGGCGGACATCGGGTCCGCCAGTCACACGCACTGACTTCTTAGGGAACGAGCCGGGCGGGCGCTCGCCCGCTATTGGCTCACAAGCCAGGGACAGGCTAGTGACGTACTGGTATGTCACTTTGCCTGACCGGGGCTGACCGCCGCAGTATATATACTTGCGGCTGTCGGCAACCGGTTAAAGAGCAAACTGTTGCTTGTACAGCTATAAACCTCAAAAGTCATATCTGAGGAAGCAATGATACAAAAAAAAAAAAGCAAAAAAGGATTTAAAGTCTCAGATGTTTTCTTTGAAAGCAAAAAAACACTTCAGTAAAGAGGGAAAAAAATATTTCAACACATGCCATTTGATTCAAATATCACAGAAAAATGCACTGAATTATCACGCATGTGGGAAATTTAAAAGCCATGGTTTAATAAAAACAATGCAAACACACACGAAACGGAACTGAATGTAATGAGTTTCAGCAAAGAAAATAAGGATACGCTGTGAAATGGTCGATACATTTAGCATGGTTTATTAACCACTAACTGGTGTCTAAATCTGCCTTCTGCTTTCCAGTTGTTGGAGAACTAATGGTGGCGCTATGTCCAACCAACTTAAGGACGATAAAGTAACGCCTTGCAGAGGTTGAGCCCAGGTGGACCCAAACTCAAAAAGTAAACATTTGCAGTGGTATAGGCAACATCTGGAAATGTTAAAGTGTTACTAAACCCAGGATCCTGCAGTCACTATATCTGATCTCCCACAGTACACAGAACATGGAAATGCAATTATTTTAGTAAATATAAACTGCTAAATACCTTTTCTCATCAGCAGTATATAGCAGTCTTGTGACTTCTATCAGAGTCTGGTTAAAGTAAGTTTGTAGGAGGAGTTTTCCTTCTACCTTGATTGTCCTATCCTATGAGGCTGCAGGACCCCTGACCCTCTGTCTGGACTGGTGGAAAAAACAACTCTAATAATAAACACCAAACTGAGCATGTGCAGATTGCTCCCAAGGCTCTATATTATCAGGAGATGGATGGGGGACTGTGGACGAAGGAGGGGGGGGGGGGGGGAAATCAGACGACGACAAGATCAAACAGCCCTTTTGAACAATGCAGGGGATTAACCCCCTTATGTTCTAACAGAAAAAGGCAAAGCCCTGCCTCAACTGGCCACCACCACACAGATTCAACACTGGGAAAAGCAAAGTAAAGCCCCGTACACACACGCAGATCGTCGTCATACAAATGTTCGTCTTTTCTCCCCGGGATGTCGGTGTCTGTTGAAAAGTGCAAAGACAGCACAAGGACAGCACAAGAATTTTGTCCGCAGACTTCAGCTGACTGCAGTAGTGATGTCATGTAATGGTTAACTTTCCCTGTGTTTTTTATTTTCTGAGCATGCCCAGTCTTGCAAATCTGCGGTCTGTCGGCTGATTTCTGTACTGACAGGCGAACAATCGTCCGTTCTGGTGTCTGCAGACAAAAATTTTCATGTTTGCAAGAAAGACTCTTTTCCGCGGATTGTGTGCAGACATCTGTCGGAGGCACCATACTAACACGCATACAATCGGCAGATCTTTCGTCCGCCGACGTTTGTATGACGACGATCTGCGTGTGTGTACGGGGCTTAAGGGCCGATACACACTGCATTACAGAGCGGCAGGAGCAATTCACTCCAGCAACTCTGCATTGCAGGCTGCACTAAGGGGCAGTTTGTTGCCCCAATAATTTTTTTTATTGTATTGTACAAGCTTTATTTGAAGTGTACAAAACGTACACTTCATTCACTACAATGGCGGGGGTGCTCTGTGCTGCATGACATTGCAGTGTGATTCAGACCGACGCGCTGCGATAAAATGCAGCACGTCTGCAGTTTAATGGTGCACTACAGTGTTCACAGGATACCTAGGAAACAATTGTTTCCCGTGTGTCCCTGCTGTGACAGACATTTTAGTATCTCTCACCGCATGTAGTGTGAATCGGCCATAAGTCAGTAATGAGGAGAAGATCAGCTGCAAGGAGACCACAGCCAATACTGGTGACTAGACTTCCTAACTGTTCTAATTCCTCTTCACTCTAAAACATGAAAAAATAAAAAACTTTGGCATTAATTATACTTTAATGAGGAGCTCCAGTCTCCCCAGACTGACTGCTGACTTTTAATATAACACTTACCTGTCCAGGGATTCAGCGATGTCGGCACCCAAGCCAACTCTTCAAATCGGCTTGGGGTGCAGGAGCTGGGCACCTTAGGTAAGAGCAACCAGCAGTGAAGCCTTGCGACTTCACAGCTGGCTACCTACTGCGCATGCACGAGTTGCGCTGCACTTTGTGAAGGGTCCCACAGTCTTCTGGGTCCTGTGTGTCCCGAAAGGCTGCAGAGGGGGAAGGAGGGGCCCTAACTACATTATAAATCGCCACAGAAGTGGGAGCGAGTACCTGTCATAACCAGGGTACCCACTCCCCCCCCCCCCCCCCAAAAAAGTGCCAAATGTGGCAGTGGAGGAGGGGAGGCTGCAAACAAGCAGAGCTTCCCCTTTTGGGTGGAGCTTCGCTTTAACTGAATCAACATGACTGTCTTGTCTGTAAGAAAATCAAATTGTCAGGTCCTAAGAAGAGAACAGCCATACTCACCTCCCCACTGGCACGTCTTGCCTCTCCCTCTGTTGGTTTCTTTAGCATTCACACTTCCTGGCGTGTTGGGCCCTGTGTCCCTAGTCGCACACTATGGCCCCTTTCCCCAAATCCTACGTCACTACAGGACGCAGCTGCAATGTAATGAGTTGGAGGGTGGAACCATGGTGCGCACAGGGGCTACATAGACTTTATTATTCCACAAGTGTTTTGCCGAATGTCAAATACATTGATAGAGCCTGCAGTGCTGGAACAAAGGGAAGTTTGAACAAGGGCTACTGGAGGGGTGAGTATAATGGTTTTCTCTTTTAGGGATTTGATTTCTTTAGTGACCCCACAGGGTTTCCTTAAAGTGGTTGTAAACCCTTACATATACCAAGTGAAGGGACTATCCTCAGCTGATACACATATGAGACCAATCCTCCTACATAAGTTGTACATGTTTATCTGCAGTTGTATCTGCTCTACATTTGTTCAAAGTCCAGAACTTAAAATATAGTCGGAGGCTCAGTTCACACATGCTGCTGGTGCGGCTCACAGCATGGGGTCTGGTGCGTCCCTAATCACGGATTCAGGTCCGAATTTTTGCCTGAATTTACACCTGAATCGGACCAGAAGACGCACAGGACCCTTTTCGATGCGGACCACGGCCGCCCCAGGGCTGTGTGATCCGGGTCAGATGAGTGTGCCTGGTCACATTCGCATGTGTGACCGAAGCCAGAGTTCAGAAAAAAAGGGGGCGGAAAGCTGAAATTACATACTGCAGAGCTCAGTGAGGAGAGGTCTGAGAGCTGATTGGAGGGAAGCGACACACCCCCCCTTCCGCAAATCATACAGGTAGAGTTGAGGCTGTCAATCAGCTGGAGCTTCCTCCCCTGTCACCATTTTTCTCTAAGGCCCCTTTCACACAGGCGGACCGTTCAGATCCGCCTGTCCGTTTTTTTGACGGATCTGAACGGTCCCCCCATGCATCCCTATGGGGCATCAGATGCCAGCTGAGACATGTCCGCTGACATCCGATCCGTCAAATCTGGACGGATGGAAACCCTATTTTCCATCTGTCCCGCGGATCGGATGAGAACGGACCAACGGTCCGTTCCCATCCAATTCCCCCCATAGAGATGCATGGGGAACTGACCGCTGTGTCTCCGCACACAGCCCGGAGACACAGCTGTCATCCTCCTGCTCAGCGGGGGAATCGGCGGATCGATCCCTCACTGAGAACAACGGAGTGTGTGAAAGGGGCCTTAGTGTCAGGAAAACCTGTCAGAAGTGATTCATGCTGATAGCAGTGGAACGAAGCAGCAGAAAGAAATTACACTTAGTTCTTTTGTTTGAGACAAATTCACACTATAGAGTTATATGCTTTGTTCATATTTCATATTGGAGGTTTGAAACCACTATAAACACAGTTGCTAATTATTAATGTAGTGTATTAGTGGCTCATTGAGGGCTTTCACTTGCTCCCCACACTATAGCTTGCTCAGTGCAATTGCTAGGCTCACTGACCAATAGAGTGCAAAAGACAAAAAAAAAAAAAAAAAACAAACACAATATATTTACTTACATCTAATGTTCAGTGCATTACGCTCCTTATGTAATAGATCCCCCTCTCGGCCCAAAGCTTTTTTTTGCCTCTCCAGTTCATCCTGGAGGACCAGTATCTTCAGACGTAAACACTCGCTCTCTTTTTTCTAAGGGAAGATCAAAGCACTTAGCCTTAGAAGATGGAGACAACAGACAGATGACACTTTTTTTTTTTAATTTCATATTTTTGTACGGTCCCTTTGTACATTGAAAAATATAAAAAACAAAAAGTCGAAGTTTTAAAACTATTGAAAATGTAATTCTGAAATTACATTAACATATTAAAAGCTTACAGGAAATTCTAATGATTGAGTTTACAAATTCTTTAAGGCCTCGTTTATACTTGTGGAGGGGCGGTAAAACCCCAAGGTTGAGCCGCATTGTTATTGCCCCAAATTAATGCCCTGATCCCCCCCGTGGTAGCTGCAATAGGAATTTTGCCTGTCATATGGCTATTGCGGTCACAAGAGAGGTTTACATTCATTCTGACCACAATAAAAGTGAATAAAAAAATAAAAAATTTAAGCTACAGTGTAAAAAGAAATAGAAAATAAATAAATTTCAAGTGCCCCCCGTCCAAAGGCAAACGCATACGCCGGTCCCGAGTGCACGCAAACAGCAATCGTCCCAAATATATGAAGTATCACCACGAACATCAGATCGTGGGCAGTAATTCTAGCATCAGACCTCATGTGTAAATCCAATGTGGCAGCCAGCAAAGGCTTTTAAAGCGGCACCTATGGATAGTAAAACGAATGTAGTTGGGCGCCGTTTGCACAGGCGTACGCAATTTTAAAGCATGACATGTTTGGTATCTATTTACTTGGTGTAACATCTTTTATAGCAAAACTTTGGTTATATTTTGTGTTTTTTGCATCCAAATGTAAAAAAATGTATTTAAAAAAAAATAAAAATTTGTGTTTGAAAAACTGCTGCACAAATACCGTGCGACAAAAAATAAAAAAAAAATTGGGGAGGCCCACAAATTTGAGGGTCCCCGCTTTAAAAAACAAAAAACATACATGCATATTATATATATTGTACTCTCTGTAAAATCCATTTTTCTGAGTTCATGGACTGACACAGCGCTCCATAAATCCCAACTATAGGGTTATATCACCTTCTGCGGGAGTACTACTAGAAAGAAAAAAAAAAAAAAACGTGGCTACGCCCATGGGCTGTCCTTAGCTGGTCTATAACCCCCTCTCTGCGATAGGTATTCAGATTAGTAGCAGGCAGTATTAGAAGTCTTAAAAACTACATAGAGGGGGTGGGTGCTGTGTTCGTCGATGAAGAGAAATGGATTTTACGGTGAGTACAAAAATCTCATTTGTCTTTAGTTCAACATACACACAGCGCTCCATAAATCATAACTATAGGGATGTTCAAAAGCAGTGCCAAAAGCAAAATGAGGGGTGGGGAAAATAACTTAAGGCCTAACAAGAGCCCTAACTGGGTCACAGGAGCCCAATCTGAAATAAAAATGTAAAGAGAAAAACACCCCTCAAGAGGGAACAGCCCTTCTTGAAATGCAGCTTGCAAAACCTTGCGGCCAAAAGAAGCATCCACAGATGCCAAAATATCTACTCTGTAGAATTTCGTGAAAGTATGCAACGAGGACCAAGTAGCCACCTTGCAAGCTGGAAATACGCTTGATGACGGAAGGCCCAAAAAGTACTAAGCCCCCGAGTAGAATGCGCCGTGACAGGGAAAGGAGGAACCTGACTTTTAAAGCGGTAGTATTCCGCTTTTTGACACTTTTACCTACAGGTAGGCCTATAATAAGGCTTACCTGTAGGTACAATTAATATCTCCTTAACCGGCGCGGTTTAGGAGATATTTGCAGTGCATGCAGCCGCTCACGCGAGGGGCGCATGCGCTCTGAAGGTCCGGGGGGGGGACCTTCAGTTTTCCTTGCCGGGAGCTTGCGCGTGAGTGACGTCATCGCGGCTCCGGTTCACAGCGCCGGAGCCGCCGAACCCGGAAGAGACGCCGAGGGATCATGGCAGCGCCCGCAGCGATGTCCGGGGGTCCGTGTCGGGGCTTCGTTCTAAGGTAAGTAATACATAATCAGCTAGTATGCGATGTATACCCGCTGATTATGCCTTTGTCTTGCAGGTTTTTTTTTTTTTTTTCGGGTTTACAACCGCTTTAACTGAAAAGGCCTGAGTCACCGTCTGTGTGATCCATCTAGAGATGGTAGCGGAAGAAGCGGCCAGCCCTTTCCCTGGTCCTGGTGTAACCACAAAAAGGGAGTCTGACCTCCGAAAGGACTCCGTAGCTGCCAGATACACCCGAATCACATCCAAGGTATGAAAAGAAATTTTCTTGGGATAAGCCGGCTTGGGGCACAAGGAAAGCAACACATTTTTCAAATGGCAGTCAGAAACCACTTTGGGCAGGAATGACAGACAGGGACGAAGAACTTCTTTATCTCTATGGACCACTAAATACGGAGTACGACAGGATAATGATGCCAACTCCGATACCCTGTGGGCCGAGGTAATAGCCACCAAGAATGTCACCTTCTGGGACAACGTAGGCAAGGGAATCTTCCAAATTTTCTCAAATGGAGGTTTCTGGAGAACCGAGAGCACCAAGTTTAAATCCCTTGATGGCAAAATAGACCGTACAGGTGGAGCCACATGTCGAATCCCCTGAATGAAGGTACGATCTAAAAAGAGTGAGGGGCTAGGGGGTCACTGAAAGAAGACTGCCAAGGCAGACACCTGGTCCTTGATGGTACTTAAGGCCAATTTATGCTCAACGCCCCGTTGAAGTAAGGCCAAAACCTGAGCCACAGAAAGGGAGCGAGGATGAGCGCCAATCGACTCAAACCAAGAACTGTATGCTTTCCACGTAGGATGGTATATCTTGCTAGAAGTCGACTTTTTCGCCTTCAACATATTAGGGATCACTGATCCAGATAAAACTCTATCCCTCAGTACCTGACTTTCAATAGCTAAGCCAATAAACCAGTGACTGTAAATCAGGATGGTAGATCAGCCTTCGAGGCAACTGATCCTCTGAGAGGTAGCCCCCAGGGGGAGGTTTAGGGCCACCAGAATGATTGGAAGACCCTCACCCTTGATTCTTTGCAGGAACAGTTGCTTGAGCCGAGGATGATACTGGCCTTTCAGTGCCCCTAGGATGTCTGCGGCATCTACCAGAGGAACCCGTGACCTTGCCACGAACCTTGGTATTCTCCTGTGGAGCCAAACTTGCTGGAGCTGCATACAGGACTGTGCAAACAGAACTGTCTTAAAGGTAAACACCACCAGACCCAGAATCTGTATACAAGTCGGGAGAGAGAACTGTCTGTGTGCAGCAGCCGACAACTCACGGTCTGTGTTTCCTGAAGTTTGACCAGAAAAGGACCACCCTTGGTCAACATTAAATCCAGAATCAGACCCAGGTGATTCAATTTTCTGGACAGGGATAGGGGGGGACCTTGGGTAGTTCGGATGTCACCGGAACCTTTGCAGGAATTATATCTGCACAAGGAGACTCGGGGCCTAATAATCCCAAAATGGACAAACTCTGCCCCTCTTCTTTTGTAACCCTAAAAAGGATCATTTCGTGGATCCCCTTGACGCTCGCGAAGGAGGTCCACGGGGCCGGAAACCAGCAAAGATGTTCTCCCCACCCTAGTTATGGGTGAAGGCAGACCTTCATGCTGAAGGGGTCTTGTCTGTGGGTCCAGAGAAGCCAGCTCTAGGCTTACCAGACCAAGGTTGCATGGAACCTCCCGGGGAAGACTTGAAAGATCTATTTCCATTATCTGCAGTCCAAGAGGTTCAAAATAATTTTTTACAGGCCGAGGAGGAGGGCTTCTGGCTTCTTCCCTTTCCTAGACTGTGGCAGGAAGGTTATCTTCTCCCCCGTGAGACCCTTAATGATGTCATACAGAGAAGCCCCAAACAGGCGATCGCCTTGAAAGGGCAGATCAATGAGAGCTTTCTTGGACTGGACTTGGTCCGCAGACCAATTCTTTAGCCACAGCACGTGCCTAATCACCACCGCTGAAACCGAGAGCTTGGACAGCATGGGAGTTCCATGCTGCATCACATATAAACTGCAGCCCCTGGACCAACTGGTCCGCCAGATCAACATAAGCAGTGGGAACCTGCTAATTCCCCAGACCCTGGCACAAAAGTCTGGCCCATTAGGGTCTGAGACACCAGGGCCGAGTCCAAGACTGATAGCATTGCCGAACCAGCCAAAATAAACATGCTGCGCGCCGCAGCCAGGTTTTTAAAGGATGAGGATTCCTCTACTGGGATCATGGTTGCTTTAGTCAACCTGGAAAACAGGAACAGAGAGCGACAGGGACCCCCAAGGACTCACCACCACCAGTCTGAGGTGCGCAAAAACTCAGACCCTGCAATATCCTGGGAAGAAGAGGACGAGCCCAGGCATCACCACGCGGCTCTGGCAGTCTCCAGCATCTCTGCCAGACTAAGGGAAAATGGCAGCCTTGAAGTCATGGACTACAAAAACATGGCCCACAGCCGGAGACCAAGCAAAACCAAGGGAAAATGATTGCTGTGATGTCGTAGACTACCCAAACATGGCCGCTAGCTGTGCCAAACGCTCAATGCAAACTGTCAGGATTCTCCCTGCGCCCTCTGCACCGGGACCCCAAGGTACTGCATTCCACACTGCTCATGGCAGGACATACACTCAGGGGACTCCACTGTGCCCTCTACTCTGGGACCACAAAGGTACTGAACTTCATACTGCTCGGGACAGGACATACACCCAGGGGTCTACGCTGTGCCCTCTGCAGAGGGACCCTCACAAGACTTCAGGAACTGCACCCCATACTGCTAAGGCAGGACATACATCACCCCCAGAGCTCTACAGAGAATGGGGATGTAGCGGAGACAGCCAGGGGCCTTCACTGCGCAAACTGCA
Source organism: Pelophylax lessonae (assembly GCF_965119305.1). Lineage (NCBI taxonomy): Eukaryota > Metazoa > Chordata > Amphibia > Anura > Ranidae > Pelophylax > Pelophylax lessonae. Next base: position 702,100,175 of record NC_138769.1, on the reverse strand, counting down.
TATTGGGACCCCCACCAGACTCCAGGTCCAGGGACAAACACGGGTGGGGGGGGGGCTGGGGGGTCTTCTAAGAAATTTTCTAGAGAAAAATACTGATTGTTACATGTAAACAAAAAGTGCCAGAAAAAGCTTGATCTTCCAAGTGGTTATGCAAATATCAAAATTCCCTGATGGGTAGATATCAGTCTAAAGGAGTGCAGACCACCCTGCGTAACGCCCGCTCATGATGCTTAGCCCCAATGATTGAAAGAACCAAAATCCAATGAATGAAAGGGACAGTTAGGCTGAGGAGGAATGAACTAGATGCTGGACATCATCTAGCCAGGAAACTAGGTGGGATCTATATGACCTGCTGCAGCTTCTAATGCACAATGTGAGAATCTCACAGTGTGCAGTGAAATCAGAGTAAGCTATTTCAGTACAGGAGAGGAGTCTGAACAACTGTGCAAGACTGAAGGGAAGGCCGAAGTTCTGCTTAATAGTAAAGTTGGCATTAAGAGCCCAGGATAATTCTCACCAGGTTGTTGTTTGATGAAGAAAGACGTAATTTCTCTTCAATCTCCGTTCCAATTTTTTGAACTGTCACTTGGGTCTGCTTGATTGCACACTGGGCCCGATGAAGCCTGTAGGAGGAAAACAGTATAAAATATAACAGGGGAAGTGGACACTATCCAGCCTATATTGATTTCATTTTTTCTGCTCATATACTTCATGTTTGCTTCATAACTAGTTCAACTATTCTACGTTGGCAGGGCACCCGGACTTCTCAACACAAAAGCAAAACCACGTCAAAACATCTTCCAAACACACAATAAAGAGACCTTAGATTTTGTTAAAATAATTCCCAACAAAAAAGGTAGGAGACTTTCAGCCTGAAACCTGATCCACAAAATTCTATAAGGTAGCATAAAATGGATTTTCAGATTTACATATTAGAAGGAATATTTTATAAAATAAATCTCAGTTCATCATACAAACTCAATTCTGCAGCCTTTTGGCGAACAGAATCCATACTAGCACGTTTAATCAATCAACAAGAAAAAATGTCACGCACAGCAAGGGCTGTACAAATCAACCCAGAACACCGGAGCCAGTCAGTCCGACCCAAGAGCCAGGAAATTGATAACAATAGCAAAGGCCACAAACATTTTGGAAGCTGCCATTATCAAACTGACTACTTTGCTTCTGAGATCTGTCCCGTTCCAAATGAAAAAAAACATGACGTTTAGGGAGTAAACCCTAACAACGAACTTCTATTTGCTCCCCTATGGTCTGGTATATACACTATATTGTTAAAAGTATTGGGATGCCTGCCTTTACACGCACATGAACTTTAATAGCATCCCAGTCTTAGTCTGTAGGGTTCAATATTGAGTTGGCCCACCCTTTGCAGCTATAACAGCTTCAACTCTTCTGGGAAGGCTGTCCACAAGGTTTAGGAGTGTCTATGGGAATGTGTGACCATTCATCCAGAAGAGCATTTTGGAGGTCAGGCACTGATGTTAGATAAGGTGGCCTTGGCTGAGTGTCTCTGCTCTAATTCATCCCAAAGGTGTTCTATCGGGTTGAGGTTAGGACTCTGTGCAGGACAGTCAAGTTCCTCCACCCCAAACTCGCCCATCCATGTCTTTATGGACCTTGCTTTGTGCACTGGTGTGCAGTCATGTTGGAACAGAAAGGAGCCATCCCCAAACTGTTCCCACAAAGTTGGGAGCGTGAATATGTCCAAAATGTCTTGGTATGCTGACACCTTAACCACTTACTGACCGCCCACCGCAGATGTACGTCATCACTTTGATGCTAAATACCGGGATTATGGCAGCAGATAGCTGCCATAACCCCAGTATTTTTAACGGCGGGCGATCAGCTTTCAGGTAAGGGTGGTCCCAGCGGTAGATTTGTCGTGGGATCACCCTTACAGTGCGGCGGAAGAGGTGCCCCCCCCCTCCTGCCGCGTCCCGGCCGTTTTCCCCGCTTACCGGACCCGCCGGCAACGGGGAAAGTGATCTGGTCCTGGATCCTCTTACACAGGAAGTCGAGTGAGGGCAAGATGGCCCTCACTCGACTCTATGGTCTTGGTGGACCGGAGCGACGTCAAACGTCGTTGCATAGCAACCGGCTTAAAGAGCCGATTTTTTTTAAACCATTTTTTTCCCCTTCTTTTCTAGTGTACTTGTGAGATCTGAGGACTTTTTGACCCCAGATCTCACAATAAAGAGGTCCTGTCATGGCTATTTCTATTAAAAGGAATGTTTACATTCCTTGTAATAGGAATAAAAATGATCAAATTTTAATTTTTTTTTAAAAACTGTAAAAATCAAAAATAATAAAGTAAATTGGGGGGGGGGGGGGAATAAAGCACCCTGTCCCTGTTAGCTTGCACACAGAAGCGAACGCATACGCAAGTCCCGTCCACATATGTAAACGGTGTTCAAACCACAAGTGAGGTATCTCCACGATCGTTAGAGTGAGAGCAATAATTTGAGTCCTAGACCTCCTCTGTAACTCTGAGCAGGTAACCTACAGACATTTTTAAAGTGTCGCCTATGAGGATTTTTAAGTACCAAAATTTGTCACCATTCCGTGAGCGTGCGCAATTTTGAAGCATGACATGTTGGGTATCCATTTACTCGGCGTAACATTATCTTTCACATTTTGGAAAAAAATTGGGCTAACTTTACTGTTTTCTTATTTTTTAATTCAAAAAAGTTAATTTTTTCCAAACAAATTGCGTTTGGAAGACCGCTGCGCAAACACGGTGCGATAAAAAATATTGCAACGATCTCCATTTTATTCTATAGGGTCTCAGAAAACAAAAATACAATGATTGGGGGTTCCAAGTAGTTTTCTAGCAAAAAAAAAAAAAAAAAGATTTTAGCTTGTAAACACCAAGTGTCAAAAATAGGCCTGGTCTTAAAGTGGTTAAGAGGTCCCTTCACTGGAACTAAGGCGCAAAGCCCAAACCCTGAAAAATGTGATTTTTGTATTACCGTAAAATCCATTTCTCTGATGTTCATTGACTGACAGCTTCTGATCGTCTTAACCATTGGGTAATACTGCCCCCTACAGGAATAGAACACTAGGCAGAAATAAAGCTCCACTATGCCTATGGGAAATCCCAGGGGGAATACTCCCACTCTCCGCTATAGGCAATTGGTTTTGTTACAAGCAGTGTCAGAAGAAATCCAACTCCAAAGAGGGGTGCTGTGTCTGTTTATGAGAAATTAATTTTACAGTAAGACAAAAATCCCATTTGCGCTATCATTCATTGACGGACACAGCTCCTAACCTTCTTAATCATTGGGACGTCCCAAAGCAGTGTTAAACATGAGGGGTGGGAACAGCAGAAAAAATTCCCCAAGGGTAAACCATAGCCAGCCAGGTAACATGGAACTCAGCCAAGAACAACTGGAGCTCATCTGAAAAAAACAAAAAAAACAAACAATACACCCTCAAAGAGGACCAGGTCCTCTAAACAGCAGCCTGCAAAACCTTGCGGCCAAAGAACGCATCCGCAGATGCCAACACATCCACTTTATAAAATTTTGAAGGTGTGCAGAGACGACCAGGTAGCCACCTTGCAAACCTGCATCACTGACGCCTGATGATGGAAGGCCCAGGAAGGCACTAAGCACCCTAGTAGAGTGTGCCATAACAGGAAACGGAGGAACCTGAACCTTAAATAAATAGGCTTGAAACTCTGTCTGTCTGATCCATCTGGAAATGGTCGCAGCAGAAGCTGACAACCCCTTCTGAGGTCTGTCCGTGAGCACAAATAAATAGTGAGTCTGACTTCCTAAAAGACTCTGTGCCAGGTACACCCTAATTGCCCAAACCACATCCAAGGAATGAAAGGCAATTTCCTTAGGATGTTTTAGCCTGGGACACAGGGAAGGCAACACAATTTCTTCACTCAAATGAAAATCATAGACAACCTTTGGAAGGAACGATGGACAGGGGCGAAGAACCACCATCTCTCTGTGAACCACCAAGTAAGGTGAATGACAAGACAACGCCGCCAGCTCTGACACCCTGCACGCAGAGGTGATTGCCACCAAAAAGGCCACCTTCTGGAATAAACGTAAGCAAGTGAACCCTCTAAGGTTTTCAAAAGAAAGTTTCTGAAAGGACTGAAAGCACCAAATTGAGGTCCCAAGGCGGCAATGGAGACCACACCGGAGGGGCCAAGTGTCTAACTCCTTGGATAAAAGTACACACTAAGGAAAGTGTGGGCAATGGTCGTTGAAAGAAGACCGCCAAGGCCAAGACCTGGCTCTTGATGGTACTGAAGGCCAGGCGCTACTCAATCCCCTGTTGGAGGAAAGTCAAGATCCAAGCCACCGAAAAGGAGCGAGGATGAACCCCAAGAGACTCGCACCACGCAATGTACGACTTCCATGTACAATGGCAGATCTTCCTGGTGGTAGATTTTCTAGCTTTAAAAGCATAGGAATCACTGAATCAGACAAACCTCTCTTTCAGCACTTGGCTTTAAACAGGCAAGCCGTTAAAGCCAGCGACTGTAAAGCAGGATGGAAGATTGGCCCTTGGGACCAGCCATATCAGATCGTCATACCAAGACCGGCGAGGCCAGCCTGGAGCCACTAAGATGACCGGAATCCCTTCTGCCTCGATCCTGCGCAGAAGTCTTGGCAGAAGCTTGAGGCATAAATCAATTACTGACCCCATGGGTCCACACGAAAAAGGTGCATGGACCTTTTTTTGGCCACACTGGAATCGGATTGCGATTCAGCCAACTTCACCGCGTTTTGAAAACCATTTTTGGGTTGCCGTTAAAGTGGGTCTAAAGGCAGGTTTTCATCTTAATGCATTCTGCACATTAAGATGAAAAAAACCTTTTGTGTGAGGCAGCCACCCTAAAAGTTACCCGAGTCCCATCTCAATCCCGCGATGTTGCACAAGAGCCTTGGATGTCTGGGACTCTCCCTCATAAGCTGAGACAGCAGTGGGCGCCACTGGCTCCTGCTGCTGTTCATAAAAGTCAGTGAGCCAATGAGGAAAGAGATGGGCCGTGGCCAAGCCACGGCGCTGTGTCTGAATAGACACACACAGGCTCGGCTCGGGAGCCCCCATAGCAAGCCGCTTGCTGTGGGGGCACTGGGCAGAAGAGAGGGGGCCAGGAGCGCTGGCGAGGGACCGGTGAAGAGGAGGATCTGGGCTGCTCTGTGTAAAACGATTGCATAGAGCAGATAAGCAGGTAAAACACAAGACTTGAATATGTTAACTTAGCATTGACACCCGCGGTGGTTCGCATGGACGGAGTGCGATTGTGATGTGGTATGGGAAACGCACAAGATTCACTGCGAAGCCGCACTGCATCAATGTGGACCAGAACTAAAAGGACGCAGATTTAATGACATTCCAGATGTCAGTGATGATTTGGGGAGCCATGTCATCTGCTGGTGTTGGTCCACTGTGTTTTATCAAATCCAAAGTCAGTGTAGCCCTCTACCAGGAAATTCTAGAGCACTTCATGCTTCCCTCTGCTGACCAGCTTTATGGAGATGCTGATTTAGTTTTCCAGCAGGACTTCGTACCTGCCCACACTGCCAAAACTACCAATAACTGGTTTAATGATCATGGTATCACTGTACTTGATTGGCCAGCAAACTCACCTGACCTAAACACCATAAAGAATCTGTGGGGTATTGTCAAGAGGAAGATGAGACACCAGACCCAACAATGCAGACAAGCTGAAGGCCCCTATGAAAGCAACCTGGGCTTCCATAACACCTCAGCAGTGCCACAGGCTGATCGCCTCCATGCCACGCCGCATTGATGCAGAAATGCATGCAAAAGGAGCCCCGACCAAGTATGAAGTGCATACTATACTGTACATGGACAGACTTTTTAGTAAGCCAAAATCTCTGTATTAAAAATCTTTTTATTGGTCTTATGTAATATTCTAATTTTCTGAGATACTGAATTCTGGGTTTTCACTAACTGCAAGCCATAATCATCAAAATTAAAAGAAAGAAATGTGTGAAATATATCGCTCTGTGTAAAGCATCTATATAAAAGAGGAGTTTCACTTTTTGAATTGAATTACTAAAACAAAATCAACTTTTTGATAACATTCAAATTTTTTGAGATGCACCTGTAGTAATGCAACCTGCCAAAAAAAAGATACACTAAACAGTTGTGCACATTGTGCAGAAAGATGGAGGTTTCAAGACTGCAGGTGATAACTGGTTTATTCATCTTGTATCCCCTTTAGGGTTTACTTGCTAAACAGCGCACAATATTACACAGCAGTAGGTCTCATAACAAGCTGGAATTCTCTTTAAAACCACCCAGACACTGATCTGATTATGATCCTATTTAACGGGTAAACCTAGCCCCCGATCTATTATCCGAGTCGGGTTTGTTAGCATTTTTCAGTAACGCTGTCTAGACAGAAAAGAATCACAATTTCAGGTGTGAAAGGGACTTGCATAATAGCAAGCTGACAGAAAGCAAGCTATGACACCTCGTGCTTTCATCAGTACTAAATGAAGGTGTAAAAGGATTCGGATATGACTGAAAGAGGAAACATTAAACATTTATGCTTATAAAACTATTACAGCGGGTGAATTTGTAAACCGTTTGTACGTGGAACTGAAAAACTGGGCCTATTTGTTAACCAGTAGACGCTCTGAAATTTTGAAGAGAAAAACGTCAGTTCATCTGTGTTATGGTGGCCATACATGCGTCAATGATCAATCTCTTCCAATAGGAATCTAGGATCTATAGCCAACAACTCATTTGATCAATATACCATACACAGGGAAATGGATTTTGATCAATAGTTATGATGATTGCATTTTTAACTAACAATCGTAAGTTTACAGATGGGGAAGAAGTGCTTTCCCGATGCTAGACTACCCCACTCAGTATAATAACTAAAGCAAAATTTGATAAAATATTTACTTTAGTAATATCAAAAATATCTAAAATTCAATCCAACACATAATTTTTTCATATATAAATCATACAAGAGTACAATGCAATACATTCAAAGAAAAATGAATAACCCTTCCACCAAACCCAAGCTTAACCTCTCCCATAGACACACTGTGATGACAGTGTGGCCATGTACATGTCGGAGGGCAATACTATGCTGACGCATTTTGCTTGTGTAGCTTCTTCAGGGGATATTGAATGAAGAGGGATCACAATTATGATTTCAAAAGGGGTAGTGGATACTTGCCTAATCCTGGATTGTTGATCTACCAGGACGTCTGGGACTGCGAATAATACAGTGTTTCTCAACTCCGGTCCTCAGGGCACACTAACAGGCCAGGTTTGCAAGAAAACTGAAATACATCACAGGTGATATCATTTGCTGATCAGTGATTGCAGTATTCTAGTCTGCATCTTCCCAAGGTAATATTCATAATCTGGCCTGTTAGTGTGCCCTGAGGACCGGAGTTGAGAAACACTGGAATAATACATGGCTCTCAGCGAAGAAAAGATTTGGGGTCTCTTTGACCTCAGATCTCTCAATAAAGAGGACCAGTCATTCCCTTTTCTATTATTTCTATTGTAAGAGATGTTTACATTCCTTGTAATAGGAATAAAAGTGATAAAAAAAAAATAGAGGGATATTTGCCTAATCCCGGATTGTTGACCTACCAGGACTTCCGGGACTGCCAATTATATATAAGCGAGCAGGGTAGGGTGTGGTAACATTTAACATAGTAGGAGAAAGGGAAGCGGTCCACCCAAATCCAAGTGTCCAACCCAATTGAGGAAGGAAAAGATTTTAGGTATGCATCACAGCGCCGGAGCCGCCGAACCCGGAAGAGACGCCGAGGGATCATGTCCGCTCCCAAAGCGGTGTCCGGGGGTCTATGATGGGGCTTCGTTCTAAGGTAAGGGTTTCATAATGAGCTAGTATGCGATGCATACTAGCTCATTATGCCTTTTTCTTGCAGGGTCTTTTTTTTTTTTTTCCTCAGAGTATACTACCGCTTTAAATGGTTAATGGTGACGAGCTGGCGATCTATTTTATACCTTGGTTGCTCTCATGTTTTTGCGTTACACCCTAATTTGCAGCAAGGCTGTGATTACATTTGACCTCAGTTACACTGTTTTAGCTATTACTATGTACGGTAATACATCTAGTAACAATTTATCCTGTTTCTGATTTCAGCAAAGTGCACAGATCTGATTCAGAGGATTACATTTGTTTTCGTTTTTGTTTTTTTTTCTGCTGTTGAATCCGTGCTTTGCCAATAAAGACCTCCACTGATGTAGAATACTTGCTTCATGTTCGCTTGCCGACTGCTTCGTTCAACCGCTGGGAGTAAAAGCAAAGCCCTGCGTGGCCTACAAATTGATGAACTCATAGCTCACATAGTGATATGGTCTCAACTGCGAGTGCATCAATTAGCTCTATACCCATGGAACAAAAGACTAAGGACCAAGAGAGGTCCAAAAAAATGGATTTTTGTAAGAACTTACCGTAAAATCCTTTTCTCTTAAGCTCATTGACAGACGTAGTCTTCTTGATTCTCAAGAGCTGGGTTATGTTGTCTCCACAGGAGTAGGACTAGGCAGAATGACAAAACGTTCTGGCTCCACCCTAGGGGGCAGTCCCTGAGGGTATATCCTCCCTCTCTCTGCTACAGGGAATCAGTTCTGTTTAAAGCAGTACAGAGAAATTAACCCAACCCAACTCAATGATAGAGGGGTGGGTACTACGTCTGTCAATGAGCTTAAGAGAAAAGGATTTTACGGTAAGTTCTTACAAAAATCCATTTTTCTCTATCGCTCATTGACAGACGTAGTCTTCTTGATTCTCAAGAGCTGGGACATCCAGAAGCAGTGCCACAAATGAGGGGTGGGATTGACAAAATCAAATCCAATCTAGTAGGCCCAACCGGTGCCAAACTAGAAGTTTTAAAGGCTCATTATAAACAAAGAATGAGACAAAGAAAAAATTTTCCAACGGAAAAAAACCCTCGAGGTAGACCACTGGTCTCCTCAAATTGCGGCCTGCAAAACCTTGCGGCCAAATGAGGCATCAGACGATGCCATTACATCAACTTTATAATGTTTAGAGAAGGTATGCACCGACGACCAGGTAGCCGCCTTGCACACCTGGACCACTGACGCCTGATGGCGAAAGGCCCATGACGCACTAAGTGCCCGAGTGGAGTGCGCCTTAACAGGGAACGGGGGCTCCCGACCCTTAATAGAATAAGCCTGTACTACCGTCTGTCTGATCCATCTGGAAATGGTCGCGGCAGATGCAGGCAACCCCTTTTTGGGTCCATCTGGGATCACAAAAAGTGAATCCGTCTTGCGAAACGAGTCTGTCGTTTTCAAGTATACCCTGATCGCCCGGACCACATCCAAGGAGTGCAAAGCAAATTCCCGAGGATGACTGGGCTTAGGACACAGGGAAGGTAATACAATTTCTTCATTCAGATGAAATTCTGAAACTACTTTTGGTAGGAAGGATGGATTCGGACGAAGAACCACCTTATCTCTATGAACCACCAGATATGGTGAACGACAAGATAATGCGGCCAGTTCTGACACCCTGCGTGCAGAAGTAATAGCCACCAAGAAGGCCACCTTCTGGGACAACGTGGGTAGAGGAATCTCCCTAATATCTTCAAAGGGAGGTTTCTGAAGAACCGACAACACTAAATTAAGATCCCAGGGGGGTAACGGCGCGTGCACTGACGGAGCCAGATGTCGCACCCCCTGGATGAAATTCCGCACCAAGGAATGAGTAGCCAAAGGCTTCTGAAAGAAGATGGCTAATGCTGAGACCTGACCCTTGATAGTACTCAAGGCCAGTTTCTGCTCAACCCCTTGTTGCAGAAAAGCCAATATTCGACTAATCGAATAAGACCGAGGACGGAACCCCAAAGGTTCACACCATGCAATGTAGGACTTCCATGTGCGATGATAAATCTTTCTGGAAGTCGCTTTCCTTGCTTCAACTAGAGTAGGAATAACTGAAGCTGACAAACCTTTGTCCTTCAGCACCTGGGTCTCAATAGCCAGGCCGTTAAAGCCAGCGATCGTAAAGCAGGATGGAAGATCGGTCCCTGAGACAGTAGATCCTCCCTGAGAGGAAGTCTCCATGGGACGTCCGCCACCAGTCTGACCATGTCGGCGTACCAAGCTCGACAAGGCCAGTCCGGAGCTACCAGGATTACTGGGATTCCTTCCTCCTCTACCCTGCGAAGAAGTCTTGGCAGTAACGCGAGAGGAGGGAAGGCATATATTAGCTGGTATTGCCCCCACGGGGCGATCAGTGCGTCTGCGGTTTCTGCTAGAGGATCGCGGGAGCGAGCTACGAATCTCTGAACTTTCCTGTTGAATCGTGATGCCAACAGATCCACATCCGGTGTGCCCCACCGTAGGCACAACTGGTGGAAAACGTCTGGATGGAGGGACCATTCCCCCTGATCCAGGGTCTGACGGCTGAGATAATCTGCCTGCCAATTCTCCACCCCCGGAATGAACACCGCAGAGATTGCTGGAACAAATCGTTCCGCCCAGCGAAGAATGCAAGCCACTTCTTTGGCCGCTCGGACACTCTTGGTGCCCCCCTGATGATTGACATAAGCCACGGCCGTGGCATTGTCCGACTGGATCCGAACCGGGCTGCCCTGGAGCTGCTCGGTCCAGTGAATCAGACAAAGTCTGATCGCTCTCAGTTCCAATACATTTATCGGTAATCTGGATTCTTCCGGGGACCAAAGTCCCTGGACAGATAACTGACCAAGAATTCCTCCCCATCCGGATAGACTGGCATCCGTGGTCACTATCGTCCAATATATTGGCAGAAATGACTTTCCCTGGCTGAGCATTGGAGACCGAAGCCACCAAACCAGAGACTCTCTGGTCTGTTTGCTCAATCGTATCTGATTGTCCAGGGATTCCGGATTGCTGAAGAATTCGGGTATGGGACTGGGCAAATGGGACTGCTTCGAATGAAGCCACCATCAACCCCAGAACCCTCATGCACGTCCGAAGGGAAGACCAGCTGTTGGACAGTAACAACTGGACTGCTGATTGAATCTTTCAAAGTTTCCCTACCGGAAGGAAAACTCTCGTCCTGACTGTGTCTAGAATTAGACCCAGATATTCGAGCCTCTGGGTGGGAATCAGAAATGACTTTTGCTGGTTCACCAGCCACCCGAATTCCTGTAAAGAAACCATAGTAATTTCTATGTTTTGTAGCAAGGTCTGAGGAGATTCTGCATGAAGCAGAAGATCGTCTAGGTAACCTAGAATCGATATACCTCTTTGGCGCAGAAGTGCCAACATAGGGGCCAACACCTTTGTGAAGACCCGCGGAGCCGTGGCGAGACCGAAAGGTAACGCCACAAACTGATAGTGGTTCTCCTCTACGGAAAAGCGTAGAAAACGCTGATGTCCTGCGAAAATGGGAATGTGAAGATAGGCGTCCTAGATGTCTATGGACGCTAGGACATCCCCTGGATGCAGGAAGGCTGCTACCGTGCGAATCGACTCCATTCTGAATCTTCTTATGTTGACGAAAGAATTGAGCGCTCTTAAGTCCAGAATTGGACGCACTTTGCCCTCTTTCCTGGGTACTGTAAACAGGTTTGAATAAAACCCTTGAAACCGTTCTGTCCAAGGAACGTGGACTACCACTCCTTGTTGTAGTAAATCTGTGACTGCTCTCCGCAGATCTTCTAGACGATCCGGAGATAGTCGGATATTGGAAGGGAAGAATCGTGCCGGTGGGAGAGATCGAAACTCGATCTTGTACCCTGACTTTATGCCTTCGCAAACCCATTTGTCCGGGATTCTGGAAAGCCATGGATCCGGGAACCGGCGAAGACGTCCCCCCACCCCAGTTATGGGTGGGGGCGCACCTTCAGGCTTTGGATGGTTTATCTTCGGGTCTGGAGGGGGCGGGCTTTTGCTTGCCCGACCACCGACCCCTGACGCCTCCTGCAGGAGCTTTGGAGGACTTAGTTTTTTCACCCGCTGGACGAAAAAACCTCTTGTGAGCAGAAAAAGAAGGCCCTCGTCTTTGACGAGTTCCTTTACCCTTAAAATTTTGCGGTAAAAAGGTGCTTTTTCCACCGGTGAGATCCTTAATGATCTCATCTAAGTTGGCTCCAAATAGACGCTCTCCTGAAAAGGGGATATTAGCCAATGCTTTTTTGGAACCTTGGTCGGCTATCCAACCTTTTAGCCACAGTGTACGCCTGAGAACCACTGCTGAGACTGATGCTCGCGCCATTAATGGAGTGGCGTCTAACGCCGCATCACATACAAACTGTAACCCCTGTATCATTTGTTCCAACAAATCTGATACCACCTGAGGGACTTCTTCTAAGTCCCGGCGTAACCACTTGGTCCATTCAGTTACAGCCTGCGAAACCAGACCAATAGCAATTATTGGCCTGAAAGCTGATCCAATCAAGGAAAACATGGTGCGAGACATAGCTTCTATCTTGCGATCCACTGGATCTTTAAAAGACGGAGCGTCTTCTAAAGGAATAACCGTGGCTTTATTCAATCTAGCAATAGGTGAATCCACCACAGGTGGTTCTGTCCATTTCTTAATAAGGGTTTCCTCAAACGGATAACGCCTGTCCATGCGTTTGGAAATATTAAAAGTGCGTTTTGGCAGACGCCATTCTTCATCGATTGGATTGCCAAAACATTTGGGCAATGGAAAAACCTTTGCCACTTTGATGCGCTTTTTAGTCCCAAAAGGGATCTCAGTTTCAGCTATTTCTGATGGAATACCCTGTAACCTTAAAGTCTCTTGAACAGATACAATGAGTGCGTTTACCAACGCTTCCTCTCGGGCTATGGCAGATGCCGAAACATCCTCCTCACTGTCTGAAGAGACAGGACCCGAGACACCAATACCAGATGAAGTACCTGCAACTGCAGAAATAGGCTCAGAGTCTGAATCCGAGGTTTCAGATAATAAGGGGTTAGGCGGGGGTCGCTTTCTTGCGCCCTGTCTCTGACAAGCCACTTCCACCCGGGACACAAAAGTTTCCATAATAGCTGACAAAGATTCAATTGTCAATGGGGTGCTGGAGGATCCCGCAGACCCCTCGAGGGGATCCGGAGGAGATACATGAGTGGCAGGGTCCATGTTAATACAGGACACTTTGCCAGCAATAAACAAAAAAAAACCTTTTTTTTTTTTTTTTTTGTGTGTCTCCCCCTAGCGCAATAGCGCCCCTCAGAGTACCTGCTTCTCGATCCCAGAGAGAGAGAGAGGGACCCCCAAGGCTCACCAACCGATGCAGTGCAGTTTCCAACAAACTGCAGCCAGCGTCTGTCTTACACAGACTGGAAGGAGCTGTTTGCTTTTTCCCGGGCAGAAGGCGTGGCTCCGCCCCCTGTGTACGCCTTCCGGCGTTCCCAGCCCTCCACGAGGAAGCTGGGCTCACAAAACATGGCCGCCCCCATAGAAGAGACATAAGACTCCAAAAACATGGCGGCCGGCGTGACCTGAGGACATATATGTATTCGGTCTACGGCAAAATGGCGGCGGACCGCCGATATAGTCTTCCCAGCACATCCACCTGCACTCTGCTGAGAGGTGACATATGGATCTACAGAGATACACTGCACATAAGGTAGGATAATACCTCCTATGTCTGCTGTAATGTTACAGTCTGCTGGGTAGAGTGTTAGCTCTTGAACCAAGTCCACTTCCCACAAACACATGCTGTATTACAAGGGGGACTTGTAAGTGTCAGATATATACTGACCATATATGGAGGGGCCCATAATATATACTGCCTCATAAATGAGGAAAAAAAGGGAACGTTTTACTCACCATACCGAACCGACAGGCACCCTCTCTTCATAATACCCTCTCCACCGGGGTGGGGGTTTGTGGACGCCTCGACTCTCTGGTCCTGGCGTCCAAGCGAGCTTTAACTCGCAAAGTCAGTCCCTTTACTGGGACTCCGTCGCGGCCGACTCAGCGCACTGGTCTGCACGCGTCTTTTAGGCAGAAACCGGGGTGACCACTGGATCTCACATCCAGCCCGTCGCCCGGCCCCGCATACTTACTTGAATATGTCGCGGCCGACCAAGCGCAATGCCTGGTCTGCACGCGCTCGTAGGCCGGCTGGGGTGACCACAAGTGTCGCCCAGTCCGGCATTTTTGCTTGAAGATCTCACAGGAAAAAAACACTGGAGAAAACTACCTAAAAAATGTCTTTTTCTTAAAGAAAAAAAGTCTTGCCAGGACCAAAAGATCCCAGCAAGGAGCTTAGGTCCTTACTCCTGACTAGACAGAAAAAAACTGATTCCCTGTAGCAGAGAGAGGGAGGATATACCCTCAGGGACTGCCCCCTAGGGTGGAGCCAGAACGTTTTGTCATTCTGCCTAGTCCTACTCCTGCGGAGACAACATAACCCAGCTCTTGAGAATCAAGAAGACTACGTCTGTCAATGAGCGATAGAGAAAAGCGGGACTATATCGGTTATAGAGATACAAACACAACACCACTATATAAAAAACAATCATTTTATTGTACAAAAGGATAAAACACAATTATGACATCACATAACACACATATAAAGACTAAAAGAGTAGTACATAGGTCCGTGTGTGTAAAGATTACTTGAAATCGATAACAAAATACCACACCAACGGATCCCAATGTATATGCAGTCTAACGGTCCCTGGATAAGCCAACGCGTTTCGCAATTAATGCTTCATCAGGGCATTACAAAGACCAAGTAGATGCTGCACTCACACTACTGCATCCATGGAGCCATGAGATCCAAAGGAAAGAGCCAATAGAAACATCCTGTTACAGAGATATCCTAACCATACCGCCCAAAATATGGATAGAATAAATCCCACCTTGCCGCACAGTGTCTCCAATGTATGCTGTCTCTATACCCAAAAGGAACCAGCAATTTATTTTTTTTGGCTCTGGGTGCTGAAAGGAACAGAATGGGATCGAAACAAAGATTTATACTGCTAGGGATGGACAGATTGATGTGAACCTTATGAACTGAAGACCAACCCCAGCCTAAAACGGCACTAAAATGATATCCTTATTCTCCAAAACCAATCCATACACATCCACATAATAGCCCAGTAATCTATTTCTTATGAAATTATAGATCGACATGGGCTTTTGAGGCACAACCCAAGACATTAATTAACCAGTTCTGGACCAGAAGGATTTACCCCCTTAATGACCAGGTCATTTTTTGCAATACGGCACTGCGTTACTTTACTGACAATTGCGCAGTTGTGCGACGCTGTGCCTAAATAAAATTGATGTCCTTTATTCCCCACAAATAGAGCTTTCTTTTGGTGGTATTTGATCACCTCTGATTTTTTAAATTTTTTTGCGCTATAAAACAAAAAAGGAGCGACAATTTAAAAAAAAAATAAATAAAATAAACTATTCTCTACTTTCTGCTATATAACATTCCCAATAAAAATCAACTTTTTTTTTTTTGAAAATTTTTCAGAGAAAACACTTAAAAAAAACACCCCTCTATCATTTCTGGCCATAGCCATCTTAAGTAAGGGCAGATGAATAAATTTAGAATTTACTTCCTGAAATCTATCTGCCCCTAACTCAGGCATGCAGGCAGGAGAGTGTGCTTGGTTGAGAAAATCTCCTCCCCTCCAAAAGACTCCTGGGATGAATGATAGAATTTGCCAAGGCCTGCAAATCAGGAAGTAACTAAACAGACATAAGAAAAAAAATAAGTAAATATGATATACTGTTCTATTACCCATTTACTAATACTAGCCGCATGAGGATTAAAAATAATCAATGTTGATTTTGAGTGTGAAGTTGAATATATTCTTAATACCAGAGTTTAGCGTCACTTTGAGGCAGCCCCTCCTCACACATTTAAATTTTTTTTGCATACATGCAATCTTTGATGTGTAGGGTCATCCTCTTTCTTCCCCCCCCCCCCGGTCCAAAAATGGGTGTTCCTCAAATCATTCAGAGGGCTGGGCTCATTTATGCAGAGGGCTGGGCTCAGATGATGACACCTGCTGGTTGATTGCAGCATTGTATTATCAGCTCAGGGTGCCATTTTTACACACGCAACCGGGGGAGGGGGGGGGGAGTGTCGGACACCCTGTGTTGGCATGTAGTGGGTTAAATGACTAGGTGTCTTAACCTGGAAGACTGGGGGCAGCAACAGACCCTCTGAGGGATACAACATCGAAGAGGGTCAAGTATCGCAGTCATTTGGCATTTTGTTTTTTTCGGGTATGTTTTTATTGAAAAAAAAAAAATAGGACACAAGCGAAACAAATAATTCACACGCAAGTGGGAGAAACGGGGAGAACAGAGAAAAGAAAAGAAAAGAAAAGAAAAGAAGGAGCATAGCAGGGCTAGAAAGAGGTCCTTGCAGGTTAGATAACATACTATGATGACCAGGAGCACCCAAGCTAGTCAGGTGTAGAGATGTCGAGAACATAAAATTTTATGTTCGCGAACAGCGAACGCGAACTTCCGCAAATGTTCGAACGGGCGAACCGCCATAGACTTCAATAAGCAGGCGAATTTTAAAACCCACATGGACTCTTTCTGGCCACAATAGTGATGGAAAAGTTGTTTCAAGGGGACTAACACCTGGACTGTGGCATGCCGGAGGGGGGATCCATGGCAAAACTCCCATGGAAAATTACGTAGTTGACGCAGAGTCGGGTTTTAATCCATAAAGTGCATAAATCACCTAACATTCCTAAATTGTTTGGAATAACGTGCTTTAAAACATCCAGTGTGTGAATACGATCAGGTATGATGTTGTATCAATCAGGTAGTGTAAGGGTTACGCCGCTTCACAGTGACAGACCAAACTCCCCGTTTAATGCATCGCAAACAACCGCAAACAGTCCATTTGCAGTGGGCACAGTGCAGTCTGTGGACCTGACACTCACTGGCAGGCAACTGCAATTATATTACAGAGGAAAATTAAAATTAATTTTTTATCTGCAAGATGCTGTGCCACCCTACATGAGTGGTGGGCAGTGGGCACAGTACAGTCTGTGGGCCTGACACTCACTGGCAGGCAACTGCAATAAAATTACAGAGGAAAAATTAAATATATTATATATATATATATATATATATATATATATATATATATATATATATATATAAATATAAATATATAAATATATATATCACTAGTTGTACTAAATTAATAGACGATGTTGTAATCCACTGCACTTTAGGAAATACAGGTAACACAAACTTGACAGAATAACACAAACAACACAAATTGCTGCTACTTAAATGAGTATATATAATAAAAAATAAAATTCATCCAGAAAAAAAAGGAACTGGCTTTTTCATTTGAATTTCAGTAGCGCAGGGATGGTGATAACCTCTTACCAAATAAATAGGATGATAACATATACCAAAATATATGAATCAGATGTGATAAATCTAAGCATAAAATCATAAATACATAAAAGCATGAAATCACATCAATAGAAGTCCATAAAGTCCATAGGTATAAAGTGCATAGAGCAATGAAAGTGCAAACATGAAGGATCACAGGTGCGACTTATGGGGACCACCCTTGCTTGCCACCACCACACAGTGCTGGGAGAAGTATCTGAAATTCAGACTCACCAGACGCCTATGCCTAACCACTCTCATGGACTGGGCAACAACAGCTTATAGTAAAATCAGATTTCCTCCAGATCTCTGATTTGTGCTGCAAAGACTCCTCTGGAAGATTTCCTGGTAAATTTATAGTGCACTATAGTCCATGAGAGTGGTTAGGCATAGGCGTCTGGTGAGACTGAATTTCAGATACTTCTCCAGGCACTGTGTGGTGGTGGCAAGCAAGGGTGGTCCCCATAAGTCGCACCTGTGATCCTTCATGTTTGCACTTTCATTGCTCTATGCACTTTATACCTATGGACTTTATGGACTCCTATTGATGTGATTTCATGCTTTTATGTATTTATGAATTTATGCTTATATTTATCACATCTGATTCATATATTTCAGTATATGTTATCATCCTATTTATTTGGTAAGAGGTTATCACCATGCCTGCGCTACTGAAATTCGAATGAAAAAGCCAGTTCCTGTTTTTTCTGGATGGACTTTATTTTTTTTTATAGGAAATTTTAAATTAATTTTTTATCTGCAAGGTGCTGTGCCACCCTATATGAGTGATGGGCAGTGGGCACAGTACATGTGGACCTGACACTCACTGGCAGGCAACTGCAATTATATTACAGAGGAAAAATTAAATGAATTTTTCATCTGCAAGGTGCTGTGCCACCCTATATGAGTGGTGGGCACTGGCAGTAGGCACAGTTCAGTCAGTGGGCCTGACACACACTGGCAGGCAACTGCAACTATATTAAGGGTAAAAATGAAATGACTTTATCTGCAAGGCACTGTGCCACCCGATAGGAGTGGTGTACACACAGTACAGTGTTTATATATATATATATATATATATATATATATATATATATATATATATATATATATATATAGAAATAAATAAAAGCAGACTGATATACCAGCCCTAAAAAGGGCTTTTTGGGGTGCTGTCAGGACGCTGTCCTTACAGCTGGAGTGGACACAGAACACTGGCCTAGCTAATGATTTCCCTATTAATTCAGCAGCAGCAACACTCTCCCTGCTCTAACTAACTCTGCAGCTTCAGAATGAATCTAAGATGGATGCTGTCCTTGCTTTTTTTATAGGAGGTGGGAGGGTCTGGAAGGGTCTGGGAGGGTATGCTGATTGGATGGAATGTGTCCGCTAACTGTGAGGTACAGGGTCAAAGTTTGCTCAATGATGATGTATAGGGGGCGGACCGAACATCGCATATGTTCGCCCGCCGCGGCGAACGCGAACAAGCGATGTTCGCCGGGAACTGTTCGCCGGCGAATAGTTCGGACAGCTCTAGTCAGGTGCAGGGTTAGAAGAGCATAGGACCACCATGGGGCCCACAATTTGAGGAATTTGGAGTGGGAGTCAAAGTAATGTGCCATTTTTTTTTTTTTTTTTTTTAAGGTAATGGCCTAAAGAAATTTACCAGCTAAAGTTGGCAAAGCCGATATATTGAGGGCCGATCTGCACTTTTCCCGATATATTGGAATCGGCCCCGGAGGTTACCGATATTTCGGGAAAGTGTTGTACCGGAGTGATGCCTGCAGCTAGAGCAGTGTTTTTCAACTCCAGTCCTCAGGGCACACTAACAGGCCAGATTTTAAGTATTACCTTGGGGAGATGCAGACTATAAGACTGCAATCAATGAGCAGCAAAGGATTTCACCTGTGATGCATTTTAGTTTTCTTGCAAACCTGGCCTGTTAGTGTGCCCTGAGGACCGGAGTTGAGAAACACTGAGCTAGAGGCATCACCCCGGTACCGGCGTCCATAGCCGACGGTCGGCTGTCTTGTAATGCCAACCGATGCGGCTGAGAAGCCGCTCAGCTGTCATTACAAGGAACGTGAGGGGATGCCCGGGACGCGCCACGCCCCCCCCCCCCCCCCCCCCGGGTCTCCAGTCCCACCAGCATTACAGCATTCAAAACAGCCAAACTTGGCGTTTTGAATGCTTTTAAGTGCAGAGGAGAGGTTTGGGGTCTTTTAGACCCCCAGATTCCTTCACAAAAGTACCTGTCAAAAAAAATAATAATAATAATTTTTTTTAAATGTACAAAAATAATGGCCAATATCGGCCGATACCAATATGCATTGGCCAAAATATCGGTATCGGCAACCAAAAACCAATGTCGGTCGGTCACTAGTTTCCAGTTGCTATAAAGTCTATATGACTGAATAAGGACTGCCCAAATTTTCCACAGAAAGGTACAGGATACTTTACCTTGCCATAAAAAAAAAAAAAAAAATTCCCAAAATCAAAAACAAACATTTAGTGAATGCCGCGATTAGCAGATCTCGTCAAAACTAGTACGAGAAGAGGTCACCAACGTTCAACACAAGTTCAGCGGCACAATCACCCTAAAGTCTCCAAACTTTTGCCAAAATTGGCATATTATTAAAAACAGCCTAGCAGAGGAAAGAAGGAATAGTTGAACCTTCGGCTCTGGAAACCCCTGATATGGTCTTCATACATGACAAGTCAAAACATATGGTTACAGCAGCTCCAGCCAACCATATCAGATTGCAATGAACCATCAAGAAACTGCTTGCTGAATGGAGGGAATCTCTTCCGAGGTCCAGGGGCTTAGAGGAAAGATCTCAGGGTATTAATAATGATTGCCTCAGTGACAGGCATTCAATCAGGAAGGAACGTTGAAAATCTTCCTGTGTTCAGGAAAATGTCAGTCCCAGCTGAAGAGGCTCGCCTGCGGCAGCTATGCTTAGATGGCAGCGGAAACGGCTTCACTCATGCAGACGCAACACGTACAGGTTCCTGTTCTGCTAAACGTGTGAGACGGAGGGATGTTATTGCAGGGACTGCGGTGAAATGCCACACTATGTGCTTAAGAATAACAATTAATATGCAGTAATGTGTGGCTGGAACAACATTCTAAAACACTTTCTCCTTTTTTCACCATGAGGCTATGGGGGAAACAAAGTCCACAGGGAGGGGAGAGCTTGGGTATGTTTCAATGATCTTGGTTAGAAAAACGCAATTCAAGGCAATGTATAGTCCTATTTTTTTTTTTTTTTTTACTACATAGGTCTCAGAATGTGATCAACGTAAAGTAGAAGTTCAGGTTTGTGGACCCATTAACCCCCCCCCCCCCCCCCCCTATATACACATACACCAAAGACCAGAGATAGAGTGATTTATATACATACACAACACACATACTGTGTACACATATACAGTAAACCCCCGTTATATAGTAGGGATGTAACGATATCAAAATCTCACGGTACAATACAATTTCGATATTGACCTCACGGTACGATATTTATTGCGATATAGTGGAAAAGCTCACGGTATTGTTAAATAGCTCATGATAGTGTTTGTGATGATAATAGCAAAAAAATACCGGCATTTATTCTGCTTTTGCCAGTCAACAGGCAATTTATTGTTGTATTTATGGATCCATGACAACATAAAACACTGATTTGTTCCGCGGGACTGTGTTTACTCCTCTTGCTTTTTGACGGACACCTGTCCTTTTAATATTGTAACCCAACCACGACGATATCGCGATACGACCACGACGATATCGAGACGACCACGACGATACGATATCGCGATATCGTTACATCCCTATTATATAGTGGTTCAGTTTTTGTGGTCCCGGTATATTGCATTTTTTTTCTGTAAGACCTATTAATATTTTACTAATTAACCACTTAAGCCCCGGAAGATTTTACCCCCTTCCTGACCAGGGTTTTTTTTTGCGATTTTTTACTGCGTGACTTTAACGGACAATTGCGCGGTCGTGCGACGCTGTACCTAAACGAATTTGACGTTCTTTTTTTCTCCACAAACAGAGCTTTCTTTTGGTGGTATTTGATCACCTGTGCGATTTTTTGATCATGCGCTATAAACAAAAAAAGAGCGACAATTTTGCAAAAATAACAATATTTTTCACTTTTTTTTATATGAAATTCCCAAAAGAAAAAATTTAAAAATCAAAATTTAACATTTTCGGCCAATTTGTTTTATGCTACATATGTTTGGTAAAAAGAATCGCAAAAAGCGTATTTTGATTGGTTTGCGCAAAAGTTATCGCGTTTACTAACAAAGGGAAATTGGTATTTTTGGTGTTTTTTTTTTTTAACGAGTAATGGTGGCAATCTGCGATTTTTTTTGCGGGACTGGGACATTGCGGCGGACAGATCGGACCCTTGACTGACATTTTTGACGGTACCAGTGACATTACTGCAGTAATCAGTGCTATACATATGCACTGTTACTGTAAAAATGACCCTGGCAGGGAAGGGGTTAACTGTATTGGAGAGGGAGGGGTTAAGTGTGTCCTAGGGGCATGCTTCTAACTGTGATTGGCTGTGGCTACTGGTGTAAGAACAGAGATCAACGGTCCTACATAGTAGAACCGTCTGATCTCCATTTTTACACAGGGGAGAATGACAGGCGGCTTGTTTACATTAGCCGCCTGCCTTTCTCCCTTCCCGCCGAACAATCGTGAGTGACCGGCGGACATCGGGTCCGCCGGGCACACGCACTGACTTGTCTGGGAACGAGCCGGGGCGGGCGCGCGCTCGCCCGCTATTGGCTCACAAGCCAGTGACAGGCTAGTGACGTATATATACGGCACTTTGCCTGGCTGGGGCTGACTGCCGCAGTATATGTACTTGCGGTGGTCGGCAACCGGTTAAATCATTGTTAATTAACTATTTTTGTGTTTTCCATTGCTCTTGCTCTGTCTCTCAGTATCTTTTCTGTATTTAAATGTGTTACTATTGTTTTAAAAGTGTGTTTAAAGGCCTTAAAATGCTTTTAAAAGTACAGTGAAAGCTATAAAAACATGCCTAGGGTGTATTTAAATAGGATCTATTGAGCGGATTTTCACTTTTCGCGGGTGGGTCCGGAACGTAACCCCCGCGATGGAGGGGGGGGGGGGTTTACTGTATACCATACAGTATTGTGCAAATGTTTTAGGCAGGTGTGAAGAAATGCTGTAAAGTAAGAACTCTCTAAAAAAGAAAGAAAATTATATATAATTTTTTTTAACAAACTCTTATTTTAGAAATCGGATTTGATTTAAATCAAGTCGATTTAAAACTCTAGTAAAAAGGCTTGATTAAAATCATAATTTTTAAAGAGCAACTGTCATCTCTGTCCCACAGCGGCTCCTCCTCTCACCCGCTGTTGACTCACCGACAGTCCCATTCACTTTAATGGGACGGCTGGTGATGCGGCAGTGACCCAGAAATGGGAGGGACGTGGCGACAGCAGGTGAGTGGATGCCCGCTAACAGGCGCTGCCATGATTGATCTGAAATGACAGCTACTCTTAATGCAAGAACTCATTGCTGGTAGTTAGTGTGAAATGCATCAATGCAGTGCATGTTATCTCAGCTTGTAGCGCTTGGATTCATTGAATGAGATCATCAAAAATGGAAATAATGCAGAATATACAGCCTCATGCTACATAAAAAAAGGCTCAATTTCATGCTGAATAAATTATTAATGTATCTTACATAGAAAACTATCTTTAGATCGATTTTTACTCCAAAAGCATTTTATCAAACGAAATTCAATAAAAATCCTAAAAATCCAATTAAATCTAAAAAAAAAAAAAAATCGGATTTAAATAAAAAAAAAAAAATAAGTTCAAATTTTTTTTGTTTTGAAATAACCGATTTTCATCCATCCTGTTTGAGAAGAGCATAAGGATAATAAAATTGCAGGTATACAGCAAGGTATATGCAATTACAAAAAAACAAAAAGGAGACAACAATATTCGTATTAGCATGGGGAAAAAAAAAAAAAAAAAAAAGCGTGTCAACTGATTGACTGAACAAATTTAGGACTAGCGCTGCAATCCATGAAAAGAACACAAAAGTTGTATGCTTCAAAATGACCACAGCATGTACCACCGGCCAGAGTAGCAACAGCTTGATATGCTATACATAAATCGAGTCACTGAGCACCACACTGAATAAAGGTAGTCCTGGACCCATTGTATGAAACCCATTTGTGGTATCATTTGGCATACATTTTAAATGGCATACATTTAACCACTTAAGCCCCGGAAGATTTTACCCCCTTCCTGACCAGAGGGTATTTTGCGATTCGGCACTGCGTGACTTTAACGGACAATTGCGCGGTCGTGCGACGATGTATCTAAACGAATTTGGCGTCCTTTTTTTCCCACAAACATAGCTTTCTTTTGGTGGTATTTGATCACCTGTGTGATTTTTTGATCATGCGCTATAAACAAAAAAAGAGCCTCAATTTTGCAAAAATAGCAATATTTTTCACATTTTTTATATGAAATTCCCCCCAAAAAAAATGTAAAAATCAAAATTTAACATTTTCGGCCAATTTGTTTTATGCTACCTATGTTTGGTAAAAAAAAAAAAAAAAAAAAAAAAAAAAAAAAAAAAAAATCGCAAAAAGCGTATTTTGATCGGTTTGCGCAAAAGTTATCGCGTTTACTAACAAAGGGAAAGATTTTTGTCATTTTTGGTGTTTTTTTTAACGCGTAATGGCGGCGATCTGCGATTTTTTTTCGGTACTGCGACATTGCGGCGGACAGATCGGACCCTTGACTGACATTTTTGACACTTTTGGGGTTACCAGTGACATTTCTACAGTAATCAGTGCTATACATATGCACTGTTACTGTAAAAATTCACTGGCAGTGAAGGGGTTAACTTTTTTTTAAAGGGAGGGGCTATGTGTGTCCCTAGGGGCGTGCTTTCTACTGTGATTGGCTGTGGCTTCAGATGTATGAACAGTGATCAACGGTTCTACATAGTAGAACCGTATGATCATCCTTCATACACAGGGGAGAATGACAGGCAGCTTGTTTACACAAGCCGCCTGACTTTCTCCCTCTCCCCCGACGATCGCAGAGTGACCGGCGGACATCGGGTCCGCCGGTCACACGCGCAGGGGGGTGCGTGACCGCGCGGGAGCGCGCCTCCGGCGGCGCGCGCTCGCTCCCTAGACCCTGACAGGCTAGCGACGTAGACCTACGTCGCTTTGCCTGTGAGGGGCTGACTGCCGACGTAGATCGGCGTTAGGCAGTCGGCAAGTGGTTAAAGCATAACTCCACTTTAGTTGAGAAAAAAACAATCTCTGTACATTGCAAGGATTTTAACAAACTGTTGCAGATTCCTACCTTTTGTCATTCTGAAGAAATCATTGTGTGTTCCTCTGTGCTGAGTGAGTCTAATGGGAGTGGTTTCATACTTATCAACCAGCTGCTGCAGAATCAGGGCTCTAATGAGGAAAGTTGCAGGGTCTGCATCCCTTTAGATGTTATTTCCTATTGGGGGTACCTTACCAATAATGACAATTTTGTTGCAGGGGATGCCAAAAAACTGACTTGTATCTTAGTGTAGACTTCTGGGAAAATCAGTGAGCCAATCTCACAAGCAGGAAAGAATGTTTCCTGCTCTGTGATACTTGGCAGAACATTCTCTATGAGCATACAACACTTTCTTGTAGGGTAAAGCTGCATTGACAGCAGCTATCCATTCTCTGAGGCTTCTCAAGGCTCTGAGGAAGAGGCTAAGCCTCAAAACACGTAAGCCTTTGCCACTTCAGGGGACGGTTCAGCCTTTGATCTTGATGCTGATGACAACGTATCTATTTGATATGCTACTCGTTTGTGAGTATTTTTATACCTTTTATTTGAATAAACCTTTTTAGAGTATAATGCACTAGGCCGGTGCCCCCTTGTGTTTGTTTTTCGTTTTTAGTAGGAGGTAATGCCCTGAGCCACACCCTGGCAATTATCATTCTGGCCATAAATAGTGATTCTTGAAAAAAGATGTGATGTGATTTATCAATATCAGGGTCCAGGAAAAAAACCCATGATGCATTGCTTGGGGCAAAGGGTTAGAGGAGAACCCATTTTGTCAAGCAGGAATTGAACCACTTGAGACCAATATCCCTGAATAACAGGGCAAGACCAGAGTAAGTAGGTAAAGAAGGTACCACTGGACTCCCCACATCTGGGACATAGTGGGTTATAATCAGCACAGTATCTGGCGATATGAATAGGGGGGTCAGGTACGATCTGTGCAAGATATACAGCTGGGTGAGACAGTCGGAGAGTTTAGGGGAAACCAGTTTACAAGAATCCAACTCCTAATCCCAATCCACATCCTCCAGCTCCCCATCATCTGCCACCAAACGGTCTTTCAACTGGTACACAGAAGTTGTGGCAGATGGCAGAAGATGATAATTGCAGAATGTTTTTTAGACTCTTAGCCCAATATTACTTCCAGAAGATACAACTGTTTCTGATTTGGGAAGGAGCTGCCGAATCGAGTCCACAAAGTGTGGCAGAGATGAAGTTAGCGGAATAGCAACGAATTGGGGAGCCCAAATTCATCGGAGTTGCTGAAATTACTTCACACCACTCCTACAAAAAACATGAGAGATATATACAACACCCTTAGACATCCACAGTTCATAATCGGGTACAGACAAAAGTTCAGTGAGACCGGGGTTTACCCCACAGGGGAGTGGACATGTAAGGGTGGGGCGTTGAGCCGTTTACGTGCCAGTTCAAAACCTTCAAGTGGTGGTATAACAAACCCTTCCGACTCCCAATGGTTGAGGGGTCTCATATCTCTAAAGGGAGACGAAAAGGATGTGTAATTACCTGGGGAAAAGAGGAGAATACCAGAGCAAGATACCAATCCCTGTCCCCCCAGGTGAAAAAATGTGCGTGTGCTGTGTAATTTGGACTCCTGTATCACCTCAAATACCTGGCTGATCCTGCCCTCCCCTCTGTAAACTGACCACGGTTTATCATGGCTGCTGAGCCCCAACACCGTGGTCAGTTTACGTTGGTTTACATCAGCAACTCTCCTGTCTCTCCTCTATCCCCCCTCCCTGCCTGTCAGTTGTGTGTCAGCGCCCCTGCCCCCTCCCCTCCTGCTGCTGAAGTTGCATTTAAAGTTTCAACGTATACTCTGTTTAATAATGCTGTGTGTGTGCCTTATAAACATAAGCCGTTCTATACCCGATTTCGGCACTCTAGTGACCGTCCGCCTCTCTCCTCCTCCCCTCCCAACTGACGTCATCGGGGGTTTCTCGGCCCCGCCTGCTGAAGCTGGTCGAGAAATGAGAGCCCGGTCATGTGAGCACGGAGTGGCGCTCTGAAATCAGGTATAGAACGGCTCATTTTTATAAGGCACACATACTGAGGCAGGCACACAGCATTATTAAACAGAGGATGGTATGAATTGTATATAGTGGCTTAACAACCACTTTAAAATCCAGAAATGCAGCACCCCATAGATGTGTGGGGATTTTTAGGGTTTGCCAGGATCGTTTGTGACGAAAGTTACCCCATAGGAAGGTATTAAGCATAGCTTCTAGGAATTTGAGGATGTGCAATGGTAGATACACTGGAACATGCCAAAGAATGTATAGGCGCTTGGGCAACAATACCATTTTAAATTTAATTTAAAGTTAATGCAGCCCATGATCCCCAAGGGAAGCCTGGCCCACGCCTGGATTTTTGATTTCAGTACTGCATAAGAAAGGTTATAAATTTAATTTGACAAAATCCTCTGGGGATTGAGAAATCAAGACACACACATACACACAGCAACGTCTACACCAACACATGACACACACACACACACACACACTGCAAGAAGGAATGCAGTGCATTATACAGCAGCCTTTGTATTACACACTACAATGTTGGATCATATGGAGTTCCCTGCTCATCATGCGTTACACTCACTACAATGGTGGATCATGTGGTCAGGTTAGTGTATAGTGATCAATGTCACCCCCTGAGCACTTCCAGCTACTCTGACAGTTTCCCTTGCATCCAACTCTATTCTCCTGTGGTAGTCTTGATTCAAAGCCTTGCATAGCTATACTGTTGTCTATGTGCACTGGAGCTCCCAGCCCTTCTGTGTGAATGGTTCTTTTTTATTTCCTAATTTTCTCATGAATGAAGATGTACAATGCATCCTTATTCATGAGCGAACGCTGAGCAAAAACCCATGATCAGCTCCTCCCATTCTGTATACGACCACTGGCTGCAAAGGGACAGAGTCACTTCCTGGAAGTGATGTCACTAGCCTTCAGTAACCACACCCACTGGCTGCTCTAATGGGCCATACACACTAAGATTTTCTGAAGACTTTTTCCTTTAGACTTACAAAAACCATATAATATGAGGTCAAACCTAAACACTTTCAATTTGTATGCAATCTGGCAGTCCCTTGCACTACATAGAAAAGGTAAACCTGAAAGAAATCTAAACCACAAAAGTTGGATAGTGTGTATCCAGCTTTAGACTCAGAAGGAAGAGGGATTGAAGTCATGTGACATGGTTGGATACTGCAAAATAAAAGGTAGAAAAACCGCAATTTTTTTTCACTTTGAGACAGAAGGCTGAACTTCGCTTATAAATGATTGCAGGGGGGGAATTTAAGTATTAGCTTTCCTTCCACTTTATCCAATCCAAGTACCAAGCAGGTGTCAATGATCAATTTCATATGTGGGTTGACAGGCATTAAATAAACAACTGTGTAGGAGGGCTTAAAACTGGGTAAGGAACAGCCAAACTCTGCTACTAAGATGAGGTTGTGGAAGACCGTTTCACATCACAAGCCATATATGAACTATGGTAAGACTGAGCACAGCAACAAGACACAAGGTAGTTCTACTGCATCAGCAGGGTCTCTCCCAGGCAAAGATTCCAAAGCAGACTGGGGTTTCAAGATGTGCTGTTCAAGCTCTTTTGAAGAAACACAGAGAAGGACAACGCTCAGAACCGTAGACGCAATGGGTCAGCCAGGGAAACTTAATGCAGCAGATGAAAGTAACATCATGCTTAGTTCCCCAGTGCCAGAAACCTGTGGAACCCAGGTACATCCATCTACTGTTTTGAGAAGTCTGGCCAGAAGTTGTCTTCATGGAAGAATTGCAGTCAAAAAGCCATACCTCCAATGTGGAAACAAGACTCCACTATGCACAAAAACATAGCAACTGAGGTGCAGAAAAATGGCAGCGGGTGCTCTGGACCGATGAGTCAAAATGTGAAATATTTGGCTGTAGCAGGAGGCAGTTTGTTGGGGGAAGGGCTGGAAAACGGTACAATAATGAGTGTATGCAGGCACCAGTGAAGCTTGGTGAAGGTTCCTTGCAAGTTTGAGGCTGCATTTCTGCAAATGGAGGTGCAGATTTGGTCAGGATCAATGGCGTCATCAGTGCTGAGAAATACAGGCAGATACTTATCTTATCATGCCATACTATCAGGGAGGCATGCGATTGGCCTCAAATTTATTCTGCAGCAAGACAATGACCCCAAACATACAGCCAATGTCATTATAAACTATCTTTAATGTAAAGAAGAACAGGGAGTCCTGGAAGTTATAGTTTGGTCCCCAAAGAGCCCTGATCTCACAGGCAGCCACAGGCAGCCAAAATCCACAGAAGATCTGTGCTTTGTGCTCCAAAATGTTTGGAACAACCTACCTGCTGAGTTACTTTAACCACTTCCCGACCGCCCTCCGCAGTTATACTGCGGCAGGGCGGCCCTCCTGCGCTAACCGATGTAGGTATACGTCGGTCAGCGCCTGCAGCTAGGAGGCGAGCGCGCACAGCGCTCCCGCCCACACTCAGCAGCAGGGATGCTGATGCACGAGGCAGGCGGTTCCGATTGCCGCCTGACACCCATGATTGCTGCCCGCTAAAGGAGAAGAACGGTCAGCTGTTGTAAACAAACTGACCGTTCTTCTCTCTGGAATGATCACAGAGCACCTGTGATCCTTCTATATAGGAACACATGTCTTTATGGTCATTTCACAAGCCACTCCCCCCCCAGTTAGAAACACGCCCCTAGGTACACATTTAACCCCTTGATCACTGTTAACCCCTTCCCTGCCAGTGTCACTAGTACAGGGACTGTATATTTCTAGCACTGATTACTGTAGTAATGCCACTGGTCCCCACAAAAGTGTCAAAAATGTCAGTCAGGGGTCCGATCTGTCGGCCGTAATCCCGCAAAAAAAAAAAAAAAAAAAAAAATCGCAGATCGCCGCCATTACTAGTAAAAAAAACCCAATAAAAATGTCATAAATCTTTCCCGTAGTTAGTAGACGCGATAACTTTTGAGCAAACCAATCAAAGTACGCTTATTGAGATTTTTTTACCAAAAATATGTAAAAACAAATTGCCCTAAAATGTTAAAATTTGACTATTTTTTTGGAATGTTATATAGCAGAATGTGAAAAATATAATTTTTTTTTTTTTTTTTTCCAGATTTCGCTCTTTTTGTTTATAGCCCAAAAAAAATAAAATAAAAATCACACAGGTGATCAAATACCACCAATAGAAAGCTCTTTTTGTGGGGGGAAAAAAGGACATCAATTTTATTTGGGTACAGTGTCACACGACCGCGCAATTGTGCGTTAAAGTAACGCAGTGCTGAATCGCAAAATATGGCCCTGGTCATTGAGGGGGGAAATCTTCCGGTCCAGAAGTGGTTAACAACTGTGAGCAAGTGAACCCAGAAGAATTGACGCTGGTTTGAAGGCAAAGGGTGGTCACACCAAATATTGATTTGGATTTCTCTTCTGTTCATTTTCTTTCCATTTTAACGGAAGAAAAAAAATAAATGAATCGATTTGGATTGTGTGTGTGTGTCAGGCTGAGACCCTGCCACCGTGAAAATGGTTGCTTTATAAAGTTTCCTGGGGTTTATAATGGAATTATAATTGTAATTATAATGTAAAAAAAAAAAAAAAATTGAACATATATAACATTCCCCCCCAAAAAAAAAATAAAAATCAAAATTTAACATTTTAGGCCAATTTGTTTTCTGCTACATATTTTTGTTAAAAAAAAAAAATTGCAAGAAGCGTATTTTGATTGGTTTGCACAAAAATGATCGCGTCTACTAACTATGGATAAGATTTGTTTTTTTGTTTGTATGGCTCAAAGTACAGAGATATTTAAAAAATAAACTATACTAAAAACCCCAATTATCTTAGCAAGTAGGGTGGCCAAGCTGCAAAAGATGGATACCAGAGGTAGGATTACAGCCACTCAGCACTCTAGCTGCGACCCCTAAGTGACAGTCCCCTAAATGCACCCTTTAACTCACCTCAAGCTGACTATATTTCATTCACATCACAAGTGACGATGACTCAAATATGAAATATTTACAATGAAATAGACTGCCCACTTCAAACAAGCAGCCCTTCCCTGTAATCTGCCATTGTCTCTAGACATGTAAAACATAAATAATGTCAAGAAATAAAAAAGTGAGCCAGAAATGAGATTTTTGAGTAACTGTCTACAAATTAGCGCATTAAGTGCTCTCTATTTATCTTTTACAATCCCTTTGAAGGAATGCGGTGAAAAGGATAAGATTGGCACTGGATTCCTAGACTAAAGCTTTCAATTCCGCCCCCTACTTAAAGTCTAAGTGTTTGGAGAGGCAGAGGATTTGTCTTGTCAAATGTATCAGGCAGGAGTTTAAATTTAATACAGATCGTGTTCTGAGTGACAGCCTGTATGAGGCGCTCTTAGGAGCCACTTCAATTATAATAAAAAAAGAAAAAAGAAGGGGATCTGGATTATGCAAGGATTGCTCACTTATGATCATGTGACTAAGCTTTTGCCATTTGTTATATGGTGATCTATCCTGTCGGGCTTTGCACTGGTGGAGGTAGTAAAAGTACACCGGTCTTTCTATCGTAAGTTAGAGACCATAGCCAATCGATATTCCAAAAGTAAAGCTATAATTTACAAGGGTCGGTCATCTTTCTAAATATTCTGCTATGATAAATGATCCCAGGCTCTCGTGTAATCTCTCAGATGACTGATGTAGGTGTATTTTCCCCTCGTTTTCTTGGGTATCTGGAATGTTACAACTGTACTATATGTTTGCAAACTGCTTTCTGTGTTATCAGATAACCACTGCAGACACATTTAGCATGGGAACCCAAGAACATTTAGACGAGCGTTTAGTGGTATTGCACTGCCACCTTGTGGAGATATTAGAAACGGTCACAGTTATATTGGCAATTGTTGGCCAGTTGTTTGGCAATTGTTTAGCCATTTCCATTGGGCTGTATGCAGTCATATATTACCCCTTCCCAGCAAACTTGTATGCCTCCAGGCTATGCTTAGCCAACCTTGTGTTGGGTTCCAAGTCTCTGTATGCCTTTTTTTGCTGCCAAAAAGGAACTTCCAGCCCAAGCCAATTCTGGCATTCCTCTCCTACATGTAAAAATAATCTTTTTTTGCTAGAAAATTACTCAAAACTCCCAAACATTATATAGGTTTTTTTTTTTTTTTTTTTTTTTTTAGCAGAGCCTCTAGGGAAAAAAATGGCAGCCGTTGCAATTTTTTTATGCTATTTACATATGCGGGCGAGACCTACGTATGTGTTCGCTTCTGCGTGCGAACACGCTCCTGTTGCCTGTAAAAACAATCAAGCGGCTAAACAGCCACCAAGATTGTTTTTACATTAACCACTTACGCCACAGGCCTATTTCTGACACTTTTTGTTTACAAGTTAAAATCAGTATTTTTTCCAAGAAAACTACTTAGAACCCCCAAACATTATATATATTTTTTAGCAAAGACTCTGAAGAATAAAATGGCGGTCATTGCAATATTTTTTGTCACACGGTATTTGCGCAGCGATCTTTAAAACACCATTTTTTTGGGGAAAAATTACGAAAAATCACATTTCACTGCATTTAAAAAAAACTAAACAGTAAAGTTAGCCCATTTTTTTTTATATTGTGAAAGATCAGCTAAGGCTTTTTTAGAAGCGTGGTCAGCCTGGATCACCTGGTCCAACAGTTCCAGCTGTTCCGGAGGAACAGTCTCGGGGCCCAAGGACTCCAGCAAACCCCTAATCAATTCCATCACTGTCTAACACAGACACAAAAAAACTGTTTCAAAATTGAACCCACCAGCACTTGAAGATGGCGGGAAAGGGATTCCACCCGCCTGTCCACTGGATTCGTAAAAACTGAGGAAACCTTTTTAGCAAAGGGTACCAGCTTTTAAAGCATTTAGGCACCACTAATACGTGCTAGACAAGCCACGATTGGTCATTCACAATATCGTGAAAGGTGTCGGGACAAGGGGAAGCCCTGTCAGCTTTTGGAGACTTCCGAGAGCCAAAAGCCACCTGCGTCCCTGCCGACGTGGGCACAGCCGCCAATTTTAAAGTATCCCACACTGAAATAATTAGGGCTTCAACTAAGGCGGGTTCCTGCGCTGCAGCTAAACAAGACAAGTCCTCTTCACCATCTGACTGCGAGGACAGGGACCCCTCAGGTAGGGGGGCGTCCGGGGCAACCCCATCAGCCTCTGAATCAGAGGATACCTCCATAGAAGGAGAAGGCAGCGGCCCTTTTTCGGCTATCAACCTTTTTCATGACTAAATCAAACTTTAGTCGCCAGGCTTTCAAGGGCTGCTGAAATTGCGGCCAGCGACTGCAATCCGGACTATCAGGGAGTCGCACAGAGTGGGTCAAAGGGAGATTTCACAGTTTGGGACTCCATAATGCAATTTTAAAAAAAAACGATGTACTGTCGCTTTAGGAGCGCCGGTCGCGGTATCCACCACTGATCTCCGCGATCTACAGGGAACCCGTGTAAACCAAACTGACAGAAGAAAGTGCAAGGATATGCCCGCAAAGACCTCAAGTATTGTACCACCTCAGACAAACTGGCCTCCTGGATCTCCCACAGCATGGAGAAAAAGGCAGGAAGTGACCTTGGCTCAGCAGCAGGAAATGACTGCGCAGGAAGTGATGTCGCCTGAATAAGGTTACACTGCTGAGCATAGAACCAGGGCTACACAAAGATGGATGCCCATACAAAACAATAGAAAGCTACAGGGAAAATGGCTGCCCCATACAAGTCTATGGGGGGGGAAAAAATAAAATAAATCACATTGCCCACACCAAAGATGGCGGCGCCCACGGTGAACCATGCAGCTAGGGACCGACGCATGAAGGCCTCAGGAACCACAACAGGGACCAGCAAGCCCAAGGTACCATGTCACACCACCCCCCACCCCCCGCCAGAGCACTCCAGACACACAGCCACCGCAAGGACAGGGAAGGGGGAGGGATAAGAGAAATACAAGTTGTTCACCATGGGTCACAGGGTTGGATCCTAGTGGGGAGCTCTGCGACGCTTTGGACCCAGCTTCACTTCCCCTTCTATTGACTGTCAATACAATAAAGTATCCATTGGGGATCTTCGTGGAACAATACGGGGACACCACTTCTCATCTTTACTACTCCTTTTTCCTTGTCTTCTCTGCTTTCATCGCCCACTATCTTGGAGGGCACCTCAATATACTTTCATATGCTTGTTCCATTATCGCATATCCCTCTCCAACATAGACTGAAGAAAACAAATCTATGCAGTCTCCCTATCAAAAACACCTGATGAAAAAACAATAATCTGAAACGCGTCGAGTTATTTGGAGTTTGTTTGCACTATTCATACTTTGTAACAGTAGGATGTACGTTGTTGGTTTTAATTTGTGATATAACATTCATTGTTATTTTAACATGATATATATAAAACTGTATATATTTTTATCTTTACTTTGGTGTCAGGTCTGCCTTTAAAATCCCATCTATGGGGGAAAAAAAAATCAGGATCATGGTTGCCTTGTTCAATCTGGAAAATGGAGGGTCCACCACCAGTGGAACAGTCCACTTCTTAATAAGGGACTCCACATAGGGGTAACGCCTAGCGAATCACATTAGGGACCCCAAGGGGACGCTTTGGTCGTCCCCACTGTTTGGCGACAATTCTGTCAAAATGGGGGGGGGGGGGAGGGAGACATCTTTGCCGCTCTGGATGGCTTGTGAGTGCCGAAGGGAACCTGAACCTCCGTCGCAGCTGCATCCTCCATCTTCAAGGTCTCACGCACACATACAATCAGTGCTTCTACCAGCGAGGATTCCGGGTGTGTGGTCGCAGACCCACGCCCGGAATCCTGGGTGACCGACGCCCGTGGCGGCAAAAATCAGATTCAAGATCTGATGAGACAGATGAGAGATGAGAGCACATTTTGCGAGCCCATCACCTGAAAGCCACCTCCACCTGGGACACAAAGGACTCAAGGACTGACGACAGTGCATGGATGGATGGTTGGGACCCGGAGGGCCCCGCAGCCTCAGAGAGGAGATCAGGTGGAGAGATGTGCTCCAAAGACTCCATGAGTCACCAGGGACCCCACAAAAAGTGTAAAACACTGCAAAAGGGACAACCACGCTGGCAGCAACACCCGGTCACCAGGCACAAAGCACCAAGCGCTCCTCAGCAGAGCGAGAGAAAACCCCAATAGACTCCCCACCCAGCAGAAACAGACATCTGCAACCACCAGGATAATCTGCACTCCACGTGCGGCTATCAGGAAATGAAAAGATACAGGAGTCAGCACCAAGGGATAAGGAGGGGCTCCTATCGCCAAAAATCGCCGCCCACAGGGCTCCACTGTCATGGCCGCTGCTATTTTCAATGGGAAACCACAGCAAAATGGCTGCCGGACTACACAAACACGGCCACTGTGCATAGAAACACTAGCCACAGCAAAAAGACGGCACCACGAGGCTCCCAGGAATCCCTAGGCCTCAAAGACCAGACCAGACAGGACGGGGAGCCCTGGCAGGAGCCCCCACCAAGTACAACCCCCCCCCCCAGGAGGTGGACAGACCACCCACACAGCCCCAGCACGTAGGATGGGGGACAGATGAAAAAAAATGGGGGGCTGACGGGAACCCAGGGGTTCGACCGTCCCAAGGAGGGGCCCATGTCCACCCCAAAACTCTCCAGGGGGAGAGGGGGGGGGGACAGCTATTCACCATACCAGGAAACAGGCAGGCACCACGTCAGACAGAACCCCTCGCCATTGAAAAGGAGGGCTGTTGGCCCGGTGGACCGCTTTGACTCGAGCCGAGACCCAGATGTATGCGACCTCGCAAGGAGTTTAACTTGCAGGTCAGCCTCTGTCCAGTGCGGTTATGTCGCGGACTAACTAGCGCAAAGCTGAGGTTTGTGCATGCTTGCTGGCAAGACTGCGGTGACCACTGGATTTAGATTATCCAGCCCTTCGCCCAGTCCGGTAGTCGATTGTAGATTTCACAGGAAAAAAGCAGGAGAAAAAATTTCTATCTAAAAGGAAAAAAATTGCTAGGGCCATAGATCCCAGCAAGGAACTAGATCCTTACCCCTGACTAGGCAGAAGAAAAAAAAAACTGAGTACCTATAGCAGAGAGAGGGAGTATACTCCCTGGGACTGCCCATAGGCGTAGCCAGATTTTTTTTCTGCCTAGTGTCCTACTTCTGTAGGGGGCAGTATAACCCAATGGTTATGAATATCAGGAGCTGTGTCCGTCAATGAACTAAAGAGAAAAATAAAAAATTGAAAAAGTTAGCCCAATTTGTTTGGACAACGCAATGCTTTTAACATTTTTAACAATTACCTGTTTAGAGTTACTGAGGTCTAGTGCTAGGAGTATTGCTCTTGCTTTAAAGATTGCTGCGATATCTCACATGTGTAGTTTGAACACTGTTTACATTTGCGGGTGCGACTTACGTATGCGTTGGCTTCTGTGTGCGAACATGGAGGGATGGGCTTTACTACATTTTTTTTTTTTATATAATGTACCTTTAACTGTGTGTGTGTTTTCAGGGGGGCACACTGCATCAAATTGGTCTGCATGGCTGTCAGCCCAGAAGGAAGCCTCTTCTTAAAATGGACAAGAAAGCCTGAAAGACAGACTAGGGATATGGATTACTGGAACCATGTCCTGTGGTCTGATGGGACCAAGATAAACTTACTTGGTTCAGATGTGTCAAGCGTGTGTGGTGGCAACCAGGTGAGGAGTACAAAGACAAGTGTGTCTTGCCTACAGTCACGCATGTGGTGGGAGTGTCATGGTCTGGGGGTGCATGAGTGCTGCCAGGAGTGGGGAGCTACAGTTCATTGAGGGAACCATGAATGCCAACATGTACTGTGACATACTGAAGCAGAGCATGATCCCCTCCCTTC
The DNA here is from genome assembly GCF_965119305.1 of Pelophylax lessonae. Taxonomy (NCBI): domain Eukaryota; kingdom Metazoa; phylum Chordata; class Amphibia; order Anura; family Ranidae; genus Pelophylax; species Pelophylax lessonae. Next base: position 702,063,520 of record NC_138769.1, on the reverse strand, counting down.
GGAGACTGGGCTGCAGGGCAATATTCCAACATGATAACGACCCCAAACACACCTCCAAGATGACCACTGCCTTGCTAAAGAAGCTGAGGGTAAAGGTTATGGACTGGCCAAGCATGTCTCCAGACCTAAACCCTATTGGGCATCTGTGGGGCATCCTCAAACAGAAGGTGGAGGAGAGCAAGGTCTCCAACATCGACCAGCTCCTTGATGTTGTCATGGAGGAGTGGAAGAGGATTCCAGTGGCAAACTGTGAAGCTCTGGTGAACTTCATGCCCAAGAGGGTTAAAGCAGTGCTGGAAAATAATGGTGACCACACAAAATATTGACACTTTGGGCCCAATTTGGACATATTCACTTAGGGGTGTACTCACTTTTGTTGCCAGCAGTTTGAGATTAATGGCTGTGTGTGGAGTTATTTTGAGGGGACAGCAAATTTACACTGTTATACAAGCTGTACACTCACTACTTTACATTGTAGCAAAGTGTTATTTCTTCAGTGTTGTCACATGAAAAGATAATAAAATATAATATTAAAAATGTGAGGGGTGTACTCACTTTTGTGAGTATATCTCTATCTTCACACACGCAGCCACAGCACAGAATGCCCCCCAAATCCTTTCTCCTCATTGGCTCACTGGCTGTGATAGACAGCAGTGGGAGCCAATGGCTCCTGCTGCTGTCTCAGCCAATGAGGGACAGTCCCTGGAGAGCTGAGGATCTTGTGCATATCACTGGATCGCGACGCGGCCAAGTATTAGTGGGGGCTGCTACACAGAGGGTTTTCAAACTTCATGCATTAAAACCCTTGAGCCTTAAGAACCACTCAAACCAACTTCAGGCAACTGTTTACTACTATCTTGAGGATCTGATCTATAGGTTACATTTACAGATATGCACGACGCAAAAATGTGTTTTGTTTCGGATTCATTTGTTGAGTAAATAATTTTGTTTCATCATATTTGTTATGACAGAATGGTTAATTTTCAGAATTCTCTTTTTATATTCGTTGTTCCAAATCGATTGGTATGTTTGCAAATTATTTTGCAAGACTGGCTATATTCGTTTTAACTTGTTAAATTGTTATTTCGGTAGGTTACCTATGCACTCTGAGTCATCCCTGCTAGTCCAATCCACAAGGAGAAATGGAATGAGCTAATTGGATGATATTGACTGGACGTGTGCATCTGAAAGCAACGAATGGAACAAAATAATTTTCGGATTCATTCGCAATGTTAAGATTTGGAGATTCTGAAAGATCCACCTCCATCTACCCCAAACACAACAAAGTAAAAAACATCTTATTTCACTTCTATCCTCTATTTTATTACAATAAGTTTCCATTTCATATATAGTGTGTTTATTATAATAATGAAAAAGGATAATGCAACATAAAAACAAAATGGACCCAAATTAATTTGGTTTATTAGTTAGCTCATCACCTTATTTCAGATGCTGCAAACATTTACAAAAGGCCCAAACTATCGCATCATGTCATCCAAATAAAATGGATGAACTCGCTGAAATTCAATAGCATTGTAATTTGAAGATTCGTATACATCCAAATCTCCAAAATAACACAAATTTCATCCAAAATTATGATTTACAACAAAAGCAAACGAATCGCACAGGTTCAGTTACACGCTGAAGTCTAATGCCTCGTACACACGCAACGATTATCGGCCAACCGACCGGCCGACTTTTGTCCAGTGTTGTTGTGTTGGTTGAAATGTGCTCTAGACTGCACACTAATTTTCTCGGCCAACAAAAATCTACTTCAGAAGTGATGTCATGTGATGGTTTACTTTCCGTGTGTTTTTTCTTCTCTGAGCATGCCCAGTCTTGCTCATCTGATTTTTGTCTGCCGAAATCTGTGCTGACTGACGGAAAACCGGCCGTTCTGTTGATGGCCAACAAAAATTTTATAGCATGCACACCAGATTTTGCTGGGCCGAAAAGTCGCAGTCGGAATCATCATACTAACAAGCCGATAATCGGCCGATCGGACGTTGGCCGAAAATTCACGGCCAACAATCGTTGCGTGTGTACGAGGCATTACTCTATAACAAACAGGCTGTGCATCCTATTTCCTCAGCAATGGAGGCAAGATAGAAAGGTAACACCATCACCAATGCTTTCTGTATCATTAAACTGTTGGTGCAGGGAGCTATGGCAATGCCCCCTCACAGAGCCGCAGCAATGCCCCCTCAGAGTCGTGCCCCCTCAAGAATCGTAGCAATGCCCCCTCACAGAGCCGCAGCAATGCCCCCTCACAGAGCCGCAGCAATGCCCCCTCAGAGTCGTAGCAATGCCCCCTCAGTCGTGGCAATGCCCCCTCATATAGCTGGTACTTGATGCCCTGAGATCACAGCATTTCATTCAATTTCCAGGTCCAGCAGAGATTGAGGACATCTTGTTGTGGATGAGTAGTTACGTGGTGGTATATAAAAATTGGTGATATTACCTCCTGAGAATCTATTAAAAAGAAAATTTATCTTGGCTTTAAAGCTGCAGACAACTCAACTCACATCACTAAAGCCAATGTTTAAGCTAAAGATCAGATCTGCAAAATTTTTACTTAGTTACATTGCTTCATAATGGACCAACGTACGTATGTGTATACCATACCTGTAGGGATCCTTTGGAAGTTGGAAATCACTGTAGTAGTTACTACTTCCAACAGTGATTTCCACTAACTTCTCCAGGTCCTGCTGCATTGTGAACACAGGAGGTCAACGCACTTGACACGTTAAGGGAACACTTTGTATGGTCTCAATGAATGAAAAGCATTCCCTTATTGGACAAGATGGGAAGGTGGATGGCGGCGTCATGCTCTCCACATGATCTAATCAGGGAACACTTTTCCTTCATCAGGAAAACAAAAATGGATCCCATGCTGAGCAGGCAACCTCCTGTTCACTAAGCAGCAAGGCAGCTGCTCAACAGAAGACATGGAAACTAGTGGTGATACCTGTGCACAGCTACTACAGTGATGGCATATAAATATATATATATATACACACACACACTTTGGTCTGCGCATGTAAAAATTGCAATACCTAAACTTCAGATTTAGCCACTTAATCCTCCCAGCAATCAAGGTTCAAAAGTCCATTAAGATCACCCTATTCTAATTTTATTACTGTAGATCCAGAAGACATCAGAGTAAAATCCTCAGGAGGCAGCTGCCAGTTTAACCTCAGGGTAAGGGAAAGAAAATCTGTAGTGACACTGTCCATGGCAGACAGATTAGTTCCTAGGATTAGTCACTCCACAGATGAATCTACTAATTATAGCCAAGATGCCATGTCTAATAAGAAAGGCATCCGGTCCATGATTACATTCCCGTATACCATTTGGGAATCACCGTCTCCTCTGGTGGAGAACTCCAAAGTGTCATCACTCGTACAAGGAGGAGCCTATTTCTGTGCTGGGGAAAATGGTTATTTTCGTTTACATTCAACTTTCCATGGTACACAGACAGCTCACTCACTCTATGACAGTCTGATCTGAAAGCCGATTAACTTACCGGCTTGCAGACTACATGGGCACAGTCTTTTTTTTTTCAGCAAAGGGGGGATATTGCATGTAAATACCTTGCCGCAAACATGAAGCAAATGTTTGGCTTGTGGATTAGGGATGCACCGATCCGATATTCGGATCGGATATCGGCGCCGATATGGCCATTTTAGATGGATCGGGGGATCGATAACATTGACCGATCCACTGGCCGATCCGGTTTTTGCTTGGTAACAGCTCAGCCATCCCTTACTTGGTGCAGTAGTAGTATGAGATGGGAGCCGCTACTTCCTGTATAGGTCTGGCTCACAGGCGGAGTGACATCAGATGCACTCCGCCTGTGAATGGAGGAGCCGTACACATGAAGCAGCGGCTTTGCTCTGTACTGCAGCCGCTTGCTTTGTGTGTAGCTCCGGATCGGTTCCGGTATCGGTGATTTCACAACGCCAGATATCGGTATCGGGTCCAACAAAGTCGGATCGGTGCATCCCTACTTGTGGTACAGTTTGATTGACTTTAACGGGTACACTTGACAAGTGGTCCCACCTGAAATGTGGCATACCAGGTTAGATTTGCTGTATCTGCCAAGCATTGTGGCTTGTGGATGAACCCCTCCAGTTGCCATGGTGGATTTTAGGTGGGCAGTTTTGGGGGGGAAAGGGGGATAAAAATCCAAAATCAACCATCAACCTGTTTTTACCACCCCTTTGCTGCCTAAACAGAGTCTAAGGAGCTCACGCAGCAACCTGAGGGAAAGAAAGTGAATAAAAATAAACATCTCCATTCACACAATGAGATTTATTTACTAAAACCGGAAAGTACAAATCTGGTGCAGCCGTGCATGGCAGCCAATCAGCTTCTAACTTCAGCTTGTTGAGTTAAGCTTTGACAGGTTTCAATTCTGAGCTGCACCAGATTTTGCACTCTTCAGTTTTAGTAAATCGCCCCCAAAGACTTCCAGATGCTTCTTTTTATTTGCCTGGGCCCTCACCATCTTCTGGAGCCATTATCCTGTCTGGATTATTGAATATGCCCTTCTAGATCAGAAAACACCATTTCTTCACAATCAAAAAGGATAACACTACACACCTACAGATTTCGAAACGGCCCATACCTGAGCAGGGAGAACACTCCATAGGAGTTGCGCACAGCGTTCTGCTCCACCTGAAGATGGCTATTTCTGCGGGATTCGGTACTACTCTGCAGAAGAAAGAAATAGTAACTGGGTCAGCTGACTAAAAATGAGCTCACTATATAAAGGATAACTTGCCTGCCTGTATGGTAATTTTACAAAAGGAATTCTCTAAGAGCGAACCTCAGGGCTGCCCACTACACTCCATGAAGTAATAGACATGCTTGGAAATGTAAAATCTACTTCTAGCGCCACAGAGGAGCTTTTTTTGAAAGCTGAAAGACAAGTACCTCTACTCTGGTTATTTTTCTAGCTAGGCATGGAGTGGTGACAGAATCTCCTTAACCACTCGCCGACCTCCGCAAGTACATATACTGCGGCGGTCAGCCCCGGACAGGCAAAGTGACGAACCGGTACGTCACTAGCCTGTCACTGGCTTGTGAGCCAATAGCGGGCGAGCGCCCGCCCAGGCTCGTTCCCTAACAAGTCAGTGCGTGTTACCGGCGGACCCGATGTCCGCTGGTCACTCGCGATCGTTCGCAGGGAAGGGAGAAAGGCGGGAGGCTAATGTAAACAAGCCGCCTGTCATTCTCCCCTGTGTAAAAATGGAGGTCAGACGGTTCTACTATGTAGAACCATTGATCTGTTTTTACACCAATAACCATGTCCCATCACAGTTAGAAACACGCCCCTAGGACACACTTAACCCCTCCCTCTCCAATACAGGTTAACCCCTTCCCTGCCAGTGTCATTTTGACAGTAACAGTGCATATTTATAGCACTGATTACTGCAGTAATGTCACTGGTACCCCCAAAAGTGTCAAAAATGTCAGTCAAGGGTCCGATCTGTCCGCCGCAATGTCGCAGTCCCGCAAAAAAAAAAAAATAAATAAAAAAATAAAAATCGTAGATCGCCGCCATTACTCGTTAAAAAAAAAAAAAAAAAAAAAAACACCAAAAATTACAAAAATCTTTCCCTTTGTTAGTAAACGCGATAACTTTTGCGCAAACCTATCAAAATAAGCTTTTTGCGTTTTTTTTTTTTACCAAACATATGTAGCATAGAACAAATTGGCCGAAAATGTTAAAAAATTTTCATTTTTACATTTTTTTTGGGAATTTCATATAAAAAAAATGAAAAATAGTTATTTTTACAAAATTTATGCTCTTTTTTTGTTTATAGCGAATCGCAGAGGTGATCAAATACCACCAAAAGAAAGCTCTGTTTGTGGGAAAAAAAGGATGTCAAATTCGTTTAGGTACAGCGTCGCACGACCGCGCAATTGTCAGTTAAAGTCACGCAGTAAAAAAAAAAAAAAAAAACCCTGGTCAGGAAGGGGGTAAAATCTTCCGGGGCTTAAGTGGTTAAAGAAAGCCTCATTTTAGCTAATACCTCTGATTCCCTTTGTATCCCAGTTCTAAAAAAAATAAAATAAATAATTGTGAGCACAACTAGAAGTTTTCAAATATAGGTCAGCACATACCTTTACTTATAATGTGAGCGCTTGCATGAGCACCCCCTTGGACAGAAACATCTGTCTTAACACAGTATGAATAAATTCATTTGGACTCTTATTCTTTTGGTCTGGCACTCCTTCCATATTATGTACATTGATCGCTATAAGTCATATGAACTTTGCCGCAGGGAGCAAAGCATTGCGTTCATGGCATGTAAACGCCCCCCATCCGTAGCCTATTGCAGCTTTGAGTGGAAGGGGTCGCGGTTGGCGAGTGGCAACAACGCAGCTTAACCACTTAAGCCCCGGAAGATTTTACCCCCTTCCTGACCAGGGGGTATTTTGCGATTCGGCACTGCGTGACTTTAACGGACAATTGTGCGGTCGTGCGACTCTGTACCTAAACAAATTTGATGTCCTTTTTTTTCCCACAAACAGAGCTTTCTTTTGGTGGTATTTGATCACCTGTGCGATTTTTTGATCATGTGCTATAAACAAAAAAAGAGCGACAATTTTGCAAAAATAACAATATTTTTCACATTTTTTTTATATGAAATTCCCCCCCAAAAAAATGTCAAAATCAAAATTTTTTTAACATTTCCGGCCAATTTGTTTTATGCTACATATGTTTGGTAAAAAAAAAAAAAACGCAAAAAGCGTATTTTGATTGGTTTGCGCAAAAGTTATCGCGTTTACTAACAAAGGGAAAGATTTTTGTTGTTTTTTTTTTTAAACGCATAATGGCGGCGATCTGCGTTTTTTTTTGCGGGACTGCGACATTGGGGCGGACAGATCGGACACTTGTCTGACATTGACACTTTTGGGGTTACCAGTGACATTACTACAGTAATCAGTGCTATACATATGCACTGTTACTGTAAAAATACACTGGTAGTGAAGGGGTCAACTTTATTTGAGAGGGAGGGGCTGTGTGTGTCCCTAGGGGCGTGCTTCTAACTGCGATTGGCTGTGGCTTGAAGTGTAGGAACAGTGATCAATGGTCCTACATAGTAGAACCGTATGATCAGTGTTTCTACACAGGGGAGAATGACAGGCGGCTTGTTTACACAAGCTGCCTGACTTTCTCCCTCTGCACCGACGATCGCAGAGTGACTGGCGGACATCAGTTCCGCCGGTCACACGCGCGCGGAGGGGACAGTGACAGCGCGGGAGCGCGCCTCCGGCGGCGCGCGCTCCCCAGAGCCTCACAGGCTAGAGACGTATATATACGTCACTTTGCCTGTGAGGGGCTGACCGCCGCAGTATATCTACTTGCGGCGGTCGGCAAGTGGTTAACTGCACATTTTTGCCACCCCCCACCTCCCAACTGCAAGTCTAAATGAAGCCTTAAAGTGTGTGCCCACAGTTTAGGTTGTCAGCTTTCAACAAATAAACCAGTTACATGATAAGCTACAGGGAGTGTCATCCTTTGGATCAGTCTCGGGTGACCGATAGACTTTCACCGAAATATGACAAGCAGTAAAGAAAAATGATTGTATGGCACACAACACTTACCTTGCTTTCAAACGAGGCTCCATAATAACCATCATTCATGCCAAAAATTATTTCATTGGGGTTGCATGCGCGAATCTAGAGAAAATAAAGTAAGTGGAATGAGTCCTTGTACCCGTAGACAGGTAAAAAACCCAACAACTAATGAAAATTACTTTTTTTGGCTTTGCCCATTAAAAAAAATTCACCAACTTGAGGCTGGCTTCACATCTATGCCTTGCAGCAGCGAGCAGTATACACTAGTCGTTCCGTATGTTAAACTGGCCAAGGATTTGGACTTTTTTTCTGGTCTAAAAATAAAACAGGAAAAAAGTCTCAAATACTCCCCCATTGACTGTTTTCCACCATCTAGTGACCAGGCCAACCTCCTTCTGCAGAGAGTCAATAAGATTAAATATTTAGGGGTTTCGGTGACTAAAGCTGTCCATACATTATACAGTTTTCTTATTCAATTTCCTTGATTTACCTTCAACTATACAGCGCAAGAGCCGCATGACTGCATACAAATCTTTAGGTTGGACCTCCTATTATATGGTTTTGGTAAATCTAAGGGAAAATTGTACAAGCAAGTTGTAAAATGTATGGCCACCCTAAGTTCTCCTGCTGATTAGAGCTCTTAATATAGAAAGCGTATTCGCTACGATTAAATCCAAAACACAAGTATGGGCCCGCCTGCCCCTGGGAGTAATGGGATGCATACTTTTACTAAAAAAGCTACTCCTTAAGATATTGTATTTGTTATGGCACCCCCCAGTTTACTACCCCTCAATTAAAGCTATACTTACTCCACTTGTATGGGGGACCACCAGGCATAAACAAAGCAACCTTGGTGCATACCTAAAAGCCCAACAGACCTTGGGAGGTGCAGCTCTCCCTGATTTCTTTTTATATTATTTTGTGGCCCAATTGTCCATACAAAATATCCATACATTTTGTGGCCCAATTGTCCATACAAAACATCCATACATTTTTTGGCCCAATTGTCCATACAAAACAAAAAAAAAATGTTAGTCATTTCACATAGATAAAACAGATAGGATGAGGTTTATTACACCTACTCTGTCTAAAATGATCACAACAGTCCTCAGGCCCCTTTAGTGCCATAGCATGAGATTTAGAGTCAGTTCACACTGGGGCGACACGACTCTGTACTACTTCGGGGGCGACTTGTGCATTCCCATGCCCCATGACTTCGGAGTGACTTGCAGGGACTTCACATAATGGATGTCTATGCAAGTCGCTCCGAGGTCGCCCCAAAGTAGTACAGGACCCTTTTTCTAAGTCGGAGCGACTTGTGTCGCTCCTATTAGAACGGGTCCTGTAGCGGTCAATGGACCGCGACTTGTCAGGCTGACAAGTCGCGCTAGTGTGGACCGGCTCTTAAAGGAAGGAAACTGTAGCTGTGGGGGATCAAATGTCTCTTTTGTACAACTGTAAGCGAATATGGGACTTGGCCTCTGTTAAACTAAATATTTCTCAATTTAATGACTACACACCCCTATGGCACAATAAAATACTACCGGAAATTCTTTCTTGCCTAATGCGGATTTATGGAGTACATGAGGTATTCAACTATTTATGTCACCACCTTTCATCTTGTAACCTCAAAACATTTGACAGACTAAAAGAGGACTTTTCACTGCCCAACCATGTTTTTCAGATTCCTACAGGTCCATCATGCCTTACAAACTCAATTTACTTCAGCATTCCCACAGTCAGTCCCAAATCCAATAATGGAAGTGATTAAAAGCACAGAATCCCATAAGTTGATCTGTACATTTTATAGCGATTCCTTCCTCTCTCGTTCCAACTAGCCTTTGGGATTAAGACAAGGTGGGAGGCTGATGTGGGTGTAGGCACTTGTAAGGAAGTATTGCCAAGTTGTCAGATCGCATTACCCAATTATATATAATGCATCACTTTTATCTTACCCCTCTCAGATTGGCCCCCTAGAAACGTGGGAAAAGTACAGTATGTTCAATATGTAATTGTAGTACTGGTACTTTCCGTCATCTGCTCTGGAGTTGTTCAATCATACAGGGTTTCTAAAAAAAAGTTTCAAATTCCTCCACGACACTATTGGCCCCCATTAACCTTGTATCCTAAACAATAGTTGTTAGGCATATTCACTAAAACATTCCTGCAAGAAACACTGTTCACTGCCAGAAAAGCGATAGCCAGACAATGGATGAGGGCCTCAGCTACTGAGTTCACCACCTGGATGTGTGAAATAAACATTACTTCGCCCTAGAAGAAATCCCTATACATGTTTACAGGGGATGGCCGTCCAAATACATGACAACATGTGACCATTACAAATCTTCAGAAATGTGTGTCTCAATACAACATGTAAGGTTGGGTTCACGCTTATGCAAATTCGATGCGGGTTTCCCCGCATTAAATCCACATGACCGGAGACTTACGTCTCTCAATGGGGCGGCCGCGATCTGCACTAAAAAAGGGTCCTGTGCGTCTTTGGCTCAGTTTCAGGTCCAAATTCAGTCCAGATTCGCACCCGTAGTGCGGACAGATTGTATAACAGTGTAAATTTGCTGTCCCCCCCCAAAATAACTCAACACACAGCCATTAATGTATAAACCGCTGGCAACAAAAGTGAGTACACCTCTAAGTCAAAATGTACAAATTGGGCCCAAAGTGTTAATATTTTGTGTGGCCACCATTATTTTCAGGCACTGCCTTAAACCTTCTTGGGCATGGAGTTCACCAGAGCTTCAGAGGTTGCCACTGGAGTCCTCTTCCACTCCTCCATGGCGAAATCACGGTGCTGGTGGATGTAAGAGACCTTGCGCTCCTCCACCTTCCATTTGAGGATGCCCCACAGATGCTCAAGGTTTAGGTTTGGAGACATGCTTGGCCAGTCCGTCATCTTTACCCTCAGCTTCTTTAGCAAGACAGTGGTCGTCTTGGAGGTGTGTTTGGGATTGTTATGTTGGAATACTGCCCTAGGGCCCATTCACTAAATGGAGGGAATCATGCTCTGCTTCAGTATGTCACAGTACATGTTGGCATTCATGGTTCCCTCAATTAACTGTATCTCCCCAGTGCTGGCAGCACTCATGCAGCCCCAGACCATGACACTTCCACCACCATGCTTGACTGTAGGCAAGACACACTTGTCTTTGTACTCCTCACCTGGTTGCTGCCACACACACTTGACACCATCTAAACCAAATAAGTTTATCTTGGTCTCGTCAGACCACAGGACATGGTTCCAGTTATCCATGTTCTTAGTCTGCTGGATATGACGCTGAGCACATGCACGCAACATCTTCAGTCGACCATGGCAAGGCCTGTTCTGAGTGGAACCTGTCCTGTTATACTGCTGTATGGTCTTGGTCACCATGCTGCAGCTCAGTTTCAGGGTCTTGGCAATCTTATATGTAGAGCAACAATTCTTTTTATCAGATCCTCAGAGTTTTTTCCCACGAGGTGCTATGTTGAACTTCCAGTGACCAGTATGAGAAAATGAGAGCGATAACACCAAATTTAACACACCTGCTCCCCACTCACACCCGAGACCTTGTAACACTAACGAGTCACAAGACACCATGGAGGGAAAATGGCTAATTGGGCCCAAATTGGAAATTTTCACTTAAGGGTGTACTCACTTTTGCTGCCAGGGGTTTAGACATTAATGGCTGTGTGTTGAGTTATTTTCAGGAGACAGCGAGTCCCGGTTCACAATTGTGCGATGCGGGAAGGCTGTGAATTCGCAGCGTGTTCCCGCATAGCAAACGCACATCTGGCAGTTCACACTGCCATATGCGATACGCAGGGGGTGTCAATTAAATGTTAACGACACCCCCAGTTTGATCGCATATCGCAGTGCGATCTGACAGTTCGCACAGAATCGGATCGCACAAGTGTGAACCACAGTGCGATCCGATCCTGATGCGGCTGGAAAAAAGGGTCATGTGCGAGTTTGGTGCGGATACAGTGCGAATTCAGCCATACAAAGTGTATGGCTGAATTCGCATCCGCACATCCGATCGCATGTAATGAAGGAGCAGTGCGCTCCGAATTACATGCGATCGCCGCACTCGCAATAATGTGAACCGGCGCTAAATTTACACTGTTATACAAGCTGTACACTCACTACTTTACATTGTAGCAAAGTGTTATTTCTTCAGTGTTGTCCCATGAAAAGATATAAAATATTTACAAAAAATGTGAGGGGTGCACTTATGCGATACATGTTTGAAATAAATGGTTCTAAATAATTTGGCTGTATCTGTGCTGTCCAACCAACTGCTATGAATCTAGTTGGTCAAGGAGAATAGAAGGCTATATAAACCCTGAATAATAATAATAATAATAATAATAATAAAGGAATGGATTTACATAACACAGTGATCACAGAGCACGCCACCCGCACACCACAGCCGGATCACGGGGGAACGTCATATGACGCCATTCCAGAACTGACTGGCCGTGCTGTAGCCGTCAAATTGAACACTTTTCGTCACTGATTTATTGGTGGCCCCATCTATTTTTTGGGTGATCGAATACTAACCAACTTTACAAGAACATGATTGTTTACAACACAAATGCAAGGAAAAAGGCACAGCTCAGACTGACTACACATGACTTTTTTGAAGGATGTCTGGGGATAGACTGATTGAACGTTCCTGATATTCTCTGCCAATTACCACAACTCATTTAATAAAAGCACTTTACAAAAAAAGATTTATAAAAAAATATATAAATAGAAATGAAAAAAAAAAAAAAAAAGATTTCGCACTGAAGCGACATTTATCTTTGTGAATTGATAATAAGGATCAATTAGTAATGCATTTATGAGTCAGCAAAGTCTAGGGGAATATATATATATATATATATATATATATATATATATATATATATATATATATATATAGCGAGAGAGAGACAATTTCTTACCTGTGGGCCCAAATATTTAAGCCCATCAAGGTTCACTTTCCATTCAATAAGGAGCCGGTAATCATCATTTCTTCCACCCCATATCCGAACTACAAAACAGGACACAGATGTGTCCAGTTTATCGGGCATCAAGCCAAAGTCAAGACTTCTCCATGTGGGATTCTGTAACAGCAGACAGAGGAAAAAAATAGAACATTGACAGGACTGTAAAGGCACAAGCTATTGACATTACAGAAGTTACTGTACAAGCTAAACTATATCCTGAAACTATATAAAGGGGGCCCATTCACACCAGTGGCTGCAGTCACTGGTGCTGTAGGATGACAGCGATGCTGATGTGCCAATAGTGGCACAATACAATGTTTATTTCCTTTTTAAAAAATACATTTTATTGAAACGTCACATATTTTGTTATGTTCTTTTGGCAGCAGCGTGATGGGAGGTGGTGAGATGTGTCGTATGCAGTGGTGTGAACTGGAAGGGGGTGGATGGGGGGAAGCATTTTGCCTGGTCTTGCACGGGAAAGACAGGGGCTGCGCTGGAATAGCTGTCCCATGCAGTCCCACTGCACCTGGGGTGAACAGGCCTTAGAATGCATCTTCCCTACCTCATACCTTTACTATGCTCCATAATCCATCCCTGTGCACCTGAGAATGGAGGTCTTGGTTTATTCCAGTTTAGAGATCTGACGAAGCCACGGCTGTGGCGTAACATGTAAGGGGCAGGAGCCGGTGACGTATGAAGTGCACATGAAATCTCATTAGAAGGTGAAAGCAATCAAATATATTTTTTATGCACAGCGCTGTTTACTTCTTAAGAGACGGTTCACACTACTCCGACTTGTCAAGCGACTTGGTGGCCTGACAAGTAGCGCTCCATGCTGTGCAATGGAACCATTCTAATCAGAGCGACTCAAGTCGCTTCGACTAAGAAAAAGGTTCCTGCACTATTTTTGGGCGAAGTCGGAGAGCGACTTGCATTGACTTCTATTATGAGAAGTCGTTTGCAAGCCGCGATGAAGTCGTGCTGAATGGGCGACTTCAAAGTCGCACAAAGTCGGGGCGACTGAGTGGGAGTAGTGTGAACCGGCTCTTAGGGGACAGTGGCAATACAGCACTACATTAACATCTATGCATCCACAAGCTGCAGACTCTTATTTATACTATCATTTGTTGTCCTAGGAAACACAAGCTGGTATCTGTAGTGCACCAGTTATTGTGCACTTTAAAATGAGAGCGTTATTACATTGTTTTAATAAATCTTTGTTATTTTATGGATTGCACTATTATGTTTTAAATTATTCTTTTCCGAGCATTATCCTCTGGATTTGTGACACTACATATAATCGCGTGGAGAAGACACAGGATTCCAATAAATGGATGTATTGTGATTTCCCTTACAAGGTACAGGCACTTTTTGAGCGAAATTATAGAAGTTCATATATCTGAAGTGAATTGCGTTATGGCAGTGGAGAGGACTTCGAGGTGTTTAAAATTACTACAGAAGAGTGTGGAAACACATTTATTGACAATTTGGACACTTATGGCACTTTATTCAAAGAAGACTACATTGATTCTTTTAAATAGATAGAAATATAAAATTTACTATTTTGGACTTGGCACAATAATGAACTTTTGTTGATTTTTTAATTTTTTCATGTCATCAAGGAGGAGGTTGAATTTGCAGTGCCAACTGTTTTAGATCAAAGAATACATCTTTCCTACCTCATACTTGTACTACGTTCCATAACCATTCCCTGTGCTCCTGGCAATGGAGATCTTTTTTTCCCTAGCTTATAGCTTTGTTCTTCCCCTTCCTGCCATCTGAAAACCAACAAAAGCATCTAAACCGCTATTAACACTCCGTAGGGATGCACCGATACCGGGTTTTTTACCGGCGAGTACGAGTACCAATACTTTTGGTCAAGTACTTACTAATACCAAGTACAGATACCTTTGCGTTGGCGATTTGAGCAGATACAAAATTAATGGGCGCAAATTGCACAGCAAAGAATTGCATGCGATTTGAACAAGAATGTGTTGATTCTTGTACGAATTGCATGCGGTTCACCATTTAATGTGAACCCAGGTTGAAGTCACTACGACAAGCCTGGGTCCACACAGGAGCGTTGTAGGAAACCTCATGCGATTCAGACAGGAATCACAACGCATTCCTGTTCAAATCGCCTGTGATTCTTTGCAGTGCGATTTGAGCCCAATTATTTAGTTTGAACTCAAATCGCACCGCAAAGGTATTGGTTTGGGTATGGGAGCATTTGCAAGTACTTTGCAAGCAAATACTCGTGCAAATGCTGAATATCAGCACCGATAATCGGTGCAACCCTACTTTGTGAAGAGCAGGAAAGGAAGAAGCTTCAAAGTCAGGGAAGTTGAAGCCCCTATTAAACATGTAGCCCAGGATGAGGGAGTCTCACGCACACAGTGAGGCCTCTTTATCACAGGCGGCCGTAGGATGGTTCAGTTGCGGTTTTACTGCTTCCCTGACAGCCCACCAAAAAGCTACTACAGGCGGTCCCTGGGTTACAAACAAGATAGGGTCTGTAGGTTTATTCTTAAGTTGAATTTGTTTGTAAGTCGGAAGAGTTACATTTTTTTAGGTTCAGCTCCATCCAAAATAATAATTTACATTTTTTGGATAGCATAGGGAAGGATGAACACCCCTGTAACATTTGTTTTGCTGTCTGTGCTCCTGTTCAGAAGAGGTCACCTCACTTTCTGTCCCTGTGACAACTGGATTTTGAAAATTTTGGGTTGTGGAAACAAGGATTAGTGATAAAGCTTCAGAGGAGACATCTTTTTCCCATGAGAACTCTTACAGGAGTGAATTTCCCTTCCTCGGGGGAGATTTCTCCTCACTTCCTGTTGTCTCCCTCCGATTGTAAGTAGGAGTTGTTTGTAAGTCGGATGTTTGTAACCCAGGGACCGCCTGTATACAGCCGGAGGTGGCCGGACACATGTGACATCGGTGATGCTTTGTGTGTCAAATGTAGCGTGGCTTGTCAAGTCAACAGGCAGCAACCCCTGTCAAACTCGCTCATTTAAGCCACTGGGGCCGCAACCACAGGTATTCAGTAAGTGGCAGGACTGCCTCCTCCTCAACACCTGACAACAGCTACTTAGCTGCCTTCTGAAAAGTGATCCACCACCAATTGGCTTTTCAGAACCTCCTTATAAGTGAGGTTCAAAAAAAAAATAGGAACACTTTAAATCTGAAGTTTAATCTGCTTATATTTTGGCTCCTCCTCCCCAGTCCTCATGTGGGCAGTTGCACAGTTGGGTGTTAAAAATGCACAGCTGAATCACGTTTTTAGCTCCCTCCCCCCCGATCGATTTCCCTTAAGCTGCAAACGGACAGGGGTGTTCACATGACGCAATCTCAATCCTTTGTTTCCTGTCAGCGAAACGATCATTCCAGTTATGTATGCCAAGCAGTACCGCTGCCGAATGTGACCCATTGAAGCCCTGCAAACAGGTCATGGCTGCGTGAAATGCACACAGTTGTGAAGCATTCACACAGAAATTATGCTGGCATCACATTGCCTCCTCGCCTGTTGAAAGCCTCTGAAAAGCAATCTGAATGTGGATTGCTTTTCAGAGGTGTGCCAGTTTAGACGGAAATCTAAACTAAAGGGCCACACACTATAAGATTCTCTGAAGCCTTTTTCCTTCAGATTTACCTTTTCTATGTAGTGCAAGGGCCTGCCAGATTGCATACAAATGGAAAGTCATAAGGTTTGAACTCATATTATATGGCAGGGGTGTCAAACTCCACTTCCATTGTGGGCCGCATCAGCATTATGGTTTCCCTCAAAGGGCCGGTTATATCTGTAAGATTAGATGTCCAGAGCACCCCACACCCCCTTACACCCTTACATCACAATGCACCCCCTTACCAGAGGGTGGATCTGGGAGGAAGTGCAGGGTCTGGAGGAGAACCAGAGAAGGGCTGTAGTCAACTTCCAGAGTCTTCTGAATGCTGAGACCTGGGGAGTCAGAGACAAGGTGGTGTTGCGGCTGCACAGAGAGGTGCAGGTTCTGTAGGAGGAGTTCTGCCCTTCTCTCTGATGCGGACTGCTGAAGAGGAGGGGGGGGGGGCAAAGACAAGCCTTTCTGCAGCTGCACAGAGTACTGCAGGATCTGGCAAAGGAGTTCTGCCCTCTCTGCTGACGACTACAGAGAAATAGTGGGGGCAGAGATAAGGGGGCTGCCACAGCTGCATGAGAGGTGCCAGGGCCACATGAAATGGCCTGGGGGGCCGCATTCGGCCCTCGGGCCTTGTGTTTGACACCTGTGTTATATGGTTTTGGTAAGTCTAAAGGAAAAAGTCTTCAGAAAATCTCATAGTGTGTATGGCCCATTAGCCCTAGCACTTTTCCAGTGATTTGTACTTGGTACCTTTCTATAACACAACAGAGTCCTAATAATAATAATTATATTTTAATATTCAAACAAATGGATATAATCTGGCTATTACAGTGAGCCTCAACAATGACCTTCTCCTCTATGCTCCCTTTTGGTCTGTTAAATCTACTACTACAGTATCTGATCAATAAACCAAAAAAAAAAAGTGGCCTGTTGATCCTGCTAGAAATCTTGTGCACTGATAATTTCCTATGCACTCGGCCTCTGCTGCCCCCTTATCAGGTAGTACTGTTGTCAACTCTGTGGACTACAGAACACCTTCCCCCAATAACGGGAGGGGGGTTCTGTAATCTTAAACTTTCTATTTACCATTTCATTTTGTATCACCATTCGCTGCACATCCGCCATCTTGTTCCACTTCATAATAGCAAGTGCATATTCTCGTTTTCTAGCAGAATTAAAACGGCTTTGTTTAAAGAGGATTATATTTAATTATTCTAATGAGCTGTCATTACTTTCTGCATGAAAAGGAGCGAGTTTTTTGTTAACATTAACTTTAACGGTTTACTTTATTCAAACTTTGTGTATGCCATATGTGAGGCAATCAGATCTCGACAAAATAAAATACATTGCATGAAAAGCTGCGCTTATGTGAATATTTCTTGGGGGGGGGGGGGGGTCTATAGCTTTCGTCAAATTCAAAAAAGCTGAGGAACCGCAGCTCCAGAGGTTAAACGTTAACCAACATGACTGCCAAGAGAAACTGAAAAGAAAGCTTTGTTTGTGAAATTATGAGTAAAATAATTCAACATCTTACCAAGGAGTCTTTAACGACTTCACTCTTGTAAAATTCTGGAAGAAACAAACATTTGGTCATAAAGGAACAGTGTAGAACGTTTACATGTTTAGCTGTGGTGAAAACAATCATGACATCACAGAACAATCCTGGCCATGCTACCAGAGGGACACACAAACAACCCCAGAGCTTACCCCTTCAAAACACAACTTAGGCTCCATTTACACTTGGGCGACTTGTCACACAACTTTGGACACTAAAGTAACAGCCCATGTTTTTCTATGACGTCTGTTCAATTATGTGCAACTTAACCACTTTACCACCGGAGGATTTTGCGGTCTTATGTCCAGGCCACTTTTTGCGATTCGGCGCTGTGCGACTTTAACTGACAATTGTGCGGACGTGCGATGCTGTACCCAAACTAAATTTACGTCCTTTTTTTAACCACAAATAGCGCTTTCTTTTGGTGGTATTTGATCACCTGTGCGATTTTTACTTTTTGCGCTATAAACAAAAAAAGAGCGTTTATTTTGAAAAAACAACAATATTTTTCACATTTTTTTATATGAAATTCCCCCCCCCCAAAAAAATGTAAAAATCAAAATTTTTTTACATTTTTGGCCAATTTGTTTTCTGCTACCTATGTTTCGTAAAAAAAAAAAAAAATCACAATAAGCGTATTTTGATTGGTTTGCGCAAAAGTTATTGCGTTTACTAACTAAGGGAAAGATGTCATTTTTGGTGTTTTTTTTTTTTTAAAAAGTAATGGCAGCGATCTGCGATTTTGTTTTTGCGGGACTGCGACATTGCGGCGGACAGATCGGACCCTTGACTGACATTTTTGACACTTTTGGGGGTACCAGTGACATTACTACAGTAATCAGCACTATAAATATACACTGTTACTGTAAAAATGACACTGGCAGGGAAGGGATTAATTTTATTGGAGAGGGAGGGGTTAATGTATGGTTGGTGCTTACTGATGTGTGTGGGGGGGAGGTGACTGAGTGACACAGGGACAGATCGCATGTTCAGCTATGCTGAACCCTGCAATCCGACCCTGCCTGTCACTTAGGAGATCCGCCCGCTCTGTTTACACAAGCAGGCGGATCTCAGAATGTAAGGACAACATGGATATGGACTCAAGCACAGAGGGTGAGAAACCATCGACTCCTATGTCTAATGTATGCAAGACTGCAGCCAAGGACAAAAAAGATAAAGTGAAGTCTCAAAGGAAGCAGCTGTTGCTGGGTGATTCAATCATAAGAAGTGTGGAGCTTAAAGAAAATGGTTCTGTGAGATGTCTCCCTGGTGCTACTGCTAGACGAGATAGAAGACGTATTATTAATATTGTTAAGCAAGCAAAGCAGGAAGGGGACGTGGATGTTCTTGTCCATCTAGGGACAAATGACCTGGCTTGCAATGAAATGTCAGAGGTGAAAAAATCTTTTATCACACTTGGAAATGACATACAGCATTTTGCATCCACCATTTCATTTTCTGAAGTTCTGCCTGTGCATAATGTTCAGAATGATAGGCAGAGGCGCATAAAGGAGTTCAACATATGGCTTAGTAAATGGTGTCAAGAGCAAGGATTTGGCTTTGTTTCTCATGATAGCTCTACTTGGAATAGAAAGGAACTGTACAAAAAAGATGGTTTGCACCTTTCTCTCAAAGGAACAAATGTACTTAGTGAACAACTCCAAGAATTTGCGAAAGAGTATTTAAACTAGGAAGGGGGGGCAAAAGAGTGAAAATACAAGAGTCCAATTGCCCCCCGAAACAATGCCAGAACAGGTCAGAAGCACAGAGGTTAAGAAATGATAAGCTCAGAGTCCTGTCTACAAATGCTCGCAGTTTAGGTAAAAAAATCAATGAACTTGGGTCAATAATGGAATCTGAGAATGTAGATTTAGTGGCTGTTACGGAGACATGGTTTAATGAAAGAAATGACTGGGACATAACCATACCAGGGTACTCTTTATACAGAAGAGACAGAGTAGGCAAGAAAGGAGGAGGAGTGGCCCTGTATGTGAAAGATAGCATTAAATCTAACCTAATACAAGTTGGTGAGGCCAACATAGAGTCAGTTTGGGTTACGTTGCAGTTTGCTAATCATGCAGTAACTCGTGTAGGTGTGATATATAGACCCCCTGGTCAAGTTAAAGAACTAGATGATCTACTAGTTGAAGAAATAGCTAAAATGACAATGAAAGGAGAAGTTATCATTATGGGAGATTTCAATCTTCCAGATATAAACTGGAAAACCAAAATAGCAAGTTCTACCAGGAGTACAGATATTCTAAATTCCCTACTGGGGTTGTCTCTGCAACAAGTGGTTGAGGAGCCAACCCGGAGGGAGGCCATTTTGGATCTGGTATTCACAAATGGGGATTCGGTATATGATGTCATTGTAGGCGAAACCTTGGGATCTAGTGATCACCAGTCAGTGTGGTTTAATATAAGAACTGTGAAAGAGTCACACCACACAAAAACAAAAGTTTTAGATTTTAGAAAAACAGACTTTTCAAAAATGAAATTAGTCATAAATGAGTCCTTATCAGACTGGAACGGATTACATGGAGTCCAGGAGAAATGGGACTACTTAAAAGGTGCATTATTGAAGGCAACAGAAAATTGCATTAGACTTGTCAGTAAAAGCAAAAAAAGGAAGAGACCACTGTGGTACTCAGCAGAAGTGGCCCAAATCATTAAAAATAAAAAGCTAGCATTTTGTAATTATAAAAAAACCCAGAGCAATGAAGATAAGGAAATCTACAAGATTAGGCAGAAAGAGGCCAAGCAAGTTATAAGAACTTCTAAAGCGCAGGCAGAAGAAAAACTAGCTCAGTCTATGAAAAAGGGGGATAAGACATTCTTCAGATATATAAATGAAAAAAGGAAATTAAAACAAGGAATAACTAAATTAAAAACAAAGGACGGAAGGTATGTAGAAGAAAATAAAGGGCTAGCTGACTGCCTTAATGAATACTTCTGTTCAGTTTTTACAGAAGAAAAAGAAGGAGAAGGACCTCCACTTGAAAGGATGACTAATGAATCATTTGATGCATGTGTCTTTACAGAGGAAGACATTCTAAGATTGCTGTCTAAAGTGAAGACAAATAAGTCACAGGGTCCTGATGGGATACACCCAAGATTATTAAAAGAGCTTAGTGGTGAGCTGGCAAAACCATTAACAGATCTATTTAACCAATCATTAGTAACAGGAGTCGTCCCGGAAGATTGGAAATTGGCAAATGTCGTGCCCATTCACAAGAAAGGTAGTAGGGAGGAATCGAGCAACTATAGACCAGTGAGTCTGACATCAATAGTAGGCAAATTAATGGAAACCCTATTAAAGGATAGGATTGTGGAACATCTTAAATCCCATGGATTGCAAGATGAAAAACAACATGGGTTTACTTCAGGGAGATCATGTCAAACAAATCTTATAGATTTTTTTGACTGGGTGACTAAAATAATAGACGGTGGAGGTGCAGTAGACATTGCATATCTAGATTTTAGTAAGGCTTTTGACACTGTCCCACATAGAAGACTTATCAATAAACTGCAGTCATTGAGCATGGACTCCCATATTGTTGAGTGGATTAGGTAGTGGCTGAGTGACAGACAACAGAGGGTTGTAGTCAATGGAGAACATTCAGAACAAGGTCATGTTACCAGTGGGGTACCTCAGGGATCTGTACTGGGACCAATTTTGTTTAATATCTTCATAAGTGATATTGCAAAAGGCCTCGATGGTAAGGTTTGTCTTTTTGCTGATGACACAAAGATATGTAACAGGGTTGATGTTCCTGGAGGGAAACGCCAAATGGAAAAGGATTTAGGAAAACTAGAAGAATGGTCAGAACTCTGGCAACTGAAATTTAATGTGGATAAGTGCAAGATAATGCACCTGGGGCGTAAAAACCCAGGGGCAGAATATAGAATATTTGACACAGTCCTGACCTCAGTATCTGAGGAAAGGGATTTAGGAGTAATTATTTCAGAAGACTTAAAGGTGGGAAGACAATGTAATAGAGCAGCACGAAATGCCAGCAGAATGCTTGGATGTATAGGGAGAGGTATAAGCAGTAGAAAGAGAGAAGTGCTTATGCCGCTGTACAGAACACTGGTGAGACCTCACTTGGAGTATTGTGCGCAGTACTGGAGGCCATATCTCCAGAAGGATATAGATACTCTAGAGAGAGTTCAGAGAAGAGCTACTAAACTAGTACATGGATTGCAGGAAAAAACTTACCAGGAAAGGATAAAGGACCTTAACATGTATAGCTTGGAAGAAAGAAGAGACAGAGGGGATATGATAGAAACATTTAAATACATAAAGGGAATCAACTCGGTAAAGGAGGAGAGCATATTTAAAAGAAGAAAAACTACCACAAGAGGACACAGTTTTAAATTAGAGGGGCAAAGGTTTAAAAGTAATATGAGGAAGTATTACTTTACTGAGAGAGTAGTGGATGCATGGAATAACCTTCCTGCAGAAGTGGTAGCTGCAAATACAGTGAAGGAGTTTAAGCATGCATGGGATAGGCATAAGGCTATCCTTCATACAAGATAGGGCCAGGGACTATTCATAGGATTCAGATATATTGGGCAGACTAGATGGGCCAAATGGTTCTTATCTGCCGACACATTCTATGTTTCTATGTTTCTATCTCCAGACTCGATTCCCACGACGATCCCCTGACCCGACTCCCGCTGTGACTGAATACAGCGGGAGCGCCGCCTACAGGGGGAGGAGTCCAGCGACGTAGGTCTACGTCGCTGGACGGAATCGAGCCACTTTGCCGCAGTACAGTCCCAGTGACTGGTCGGCAAGTGGTTAAAGTCGCTGTGACTTAAAAAAGGTTCCTGCACTACTTTGGTCTGATTTTCATGTGACTTCAGTGCCAGTTACTGCAATGTAAACCCTCAAAAGTCCCAACATGCGACAGTTGTGCAAGAGTTGTCCATTATTATTGGTCATAGCTCAGGGCTTGACAAATTTTCCTGAAATCTAGGGGCCAGCTAAAAAAAAGTTAGGAGCCAGTTATTTTTTTTTAAAAGCAAACAACCAAGCTTTATTTCCAAAAAAATAACATACTAAATTTACACATAAAGATAACTAGAACCCCACTCTCCTCTATAGGGCAATCAGATGGAAACAGAGTTTTCATCCGATGCCATCTGATCCGATCCACAGTATGGATAGAAAATAGAACCACCATCCATCTGTTTTTGGCAGACAGGATCAGATGGCGGCAGATTACTGCTTCATAGAGGAGAATGAAGGGTCCGATCAGGTCTGCCTGAAAAATTCACAGGCGGACCTGATCAGACAGCCCGTGTGAAAGGGGCCTTCCGCTGTGGCATGGCGATGAGGAAAAAAAAAATTATTATATATTTTTTTTTATAATAATTGAAAAAAAAAAATGTTTTTATTTTTTATAATTGAAAAAGAAAAAATATTTATTTTTTAATTTAAAAAAATGTATAATTAATAATAATATTATATTATTATTATTATTATTATTAATATTATTATTATTAACCACACTCCCTGTCCACTTACCTTTTAACCACTTGCCGACTGCCTAACGCAGATCTACGTCGGCAGTCAGCCCCTCACAGGCAAAGCGTCGTAGGTCTACGTCGCTAGATTGTGAGGGTCTAGAGAGCGGGCGCGCTCCCACTCCCACGCGGTCACGCGCCCCCCCGCGCGTGACCGGCGGACCCGATGTCCGCCGGTCCCTCTTCGATCGTCGGGGGAGAGGGAGAAAGTCAGGCGGCTTGTGTAAACAAGCTGCCTGTCATTCTCCCCTGTGTATGAAGGATGATCATACGGTTCTACTATGTAGAACCGTTGATCACTGTTCATACATCTGAAGCCACAGCCAATCACAGTAGAAAGCACGCCCCTAGGGACACACATAGCCCCTCCCTTTCAAAAAAAGTTAACCCCATTCACTGCCAGTGTCATTATTACAGTAACAGTGCATATGTATAGCACTGATTACTGTAGAAATGTCACTGGTAACCCCAAAAGTGTCAAAAATGTCAGTCAAGGGTCTGATCTGTCCGCCGCAATGTCGCAGTACCGCAAAAAAAAAAAAAAAAAAAAATTGCAGATCGCCGCCATTACGCGTTAAAAAAAAAAACAACAAAAATGACAAAAATCTTTCCCTTTGTTAGTAAACGCGATAACTTTTGCGTAAACCAATCAAAATACGCTTTTTGCGATTTTTTTTACCAAACATAGGTAACATAAAACAAATTGGCCGAAAATGTTAAAAAATTTTGATTTTTACATTTTTTTGGGGGGGGAATTTCATATAAAAAAAATGAGAAAAATATTGCTATTTTTGCAAAATTTACGCTCTTTTTTTGTTTATAGCACATGATCAAAAAAAAAAAAAAAAAAAAAAAAAATCGCAGAGGTGATCAAATACCACCAAAAGAAAGCTCTGTTTGTGGGAAAAAAAGGACGCCAAATTCGTTTAGATACAGCATCGCACGACCGCGCAATTGTCCGTTAAAGTCACGCAGTGCCGAATCGCAAAATACCCCCTGGTCAGGAAGGGGGTAAAATCTTCCGGGGCTTAAGTGGTTAAGCAAAGGTAAGTGGACAGGGAGATGAAGCCTGCAAAAACTTCCCTCTCATCTCCTCTTGGGGAAGGAGATGGACAGGCATTGAGAACAGGCAGTGGAAACAGCCATTAGTTAATGCTTGTCAAACTCCCGGCCACCACAAGAGGGCGCCGGTTCCCCGTTCTCTCACTGAAGAAGGCCGAAAAGCCGCGGCCTCAATTTTCGGACGGCGCGGAAGTCCGTGCACTCGGTGAGTGGTTGGGGGGGGGGAGCAAAAGGGACAGGACACCACCTGCAGTGCACCTCAGGCGCCGGGTCGCTAATTCTAGTCACCAATGCGACCTGGCGCCCAGGGTTTGTCGAGCCCTGTCATAGCTAACATCGCATCCAAGTCGCACCCATCCAAAGTTGTGTCAAATTTACATCAAAAAGCCACTTTGGAGTTGTACGAGTGTGAATGGAGCCTAAATGATTACATTTAAATAAAAATTTCAGGCAGTGGTATGTTTTACAGTTACATCTGTCCAGTGTGGAGCAATGTAAATAAGAGCCCTTTCACACTGAGGCGCTTCTAAACTGCCAAAAAACCTCTGAGCGCTTTTGCAGGGCTTTTTAGGTATTTCCGGTGCGCTTTTTAAAGGACACGGGACTCAAAAACTTCTCCAAAAGTCATTTTGAGGAGTTTTTGAAGCGCTTTCCATTTATTTCAATGGAGAGGGGCGTTTCTGGAGGTGCTTTTTTTTTTTTTTTTTTAGCTCTCCAAACATGCTCCAAAAGATGCTGCATTCCAGATTTTTTTTGCCACACTGCCAGCGCACTGCCCAGTGTGAAAGAATTCATTGATTTTAATGGGAACCCTTTTTCGTGAGCTTTTCAGCCTTTTTTTTTTTTTTTTTTTTTTTAAACGCCAAAGCACTTGAAAAACTCCTCAGTGTGAAATGGCTCTATGTACGGTATATACACCACACCTGACCAATCCTTCTAAAAGCTGGAAATCATTAAAGTGGACAATTTGATACTAAAACTGGAGATGGTAAAAATCTGGTGCAGCTGTGCATGGTAGCCAATCAGCATCTAACTTCAGCTTGTTCAGTAAAGCTTTAACAAAAAAAAAAAAAAACTGGAAGCGGATTGGCTATCATACACCGTTGCACCAGATTTTGCACTCTCTAGTGTTGGTAAATCAAACCTCAATGCTACCCCAGTACTTGCTACCGGGTTCCTTAATGAGCGGCTGGCCCGATGCATTCTGAATTCAAGTCAGCCACTAAGCACAGGCACTATTCGGAGAATACCTTTCATTTTCTGAATGAATGCGAAGTGTCCTCTGATTGAACAAGGTGGAGAGTGTGATGCCACAGCCCCATGTTTCTACCATGTCCAATCAGAGAACACTTTGCATTTATGTAAAAAATGCAAAGCATTCTCTGAATGGCACCCTGTGCTGAGGGACTGACCACTTGTGTTCACAATACAGGAACTTGCTACTCGGTGGGACCTGAAAGCAAGTGGAGATCAATGGAATTTGCAGCGTCTTCTTCAGTGAGCTTCCAGTGGCATCAGCCTGGTATAGTATATAAAGAGTTACATTGCTCCAAGCTGGACCAGTGTAACTGTATAACATGCCGATGCCTGGAACTATTCTTTAACCACTTGCCTACTAGGCCTATTTTTGACATTTGGTGTTTACAAGCTAAAATCAGTTGTTTTTGCTAGAAAACTACTTAGAACCCCCAAACATTATATATTTTTTTTAGCAGAGACCCTAGAGAATAAAATGGAGATTATTGTAATATTTTTTTATCACACCGTATTTGCGCAGCGGTCTTCCAAACGCAATTGTTTTGGAAAAAATTCACTTTTTTTAATTAAAAAATAAGAATCCAGTAAAGTTAGCCCAATTTTTTCCATAATGTGAAAGAATGTTACGCCGAGTAAATAGATACCCAACATATCATGCTTCAAAATTGCGCACGCTCACGGAATGGCGACGAACTTTGGTACTTAAAAATCCCCATAGGCGACATTTTAAAAATTTCTACAGGTTGCCATCTTAGAGTTACAGAGGAGGTCTAGGGCTCAAATTACTAACGATCGCAGCGATACCTCACATGTGTGGTTTGAACACCGTTTACAGATGTGGGCGGGGTTTCCGTGTGCGTTCGCTTGTGCGCGCGAGCCAACGGGGACAGGGCGCTTTAATTTTTTTTTTTTTATTTATTATTTTTTATTTTGACACCGTTTTTTTTTTTTTTTTTTTTTTTTTTTAAATTGATCATTTTTATTTCTAATACAAGGAATTTAAACATTCCTTGTAATAGAAATAGGCATGACAGGACCTCTTTTTTGTGAGATCTGGGGTCAAAAAGTCCTCAGATCTCACAAGTACACTAATAAAGATAGAAAGGGAAAAAAAAAAAAAAAGACAAAAAAAAAAAAAAAAGACAAAAAAAAAAAAAAAGACAAAAAAAAAAAAAAAGGGACCTTTAAGCCGTCGCTCCGGTCCTCCAAGACAATAAGCTTGCCCTCACTCGACATCCTGTCTGTGAGGATCCGGGACCCGATCGTTTTCCCCGCTGCCGGCGGGTCCAGTAAGCGGGGAAAAAGACCGGGACGCGGCAGGAGGGGGCACCCCTTCCGCCATCCCGGAGGGCGATCTCGCGGCGAATTCGCTGCTTGGACCACCCTTATCGGAAAGCCGATCGCCTGCAGTTTAAAAAAATACCAGGGTTATGGCAGCTATCTGCTGCCATAACACCGGTATTTAGCTTTAAACTCAGGACGTATATATACTATGGGCCGGTAGGGAGGTGGTTAATACTAAATACTCTCTGGATTGGAAGAACAAGTGCATTCACAATCCTTGATAACATGTAGGGATGGTGAAGGAGAAGAAAGTATGTTAAATTGAATAATACACTATACTTTTACTTTGGGAATTCAAAAAAGCCTTTTACAGAGAAGGTAAATAATCTGTATTTGTAACAAACTAATCAAAGAGCTCATGTGTCTGTTATCTGAATTTCTTGCAGCAGAGAATACAAATGTGCAAAAGAAAAATGAAAATGACGTCAACTTCTTTCACAGCCCTGAGTGATAAGCTTAAAAGTGAGTGTAAACATAAAACATGAAATATGAACAACGCATATCCCTCTATAGCAGGGGTCTTCAAACTATGGCCCTGAAGTTGTTCAGGAACTACAATTCCCATCATGCCTAGTCATGTCTGAATGTCAGAGTTTTACAATTCCTCATGGGATGTGTAGTTCTGCAACAGCTGGAGGGCCGTAGTTTGAGGATCCCTGCTCTATAGTGTGTACTTGTGTCAATCCAGAGCACTAAGTG
Source organism: Pelophylax lessonae (assembly GCF_965119305.1). Classification (NCBI taxonomy): domain Eukaryota; kingdom Metazoa; phylum Chordata; class Amphibia; order Anura; family Ranidae; genus Pelophylax; species Pelophylax lessonae. The sequence continues at coordinate 702,035,869 of NC_138769.1, read as the reverse complement.
TAATTTCCGTTTGCTGCTTTGTTCCTCTGCTATCAGCATGAGTCACTTCTGACAAGTTTTCCTGAGTCTAAGACAGAAATGGTGACAAGGAAGGAACCTCCAGCTGATTGACAGCCTCCGCTCTGTTCATGTGCGCTGTGTGAAGGGGGTGGGGTGTCCCTTCCCTCCAATCACCTCACAGAGCTCTCCTCATTGAGCTCTGCAAAGTAACTTCAGATATCAACCCCCCCTTTTTCTGAAATCTCAGACAAGCTTTATACATTCAGCACTTTGAATGGATGTAGAGAAGACTACAGATAAACAGGAACAACTTATGTAGGAGGATTTGTTTCAACTTTGTGCATCACCTGGGGCCATTCACTTCACTGGGTACATGTGTTTCCAACCACTTTAAAGTAGAAGTCCATCCTAACTTAAATCTTTAAAATCTACAGGCATCCACGACCTAAGACTAACCTATCTCACCCTGTAAAGAAGAAATCACTATACATACCTTTTCTGAAACAGGTCCGATCTCCAGCGATGGAAGCTCTGCAGGCAGTGGCTGGGAAATGAATGAGAAGTGACGTCACCCATAGACTTACTATGGGGCTTCCATTGTTGGCTGCCTCTCCTGCACCCGCCTCCACAGAGAAGCCGCCACTGACAGCTCAGAATGGGACCTGACTGAGGGGCTTTAAAAAAAAAAAAAGTTATGTATAGCAAGTTCTTCTTTACAGGGTTAGCTAGGTTAGTCTTAGATCTTGGATGCCTGTATATTTAGACATTTTATGGCGCTTTTCCACTGCATGGAACCAAACCTTTCGGCTCGCTTTTGTGCTTTTCCACTGCTGGTACCTCATGGTACGGTGTAGGAACGGTTCGGTACGGCGGCGCTTTTCCATTGCATGGAACCGAACTGTACGGCTATCAAAAACAGTACCACCTTGATTGTGGTTCCAAGAGGTACCATATCCCACAATCCTTTGCATGCAGTCAAAACTACTAGCCACTGATTGGTCAGAGAATCCCACCCACCCCGTTGTTATCCCACCCACTTAACTTTAGTACTACTTTAGTGGAAAAGCAAACCATACCGTACCGAACCGTTCCAACGCCGTATGCGGTACCAGCAGTGGAAAAGCAAACCGGGCCAAGCAGGGCCGAGTAGAGCCGAACCGGTACCATTAGTGTTAGGGTGGACTTCTACTTTAACACAGAATTAAAAAAAAAAAAAAGTTTTGCTTTTTCGCATTTGGAACAGTAAAGGGCCCCTTCATAGAGCATTCTGTCAGGATCCATTGGTCTCTTTTTTTCATAGATAGATAGATCCCAACTGAACCACAATGTACTCGGTCTATGGGTGGACAGATGTAAAAGGTATGTACATCGGAGTCTGCTTAGGGAAGCAGAAGAAACAAAAAGGTCTGTGTCCGGATAAGAACAGATGAAAAAACTGATGTAAAATGAAGACAGATGTGCAAACTAATGAAACCTAAAATCAGTATTCATCAGTTTTTTTTTTACTATAACAGTGACTGAACAGATGATGCCTGTGTAAAAGGGCATTAAGGGAGGGCTATAACCCTCATTAGGTTTTGCCATCTGTGTCCCATTGGGGAAATTTCCCTTTACTTTTTGTCCCATTAGCGCCAACAAGCAGTGAGAGGAAAGCATGTGCGTACCTTAAAACCAGATGTAGGCAGGAAGGTACGGGTATGTCGCTTTGCCTACAGCCACCGTTCACCCAAAGTATATTGCAGGCGGAAAGTGGTTAATCTGCTGTGATTTGTTTACAAAAAAGGTTATAAAACTAATTCCTATCATGTGAAAGCTGTATGCAAACAAGACAAGCAGAAGGCACAGGACTAGTCACCAGCATTGCATGTGGTTTCCCTGCCCCCCCCCCCCCCCAATTACAGACTTACCATGATATACAATCTAATGCAAAAAAAGAGTGGACCTTTGCATTTATATCCCAGTCTGGCGGCTCAGGAAATAATTTTGAGCAGTTTTATCTTACACACCTCTGTAAATGTTTGAATCATTGCACAAGTGGAGGGTGAAGTACGTGTCCAATAGACGGTAGCCATTCTTGCTGACGATGTTTCTTGCTGCAATACTCCGCAGGTGACGAAGACGTCTCTAGAAATGTTAAAAGTTCAGAAAATTAGTTATGAAAAAAAAAAGCCTAATATAGACAGTGCCTTCAAAATTTTCCACATGTTGTCATGTTACAACCAATACCGTACATTTTATTGGGATTTTCTGTGATAGACCAACACATAGTGACACAAGTGAAAAGTGCAAGGAAAATGATGAATGGTTTTCAAAATTTCTTACAAATAAATATGTGACAGTGTGGCATACATTTGCATTCAGCCCCCTTTTATCTGATACCCTTAACTAAAATCTAATGGAACCAATTGCCTTCAGAAGTCACTTAATTAGTAAATAGAGTCCACCTGTGTGTAATTAAATCTCCATATAAATACAGCTGTTCTGTGAAGCCCTCAGATGTTTGTTAGAGACCGTACACACTAAGAAAATCAGGCCATTTTCATCCGAGGAAAGATTGTTTGATTTTCTGATAGCCAATTCAGACATTCCAAGCAAAAATTTCCGAAAGGACAAATGCCAAAAATGTTCTCGTATGGTGGGAGAATCTGTCCACAGGACAACTATTAGTCATGCACTCCACAAATCTGCCTTTTATGGAAGAGTGATAAGAAGAAAGCCATTGTTGAAAGAAAGCCACAAGAAGTCCTGTTTGCAGTTTGCAAGAAGCCATGTGGGAGACACAGCAAACATGTGGAAGAAGCCACTCTGGTCAGAGGAGACCAAAATCAAACTTTTGGCCTAAAAGCAAAATGCTATGTGTGGTGGAAAACTAACACTGCACAATGCACATCCCCCTGAGCACACCATTCCCATTGTGAAACATGGTGGTCGCAGCATCATGTTGTGGGGATGCTTTTCCAAATACAGGGCAATCTTAAAAGAAAATCTGTAAGAGTCTGCAAAAGACTTAAGACTGGGGCGGAGGTTTACCTTCCAGCAGGACAACGACCCTAAACATACAGCTAGAGCTACAATGGAATGGTTTAGATCAAGGGTCTTCAAACCATGGCCCTCCAGTTGTTCATGAACTGCAATTCCCATCATGCCTAGTCATGTGTGTGAATGTCAGAGTTTTACAATGCCTCATGGGATGTGTAGTTCCACAACAGCTGAGGGCCGTAGTTTGAAGACCCCTGGTTTAGATCAAAGCATATTCATGTGTTAGAATGGCCCAGTCACAGTCCAGACCTAAATCCAATTGAGAATCTGTGGCAAGACTTGAAAATTGCTGTTCACAGACGCCCTCCATCCAATCTGACAGAGCTTGAGCTATTTTGCAAAGAAGAATGGGAAAAAATGTCCCTTTCTAGATGTGCAAAGCTGGTAGAGACATCCCCAAAAAGACCTGCAGCTGTAATTGCAGCGAAAGGCGGTTCTACAAAGTATTGACTCGGGGGGGGGGGGGGGTGCTTCATGCACACAAAAAAAAAAAAAAGTGAAAACCATTTATCATTGTCCTTCCACTTCACAATTATGTGTCACTTTGTGTCGGTCTATCACATAAAATCCCAATAAAATACATTTACGTTTTTGGTTGTAACATGACAAAATGTGCAAAATGTCAAGGGGTATGAATACTTTAGGGCACTGTAGTAGTAAAGGTCTGGGAGGGTAGAACAAACATTAGAACACTGGGTACCAACAGCCCAGAAGGTTTATATGTTTTCAGAACAGTTACAAAGTATCTTTAAGTGTATTTTAACCCGATCAGAAAGAAAAGAAATCATCCAATCATTTCCAGTCCAAAGATGTGGGAGTTGCATTTGTTTTCTTTTTTGCAGCCCAAGCTCATTTTTAGCAAGTCCATAGCGTATGCAGCCAGCCACTCAGTATGCTCTTGAAAAAATTACTTTGACTACATGTAAAAAGTACACAGTATCAAAAACGTGTTGCATTTTGGATACGGTGTCCTTTTATATGTAGCCACTAAAGTAATGTTGTCAAAAGCATACCGAGTGGTCTAAGAGCCGGTTCACACTGGAGCGATCCGACTTGCCGGGGCGACCTCACAAGTCGCGGTGCGCAGCTCGCACCACGACCTCGGAGTGGCCGGCACGGACTTCATAACATTGAAGTCAATGCAGGTCGCTCCAAGGTCGCCCCAAAGTAGCTCCAGACCCTTTTTCTAAGTCGGAGCGACTTGTGTCGCTCCTATTAGAACGGGTATGTGGCACTGGCAATTTATTAAACATTACTGAATAAAATAATAAATTACACTTTAAGCATCTGCTCCCCCCCCCCCGCAGCTCCCCCCCCCCCCCCCCAGTATATATTTCCATGACTTTTCCAAAACCTTAGTGGAATCCTCAGTTTCCATGACCTTTCCAGGCCTGGAAAGTGTCATCTCCAAATTCCAAAACTTTTTCAGGTTTTCAAGGACCGTACGAACCCTGAACCCTATGCGATCCGATTCATGTCTGAACTGAGTTTGAATTGCGATATGTGAACTGATCTGGGGGTGTCGTTAACCTTGTACTGACACTCCCAGCGATTCGCATATGGCAGTGTGACCTGCCTGTGATTTGAATGCGATGCGGGAACCCGCAGTGCAGGGTTCCCGAATCGCATATATGTGAACGGGAACTTAGTGTCACGTTACATTTTTTTTTTAGATTTTTCTTTTAGATACATTTAAGGCTACATTCACATCTAGGCGTTGCTATTTGGGTTGTCTAGTTCAGAAGTTCATTCATTTCTATCATCTGATGTCCCCTCTATCCAACATAGTGTAAATGACTAGCTTTAGTTAAAAAAAGAAATAAAAATAAAAAAAGTTCAGGTTTATTTTGTGTATTTTTTTTATTCGCAGTCTTGCATTACATCGTTTTTCTTTTTTTTTGCACAGAAAAGTATTTGCATTTATTCTTGAAGCAAAGCAAGTTGCCGGAAACTCCATTTTCCACACTACGCCTAGATTATTCACATCAGACACTCCCCACAGGCTTGTGCACTACATAAAATGTACACCAGGGCCATAGAAAAGGCATTAACACAAAAAACCCCGCTCACCCATTGGAGCATACCCCTTAGAAACGTTCTCACTTCATATCTGGTCACAGGATAGACATGAAAACAGAGCGATAATTGACAGCAGCACATGAGAGAACATAAATTCATTGTGTGCTTTGGTGACCGGTTTGCCAAAAGCTGGTCACATGATCCTGCCCTGAGCCGAAATCCCTCATAAAACATACAGGCGTGTGTCACATGACCTTAAAGCAACCTATTCCACAAGACCGGTGAGTGTAATGGCACTTTTCCACTGCAAGTACCGGCTCGGCTCTACTCGGCCCTGCTTGGCCCGGTTTGCTTTTCCACTGCGGTACCGCATGGTATAGTGTCGGAACGGTTCGGTACGGTACGGTATAGGTTTGCTTTTCCACTAAAGTAGTACTAAAGTTAAGTGGGTGGGATAACAACGGGGTGGGTGTGATTCTCTGACCAATCAGTGGCTAGTAGTGACTGCATGCAAAGGATTGTGGGATATGGTACCAGTTTGGTACCTGTTGGAACCACAATCGAGTAGGTACTGTTTTTTCAGAGTCGTACCGTACCGTACCGTTCGGTTCCATGCAGTGGAAAAGCAAACCTATACCGTACCGTACCGAACCGTTCCGACCCTATACCATGCAGTACCGCAGTGGAAAAGCACAAAAGCGTGCCGAACCGGTACGGTTCCATGCAGTGGAAAAGCGCCATTAGAGGCTTTGTATTTCCATGGTTTGTTAGAGTGGCTTCAGGATTGGGAGAGGTGAGCGATTTTTATTAGAAGTCTGTGATTGGTTAGTGATGGTACAACTGAATTCCAGGCTAACCATTAACACGCGCTTTACATAAAGATATTGATAAGATAGAATGAGTCCAGAGACGGGTTACAAAAATGGTGAAAGGTTTGGGGGATAAAACATTGAGAGAGAGACTTCCGGATGATCGCAGCTCATCTCGTATCATTATTGGTTTATGATGGGGGGAGAACATGTTCTCTGCTGATCATCTCCACACAAAGAGAACCTGTCATTGATTGACACAGAAACGGCTGGTTTATGAAGCTGCCATCTCTGCACTTCAATGGCGATCTGGGCCAGCATTCTCACTCCTATATTCACCAGCCCAGAGGTGGAGAATTGGGGAGAGATGACAGAATCCCAGGAAAACTGAGGGGGGGGGGGGGATATTGTTGACTTCCTTCTTCCTCAATCAGATCACCGAAACCGGTAAATATGTCCCCCTGCACTATATATAGTGTATGGGGGGGCTACTTATTTTACTAACAGTAGGTGGGGGGGTCTCCTCTAAGAATGCCTGTATACTCCGCAGCGGTAATTCACCACTGTTTAATAAACGGGCACCAGAGTGTTTCAGTGATTTTTCTCGTACTGTAATCTCGCTATGTCTCACAATATGCAGCGCACTCACTTTTACACGCATCTCAGCCGTTTTCAGAGGAAAAAAAACTCTCTGTTCTCCCTTTGAGAACTGAACTTCTCCATTTCATAAACAGGGTGCCGTGTGGGTTATTTTCCTGTGAGAACTGCTGAGAAGCAGTGGCGGCCTGTCCATTAGGGGCGCCGCCCCCCCATCCATGCATCCGGCCCCCTAATCTACATGCAGGGCGCCGGATGCATGGATTACAATAAGGGTTTTATTTTTTTTAAGCACCTGATTAGAGACAGAGGCTCTAATAGGCTCCAAAAAAGGGTGGGCTCGGGGCACAGGGCACTGCGCACCGAGCCCACCAAGTTTTTGACAATAGCGAATACTCATTCGCTATTGTCAAAAACTTGGTGGGCTCGGTGCGCAGTGCCCTGTGCCCCGAGCCCACCCTTTTTTGAAGGGATCCTCCTGAGACACGTTTCCTGATTGGCTGAAAAGAGAAGCCATGCCATTGGCCAAGGAGGAGGGAGGGAGGAGACACAGAAGACAGAGGGGGGGGGGGGGGGGGGGGGCTGCTGCTGTGTCCACATGTCCAGGGATGAGGGGTGAGTGAGCCAGCAATAGGTGTGCGGGCTAGTGCGGTCCGGGTGGGTGGGGGGGTCAAATGGACCACCCCTCCCCCTGTGCCCCTGGAGCACCAGCCGCCACTGCCAATAAGTAAACAAAAAAATTCTCTGTTTCATAAAAGTACACCTTAATATGTACAGTCTGGAGGAAAGAAGGGAAAGGGGAGACATGATTAAAACCTTTAAATACATTGAGGGGGTGAAGAAGGTTCAGAACGACAGTTTTTTTTGTAACCAAAATCAAGAACATGGGGACATGAACCAAACTAACTGGAGGAAAGTTCAAAATGAATCTTATAAAAGTATTACTGAAAGGGTTGTTGGTGCCTGGAATAAAATACCAGCAGAGGTATTGCAACAGTCAACAGTAAATGGTTTCACATGCTTGGGAAATAAATAGATCTTTAGTCCCGGTTCACACTACCGCGACTTGTCAGCCTGACCAGTCGCAGTCCATTCTGTGCTACCGGAACCGTTCTAATAGGAGCGACTCAAGTCGCTCCGACTTAGAAAAAGGTTCCTGTACTACTTCAGGGCGACATCGGAGCGACTTGCATTGACATTCATTATATGAAGTCTGTGCAAGTCGCGCCGAAGTCGAGGTGCACGCGACTTCACAAAGTTGTGCCGCGGTAGTGTGAACCAGCACTGAGTCCCCGTTCACACTAAGGCGACCTGTGAGGCCTTCCATAGGGAAGCTGCGGACCCGTTCTAATAGGAGCGACACAAGTCGCTCCGACTTAGAAAAAGGGTCCGGAGCTTCTTTGGGGCGACCCGGAGGCGACCGCCATAGACTTCAATGTTATGAAGTCCGTGGCGGCCGCTCCGAGGTCGCGGCGCGCTGCTCGCACCGCGACCTCGGAGGTCGCCCCCCTCAAGTCGGATCGTCCCTATGTGAACGGGACCTTACTCTGACAAAAAAAATATAATAAAAACAAAAAAAAGGAATACAAAACATTACAAAAAAAAAAAATAACGAGCAGACTTGTTGGCCCACTTTTTTTTTCTGCTGTCACTTTCTGTTTCTATGTGTAATGTATACAAGCTGCTTCTCCTGTTAAGGCCTCTTGCACACTGCAGCTTGAAAAAGCTCAGTACAGCTTTTTTTTTTTTTACCAAACTAAAACACAGCCCATGAATAGTAATGTGCCTATATACACAGGCGAGCAAGCATTCTTCAGTAAAAACAAAATAGAAAAATCTGCATTTTTGGTCAGTAATTTACGCCTCATGGGTGCAAATGGGCATTTACAAAATGTGCAGAACAAGAACCTGAGAATACGTTTCTGCGCATTTGCACATTTGCACGAAAATATGTGCAAATACATACAAAAAACAGATGAAAAAGTAGATGCGCAAACAGGAGTATCGTGTGCAAGAGGCCTAAAAGCTCCTACATTTACATGAACTTGTCTTGTGATCCAAACACCAGTATCAACTACCTGTTTTTTTTTTTCTTTTCCAGTATTGATAGAAGCCTGGCTGAAGATATAGCAAGCAATGGGTGGATTTGCTAAAACAGAGCACAAAACCTGGTGCAGCTCTGCATGGAAATCTTCAGCTTCCAGTTTTAATTGGCAAAGCTTAAAAGGCCAAGTTGACTTTTTAAAAATAAGCAGGTACAAAAAATGTGCATTTAATATTTTTTGTAGTAGAATCGTGTAAAGCATTTCACCAGTGATCAGCATATTGCTGATGCCATGCAGGTCTCTGCACACTGTCAGTGTATCTGCTTGCACGGGTAAGCTGATACTCCCAACACTGTGGTAGTTCATTGAGAACTACAAGCCAACAGCTGCTAGGGGTGACGGGACTTGTAGTTCATTCATACACAGAGCTGTGTGTATAAACAACATAGCCTTGTGGGTGGAGTCCCACGCTGTTTTCAAACAGTGACAGCTAGTTTAGGGAACTTCTCCCCATACTGCTGTCACAGGGAGTGGAAGGGAAAGGGGGAAGAGGAAGAGAGGGAAGGGAAAGGGGGAAGAGGAAGAGAGGGAAGGGAAAGGGGGAAGAGGAAGAGAGGGAAGGGAAAGGGGGAAGAGGAAGAGAGGGAAGGGAAAGGGGGAAGAGGAAGAGAGGGAAGGGAAAGGGGGAAGAGGAAGAGAGGGAAGGGAAAGGGGGAAGAGGAAGAGAGGGAAGGGAAAGGGGGAAGAGGAAGAGAGGGAAGGAAAAGGGGGAAGAGGAAGAGCGGGAAGGGAAAGGGGGAAGAGGAAGAGAGGGAAGGGAAAGGGGGGAAGAGGAAGAGAGGGAAGGGAAAGGGGGGAAGAGGAAGAGAGGGAAGGGAAAGGGGGGAAGAGGAAGAGAGGGAAGGGAAAGGGGGAAGAGGAAGAGAGGGAAGGGAAAGGGGGAAGAGGAAGAGAGGGAAGGGAAAGGGGGAAGAGGAAGAGAGGGAAGGGAAAGGGGGAAGAGGAAGAGAGGGAAGGGAAAGGGGGAAGAGGAAAAGAGGGAAGGGAAAGGGGGGAGGGGAAGAGCAAGGGAAGGCGAGGGGAAGAGAGGGGAGGGCAAGGGAAGGCGAGGGGAAGAGAGGGGAGGGCAAGGGAAGGCGAGGGGAAGAGAGGGGAGGGCAAGGGAAGGCGAGGGGAAGAGAGGGGAGGGCAAGAGAAGGCGAGGGGAAGAGAGGGGAGGGCAAGAGAAGGCGAGGGGAAGAGAGGGGAGGGCAAGGGAAGGCGAGGGGAAGAGAGGGGAGGGCAAGGGAAGGCGAGGGGAAGAGAGGGGAAGAGAGGGGAGGGCAAGGGAAGGCGAGGGGAAGAGAGGGGAGGGCAAGAGAAGGCGAGGGGAAGAGAGGGGAGGGCAAGGGAAGGCGAGGGGAAGAGAGGGAAGGATTTCCAAACATAAAAACATATTCTTTAATTGAACAAGCTGAAAGTTAGAAGTTGCACCAGATTTTGGACTCTCCAGTTTCAGTAAATTTACAGCGGATTAGAAGTATTTTCACTTTTAAAGTGAAGGTCCCCTCCCAAGAGCCAGCTTGTGCTTGTATTAGTGCTGACAGGAGTACTGAGGGGTGCTGTGATGTTTTCAGGAAGCTATGTAAACCCCCTACTGAACCTTCCATGACCGCCCTACATTGCATAGAAAAGCACACAGACCCAGTGATAACCTGGTGGGGGGGATGGGAGGAAAGGGGGAAACCAGGTAAGGCAAAATATACACACGTTAAACTACAGCTTTACTAATGCATCCCTTATTTTCAGTATGTGTAATCAGAAAAGCAGTATATCCATAAAACACATGCGAGGAGAGAATCTAGGTATAGGAACACATCCTAAAGCAATGAATGATCACATGCACCGTGTTATCAGACTAGCCCTCCCCAGGGGGTTTCCCACACAGACGCATCACATACTTGAAGTTAATCGGGAACATGTGATCTGCGTTAATTTCATGTCATGTGATACTGAACAAAGTGCAGGATTGTTAAACATTCCCCTCTTACAGGAAACAACAAGGCAAAGTCTAAGATTTTCAGCAAGGAGATACCAAGGACGCAATCTGGCTCTGAGCCCACTCTGCTTCAAATGGTGAACAAGATTCAGACATATTTTTTATTACAGCCCCAAGAGTGTTACAACCCCAATAACAAAAAGTTATTCCAACTCTTTTTTTTTCCCCCAAACCTACATAGAAAAACAGAATAAAATGATTAGCAAATTTCAGAATCCCATATTTTATTCACAATAGAAAACATATCAAATGTTTAAACTGAGAAAATGGTCCATTTTACAAAAAATAAGAGGGGAAATCTTCCAGTGGGGAAATCCGTTCTGTAGACACCTCTCACTTTGGAGGCATTTCCTCTCACTTCCTGTTTTGGCTATGGGGAGGTGAAGGTAAATCTTCCCTCTAGGGCAGAGATGGCAGAACAATAAAAACTGACTGACAAAAGGTTATAATCCTCCCTTACTCTATCCAAAATAAAAAAAATAAAAAGGAGGAAGGTGGTTTGCCTTCAGTTCTATTTAAAGAGGAAGTAAAGCTTCCTCTGTACCTATAGGTAAGCCTACAATAAGCTTCCCTATGGGTACTGCAAATATCTCCTAAACATGCACCGTTTAGGATAGATTTGCTTTGCATGCAGCCAGTTACATCACTGGGGCTTGCGCTCTGAAAGAACGGCCGCCCATGCTGTTTCTTCAGAGCCCCGTGCCGTGAACGGTGGGCTCCCGCGCGGAAGCACGGGAGTGACTTAATCGCAGCTCCAGCCAATCAGATGGCCAGAGGACGCAAACAGAAGGAAAACGGCTGAACATGTCGGCCGTGTCAACAGTGAGCGGCGGCTTCATTCTAAGGTAAGTATTTCATAATGAGCTATGCACACTAGCTCATTGTGCCTTTGTCTTTCAGGTGTATTTTTTTCTTCTTCTCTGAGGTTTACAACCACTTTAAATCTTTGTTCATACCTATATGTGCATTTTTATACAGCACCTTTTAGGCAGCCCATTTATTTCAACTGTCAGAAAAAAAAAAAAAAGTGCATGACCCTTTTTTTTTTTTTGATGCACCAAAATTTTGGACGCGTGATTGGCATTTTGCCGAGAAGAGATTTTACACGATTTTACTGTGTTTGTTTTTCATAGGTCATGTGACTCAAAAACTGAATCAAAAACATAAGACGAGTGGGTTAATGATAAGTTCTCAATGCATTTCAACAGGGAGTTGCGTTTATGTGCAGTTTGATTCACTGACCAACAGTGTGCTACCAATGAGGCCCCTTGCACGGTTTGATTCACTGACCAAAAATGCACCAAGTAGGATTTTTAACACCACAACAGAAGCACAACGGACCAATGTGAAGACATACATAGAATGTAAAGGGATGCATTTCTCTTGAGCTTTTCTTGTGCTAAAAGGTGGCAATAATGGCCGACAAATTCATATTTATTGAATGCGATTGTGTTAAAAAAAAAAAAAAAACCCACAAACGTGTTAGACCCCGTTCACATTAGAGCGATCCGACTTGCCGGGGCGACCTCACAAGTCGCGGTGCGCAGCTCGCACCGCGACCTCGGAGCGGCCGGCACGGACTTCATAACATTGAAGTCAATGCAGGTCGCTCCGGGTCGCCCCAAAGAAGCTCCGGACCCTTTTTCTAAGTCGGAGCGACTTGTGTCGCTCCTATTAGAACGGGTCCACAGCTTCTCTATGGAAGGTGACCTACGGCGACCTGTCAGGCGACCAGGTCGCCCCGGTGTGAACCAGCTCTTATACTTACCTGCCCTGTGTAGTTGGTTTTACACAGAATAGTCCCAATCCTCCTCTTCTTGGGTCCCTCTTTGCTGTTCCTAGCCCCTCCCTCCTGTTGAGTGCCCCTACAGCAACCAGCTTGCTATGGGGGCACCCGAGCTGAGCCGCAGCTCCTTGTGTCCATTCACACACTGAGCTGCCGTTTGGCACTGCCCCCTCTCTCCTGACTGGCTGACTAACAGCCGTGGGAGCCAATGGCACCACGGCTGTGTCTTAACCAATCAGGAGGGAGAGTCCCGAACGGCCGAGGGACTCGTGGACATCGCTGGATAGAGATGGGGCTCAGGTAAGTGTATTAGGGGTGCTGGGGAGGCTGCTACACACAGAAGGCTTTTTATCTTATTTTATCTTAATGCACAGCAAGCATTAAGACAAAAAACCTTCTTCCTTTATAACTCCTTTGAATATTATTTCAAAAAGTCAAATATAATACATTTATATATCTATATGTAGATTTTTTTTTTTCTGTCAATTTTGCACCTCTCCTTTTTTTTCTTGAAAATCGCAATAGGTTTGTTACTATGTGTGCACAATAGCAAGATGCGTTTGGTTGCCATTAACAAATAATGGAACTCCCACATGCCTGCAAAGAAATGCAAGATTTTGATAGTCTCTGCTCCACCGTCCCGCCTCTTCACCTTGTCCAATTAGTGAACACTCTGCATTCACTCAGAAAATACAAAGCATTCTCTGAATGGTGCCTGTGCCATGCAGCCAATCTACTGTGTACAGAATGCAGCAGGGCAGCCTCCCGGCACAGCACCTGGCAGCAAGTAGAGATTACTGGAGTGGAGGTGTCTACTTCAGTGGTTTCCAGCTTCCTCAGTCATCTGTGGTTAAAATATAGTTACACTGGCCCAAGCTAGATAATGTAACCATAGCCAAAGCTGGAATTCGCCTTTAAAACCATCTAGGTGGCCATTATATTTTCAACTAATTTTCTAAAACTTCACTGTGTGATCATCATATAAGTGAATGAGAATGAGTGCCATTAGTAGTAACTGATCCTGAGAACTTGGGATCAAATGTTTGGGTCACTGCAAGACTGAAATATTATTCATGAAGCAGAGGTCTCCAGGCTCCAGTTCTCTACCCCCTCAGTGAACCTCCGCCTGCACCCATAAAAAAAAAAAAAAAAAAAAAAAAAAAAAAAAAAAAAATTCTTGCACACTTCTTTAAATCACTGGATATTGCTCCTGTACCACCCAGGTGCTCAAAAACACTGGGATTACATGCACCGGGGCTTAGATGTGCAAGGGGCCTCATTGGTAGCACACTTTGAAGAAACTCTGTACCACATATAAAACTAAGCACAAAGGAACACAACAAAATCACTACGGCAATGAGACCACATACTGCCGTTTAAAGAGGTTGTAAACCCCTTTTGTTTACATTTACCTATAGGTAAGCCTCTATTCAGGCTTACCTATAAGTGCTATAAATATCTCCTAAACTTGCACCATTTAGGAGATATTTACATTGCATGCAGCCGATGACGTCATCAGCGCTTGCGCTCTGAAGGAACGGCCACTTGTGCCGTTCCTTCAGATCCCAGTGCCGTGAACGGCGGCTCCCGCGCGCATGCGCGGTAGTGATGTAATCGCGCCCCCGGCCAATCAGATGGCCAGAGGACGAGATCCAGGAAGCAGGACAGCCGGACATGTCGGCCGTCCTGTCAGCACTGTGGGGGGCTTCGTTTTTAGGTAAGTACTTCATAATAAGCTAGTATGCGATGCATACTAGCTCATTATGCCTTTGTCTTTACAGGTTTTTTTTTTTTTTTCACATTTTTTAAATGGGTTTACTTCCTCTTTACAAAGGAGTTGTAAAGTCATAAGCATTCTATGCATGAAAATAAAAATCTTCTGTGTGTAGCAGCCCCCCTAACACTTACCTGAGGTCTCTCCCTGTCCACGAATGTCTCAGCCGTCTGAGATGTTCCCTCCTGATTGGCTCAGCCACAGCAGTGGCGCCATTGGCTGCAGCTGCTGTCATTTAAAGCCAGCTAGCCAATCAGGGGGGAGAGGGGGCGGGTCGGGGCTCCATGTCTGAATGGAGACAGGGAGCTGTGACTCAGCTCGGGTGCCCCCATAGCAAGCTGCTTGCTGTGGGGGCATTAAACAGGTGGAAGGGGCCAGGAGAACCGAAGAGGGACCTGAGAAGAGGAAGATCCAGGCTGCTCTGTGCAAATCCAAAAGCAACAGAAAAAAAAAAAAAAAAAAATGAGACTTTACAATCACTTTAATAGACCAATTCTGAGCAAGAAGACATTATCAGAAAATTGGCACATGCTGCAAGCTGACTATTACTTTCCATACACAAACAATGGTCCGTGACACAGGACTGTTAGGAGGTAAGGAAACACCAGTAATGGGTTTTAAAATTCACAACAATGTACAGAAATCCTGTTAGGCTGAGAAGAGGATATAGGTTTCCAAAAAAGCTAATAAAAACTTTATAAAAAATTCAGTAGGAAGTTGGTTTTCTGTAGCATGAAGCCATGACAGTCCTCTCAACACAGCTTTCTACACTGAAGAACACCGGGGGCAAAAACATGACCACCTAGACCTACAGCTTACCCCTAATCCTGATATATAACCCTACCCTTCCACGCCAACTTTAGCTTACTTCCAAAACACTTAGAGTCGGTTCACACTGAGGCGACACGACTCCTTACTACTTCGGGGGCGACTTGTGCATTACATTGCACCACGACTTCGGAGCGACTTGCAGGGACTTCACATAATGGAAGTCAATGCAAGACGCTCCGAGGTCGCCCCGAAATAGTACAGGACCCTTTTTCTAAGTCGGAGCGACTTGTGTCGCTCCTATTAGAACGGGTCCTGTAGCGGTCAATGGACCGCGAGGGATCGCAACTTGTCAGGCTGACAAGTCGCGCTAATGTGAACCGTCTCTTAGGTGTGTATTTAGATTAAAAAAAAAAAAAAGACTACACTCACACCTGAAATTAGGGCAGATGTGAAATTGTAGCAGCAGTTTCTTCAGGGGCTCTCAGCCGCTAGGTGTGGCCACCGGCCCCTTTCACTATGACGACAGGTCGCTGGCAGCCGCAGCTATTCGCCACTCTGCGCAGCCAGCAATTACCGTAGTAATCGCTGATATACAAACTTTGTATGCATCCAGCAGCAATCATCGCATAATCTCTGGTTGTGCAGAGAGCGGTAAGTAGCTGAGGCCGCCGTCGACCTATCAATGTAGTGAATGGGGCCAGAGGCTGCACCCGGAAACAGCAAAAATCTCTGATTCCTGCTGCTACTAATTGCACCAAGTCTAATCACCGGCGTGAATGACGTTTTTTTTTTTTTTTTTATAAATTCTTTTTATTAAGTTTTGAGAAAAGATACAAAAACAGAGCCTTTGGGCATACCCCAGCTCGGAAAAACAGGATAACAATAGAAAAAAAAAAAAAATAATAATAAAACCGTATTTTCCGGCGTATAAGACGACACCCCTAATTTTCAAGTTAAAACATAGGTTTTGGGCAATACTCGCCGTATAAGACTACCCCCCTTCTGAAGCAAGGCAACACCATTGAAAAACATCAGATTTCTCATAGATCTCCAAGGTACCCCAAGTACTGTAATACATGTAATCTCTCATAATATCTCCAAGGTACCCTAAGTATTACCAGTAGATGTAATCTCAAGACGCTGGCTGTGCGGGAATCCTGTACCAGTATACCGTATCATATACATCTACCAGTAATACTTATACTTAGGTTACCATGGAGATATTATACTCGGTGTACAAGACGACCGCCCATTTTTGGGGGATTTTTTTTGAGGTTCAAAAGTAGTCTTATACGCCAGAAAATACAGTAATTATAACAAAAGCCCAACCTCAGGCTGCTGCTTTAGGGAGATGGAGTGCATGCCACTCTATAAATTAAGAAAAAACAGGAAGAAGGAACCATTGGTATCAATCGGCCCATAAGAGCAAGGAGAAATAATCATGTCCCCGCAGTTCCCCACCCCAGGAGTCATCAGCAACGGGGAGGATCAATGTGCAGTAGTGACAGTATCTTCTTGAGCAGCATTGGTTTCCTCAGTTTCCAGCCATATATTCCAAACCTTGGTAAATTTTTGGGGGTAGCTCCTGTTGTAAACTGCCTTATACAGTGGTATTACTGAGTTCACCAAAGCTTTCCACCCAGACAGAGTAGGGGCCACATTCCCTCGCCATCGCAGCACTATCAGCTTCCTTGCATAAAAGAGCAAAACAGCTGTCGAATGGGCCAACGCATTGACCAGTCCCAGGATGAAGGTTTCAATCCCAGGCGGTACAGTGATGGTAGTCAATCTAGTAATAAAAGTTCATAACCTCAGACCAATACGACTAAGGATGGGCAGTGCCATATCATGTGCGTGTAAGTGGGGCATCCGATTTGCATCGCCAGCAAGTCTTCGGCGTGGCGGGGGACACTATGTATTCTGGTTGGTGTTAGGTGAAACCTATGAAGTATTTTAAATTGCACTAACCGATCCTTGGACAAGACCAGGTACCTAAAGGGGTAGTCACAAACATCCTCCCAGTCCTCTGAGTCCAGCCCCGGTGCCTCCGCCACCCAGAACACTCCTGCAGTCCCTCCCAACCAGTATGTACGCTAGGTTGCAGTGTACTGTAGATTGAGGAGAGCGGCTTTTTTAGTGCCGGTTCACACTAATGCGGCACGACTTCGGGGGCGACCTGTGAAGTCGCGTGCACTGCGACTTCGGCGCGACTTGCACAGACTTCATATAATGAATGTCAATGCAAGTGGCTCCGATGTCGCCCCGAAGTAGTACAGGAACTACTTTCTAAGTCAGAGCGACTTGAGTCGCTCCTATTAGAACGGTTCCCGTAGCACTGCATGGACCGCGACTTGTCAGGCTGACCAGTCACGGTAGTGAATGGGCACTTAGAGTCTCATCCCCTGAGAAGTGTCTCAATGTCAGCTTGGGTGAAATCAGGAGGGGAGCCCGGAAGGCATGGCGGAGCTGCAGGAACCGGAAAAAAAAAGAAAAAAAAAAAGGAGTTGGGTAAGGAAAATATAGACTTCAACTGGTCGAAGGTCACCAACTCATCCCCCTGACATGTGTGTGACAAATAAAGAATGCCCCTGGTAGCCCATAGGGAAGGATCCGGGATGGAGAGAAATTCAGAAAGCTCCAGGTTCAACCATAGGGGAGAATTCAGGGAAATGACGGTTAGGACCAGACCTAGTGTATGGGGTCATCAGGGCCCAAGCCTTGACCACCGTTTTCATGGATGTGGTGAGGGGGTAAGGGTCCCGCGGCCCACGATACAATGTGTTGCGTAGTGCCTCATAGGACCCAACCAGAGCTGCTTCAAGCGCAACCGCCGGGTTGGAAGTGTCAGAAGTAAGCCAGTTGTGGGCATGAGTTTTAGAAGACCTGCTATGTAGTATAGGAAAAAAAAATCAGGACAAGCCAGACCCCCCAGGTCAAAGGCCGTTGCAGCAGAGAGCTTAAGACGAGGAGGGCGGGATCCCCACAGGAAAGCAATGATATGGGAGTTAAACTGTTTGAGCACCCTTCTAGGGATCCAGACAGGGGAGTGACGTAAAACAAAGGAGAGGAGGCAGTAATTTCATCTTTGCAAGTTTGATCCTACCTATCAGGGTTAGTGGAAGGTTCACCCAAGCCTTCAACCTAGTCTTGAAGGATTGCATGAGGGGAAGGATGTTCAATTCACAAAAGTCCTGTACTCTAGGGGAGATAGAGATGCCCAAACATTTAACTTTATCCGTCCAGCAAAGGGGTAAGGACGGGTCCGCCTGCAGTCTGCCCCCCCCCCACATCTATGGGGTGTATGAGCGACTTGTCCCAGTTAACCTTCAGTCTGGACAATGCAGTGAAAGTCGACAGTAGGTCCAGGGCAGACTGAAGGGAGGGGCCGGGATCCCGGAGGAAAAGTACTATGTCATCAGCATACAATGCCAGTTTTTCCTCCAGGGATCCGACCCGAATCTCCCCAACCCCCCCGGAGCCACGGATGGCCGCAGCGAGGGGCTCAACCGCCAGGGAGAACAACGCCGGCGACAGCGGACTGTCGAGTCCAACGTTCAATACGGAATGCAGAGGACACCTTCCCACCCAATTTGATCTGGGCCTGTGGCTGGCTATAAAGTATAGTGATCCATTTGCGAAAAGTTGGGCCAAAACCAAAAGATTTAAGTACCTTCCTCCTTCCTCCATATAAGACCATGCGACTGAGTCAAACGCTACCATCACCCTCGACCACCGGGCCTCTGCCGGGACCTGCAAATGCATATACACCCTACGTATGTTAATATCAGTAGACTTGCCCGGCATGAACCCAGTCTGATCTATATTAACCAAGCCTGGGAGCACCTTCATCAACCTTGTGGCCAGAATTTTGGTAAGGAGAGATATTGGGCGGTATGCCGAACAAAGGGCAGGGTCCTTACCAGGCTTCAGAATTAGGCTTGAATGAGGGCATGATACATAGAGTCCGGTAGCGCATCAGTCTCCAAGCAGGATGCATATAAACTCCGGAGCCTAGGTGCCAGTTCGGAAATGTACATTTTATACCATTCTCCTGGGAGTCTGTCCGGGGCCGGGGTCTTCCCAGGGGGAAGGGAGCAGATAGCCAGCCAGCTTAACCTCCTCTACGGAAATGTCTGCTTCAAGGGCTGCCGCCTCCTCCTCCGACAGAGTAGGCAGGGACAGCACCCCAAGAGACTCCAGGTCCACCACAGACCGCAGGAAGAGTGGTGATCTTTACAAGTTTTCATAATAGTGTCGAAAATTCAATCAGAATTTCAGCGGGGTCAGAGGTCCCACCCCCATCAGCAGTCCATATGAGAGGGACAACAGTTCGGAGTCTAGATTCCGCCACAAGGTTCGCCAGGAGTCTCCCATTCTTGTCCGCTGACTCCGCTGAAGATTTTCGCTCTAAGATTTTTGCTCTAAGTGCCCCCATCTCTGCCATAGTTGCTGAGGATAAGTGCAAGTTCAACTCTCTCCTTGCATGGGCCAGGGAGGAGTACGCCCCAGGAACGGGGTCCGAGGCAAACACAGATTCGGCCACCTCCACTTTCTTTTCAAGGGCCACACGCCCCGCAGCGCACTCCACCCTGGCCAGTTTGATAGCAGAAATGTACTCTCCTCGGGTAGTGGCCTTGAAAAGCATCCAACACACCAAGGGGGGAGAAGTAAGATCGTTAAACTCCCAATACTAGGCAATCTTGCCCTTCACTCCCTCCATTACACCAGGGTCCTGCAGCTAGCGAGTATTCAACCTCCAGCCATCACTCCTCCTCTGATCACCCAGCCCCAGGACCACCTCAAGCGGCAAGTGATCAGATAGGCCCGCAGGTAGGTACCTGGCTGAGATAACAAGGGGGAGAGCCGAGGAGGGGCAGAAGGCCATATTTATTTGAGATCCCAAATGCTAAGTAGCAGAGACATGGGAGTACAGTCGAGTCTGGGAGTTCTTCTCAGTAAGCTGCAGGGTCGAGAGCCCAGTTTAACAGTTCTGGACAAGACTGTCTGCTCGGATTAGACATGTCCAACTCCCCATTCAGGGTGTTGTTGAAGTCGCCAGCCACAAAGACCCTGGGAGTATTGAACTCCGCCCGTCGATCATATATCTGGTATAATACTGTACCAGAAAAAGGTAGAGGGACATAGACATTCACAAAGATATAGCTGTGCATCAATTATCAGAGCAGGAATAACATACTGACCCTTTGGGTCCGTAATAACTAGCTCAACCCGGCAGGGCAGAGCCTTATTAACCAAGATGGAGACCCCTCTGGCATAGGAGGAGTAGGTGGCGTGGAAGGAATGACCCACCCAGCGGCTGCGTAGGGCCAGGATTTTACTGCCAACAAGTGGGTCTCCTGGAGGAAAAGAATGTGAGGTTTATGGGATTGCAAATATTTGAACAGGAGGGCACGTTTGAATTTATTATTAAGTCCTCGAACATTCCAGGACAATAGACTAATCCGGTCCACCATCACATAGGGGAGAAACATGTGACATACTGTAGGGAAGGAGGGGGGGGGGGGGCGACCACCAAAAAAGAAAATAAAAAGAAGTCCCAAAAACATTTAAAACACCCTGCTGACCAGCAGGCAACCATGTCCAGGTTCAGCTTCATCCCTGTAACTAGGTGAGGAAACTGTCTGCACTAAACTTCAGACAGTAAACAGAAGTGCTGGAGCCAAAAACGGGGATCCAGCAACACAGTCAGTCAGTTCGGGGAGGCAGCGGGGCTAGAGTACACCGCCGCCTACCTATACAACAGCCAGGAGGGCCACGTAGAATATGGGGAAGCAAAAAATAAAACAGAGAAAGAAAACAGGGACAAAAAAGAAAGTGACATCCATCCAGGGGAGCTCCCCTGCAGCGAGCAGACTTGAGGGTTGCAGTCCGAAAACATAGGATAATCCAATAAGGAGAAAAGTGCCCAGGAGTAAGTAAAGGACCCATAGGAGACTGGCAGCATCGGTAGAGATGAAGGATGTAGAAGGGGAGGACAGTCTGTAGCACATAGCTTTTCCACCACACACAGGTTCAGCGAAGAGTCAGTAGCCAAGCATCCGCATCCTCAAGGGTGTTAAAGAACCACACCGTGCCATCATGAGTGACCCGCAGCCCGCTAGGGTAAAGCATGCCATACTGTACCCCCTTCTCCCGCAGTCTCCGTCGCACCTCCGTGAAGGACTTGCGTTTTTTTCTGCAGATCAGCTGAGAAATCAGCATATAGATGGACCGAGGTGTTCTCAAAACGCAACTCAGGATGTTTGCGGGCCTCACTATGGATCCTATCCCGGTCCCTGTAGTTAAGGAAGCGGACAAAAAAGGGTCTGGGGGGGGGGGGCGCCTGAAATCCTCCTGCTAGTGGGGACCACGTGGGCCTGCTCCACAACGTAGGTGGGGGGACACCATCATTCCCAAAGAGCTCCTTGAAGAACCCCTCAGCAAAGTCCGCATGAGTATCTCCCTCCGGCAAGCCCAGGACCCTGACGCTGTTGCGTCTCATGCGGTTTTCGGCATTATGAGCCTTTGCCATCAGCGAGTCCACTTTACTTTGCAGCGATTCCAGGAGGCCAGTGTGCTGAGTGGTCACATCTTCAGCCGCAGAGATGCGGCCCTCTGCCTCCGTGAGGCGGCCCTGGATCTTATCTAGATCGTTGCGGATTAGATTACATTCTTCCGCCAGGTGGTCAATGCGGACCAGCAGAGATGTTTTGCTGTGTTCAATCACCTCTAATATGAATGCAGTGTCAGGACCTACTGAGTGTTCCGAAGCGCCAGGAGAAGGCTCAGAGACCCGCGCCGCTTCCATCTCTACTAGGAGCGCGTGGAGTCTCTCCGTCAAGATGGCATCCGGGCCTGTTGCAGATGGCGCCAAGTGTCTGGAGGAGGGCTGCGGAGCCACGGAACGGCGTTTGGAGGGCATAGGTAAGTAGCGACAATGTTCCCTGGTGTAAGCAGAGTCTACTGGGGCAAAAAGAGTGATCCAAAACAGCAGGATGGGTAAGATAGTCGCTCAGGATGTGAGGAGCTCCCGGATCAGATGTCCGCACAGCTCTACATCCAAGCCACGCCCCTGATACACCTACATTTAGGGCACTATACGTCCTGGGGAACATTGTAGACATTAGATGGAGCTGATGACAGGAAATAAGTATTTTAAGTAAATTTTTAAGCTGAAAATGCGCACTTTAGCATGTATGTCAACAAAATTGAAAAATTTGGTCCAGCAGTAAAAAGGACCAAAGCAGCCTTTCTCAACCTTTTCAACACAGAGTAACCCTTGAAATAAATTTCTGGTCTCAGGGAACCCCTGCTAAAAAATAAAAATCTACAACTCATGACACATTAGTGTGACAGTCAGTGGGAAGAATGCTCCTTACTCTTGTCATCATATGGAAGAATTACCGCCTTACAGATAGCTAAAAGGAACGATGGCGACATTGGGAATGTATCTGAGAGGCAGAAACTGCCCATTGCTCAAGGAACCCCCAGCAACCTCAGGGAGGAACCCTGGACCAAAGAATAGCTATGTTTTGCCTATACAGGGCGAAGGCTCATTTCAATGCAGATCATGCAGCTGCCTATGCTGCTCTTTTCTCTCCTGCCAGGAGCCAAAGGCAGCGGCACCGTGCGCTTACAGAGAGCTGAAGACATAAGTGATGCTGCTGGTGCCTAAGTGGCCATTCGCTGAGTCTCTGTGCTGTCACGGGAAGAGATTCTTCTCTATACTCAGAAGTATGGGACATTTCTCTTCGCTCCTGGCTGCAAACAGAACGATGGTGTGGGGGTGGGAACAGAGGAAGAAAGAAGGGAACGGCATTAAAGTATACATGTAAGTTTACCCCCTGCAAGGGCATCGCTGGTCCAAATCAATTGGTGGAGGGTGGATTATGGTGTGGGGCTGTTTTTCAGGGGTTGGGATTGGCCCCTTAGTTTGTGAAGGGATCTGTTAAGGTGTCAGCATACCAAGACATTTTGGACAATTTCATGCTCCCAACTTTGTGTGAACAGTTTGGGGATGGCCCATTCCTGTTCCAACATGACTGCGCACCAGTGCACAAAGCAAGGCCCATAAAGACATGGAGGAGCGAGTTTGGGTTGGAGGAACTTGACTGGCCTGCACAGAGTCCTGACCTCAACCCAATAGAACACCTTTGGGCTGAATTAGAGCGCAGTGCAGACTGCGAGCCAGGCCTTCTCATCCATCATCAGTGCCTGAACTCACAAATGAGCTTCTGGAAGAATGGTCAAACATTCCCATAGACACACTCCTAAACCTTGTGGACAGCCTTCCCAGAAGAGTTGAAGCTGTTATGGCTGCAAAAAGGGTGGGCCAACTCAATATTGAACCTTACGGACTAAGACTGGGATGCCATTAAAGCTCATATGTAGGGATGCACCGAATATTCGGCGGCCGAACATTATTCGGCCGAAAATAGAGAAAATAGCACTTTCGGTGTTCGGCCGAATAAGTCAAAAGGCCGAATAATTTTGTGCCGAACAATGTCAGCTTCCGCCCGGACCGCTCCCGTTCCTCATTGCGGCTCCCGGCTCCCTTCTCACATGCCGCCGGTGTCCTGTCCGGCCGCGAGTAGGGGGTGTGACGTCACGCGCGCGTCCCGCCCCCTGCTCCTGACTGCGGCTCCTTCACACTAGGTCCAGCGAGCGTGACACTATGTGCACGCCCCGCCCCCCTGTTCGCGGCTTTTGGCTCCGACCTGGCTGCAGTTCAGTTATGTGGAGCTGAGCACATTTGGGGGAGAATACGGTAGCTGCACAAGCATTAGTGTGCAGACTGCCATATGTTGTTGCCACTTGCCATGTTCATTACATTAGAGTGCCCTATAAAGTGCCCCTTAAAAAAAAAAAGAAAAATAAAAAGGGGCCCAACAGAGTGCTCCCTTGACATAAAATGTGGCCATCAGCGTGCCCCTTATTTTATGCTAAGGGACATGCTGATGGGCATATTTTATGTTAAGGGGCACGCTAATAGGCATATTTTATGTTAAGAGCAACGCTGATTTAAATGTTTTGTTTTGCCCATCAGAGTGCCCCCTAACATAAAATGTGCCCATCAGCGTGCCCCCTAACATAAAATGTGCCCATCAGCGTGCCCCCTAAAAATTGGCAAAATAAATGGAAAAAATGCGAAACCCCGCGTTCGGTATTCGGCCAAGCATTTCATTATTATTCGGCTTCGGCCAAGAATTTCATTTCGGTGCATCCCCACTCATATGGGTGTGTGTAAAGGCAGGCGTCCCAATACTTTTGGTAATATAGCGTGTCTGTGTAGAAATATACACACACATATATATATATATATATATATATATACACACACACACACACATACATACATATATTATATATACATACATACACACACACACACACACACAATATTTAGGCCCCATTCATACCTGTGCAACTTGTCCTGCGACTTGGGACTGCAAAGTCAGATGACAAATCGTACTCCATGATTTCCAATGAGTACCGTTTATATCTGTGCAACTTCCCTGGACTACTTTGGTCCGTCTTTGATGCGTTTTGAAGTCCATAGACCTCAAGATTACACAGACATTGCTTCAAGTCCAGTCAAAATCGCGGCAAAAATCACACGATTTTTAGGTCGCACAAGTGTGAAAGGGGCCTTAAAGATTATATATATATATATATATATATACACACACACACACACACACACACATACAGTGGGTACGGAAAGTATTCAGACCCCCTTAAATTTTTCACTCTTTGTTATATTGCAGCCATTTGCTAAAATCATTTAAGTTCATTCTTCTTCCTCATGAATGTACACATAGCACCCCATACTGACAGAAAAACACAGAATTGTTGACATTGTTGCAGATTTATTAAAAAAGAAAAACTGAAATATCACATGGTCCTAAGTATTCAGACCCTTTGCTCAGTATTTAGTAGAAGCCCCCTTTTGATCTAATACAGCCAGGAGTCTTTTTGGGAAAGATGCAAAAAGTCTTTCACACCTGGATTTGGGGATCCTCTGCCATTCCTCCTTGCAGATCCTCTCCAGTTCTGTCAGGTTGGATGGTAAACGTTGGTGGACAGCCATTTTTAGGTCTCTCCAGAGATGCTCAATTGGGTTTAAGTCAGGGCTCTGGCTGGGCCATTCAAGAACAGTCACGGAGTTGTTCTTCGTTATTTTAGCTGTGTGCTTAAGGCCCGTACACACGTACCGATCGTCGGCATACAAACGTCGGTGGACGAAGGATCTGCCGATTGTACGCGTGTTAGTATGGTGCCTCCGACAGATGTCTGCGCACAATCCGCGGACAAAAGTCTTTCTTGCAAACATGAAAATTTTTGTATGCCGACACCAGAACGGACGATTGTTCGCCTGTCAGTACAGAATTCGGCCGACAGACCGCAGATTTGCAAGACTGGGCATGCTCAGAAAATAGAAAACACAGGGAAAGTTAACCATTACATGACATCACTTCTGCAGTCGGCGGACAAAATTCTTGTGCTGTCCTTGTGCTGTCTTTGCACTTTTCAGCAGACACCGACATCCCGGGGAGAAAAGAGGAACATTTGTATGCCGACCATCGGTACGTGTGTACGGGGCTTTAGGGTCATTGTCTTGTTGGAAGGCAAACCTTCGGCCCAGTCTGAGGTCCAGAGCACTCTGGAGAAGGTTTTTGTCCAGGATATCCCTGTACTTGGCCGCATTCATCTTTCCCTCGATTGCAACCAGTCGTCCTGTCCCTGCAGCTGAAAAACACCCCCACAGCATGATGCTGCCACCACCATGCTTCACTGTTGGGACTGTATTGGACAGGTGATGAGCAGTGCCTGGTTTTCTCCTCACATACCGCTTAGAATTAAGGCCAAAAAGTTCTATTTTGGTCTCATCAGACCAGAGAATCTTATTTCTCACCATCTTGGAGTCCTTCAGGTGTTTTTTAGCAAACTCCATGCAGGCTTTCATGTGTCTTACACTGAGGAGAGGCTTCCGTCGGGCCACTCTGCCATAAAGCCCCGACTGGTGGAGGGCTGCAGTGATGGTTGACTTTCTACAACTTTCTACCATCTCCTGACTGCATCTCTGGAGCTCAGCCACAGTGATCTTTGGGTTCTTCTTTACCTCTCTCACCAAGGCTCTTCTCCCCCGATAGCTCAGTTTGGCCGGACGGCCAGCTCTAGGAAGGGTTCTGGTCATCCCAAACGTCTTCCATTTGAGGATTATGGAGGCCACTGTGCTCTTAGGAACCTTAAGTGCAGCAGAAATCTTTTTGTAACCTTGGCCAGATCTGTGCCTTGCCACAATTCTGTCTCTGAGCTCTTCAGGCAGTTCCTTTGACCTCATGATTCTCATTTGCTCTGACATGCATTGTGATCTGGAAGGTCTTATATAGACAGGTGTGTGGCTTCCCTAATCAAGTCCAATCAGTATAATCAAACACAGCTGGACTCAAATGAAGGTGTAGAACAGGACTTGACAAATTTGCCTGAAATCTAGGAGCCAGCTAAAAAAGTTAGGAGCCAGTTTTTTTTTTTTTTTTAAACTAACAACCAAGCTTTATTTAATAAAATGGATACTAAATTTACACATAAATACGACTAGAACCCCACTCTCCTCTATAGCGCAATTGGATGGAAACAGACTGTCTGTCTCTTTCCATCCGATGCTATCTGATCCGATCCACGGGATGGATAGAAAATAGAACCACCATCCATCTGTTTTTGGAGGACAGGATCAGATGGCGGCAGATTACCGCTCCATAGAGGAGAATGAAGGGTCTGATCAGGTCTGCCTGAAAAACTGACAGGCGGACCCGATCAGACAGCCCGTGTGAAAGGGGCCTTCGGCTGTGGCACGGCGATGAGAAAAAAAAAAAAAAAAAGTATATATTATTTTTTTATTTTTATTAAATTTAAAAAATAAATTAATAATAATAACCACACTCCCTGTCCACTTACCTTGGACAGAGAGATTCAGCCTGCAAAAACTTCCCATCTCCTTCCAAAGAACAGATGAGAGGGAAGGCATTGAGAACATGCATTACTCCCGGCCACCACAAGAGGGCGCCAGTTCCCCTAGCCTCTCATCTCACAGAAGAAGGCCGAAAAGCCGGGGCCTCAATTTATGGACGGCGTGGAAGTCCGTGCACTCGGGAAAGAAGGTGGGGGCGCAAAAGGGACAGGACACCTCCTGCTGGGCACCCCAGGCGCCAGGTCGCTAATTCTAGTCGCAAATGCGACCTGGCGCCCGGGGATTGTCGAGGCCTGGTGTAGAACCATCTCAAGGATGATCAGAAGAAATGGAAAGCACCTGAGTTAAATATACGAGTGTCACAGCAAAGGGTCTGAATACTTAGGACCATGTGATATTTCAGTTTCTTTTTTAATAAATCTGCAACAATGTCAACAATTCTGTGTTTTTCTGTCAGTATGGGGTGCTATGTGTACATTCATGAGGAAGAAGAATGAACCTAAATGATTTTAGCAAATGGCTGCAATATAACAAAGAGTGAAACATTTAAGGGGGTCTGAATACTTTCCGTACCCACTGTACATACATACACACACATACATATACACACGGGTTCTACAAAAAGTTTACATACCACATACTTCCTCTCCAAGAGAAGTCAATTGATAGAACAAACCAACTAACCACTACTGTAAACCTCATAGAAACAGAAGCTATTTGCGATATAAAGTTGCATAACTGAATGGGAGACAGAATATGATGTAATCTCATACAGTTACAAAATGTAACGTCCAGACATTTAAAAACAAATGAAGACTTTTTTTTTTCCTAGTTTGAGATGGATAAAAGATAGAACCCCTGTCAGGCTTTACTGCTATCCGGGGCTCCTTTAGAGAGATTTCTCCTCACTTCCGTCTCGGTGACACATTTTCTTGCAGACAGGAAGGGAGGGAAAATCTACAATGGAGCAAAAGACATAGCAGGAAGCTGACAGAGGTCCTAGCCTGCCTCTACCCAACTTCCCAAAATAATTTGTACTTCCATCTGTGTTGCTGTGAGTCTCCACCATCTTCTGGTGAAACCATGTGACCAGAAGAGGAAGCAGGGGGAATTCTCTATAATGGAGCCCTGGAAAGCAGTAGAACCAGCCAGAGGTATAAGCTGGCCATACATTATACAATCTTCTTCTTCAATTTCCTTTAGATTTACCTTCAACTATGTAGTACAAGGGCCTGACTGATTGCATACCACATAGAAAGTGTTTAGGTCTGACCTCATATTAAATGGTTTTGGTAAATCTAAAGTAAAGCTGTGGAAGAAAATTGTATAACGTATGGCCAGCCTAAAGCCCCGTACACACGATCAGATTATCGAACGATCTGTCGTCCGTTTTCTGTGGCATGCTAGTCTGATGTGGAAAGTGAAGAGGTTATTTTCATACGAATTTTCCCGTACGACAGAATTCTACTTCAGAAGTGATGTCATGTGTTGGATTGCTTTGTATGTGTTCTTTCGTCTCTGAGCATGCCTAGTCTTGCTCTTAGGATTTTTTTCCATCGAAATCTGTACTAATGAGACGAAAATCGGACGTTGTATTACGGAAAACAAAAATTTTATAGCCTTCACACCAGGATTTTTTCGGCCTAAAAGTCGGAGTCGGCTGTCGAAAGCACCATACTAACAATCCGAAAATCGGCAGATCGGTCGGACGGACGAAATTTCCCTTCAGATTTTCTTATCGTGTGTACGGGGCTTAAAGCTGGATACACACTATAAGATTTTCTTTAGATTTACCAAAACCATATAATATGGAAGTCCCACCTAAACACTTTCAATTAATATGCAACCAGGCAGGCCCTTGCGCTACATAATTGAAGGTAAATCTAAGTGCCAGTTCACACGACTTCGGGGGCGACCTGGACTTCATAAAATGAATGTCTATGCCAGTCGCTCCAGGTCGTCCCGAAGTAGTACAGGACCCTTTTTCTAAGTGGGAGAGACTTGTGTCGCTCCTATTAGAACGGGTCCTGTAGCACTGCATGGACCGCGACTTGTCAGGCTGACAAGTCGCGGTAGTGTGAATGGAGCCTAAAGGAAATCTACCAACAAAAGTTGTATAGTGTGTATGCAGCTTCCTTCCCACTCCATCCTGAAAGAAAAAAACCCACACAACATAATAAAGATCAATAGACAGGCATTCTTTACCTGTATTCAATGTGCATTTCCAATTAACCTCAATAGCACAGTGTGGATGAAAGCTTTTGTTTACTTAAGTGTTGCCCTTTGCGTGTCAATCTGCGGAGGATCGCTTTTCAGAGGGTGTTTGACGGGCCTATTTTGACCTCTAAAAACCCATGCGCAGTTGCGGCGCAGCACCATTCACTTGAATGGGTTGCAACCAGTGGATGGTACTGCCCTCTGAAAGTAATAGGGGAAGGGGGGATTTTTGCTACACCGTGATGCAATGCATTGTGTTTGCGGCATGCATGCCTTTGCAGCTTAAGTGGGTGGTAAACACGCAGATCAACTGTATTTTTACTGCCACCAACCACAAGTGTAAACTCAGTCTAAGTCTAGATTTAGAGGAGCGTCTAAACCTGCTCCTCCTCCGAAAAGCGATTCACCTTCAGATCTGGCACCTACTTACCACCTCGTTTAACCTTATTTTTGCACTGTATGCAGTTGCGGGGCATTTGTGTCGATTCCACATTCACTTGAATGGGTTGCTTTCAGCAGGCTTGTCATCTGCCGACTGCAATAAGTCAGACAGTTTTTATCACAGACGCGAACGCAAAGCTAATCACTGAAACTGGCAACTTCAGCCATGTAGACACCCCCCATTCACTGACATTGCAGCTTAAAGTGCTTGTGCTGTGCAATTTGGCTCCTTGTAGAACATAAAAAACCTGGCTGATCCTAACTGGCTATGCCCTCCCCCCCTGTAAACTGACCACGTTTATCATGGCTGCTGAGACTGCGGTCAGATTACGTGCCTTTATCCGCAGCTTTCCCCCATCCTCTCCCTGCCTGTCAGCTCCGTCCACTCCCCAGCCCTCCCCTCCTGCTGCTATCATAACTACTGTATAACCATACAATCCCCTCTGCAAAATAACATTATGTGTCCCAGTGTCTGCGTTCTATAAAAAAAGATGCAGATGATTTCTACCTTAGAACGTCTCCTGACGCTCATGTGACTGCTCGGCTCTCTCTCCCTTCTCCGAGTCCACAGCTGACGTCAGTGGGATTTCTCGGCCCCTCCCGCTATAGCTGACACCCGGGGAGAGGAGAGCCGAGGAGTCACTTGAGCACCAGGAGACGCTCTGGTACAAGGTAGAAATCTGCATCTTTTTGGAGGATTGTATGGTTATACTGTAGTGCAGGGATCTTCAAACTATGGCCCTCCAGTTTGTTCAGGAACTACAATTCCCATCATGCCTAGTCATATCTGTGAATGTCAGAGTTTTACAATGCCTCATGGGATGTGTAGTTCTGCAACAGCTGGAGGGCCATAGTTTGAGGATCCCTGTAGTGGGAAAGGGGCTAAAAACACAGCTCAACCACATGATTTTAACCCCCTCGTTAATCTAAACAAGGCCTAAGGGCTGCGCTTGACCCTCTTTGCATGGTGTTGCATTTCATGGAATACAATATGTCCTATTGGAGATGCGCCTGCACTGCATGCAAAGCAGGTCTAATACAGCCTTTTGCTTTTAAATGCATGTGTTTGTATAATGCTGAAAGTACAAGCCAGCATCTGAAAGCAATGGCCATAATCACAAGCCACAGAAGTGACCAGTAAGTATCAGGATGAAAGGGGATGTAAAATTGCAAAGTTCAAACGGCACTTTTTATGTCTCTTTACGCAAGAGGCCAATATTACATCATTTTCCTTTAAAAACATTAAAACGCCGGAGCGCTGGCAGAGCAGAGCACAGGCAGCTGGGAGAAGTTATACATTATTCATTGTGTAGCTTGTAATGCTAGCATCGCTGGCAATAGGTACAAGAAGGAGATGTACAGTCAGCAGCATGGTGCCCCAGATAGATCTAGTAACAGCAACAACAGAAGAACATCGTACACCAAAGCTTTCACCCACGCTGCCATGGAATGAGGCAGCAGAACTACGTGTAGTAAACACCGACCATACAAACAGTACCAGTCATTGCCTGAATAATGCCATCAGCCAGTGCCACCAGATGAACCCATCTGCAGCATCACATCACCACACAGCTGTGATACCCAACACAAAGCACAGCGATTGTTATCTCAGAGACAGATTTGGATAAGAGGCCTGCAACAACTACTCCAGTCTGAAGCAGCCAGCAGAGCTCTCAATGGTTACTGCAAATCTAAAATAAAAACTCAGTAATGGGTAATGGTAGTAGTGGTAAGTTAAAAGGGATTGTAACTGCAAAAAAAAAAAAAAGTTTATACTTACCTGCTCCATGCAATCCTCTGGCACTCCTGGCTCCTCCTATTCTCAGTGTGCTTCCTATGGTGGCACACCTGCGGGTTCAATCACGAGCCGTGCTACCTGTGTCTATAGACACAGACAGCGAGGCTCGGCCCCCATCTCCAGTTCTCCAAGGACTATATAACCCAATGGTACCTTGCCGCCTGCAGCAGTGATTGTAAACTGACCACGTTTATCATGGCTGCTGAGCCCTGACACTGTGGTCAGATTACATGCCTCCATCATCCGCAGCTCTCCCCAGTCCTCTTCCTGCCCGTCAGCTCCATCCTCTCCCCAGTCCTCTCCCTGCCTGTAAGCTCCATCCTCTCCCCAGTCCTCTCCCTGCCTGTAAGCTCCATCCTCTCCCCAGTCCTCTCCCTGCCTGTAAGCTCCATCCTCTCCCAGTCCTCTCCCTGCCTGTCAGCTCCATCCTCTCCCCAGTCCTCTCCCTGCCCGTCAGCTCCATCCTCTCCCCAGTCCTCTCCCTGCCCGTCAGCTCCATCCTCTCCCCAGTCCTCTCCCTGCCCGTAAGCTCCATCCTCTCCCCAGTCCTCTCCCTGCCCGTCAGCTCCATCCTCTCCCAGTCCTCTCCCTGCCTGTAAGCTCCATCCTCTCCCAGTCCTCTCCCCCTGTAAGCTCCATCCTTTCCCTGCCTGTAAGCTCCATCCTCTCCCCAGTCCTCTCCCTGCCTGTAAGCTCCATCCTCTCCCCAGTCCTCTCCCTGCCCGTCAGCTCCATCCTCTCCCCAGTCCTCTCCCTGCCTGTAAGCTCCATCCTCTCCCCAGTCCTCTCCCTGCCTGTAAGCTCCATCCTCTCCCAGTCCTCTCCCTGCCTGTCAGCTCCATCCTCTCCCCAGTCCTCTCCCTGCCTGTAAGCTCCATCCTCTCCCCAGTCCTCTCCCTGCCTGTAAGCTCCATCCTCTCCCAGTCCTCTCCCTGCCTGTCAGCTCCATCCTCTCCCCAGTCCTCTCCCTGCCCGTCAGCTCCATCCTCTCCCCAGTCCTCTCCCTGCCCGTCAGCTCCATCCTCTCCCCAGTCCTCTCCCTGCCCGTAAGCTCCATCCTCTCCCCAGTCCTCTCCCTGCCCGTCAGCTCCATCCTCTCCCAGTCCTCTCCCTGCCTGTAAGCTCCATCCTCTCCCCAGTCCTCTCCCTGCCTGTAAGCTCCATCCTCTCCCAGTCCTCTCCCTGCCTGTAAGCTCCATCCTCTCCCCAGCCCTCCCCTCCTGCTGCTATCATAACTACAGTATAACCATACAGTCGCCTCTGTAAAATAACATTATGTGTCCCAGTGTCTGTTTTATATAAAAAAAAAAAAAAAAAAAGATGTTGATTTCTACCTTATATCAGAGCGTCTCCCGACGCTCACGTGACCGCTCGGCTCTCTCTCCCTTCTCCTCCCCAGCTGATGTCAGTAGGAGTTCTCGGCCCCTCCCGCTACAGCTCAATTATGAGCCATGCTAACTGTGTCTATAGACACAGACAGTGAGGCTCGGCCCCATCCCCAGTTTTCTAAGGACTATATAACCCAATGGTACCTTGCCGTCTGTAAGCAGTGATTCCTGTGCTGACTCCACCTCCTGAAACTCCCCCTCTTAGCTCCTCTGTAGTTAAAAAGGCAGGCTCTGAAATGTGTGACAGCAGTGCCTACTCACAGGGCATAGTGACTACGGGTCACAGAATTAAAAGGACTAAAAAAAAAAAAAAAATGGGAGGATCTTCACAAATTAGGTTTACAAACTTTGAAGATGAACTCCAGGTATAGAGATTTTATACAGTTAAATCGGCGCTGAGAGGACAAACCTCCTGAGTTCAGAATGCAGCGGGGCGCCGCTCGGCACGGGACCCAGAAGCCAGCATAGTGATCTCTACTTCTGTGATTTCAAACTCCCAGGGGAATCAGCGAAGGTACATCACTACATTAGTTAAGCTGGAACAATGCAAATATGTATAAAATATCTACACCTGAAATTCTTAAGAGATTGTTCAGATTAATAGGACTAGGCTAGAAATAATTGACATACAAATGTGGAAATAATATAATGGTTTTACATTTTGACCATAGATACACTTGAAAAGGAATGTCCTCTTACTAAAAGAACTCCGCACATTCAAACCTGTAACTCCCAGCTATCTGCTTAGGCCCCGGTACCAGTCATCGGCAACTCCTTTATAAGCCCCTTCCTGTCAGTTGTAATGTACACTGAGCCATGAATGCGCAGCTCAGAGTCCATTTGCAGTGCTCAGGTGATGCGACTCCTGTGAGCATGTTGAGGGAGTGATGTCATCGCGGCCTGGCCATTCGAGGGGCCAAAGAGCGCAAACCTGGAAGGAACATAGGGTGAAGATGGAAGCACCCAAGCACCGTCAGCGCAGCACTTGAAGGTATCATTTGACAGGTGTCTGTCATGAAGTGCTACCTTGTGGTTAATACTAGCACATTATTGCATGAATCTGCAGGGGGCCTATTAACATCAATTTTAAGTGCCAGTTCACATTAGTGCGATCACTGAGATTGCATGTAATTCGGAGCGCACTGCTCCTAAAATTACATGCAATCTCTGTGCGGTGCAAATTTCAGCGATACAGTTTGTATGGCTGAATTCGCACCGCAATCGCACCCAACTCGCACAGGACCCTTTTTTTATCCGCAGCAGAATCGGATCGCATGTTGGTTCACACCAGTGCGATCCGATTCTGTGCGAACTTGCAGATCACACTGCGATATGCGATCGCAACTGGGGGCGTCGTTAATTTTTAATTGACACCCCCTGCATATCGCTTATGGCAGTGTGAACTGCCAGGGGTGCGGATGCGATGCAGGAACACGCTGCATATTCGCAGCGTTCCCATATCGCAGAAGTGTGAACCGGGACTTACAGGTATATTTCAATAATTACACTCTAACCTGAAATTGTAATGCATGCCTACACTCCATGCACCTATAGGCACAGGCAGCTCAGAAGTCCAGGAGGTGCAAGCCACTCTGTGCCTTCTAGTTCTACAAAAGTGATTGTAAGCAACTTCCGGGACAGCACTGTGCGTAATAGAAATTACTGTCTGTATTACTGTCTGTAATAGAAATCACATGTATTATATACGGTGGAATATGCAAGTGGATGAGTTATGTGACCTTTCTGTGTGCGCTCCCTGACCAGAATTCCAGAGAAGCAGCATTGAGTAAGAGGGAGCAAGAGGCTTTTGGGAGAAATAGAAGCATTTTGTTACTAAAAAAAATAAAAATAATATGCAGATTTACATGGTGGATATGAATAAAGGGTATAAAGTGATAAAGGTTTTTTTTTTTTTACCCTTTTGCATTCTATGCACAAAGGGAAAAAACACCGTTACCTGCCCTACCCCACTCTCTGTCCCTTAAAAAAAAAAAACACTGCTCTAGAACTGGCTCCAGCACCAATCCCCTTACTTCCTGCTTTCACAGGAGAAACTGAGGGCAGTGGAACCATAGGCTTCTGCTGCTGTCAGTCAAACTCCTGTGAGGAGAGAGCGGGGCATGGCTCACAGTGCTGCGTGCATCTATAGAGACACACAGCCTGGCAAGGGACCAACGGGAGCATGCACATGGGTGTCTCCTTAGCCATCCGGCTTGCTACAGGAGCCACCCGTAGGAGGTAGGAGCTGACAGGGACCGTCAAAAGAGACGCAACCTTTCTGTGCTATATCATTGCACAAAGCAGGTAAGTAGAACCTCCTCCTTTTTTTGTTAAAAAAAAAAGGAGGCGGTTCTACTTACGGAAAAGGCTCTGCACTGAATTGTGGAAATGCCAAATTAAGATTGTGAGAAGGGCTGATTCGAGACCATGATTTTTTTAAAGCGTAACTCTACTTTTGTTGAGAAAATAAAAAACATCCCCCTCTGGGTGATCTCTGTACATTACAAGGGTTATACCAAACCTTTATTGCAGATTCCTACCTTAGGTTATTCTGAAGAAATCATTGTTTGTTCCCCTGTACTGAGTGGGTCTAATGGGAGTGGTTTCATTATTATCTATCAGCTGTGGCAGCTGCAGGGCTCTAATGAGGAAATCTGCTGGGCCTGCATCCCTTTAGACGTGTTCCTATTGGGATTATTTCATGAAAAATGACATTTTTGTTGCAGGGGATGCCAGAAATCTGACTTGCATCTTAGGCAGAATTGGACGCACCTTGCCTTCCTTCCTCAGGACTGTAAACAGGTTTGAGTAAAAACCCCTGAAAACGTTCTGAAGTCAGAACCGGGACCCTTTAAAGTAAATCTTCTTGCACCGCCCCAAAAAGAGCCTGTAAGCGGGTCAGGGAAAGTCGCACATTGGAAGGAAGAACTTTATCGGAGAGTAAGAGCGAAACTTGGATCTTGTACCCGGACCGAATGACCTCGTGGACCCACCTGACAGGGGAGTCCACGGGTCCGGGAACCAGAAAAGATGTTCCCCCACCCCAGAGAAGGGTGAGAGCGCACCTTCTTGTCCGCGGATTTGGAGAAGCCCGCTCTTGACTTGCCAGACCAAGTTTGCTTGGATTCTCCAGAGGAGGCCCCAAAGTGCTCCGATCCCTTGGTCAGTCGACCCTGAGGGACGAAAAAACTTCATATGAGCAGAGTAGGGGGGCTCCATGTCTACGCCAAAGGTCCTTGCCCTTAGTAGCCTGCAGAAGGTAACTCTTCCCCCCCATGAGAGCTTTAACCACTTTAGCCCCGCTCACATTGCTGCTACTGCGGCAATGTGGCTCGTTATCGTCCAGCGACGTAGACCTATGTCGCTGGACTCCTCTCCTTGTGGGCGGCGCGCGCACGGCACCGGAGGCTCGCTCCCGCTGTATTCAGTCACAGCGGGAGTCGGGCCAGGGGAGGAGCAGCGGTGATCACCGCTGCTCTTCCCCGATCGCTGGGGAATCGAGTGTGGAGATCCGCCTGCTTGTGTAAACAGAGCGGGCGGATCTCCTAAGTGACAGGCAGGGTCAGATTGCAGGGTTCAGCATAGCTGACCATGCGATCTGTCCCTGTGTCACTCAGTCACCTCCCCCCACACACGTCAGTAAGCACCAGGCATACATTAACCCCTCCCTCTCCAATAAAATTAACCCCTTCCCTGCAAGTGTCATTTTTACAGTAACAGTGCATATTTATAGCACTGATTACTGTAGTAATGTCACTGGTACCCCCAAAAGTGTCAAAAATGTCAGTCAAGGGTCCGATCTGTCCACCGCAATGTCGCAGTCCCGCAAAAAAAAAAAAAAAAAAAAAAAAAAAAAAAAGCAGATCGCCGCCATTACGCGTTTAAAAAAAAAAAAAAAAAAAGACAGAAATCTTTCCCTTAGTTAGTAAACGCAATAACTTTTGCGCAAACCAATCAAAATACGCTTATTGCGATTTTTTACCAAAAATATGTAGCAGAAAACAAATTGGACAAAAATGATAAAAAATTTTGATTTTTACATTTTTTTGGGGGGGGGGGGGGGGGGATTTCATATAAAAAAAAAATGTGAAAAATATTATTTTTTCAAAATTTTCGCTCTTTTTTTGTTTATAGCGCAAAAAGTAAAAATCGCACAGGTGATCAAATACCACCAAAAGAAAGCTCTGTTTGTGGGAAAAAAAGGGACGTAAATTTTGTTTGGGTACAGCGTCGCACGACTGCGCAATTGTCAGTTAAAGTCGCACAGTGCCGAATCGCAAAAAGTGGCCTGGACGTAAGACAGCAAAATCCTCCGGTGGTAAAGTGGTTAATGATGTCATCCAGGGTAGCACCAAACAGGCGATCTCCTTGAAAGGGAAGATCAGTCAAGGCCTTTTTAGAAGTCTGGTCCTTAGACCAGCATTTGAGCCAAAAGACACAGCGAAGGACCACTGCCGAAACAGAGAGCCGAGCCACTAGGGGAGCCGCATCCAAAGAGATATCACAGATAAACAAGAGAACAGAAGTAAAAAAAAAAAAAAATGTTTTGCCTTACATACACCTAAACAAGTATACAATAAAATATATATTAGTAAAGGTCTATACATTCCCTGCACACACCTCCAATGATAATTTCCCTTCAGTCACATGACCTCAGTAATACAAGGAGAATCCTCCATAGTAGACCCACATAGAAGGATTCTGCTACAATGTAATTTTTCATCCATTCTTGAGAGAGAAAAGTATCCAGATGTGGACCAATCACAGGACACTCCCTATGGGTACAGAAACTTGGCACTTTGTGGATCGCTCATGGTGACCACCCACTCACCTATTGATGGCAGAGTAGTCACAGCATTGTTCGGAGGTGGTAGCAGAGCACTGTGTGGATATATAGGAGGATCCCCTACACAACACACAGAGATATACAGAGCTGAGAGGAAGGAGAGGAGATCATCTATAAGACACATGTAGTATGAGAAGGAAATGGTCAGGAAGGGGTTATTATGTCATCAGGATAGGAAGAGGAATCAACAATACAGAACTCTATAGAGGAAGAATTACTGAGTCTGCAAATCTAACATGACTGTCATAGGAGGACTGTGATAGAGGAGGAAACCGCAAGACTGGAAATAGGGACATCAGTGACATCACCACATCATACCCACAATGCCCACAGGTGAGGGGGCCGTTACCCACAACGCACAGAGACCAGACGGGGGGATTTCCGTTACCCACAACACCCAAAGAAGGGGGGGCCCATTACCCACAACGGGGGGGGGGGGTGTCCGTTACCCACAATGCCCAGGAACACATTACCCACAATGCCCAGAGACGGGGGACCCGTTACCCACAATGCCCAGAGACGGGGGGGCCCGTTACCCACAATGCCCAGAGATGGGGGGCCCGTTACCCACAATGCCCAGAGATGGGGGGCCCGTTACCCACAATGCCCAGAGATGGGGGGCCCGTTACCCACAATGCCCAGAGACGGGGGACCCATTACCCACAATGCCCAGAGACGGGGGGCCCGTTACCCACAATGCCCAGAGATGGGGGGCCCGTTACCCACAATGCCCAGAGACGGGGGACCCGTTACCCACAATGCCCAGAGACACATTACCCACAATGCTCAGACATAGTAATGAGATGCTCAGACATAACCTGGAGACACATTACCCACAATGCTCAGTGATAGGGGGCACATTACCTGGAGACACATTACCCACAGTGCTCAGTGATAGGGGGCACATTACCTGGAGACACATTACCCACAATGCCCTATGCAGTCAGTACACAGTGGGGGAGGGGGGGCTCACCTGCTGTGTGTGGAGCTCTACATGCAGAGATCGGGATACAGCTGCAGGCCCGGCCACCATCCCGACCCCGGGGGACATTGACACCGGAGCCAGCACCGGCATAGCATCCCTGCCGCTCCCCCTCACGGAGCCCGGTACACTCATAGCGGCGGACAGAGCGCTGTTCCTCCGCCTCTCACTGACTACTGGACGCCGCTTCCTTCCGGGTCCGCAGCGCGCGCCGCTCCCGCGCACGTGACGCGGGGCTCAGACCAGGCGCGCGCACCCCGGACTCCTCAGCACCTTCGGCGCGCGCGCCCCCGCTCACAGGAGCCCAGAGAGCCCCGCCCCATCTTAGGCTGGTCCTGGCCCGTCACTCCGCCTCCAGAGAAACTCAATACTGGAATCTTACGGCTCAGCCTGGCCTACATTCATCGGAGAGGCGTGTCCACAACTTTTTCTATTTACCTAACCCAGGCAAATGACTGAGCCTCGCCACCGCCCACTGGCGTGTTCCAAGGAGCTATGATTGGCTAGCGTTGTTGTCACTCTTTCTTTGGGAGCCTAATGCCGAAATTGTATTGGTTTTAGAGCTCAAAATTACGGCAATGGGCGTGGCTTGAATCATTTCTATTTACCTCCTAGCCTAGTATACAAACGCGACACATAGGCCCGCCTACTACCTTGTGATTGGCTCATAGTTCTCACTAAGGGAGGGTTCACAGTTGACAGACACTGAGCGCCGCCTACTGCTGCCTAGCATTCGTCTTATTGGCTTGTTTCCTCCTCCCCTTCCTGTGTCACAAACAGAATATATAATATTCTGTGCAAAAGGTTTAGGTAATGAGGGGCGGGGCATTCACTGACAGGCGGTCCGTTCTCATTTGATCTCCCCATAGAGAGGACAGCAGGAATCTGACAGCTCTTTCTCTGCGCACAGATCAGGGGAGGAGCTGTCATTCACCTGCTCAGCGGGGATCAGTGGATCCACCCCCGCTGAGCAGAGAACGGACAGCGCATCGTGTGAAAGGACCCTTATGCCTCGTACACATGCAACGATTATCAGCCGACCGATCGGCTTTCTTTTGTACAATGTTGTTGTGTTGGTTGGAATGTGCTCTAGATTTGCACTGGACTTTTGTTGGCCGACAGAAAAATGACGTCACTACATTCGACGCACGTCCGCCGCTACAAAAGAGGAAGTGAGTGTTTGGCTGTGACCCTTCTAGGCATCTCACGCTGATTTCGGTAGCATTTGTTTGGTTGACGACATTTCGCTATTTTCCGAGACATCGTTTGAGAATTTATTATGGAGACGGAGGATTCGACTCTTGCTGTAGTTGGGCTTGGAGTTCTGGCTCTGAGGCGAGTTATGAGCAAGAGGAAGAAGAAGACCAAAAATTGGTTGCTTAACCGTGATCAATTTTCCCACATGTCCTTGCTGAGGGAGCTCCAGGAAAATAATCCTGATGACTTCAGGAATTATTTGAGGATGACGGATCCCATCTTTTACCATCTTCTTGCCCTGGTGTCCCCCTATATTCTGAAGCAGGATACATGTATGCGGGTTGCAATTACTCCTGAACAAAGGTTAATTGCAACTTTGAGATATCTTGGAACAGGGAGAAGCCTGCAGGATCTCAAGTTCACCACAGGCATCTCCCCCCAAGCTCTTGGTATCATCATCCCTGAGACCTGCTCTGCTATCATCAAAGTCTTGCAGAAGGACTATATCAAGGTATGTTTTATTTTTTTAGATTACATTACATGTATTTGTCATCTCATCCGAATTTTGCTTATTTTGGATGTACATCAAATTACAGAGGTCATTATTTTGTAACTACCCTCTGTCCGCATGCACATAGTAGTAAAGCTTTATATTTTCATAACTATTTGTAAAATGACCCAGTAACCACCCCAGCATTCTCTCCTATGTGTCCCTAAACGCATTGCCTGTTAACAGTATATTGAATCTGTGTCATTTTCTGACTTTCCCTGAACCAATTATTCCTTTGCAAATGTTTTAGTACCTAGTTTATGATTTATCTTAACCACTTGCCGTCTGCCTGCAGTAATATTACTGCGGCAGAGTGGCTCGTTATCGTCTGAAGACGTAATACTACGTCATCAGACACTCCCCTCTCTCAGCGGCGCGCGCGCGCCGCCGGAGGCTCGCTCCCGCTGTTTTCAGTCACAGCGGGAGTCGGGCCAGGGGAGGAGCAGCGGCGATCGCCGCCGCTCTTCCCCGATCGTCGGGGATCTAGTGTGGAGGTCCGCCTGCTTGTGTAAACACAAGCGGGCGGATCTCCTAAGTGACAGGCAGGGTCAGATTGCAGGGTTCAGCATAGCTGAACCCTGGATCTGTCCTTGTGTCACTCAGTCACCTCCCCCCCCACACGTCAGTAAGCACCAGGCATACATTAACCCCTCCCTCTCCAATAAAATTAACCCCTTCCCTGCCAGTGTCATTTTTACAGTAACAGTGCATATTTATAGCACTGATTACTGCAGTAATGTCACTGGTACCCCCAAAAGTGTCAAAAATGTCAGTCAAGGGTCCGATCTGTCCGCCGCAATGTCGCAGTCCCGCAAAAAAAATCGCAGATCGCCGCCATTACGCGTTTAAAAAAAAACACCAAAAATGACAGAAATCTTTCCCTTTGTTAGTAAACGCAATAACTTTTGCGCAAACCAATCAAAAAATGCTTATTGTGATTTTTTTTACCAAACCTAGGTAGCAGAAAACAAATTGGCCAAAAATTTAAAAAAAATTTGATTTTTACATTTTCTTGGGGGGAATTTCATATAAAAAAATGTGAAAAATATTGTTGTTTTTTCAAAATTTACGCTCTTTTTTGTTTATAGCGCAAAAAAAGTAAAAATCAGACAGGTGATCAAATACCGCTAAAAGAAAGCTCTGTTTGTGTGAAAAAAAGGACATAAATTTCGTTAGGGTATGGCGTCGCACGACCGCGCAATTTTCAGTTAAAGTCGCACAGCGCCAAATCGCAAAAAGTGGCCTGGACGTAAGACAGCAAAATCCTCCGGTGGTAAAGTGGTTAAAGACATCAGTCCATCCATTCCAACCTATGATTGTGTATGTTTATGTAATGCTGTTAAATCGTTCAGTGGCCACAAGCCCTTATTGATGTATAAAGGCATAGTTTTACTTACCCACCCACCCATGCTAAATGTAAAAGTCAGCATATACCAAAGCTCTAGCTGGTGAATTACAATATAATCCCATTAGGAGGTGCAAAATAAATGTATGTAGATGTCATACCCCAAAATGCTAAAGATTTCCTTCATGTTGTTTTTATCTTAA
The DNA here is from genome assembly GCF_965119305.1 of Pelophylax lessonae. Lineage (NCBI taxonomy): Eukaryota > Metazoa > Chordata > Amphibia > Anura > Ranidae > Pelophylax > Pelophylax lessonae. The sequence goes on along the minus strand of NC_138769.1, from coordinate 701,994,053 downwards.
AGTTGCATAAGCATTTAACAGACAAATGTGTGTGTGATAATGTGATGTGCTCAAGCACTAATTGTTTTTTTTTTTTTTCCCCACAGTTTCCTTCAAACGCAGAGCAATGGCTGGAGATTGCTGCTCAATTCCACGAACAGTGGAATTTTCCCAATTGTGGGGGTGCTATAGATGGGAAGCACGTCCGCATTGTCCCCCCTCCGAATTCTGGCTCATATTTTTATAATTATAAAGGTTTTTTTAGTATAGTAATGCTAGCCATAGTTAATGCTAACTATGAGTTCCTGTTTTTGGATATTGGCAAAAATGGCTGCAATTCGGATGGGGGAGTTATTGAGCAAACAGAGTTCGCTCGTCGCCTTCATAACGGCACTCTGAACTTGCCATCCAGGGAGCAAACCATTGAGGGGCTGAGCTTTGTCTTTGTGGCAGATGATGCTTTTGCACTTGGGGAGCATCTTCTGAAGCCCTTTCCTCAAAGGAACCTCACCCCCGGGCAAAGGATCTTCAATTACCGGTTGTCCAGAGCTCGCAGAGTGGTGGAGAATGCCTTCGGGATCATGTCAAACCGTTTCCGTATATTCCTGACATCCATTCATCTGGCACTCTACAAAATAGATCACGTGGTCCTGTGTTGCTGCATTTTACACAACTTTTTATGCAGGAATGCTGAGAACTATCTAACTTTGCAGCAACTGGATACTGACCCTGCCATGCCAGGGCCAAGTGGAGAGGCACAACCACGTGAGCAAGTGGAGTCCATGACCTCAATGGAAGTAGGCTGTTCTGGATTGGCATCCCAAAGTGCCTTTGATATCCGTCAAAAATATATGGAATATTTTGTGGGGAGAGGGGCTGTTTCGTGGCAGGAATTACTGCCAGACACATTATAAATTTGAGATATCTAATAATATTTCTGCAATAAAAAAAAATTGCAATGATTCTGTATTGTGTATTCTAATAATTTGGGCACATATCAAAAACAACATTTTTTGTGTTCATCATGTGTTATATATGTGTGACTTTAGAAGGGTTAATACATTCATCAGTGGGTTAATCTACTGTTGTCTCTCCCCAGCTGTTCAAATGCGATTATGGCCATGTGTTTTTTGGTTGCCAGTGGTCTAAATACAAGGGCCTTCTGCACCCCTTTTAATTTCTACAAACCCTCTCACATTGAGAAGTAGGTCACACCCAAGGTTCATCCAATGTCACCTTACATTGGTGGTCATTGGCCAGAAGGTGCCCATACTATATATTTATTGTAATACATTAGTGTACTAACAATGTACCTCCACCTGTTATGTTGTGTTCATTTATGACATCCTTCTCACTGCCCACCAATGTAAGGAGATGTCAGTGTTATGTGAAACTTGCTCAGTGTTGAGATCGAAGTGTTATATATAGGTAATGTAAAGTGAAATAGACAAACGAACCAGCAATACACTATATATTACACTGATCTCCCTACACTGATTGCTACTGCCCATCTCAATGCCATATAGAATCCTAGGAGTGCTAGTACTTTAAATAGAACCTGTATTTTTGTAGACTGATTGCCACTCAGTTCACAGATATCATTGTGCATTCAGTGTACTAGTGAATATCACTTGTTAGATGTCCACTGGTCCTGAAGGCACAAACATTTTGGCCGGCTGATAATTATACACACAATCAAAACTGCTTTAATTAACATGCAAATATGTGAACAGGACAGTCATCATACATTTTGGGCTACTTTATCCAGCTTTAGACCTGCCCCCCCACCAAAAGTCAAAGAATCGAACACACATTGTTGAGTGTAAAAAGTTTTTATTAAAACACATTCACAGGGTTAGGGTGTTGTAGGGTGCTTCATATGCATAGGAGCCCTGTCTAAAACTGTAACAAACTTGGGGACACCTTTTACAGATGATGATGCATGTATTGGCCAAAAAATAGGCCATAAAATTTTAAATGAACATCGGGAAAAACAAAAATATCCCAATAAAAACCAATAAAATATATAAAAAAAGAAGCTTAAAATTTGGCAAGCATGTCAACAAAGTCACGCATTTTTTTTTGTAAGGCTGTAGCAGCCTCCTTCATTTTCTCAAGCTCAGAGCAGCATTGTAGAGCCTCAACTGTCATCCTGGCTATAGTGCAACTAGGAATAACATGACCTGTTAATAAAAAATCATATATTAAGTACATGCCAAGCAACTAGATGAGGTCGTAATATCTAAACATTTGGGGTCAAGTTCATCTTAAACTAATGAAGAGTTAATACCTACCCTGCTCTTCGGATCTTCTCCTCTCCGCTCTTCTGCTGTCCAATCTTCTGCTATTTTGTTGTCCGCTCTTTTGCCCTTGGCTCTTCTTCTTCCTCCTGTCTTCCTCCGATACTGTCCCTGATGATTATGCCGGTCTCTGCAGCTTATTATATATCCATTAGGGGCGAGACCGCCCGATGACATCATCGGGAGGCCCCGCCCCCTTATGTCACAGATGACGTCGTCTGTGACATAAGGGGGCGGTGCCTCCCGATGACGTCATCGAGAGGTCACGCCCCTAATGGATATATATTAAGCTGCAGAGTCATCGGGGACAGCATCGGAGGAGGACAGGAGGAAGAAGAAGAGCCAAGGGCAAAAGAGAAGAAGAGCGGACAACAAAATAGCAGAAGATTGGACAGCAGAAGAGCGGAGAGGAGAAGATCCGAAGAGCAGAGTGGAGAAGACCGAATGAAGATTTTTAATAAAATTTGAAAAACGTCTCCTGTCGTTATTCACATACACTGCCTTTTATGGGGTGAATGGGTAGGGATACAATGTACCCCATACCCATTCACATAGGGAGGGGGGTCCGGGATCTGGGAGGCCCCCCTTGTTAAAGGGGGCTTCCAGATTCCGATGAGCCCCCTGCCCGCAGACCCCCACAACCACCGGCCAGGGTTGTGGGGATGAGGCTCTTGTCCTCATCAACATGGGGGCAAGGTGCTTTGGGGTGGTTGGGGTGCAGAGCCCCCCCTGCCCCAAAGCACCAACACCCCCCCATGTTGAGGGCATGTGGCCTGGTGTGGTCCAGGGGGGGTGGGGCCGCTCGCTCGTCCCCTCCCCTTTCCTGGCCTGCCGGGCTGCATGCTCGGATAAGGGCCTGATTTGGAACCTGGGGGGGACCCCCACGCCGGTTTTTCCCATTTTGGCGTGGAGTTCCCCCTCAAGATTCTCACAGCGCAAGTCGGATCATCCTGATCCGACTTGCGGTGCGACTTCCATTCAAATCAATGGGCTCCCATAGGGAAACATTGATTTTGAATGGAGGCAGAAAAAAACACAGATAAAAGCAACATGGCAAAACGTGCAATAACGCAAATGGAAAAAGCTACTGAAAGCACGTTTTTACAGCTGCTTTTTCCTGCGTCAGAACTAGCTTTGACGCACGTTTTTTTCTAACGCTCCGTGTGCATGGGGCCTAAGAAAACCTGCAAACGTAGAAAATATATGTTAGGTCGAAAATGTGAATCAGGTGCGCAAAAAAATTAAAATCATGTGTCAAATATATAATCATATAGTGACAAATCTACACAAATGGAGAAAACTTTAGAAGATTTGTCACTATATGATTATATAATTGACACATAATTTATAAGTTTTGCACACCTCATTCACATTATTTAACAAACAGGTAGTTACATCAAATACACCAAATGAAAAATACAGTTGAAAACACATTAAAAAAATACTTACTTGGGCACAAAACTGGCTCCCCAACACTTGTTTCCTGATCTGGATCATTTGGAGAAGAGCTTTCAAGTCTGTTCGGAATGCTGGCAGGAGATCTTGCATCCGAAATTTCCACATCCGATCCGGCTGGAGGTGACACATCCCATGGATCAAATGAGGGAACCTCTGCAATGTACATTTTTTAGGAAATACAACAATAGAAGGTTAAACAATCATCGCAAACAAACATATTTTTAGTATCCCACTACAAAAAAATCTGTGCCTACCAACCTTGCTGTTGCTGTGGTAGCTGCACACTTGTTGGCTCCACCATGCTGCACTCTGGACTACTGTCTTTATCTACATAATAATAAAAATGTGGCATGTAATAAAATTCACAGGAGGTACATTTGCTAGGACATGGTGCACTGCTTGACAGCTATTTTCATAAAAAATATTCAGACATGTACATGGTTATCTCCTAAAAAGTAGGGACATTAATGTTTGACTCAGCATAGGAAACAATTACCTTTTTGGGAATGTGTGACAGCATCAGGGCCCATGTCCTCTGGTTCTTCATCCAATGTGGATGGAGCTGACACAGTCGCTGCACCTCTCCTCCTCTTTTGCAATTCTTTTTCTTTTGCTTTTAGTTTTTGCCATATTTAAAGGTTACAAAAAGAATATGTAAATAATCAGTTTTTTTGGTTAGAAAATTTGTTGCAATAAAGAAAATTCGTTGCAATCAAATGCATATATAGTTTACTGTGGATTCCTGTCTTTTAATGTAATATACAAATAAATCATCAATAGATCAATCAAATCAATACATGACCAATAAAATAACAAAATGGAAAGTTTTCATATACATTATTATCTATACATTTCTATACAACATACACCAAATCGACCTAAAACATATTGCTTGAGAAAATTAAAAAACTTACTTTTTTTAAGAATATGATGTATGTGACCAAGCTGTTCTTGCTCCCGATGCTTCAAATCTGACCATCTTTTTCGGATTTGGTCTTTTGATCGCTCAACACCATAAATTTTATTTAAAGATGCTACCACCTTATCCAGAATCCTGTCTTTTCTGGAGTTGGGCCTTTCATAGTTCTGCAGCCTGTCATCATAATCATTCTTCTCAAGAATGGCCACCATGTCCACCATTTCACCCTTGCTCATAGGTGTTGCTTTTGATTTTTTTTTTTGGCCCAACCACTTTGGCCTTCACTTGTAGAACTCCGAGATTCTGCCATCTCCGCAACGATTCTTCCGCCGACTCACGTGTGTGTGTGTCGCATGCAGCCTAATATTCGGCACGTACACGCCCCTGCATCAGCACGCCACTGGAGGCGGAGTTGACGCATGCGCTGTCTTTAAAGGACGCCAGATCTTTCGGTCGACGATTCGCTATCGGACAAATCGTTTGGAGGAGCACGATCGATCGGCGAACCACGATTCTTCTGAGCAAACAAAGGTACGACTTTAGATTCAAAAGCTGGTGTTTTTGGCCCTATACAGCTTATATTGGGCCTATCTTTATTATGTGACAAAATACATGCTCTTTTACTAGGTTTTGTGTTGTGTCTTGCAGGCATATACTGTACATCATCATCATGGTGGATAAATTCACCTCTCCAGAATTTATGCAAAACTTTATAGATGAGTACAGAAAACTGCCCTGTTTGTGGAAAGTAAAAAGCAAGGATTATTCAAATAGACAAAAAAAAAAAACGAGGCATATTTGAAATTAGTGGACATGTGCAAAACAATTTGCCCAAATGCTGACATCAACTATGTCAAACAAAAAATTGCAAACCTCCGCACAGCATATAAAAGGGAGCTAAATAAAATAAAAAAAACTGAGAAGTCTGGAGCTGCTGCCGAGGAGATATACGTCCCGAGGCTATGGTATTTAGAGAGCCTGCGGTTCCTGACAGAACATGAGGAATCCAAGCCATCCCTGTCCACGCTCCCTTCCACGTCGGCAGAGGGCTCATGTGATGCCAGCCAGGAGGAAGATATCCTGGAGCCAAACTTGACACAGGTATAGCATTTCACAATATATTGTCTGCAATAAACATAATGATGGAAAAAAAATATTCTCAAGACAATAATTGACCCTTTATGTAAAGTCTGCTATTTGGTTAAAAAAATACAACAAACGTGACTTTTTATATACACTATAACATTATAATAAATTGTTCATTTCATCAACAGGAAAGTGTCACTGTGGAGGAGGCAGGTGTCAGCCAGGAGTCTGTGGAGGCATCTGGATCCACCCAACCCCCGGCAAAACGGCGCCTGAAACAAAAAAATGTGGACCAGATAACAACTGAGTTTCTCAGCCAGGCCTCTATAGCCCTGAAGAGAAAGCCGGACGAGGAGGAAGCATTTGGCCTTCTGACAGCAAACAAGCTGCGTAAACTGAAGGTGCCGCAGCGCCAAAGGGCAGAGCTCCTGATCATGCAGGTGCTGCATAGAGCGGAATTGGAGGAACTAGAGGAACACACCCACCTCTCCAATTCTCACCCATCCCCTCCACCTCCACCACAGCAACCCCAGCCACCACCTCAACCACAGCCACAACTGCCACATGGCAGTCAGTGGCAATATGGCCCTCCTGATCCCCACATCCCCTCATGGCCACATGATTACCGGTATTCCCAATTGTAATTGCCCCTAATTTCTAACCTGTTATTTGTGTTACCCCTTTTTATTTATTTATAGTTTATATGAGGAGGAAATGTCCTTTTTTATTTTAATAGTTACAACACGGAGAGTATTTATATATTTATTTAGGAATTTCTTCATTTAGAAAATAAATATGATGATAAAAAACACGACTTGCCTATCTTTATTTTTTAAAATGTAGGATATTGGGAGTAAGCAGCAATATATGTTTTAGACATTAATTACGAAATGAATAAAGGGACACATCAATAGTTAGATCTTTGCAGTCAAAAAACAAAGAGAATGGTGAAGAGTTTTAAATATTTAAATTTAAAAATACATGCACCATATAGAATAGCCAAATCATTATCATCATCATAACAGAACACATGCCTCTTTAATTGTAAAGTATAGAATTATGAGCACATTAACCAAGATGAGCATGTGCTCCGCATTTCATATATTTTTTGGACTGCCGCGAGACGAAAGTTCTTTCTTGATAAAATTGCTAGTTTTCTTGAGAAAATTCTTCCGGGTCGTTATTTGGTTCCGATCATGCGTGTTTTCCGATTAGTAGATTTTTGTTTGCCGAAATCTGTACTGACTGACGGAAAATCGGCCGTTGTGTTGACGGCAAACAAAAATTTTATAGCCTGCACACCAGATTTTATTCGGCCGAAAAGTCGGAGTCGGTTGTCGAAAGCATCATACTAACAAGCCGAAAATCGGCCGATCGGACGTTGGCCGAAAATTCACGGCCAACTATCGACGCGTGTGTATGGGGCATTAGACTATCACTTCTAACCCCATAGTTGACAACATTTCAAAAAAGTTTTTAGGGAAACTTTTTTTTTTTTCTGTGTGTCCAGAAAGCTGTTGTAGGCTGAGCATGTACTTTAATGAGGGGCGGGGCTATCACTGAATATAGGCATGGTTCTACAAGAAGGTTAACCACTTTACCACCGGAGGATTTTGCTGTCTTACGTCCAGGCCACTTTTTGCACTGTGCGACTTTAACTGACAATTGCGCGGTCGTGCGACGCTGTACCCAAACAAAATTTACGTCCTTTTTTTCCCACAAACAGAGCTTTCTTTTGGTGGTATTTGATCACCTCTGCGCTTTTCATTTTTTGCGATATTAATAAAAAAATTGATAATTTTGATCACCGCCTCTCCTCCCCTGGCCCGACTCCCGCTGTGTCTGCCTCCGGTGTCAGCCTCCGGTGGCGTGCGTGCGGCGCCCACAAGGGGAGGAGTCACGAGCCACTTTGCCACAGTGCGCTCCATGTGAGCGGACGGCAAGTGGTTGAAGTGGAGTTCCGCCCCCCCCCTTCCAAAAATTAAAAGTCAGCAGCTACACACATTGTAGCTGCTGATTTTTAATATTAGGACACTTACCTGTCCTGGAGTCCAGCGATGTCAGCAATGTTTCCATCGGCTGTCGGGTGCTGCTGTCGCCATTGCCTGTAAGGGAACCTGACAGTGATGCTGTGCGGATTGGATCGGCGTTGGGGGGGAAGGAGGAGGGGGCCAAACTTCCGAGGGATGGCGCCGCGGCGCCATCTCCCGGAAGTGGGGAAGGGTACCTGTCAAAAACAGGTACCCGTTCGCCCTGAAAGGTGCCATATGTGGCACTGGAGGGGTGGAGGAAGCAAATGAGCGCTTTAACCTCCCTGGCAGTCTTATTATGTCCGAATTTTTGTTCTAAAAGCGGTACATTGTTTTGCATGGAAAAAAGTTTTCCCACGAATCGCTATCGCTCAATTCTTAAAATATTTCCGATTCACCGTCGCTGTTTTCCAGTTTGTCCAAAAGCGTTTTTTTGAGCTAAAAGAATGCTTTTTGGACACCATGGAAATTATCAATTTTCCAGGCACAAAGTACCGCAAAAATCACAGGCAGGGCACTGGAAAAGCCTCTGGGGTGAAATGGCATGATACAAAATTATAATCCTAACAGAATACACTGTATCATGTCATTTTATTTATTTTTTTTTCATCTCCGGCCGGTTCCACCCCCCCCCCCCCCCCCCTGCGATGCGGCGCTCACAGGAAAGGGAACCAGAAGAAGGTGCTGGCATCTGCCGAACACAAAGCGGGAGGGCAGCGGGAATACGGCTGGAGGATGGCTGGGGAGGACGGCGGGAGATTCCAGGGGAAAGTGAGTATCATTCTGGGGTAATCCCATGTGTAAAATATAAAATGCAGCGCTAGTAACTGGACAATATATGAGGGCAATAGCAATAAGTGTTTTAGTCCATCAATATGAAGTCCATATGTTAGGTAGTGATCATATATAAAAACTGTGGCAGTCTTCCACCCTTTAGTGTGTAAACAAGAGCTTGAATGAGAGTAGCCTACACCTCCACCATGTAGATAATAAGCCTCTTACCAGAAGCTGTGGATCACCACCAAAGGGTGATCAATAGTGCTTTAATAATATGGAAACTGGATGGATACAACCTGGAAATCCAATTCCCTTATTCCAATGGGCAGCACAGCCAAGATGTTCCTCTCCCAGTGCAGATAGTCTGGATACTCCAGTAGGGTTAGGGTTCATACAGAACAAAAGAGAAGCCTAAATAAGAACCTCATGAAATAGTCAATGACTATTTAGCAGCCAGCAACAGTCTCAGTATTCTTGGCATCATTGTATATGTGTAGTTTATGAGGTTTATCTACCAACATTCTCAGCACACATCTTATGTATTCTGATCACCAGCATTCTTTAGGTTCCACTATTTATTCTCTGAATATTCCAATAATGTTCTACTTTCTTGACCTTTTTTTTTTACCAATAGACTCTAAGAAAAGGAATAAAGAAAAATACTAGGGTCTTCTGCACATGAATGAATGCCTGATGCAAAGATTCACTTGTTTAGGGGTGTAAATTGCTTCATTTTTTCTGCCTCCATGTAATGTCCTCCGTGAGCATCAGAACCAGTTTTCTATCAGATCAACCAATCCGTTGGAGGGTGGAATAATAGCATGAGAAACTCCAAAGTAGCAATCGATGTAAAAAAAGTTAAACTCTATGTATGATGTGTATGTACAGTTATATTAGCGGTTATATTAGTGTGTTGGTCTCTATTTCCTCATTCAATTGATGTCCTTTTTTTCCCACAAATAGAGCTTTCTTTTGGTGGTATTTGATCACCTCTGCGATTTTTATTTTTTGCGCTATAAACATAAAAAGAGCAACAATTCTGAAAAAAGAAAAAAAAAAAAAAACAATATTTTTCACATTCTGCTATGTAAGATGCCCAAAAAAAAAATTATTAAAAATCAAAATTTTTTAACATTTTAGGCCAATTTGTTTTCTGCTATGGTTTGCGCAAAAGTTATCGCATCTACAAGCTACAGGAAAGATTTATGTCATTTTTATTGGTTTTTATTTTTTTACTAATAATGGCGGCGATCTGCGATTTTTTGTGACACTGCGACATTGCGGCGGACAGATCAGACCCCTGACTGACATTTTTGACACTTTTGGGGGGGACCAGTGACATTACTACAGTAATCAGTGCTAAAAATATGCACTGTTACTGTAATAATGACACTGGCAGGGAAGGGGTTAACAGCGTGGTTGATCAAGGGGTTAAATATGTACCTAGGGGCGTGTTTCTAAATGTGGGGGCGTGGTTTGTGAAATGATCTTAGAGACCTGTGATCCTTTATAGAAGGATCACAGGCGCTCTATGATCATTCCAGGGAGAAGAACGGTCAGCTGTGTTTACAACAGCCGACCCTCCTTCTCTCTCAGCGGGGAACGGTCGCGGGTGTCAGGCGGCAATCGGAGCCGCCTGCCCCGTGCATCCGCTTCCCTGCTGATAAGTGGGGGCAGGAGCGCGCTCGCCCCCTAGCTGCCTGCGCACGGCCGACGTATACCTGCAGCGGTTTGCACAGGAGCGGCTGCCTGCCGCAGTATAACTGCGACGGGTGATCGTAAAGTGGTTAAAAAAGAAAATACAAAGTGGCGCAAGCTAATAGCACTAGGCTAAAAGGTAGTCCATGAGGTAGCCAATTAGGCTATCATAAAAGTCTTTAAAATGAAACAGGAAACAGTCCATGCGCTCAGGGCCAGCCTAATGGGGAGCGGAAGCAATCTCTAAACAGGAAAAGAAACACTCACTTCCACATGTCAACAATTTATCTGTAGTTTATTTTTATTTCTATTTTCATTATATTATCTTTTCATATTTATCCATATCCTTATACATTTTCATTTTTATTTCCATTCCCACTCGCATTTCATATTTATTTTTAATTTTATTTTTATTCATTTTTAATCTTATTTCTATTTTTATTTTATTCTTATTCTTATTTTTATTTTTATTTCCATTCATCTTTTATATTTATTTTCATGTTTATTTCTATTTTTTTAATATTTATATTTATTTTGATTTATTTTTATTTCTATCTTGATTCTCATTGTCTTTTCTATTTTTATTTTTAATTTATTTAATTTTTATTTTTTCTGAGCTCATTATAATTCATCATTTCATTTTTTGATTCACTATTAATTCACTTCTATTCCATCATTCATTCATCTTCTCATTTTCATTTTCACTTATTTTTTCATATCCCACATTAATTCCTTTTTTTTTATATATTTTTCTCTTTTTTCATTACCATTCAATCTTTTTTTCAATCAATACATTTTTATTTGCATTTTAAAAAGGGAAAACATACATGAGAACAAGAAAACATCAACGTGATGTAGGTAACATAAGAAACAACAGGGTAGCGGAGCATCTTCCATGGTGAGCTTGTAGAGTGCATATGAAAATTAGCAAATACGGTACAAGAATTGTATACATGTATCATAGTAATGTCTTAGCAATATATCATACAAGTACATTTCTGACTGGAAGAGGAAAGGGGTAGCAACCACTGCCTCCAGGCCGGAACCCCGTAGGGAGCAATGACACCAGATCAGAGGCAGCGGGTGCCTCCCTCTCCTCTTTGAGGAACGATTTGAAGCCTCAGCTGTTAACACTTTGTTAATTCTTAATTACAGGTGGTAAGTAGGGCCATGCCAACCAAGCTTTTTGGAATTTTTGGTAGGATAGATTATTGAAGGAGAGGGCTTTTTCCTGTTTATAGTTGTCATTCACTAGGGCTATCACTTCGGAAAGATTTGGGACTTCAGTGGTCTTCCATTTGCGTAAAATTAGAGTTCTGGAGGCCAATAGGAGGTGCAGAACCATCTGTCTAAAATTGAGTGGGTATAGATCAATATTTAAGTTTAGTAGTGCTAATTCTGGTTTTGGGGGGGGGGGGGGGGACAGGACTCCTGTCGTGGATGCTATGCACCTGAATATTGACCTCCAGAAACTTGTGAGAGAGGGGCATTCCCATAGGATGTGCTGTAGGGTACCAATCTTCCCACATTCCCTCCAACATAATGGGGAGAGAGTAGAGCTCATTTTAGATAATCTATACGGGGTAAAGTACCATCTATTGGTAATTTTTGTCATCATCTCCCAGTGATTGGTACAATGTGATAGTTTGTGCTTTGCGATTAGAGCTTTTTGCCATTGTTTAAGGGTAAAGGAATTGTTTAGGGATTTTTCCCATTTTTCCATGTGTGTAGATTTGACGGTAAGGGCGGTAGATGTTAGTCTAGAGTAGAAAAAGGAAATACTCTTAGTATGTTGTGATGTTGCTGTGAGGAAACTCCACGTTTGGGAGTCAGTGTTTAAATTGACAATGGGGTGTTTCGCTAGTGCAAGATTTATCTTAGGGATGATGATAGAAGTCTGTGGAGGGAGAGAGTGATCGCGTGTAGTTTCTTCAACTGTTTTGAGTATGTTATTATCGTATAACTGGGAAATTAGGGATAGTCCGGCCTTCCTTAAGTTGTCAGTGTCAAGTTTACTAAATTTCGATTCGATTAATTTGATAGGGATATTGTAGGTATGGAAGAGGTTTATTTTGGGAGAGAAAGTTGAAATGATCCTCCAGGCCTGCAATGAGGCTTTGATTGTGATGGGTATTTTGGACCATTGCCAAGGAATCCAAAGGTCGCTCAGGAGCATGTGTACTAAGTTTCTGGTTGGGATAAGCTGTTCTTCCATCAATGCCCATCTTGGTTTATCATTATCTAGGAACCAGTATTTAATTTGGGCTAGTCTAGAGGCCCACCAATACGCTTGAAGGTTGGGTAAACCTGCTCCTCCCATGGATTTGTGTGCTGTTAGTAATTTGAACGCTATACGCGCTTTCTTCCCCGACCAGATGAATTTCCTCATCAGGTTGGTAAGGGCATTCAATTGGGATTTGGGCATAGGGACAGGTAGGGTTCTAAATAGGTATAGGATTTGCGGGAGTATCATCATTTTGATTATTGACATTTTGGCACCCCAGGAAAGGTCTATATTAGTTAGGGACTTTAGATCTTCCGCGATTTTGTGAGCTCAGTGAGGATATAATGCTTTCAGTCCTCGCTCACTGAGAGGAGACAGGGCGGAGGCGGGGCAGAGCACGGCCTCAATACAATACATACAGTACAGCTCACTGAGAGGAGGCGGGGCGGAGGCGGGGCAGAGCACGGCCTCAATACAAACAGCTCAGCTCCTGTGTAATAATGCGAGATTTCATGCCATCCCAGCACCCCCTGCAAATCGCCGAATGACGTAATCGCCGATCGGCGGCCGGACCCGGAAGTGAGGAGAGGATGAATAAAGAAGAAAATAAGGTATTTACAAGCAAAAAAAAAAGTTTCCATTGGTAAAAGTAGTTTTAAAGGGGATTACATACATCTATGTAATCCAAGTTATTAAAAATGGGTGGAACTCCACTTTAACTGCGATAGACACTTGTTTCCTCCACTAGAGGACACTAGTCCTGAGCATATATATTGGTTCTATTTCTCTTCCCATCACTTGAAAAAGGAGCGCATGCTGGTATTCCACCGCAGTGCGCATGCTCGGAAGGGTTGATGAGCGAGCATCTGCTCCAAAGCACATTTTGATTGGCCTCTGCCCATCTGATCAGGCTATAATTGGACTCCAGTTGTGACACTTGGCCCTCAGTCTGCGCATTCTCTTTGTCGCATGTCCATTGGCTCTACTTTGGCCTTATACTTGCACCAAACCTTCTACACACACATAAAACCATCAGTTCCTGTGGGTGTTGTCAAAAAATCCGTGTTTTTACTTGCTGGCAAAACAATTCACTGGTGTCCATATTTCCACCAACCATAAATAACTATTTCCAGTACAGTCCCTGAAGAAGAGGTCTCCACCTCGAAACGTCGGACCACACATGGAATAGTTGGTTGAGTGTATATGCACATCTTTTTTATCTACACCAGTTTTGCCAAATTTTAACTGTACTCTTTATACATTTTTGTATGTGTTTTTTTCTATTTTTGTACGTGTAACAATAAAATTTAAATATATTATACTATATATATTTTGTAACAAAATTTTGTTTGAGTGACCTATAAAGTCCCACCCCTAGGGGATTTTCTAAATATGCTCCATTAACCGGGATGTGGCACTCACGTATAGGAACATAGCGGGAACACACCTATAAAAAGAAGAAAATAAGGTATTTACAAGCAAAAAAAAAAAGTTTCCATTGGTAAAAGTAGTTTTAAAGGGGATTACATACATCTATGTAATCCAAGTTATTAAAAATGGGTGGAACTCCACTTTAACTGCGATAGACACTTGTTTCCTCCACTAGAGGACACTAGTCCTGAGCATATATATTGGTTCTATTTATCTTCCCATCACTTGAAAAAGGAGCGCATGCTGGTATTCCACCGCAGTGCGCATGCTCGGAAACGCGCCGTCATCACGCCGGAAGATTCTGTGGATGGCTAGTGTGGCTTACCCTGCGGTCTCAGCCTCAGTTCCATGCTAGTGACACCACTCCACTTCCTGCCGGACAGGAATAGGAAGGACTGAGAGACCCCCAGCGGTGACCCCAAGCCTTAAAATGGATGCCGGAAGGACCCACCTTACCTACATTTACTTACCCTGATGTAAGTTTTTAATGTACAAACCCAATTCCAAAAAAGTTGGGACACTGTACTGGATGGCAGTGATCTTCGGGCCCTTAGACGGCACTGCATCACATACAGGAATGCTGCTGTAATGGAAATCACAACATGGGCTCAGGAATATTTCCAGAAAACATTGTTGGTGAACACAATCCACCGTGCCATTCGCCGTTGCCGGCTAAAACTCTATAGGCCAAAAAAGAAGCCAAATCTAAACATGATCCAGAAGCGCAAGCGTTTTCTCTGGGCCAAGGCTCATTTAAAATGGTCTGTGGCAAAGTGGAAAACTGTTCTGTGGTCAGACAAATCAAAATGTGAAGTTCTTTTTGGAAAACTGGGACGCCATGTCATCCGGACTAAAGAGGACAAGGACAACCCAAGTTGTTCTCAGCGCTCAGTTCAGAAGCCTGCATCTCTGATGGTATGGGGTTGCATGAGTGCGTGTGGCATGGGCAGCTTACACATCTGGAAAGGCACCATCAACGCTGAAAGGTATATCCAAGTTCTAGAACAACATATGCTCCCATCCAGACGTCGTCTCTTTCAGGGAAGACCTTGCATTTTCCAACATGACAATGCCAGACCACATACTGCATCAATTACAACATCATGGCTGCGTAGAAGAAGAATTGGGTACTGAGCATGTGCAGTGTTTCTGACTCCTACTACCATGACCACTTCAAGTCACTGAAGTGGTCATGGTGGTTAGAGTGTTCCTTTATTATCTCTCAGAAGAAGTAAACCTCAGTATACTGATTCCATTTCATTTGATCATCCTCTAGTTGTGTTAAATTAGTGCGGGGGGCGTGGTGGCGCGGGAAGGGAGCGGCGGCATTTTATTACTTATATACCTTAACTATAGTATATATTTTATATGTGGCCCAAGAAAATTTCTCTACACTCCTTGTGGCCCAGAGAAGCCAAAAGGTTGGACACCCATGGTTTAAACATTTGATATGTCATCTATGTTGTATTCTGAATAAAATATTGGAATTTGAAACTTCCACATCATTGCATTCTGTTTTTATTCACAATTTGTACAGTGTCCCAACTTTTTTGGAATCGGGTTTGTATTTTGCCAATTAAATACTACAGTCTTTTCTCAGAGGCGCCTGTTTTCTCTCTTTGTTTCTTTTCGTAAAGTGGTTAAAACCGTTCTTAGGAAGCGACGTAAGATGTCGCTCTGGTCCTCCAAGGCCATAGAGTCGAGTGGGGGCCATCTTGCCTCACTCGACTTCCTGCCTGTGAGGAGAGCGGACTGGATTGTTTTCCCTGCTACCGACGGCTCCGGTAAGTGGGGAAAATGACAGAGAAGCGGCGGGAGGGTGGGACACCTCTCCTGCCACCCATAAAATTGATCCCGTGGCAAATCTGCCGCTGGGGCCACCCTTATTTTAATGCGGACCGCCCGCCATTTAAAAAAAAACAGGGTTGTGGCAGCTACCTGCTGCTATAACCCCGGTATTTAATGTCAAAGTACTGGCGTAAAACTGCAGCAGCCGGTCCGTAATTGGTTACCCTTTCCCCAGCCTGGGCCAGGTTCTGGGCAACCAATTACACATACACATTTTCAACCTGCTTACACACTTACAGGAGTTTCAATTCGGCCTGAAGATGGACCCCATTCCTCTCGAGTCTATACTTACATAATTTATTTTTATCTGTCTATACTTCCATTTGGCACACAAGATGATAAAACAGAGATGGAGGAGGAATGTGCACCAAAAAATCTAGTGAGGACATCAACTGACACAGCTGGCCAATCAAAAGAAGAGCCAAGTCACTAAGGGCTCATTGTCGCCATATATGCATGAAAACTGATGGCAACTGAAGGGAAAACCAAAAAATCTGCACGTGATGCCAGTGCTGTGGTGTGAACGGGGTACATAGAGAACAATTGTTTTTTTTTTTTTTTTCTTTTTTTTTCTTTTTTTTTCTTTTTTTGTGCCCTTGCATGGTGCAGAAAAACTGACGTCTCTGCACCATGGTGTGAACGAAGCCTTAGACAACAAAGGACTCTGCTTATTTCTAAAAAAAAAAACAAAAAAAAAAAAAACCCTCCTCTTCTAAACTAGAGGCGCACCGAATAGAGATTTTGGTACCGAAATTGAAAATTCAGGATGCACTTGGCTGAAACCAAAAATGACAGTTTTAAAGATATATATATATATTTTATATATAATTGTATTATATTTGACTTTTTAATTCCTATTATCAATTTAAAATGAATATGAATTTATTGTCAGCCATTATTTGCACCTTTAGCACAAGAAAAACTCAAAAAAAAAAAAAAAAAATGAATCCTTTTAAATTCAATGTATGTGCAGCACTGCCCCCTTGAGGACTGCTGGATATTACACTCTTAGGTCCCCCTGGATTAATGTTAGCAACACTGGCATTCATAATTTAACACTTTACTTCTTGGTTCAGTCAATGATCATTTCAGGGGTTTGTAGATGTTTTTGGTGTTTTATTTAAATTAGGGATGGGAGAAGGGAATAGTGGGATACTCCAAATTAACTATTCACAACAATTCAGAGGACTCCTACTTCTGACAATGCAGCCAGCCTGCTGTTTCACCCTGCCACTAGGTGAATTTGGATTAAGTCTCTATCCAGATAACTTGATGGACTAGATTATCTTCAGTATACTCTCATAGCATCCCCTTTCACTTGACACACTGATAGCTGTTCTCTGACTATACTACACCCGGGTGGCCCACCTCAGGTCAGACCCCTAGACGCGATCCCCTGTACTTATGATACTGTTTTTCGAGGGTCTCCAGTGTCTCTCCCCCTCTAGTCAGGTCTCCTGGACCTCTGGGTTCAGTTCCATTCCATTCCATTCCTCTGGTCCCCAGGCCGACCGCCTGCGACCATGTGCCACCACTACAGAGGAGGAGGCAGCCGCCACCCTCCCTCTGGGACTCTGTTCACCAGCCTAAGACCCCACAGCACATGTGCTCCTGGCTTTTATACAGTATCCCATAATGCACCGAGACAGCCTGTCTCTACCAATGACCAGGACTGTATCAAAGCCTGTGTACTCATTGGTCAGGTTTCCTCCCACTGTCCAACATGCCTCCCTATTGGACCAGTGTGAAACACTATCTAGACCCAATTTATCACACACTGAGCACACAGAGCAGACCTAACTCACAGATCCTGCTCTCTGGTAGGCAGAAAGCAATATAGATTTGCCTGCTGCTCCTCTGATAGGCAGAGCCAAGAATTATACTCTCTCACTAGCACCTACCTAGGAGGGTGCTATATATGTCTTCACACTGGTCCGTTGCGCTTCTGTTTTGGTGTTTGGCTCCATTCACTCCTTAATGTAGTGCAGCACGTTTTTTTTTGCTTTTTTTGTTTTTAAGTGGAGCGTTTTTGGAGCGACACCATTCATTCAAATGTAGTATAAAAAAGGCCTGGGATTGTAAATGAAGCAGATGATATGCTATAGTCATGTGCCTCCACCCATGTATGTCAGAGAATAAAAAGAGAAGAGCTAGGACTTTAAATGAAGAACATGGCATGCAACTGGTACAATTAGCAATACATGATAGCACATTTATTAATTCATATATGTACAGGTTTCATCATAGCACAATGCAATGTATAAATGGTAATGTTATGTGGCCACACTGGAGTCTACATGCTGCACAGGCGGTCGGTCGAGACAGTGAGTTCTTCTACATCTAGTGAGTGAACAGTGACCAACAGTCTGACACACGTTCTGTATCTGTTCTGTAACACAGCCGCCGCGGCCACCCACCACCCACAGCTTCCCGGTGCCAGCCAGCCACCCAGTCCCACACACCCACTGTGTACCAGCCAGCAAGCCAGCCAGCCAGCCACAGGCCCTGTCCAAGTCCTGACTCCTGACTTTACCAGCTAGCCAGCCACAGGCCCTGGACCTGTACGTGCCAGCCACCACACAGGGTGCCAGCCAGCCAGCCACCAAAGGGTGCCAGCCAGCCACCAAAGGTTGATAACAGCCAGCCAGCCACCCACCCAGTGCCAGCCAGCCACCAAAGGGCGCCAGCCAGCCAGTCATCAAAGTGGTGCCAGCCAGCCCCCACAGGGTGCCACTGCCAGCCAGCCAACCAGTCACCAAAGGGTGCCAGCCAGCCAGGGTGCCAGCCACCCACCCGGGGCCAGCCAGCCACGAAAGGGTGCCAGCCAGCCATCAAAGCGGTGCCAGCCAGCCACCACAGGGTGCCACTGCCAGCCAACCAACAAAGGGTGCCAGCCAGGGTGCCACCCACCCACCTGGTGCCAGCCAGCCACCCACCACAGGGTGCAAGCCAGCCACCCACCACAGGGTGCCAGCCAGCCAGCCACCCACCCCTGGGTGCCAGCCAGCCACCCACCACAGGGTGCAAGCCAGCCACCAACCACAGAGTGCCAGCCACCCACCCACCACAGGGTGCCAGCCACCCACTCACCACAGGGTGCCAGCCATCCACCCACCACAGGGTGCCAGCCAGTCACCCACCCACCACAGGGTGTCAGTCAGCCAGCCACCCACCACAGGGTGCCAGCCAGCCAGCCACCCACCACTGGGCACTGGGTGCCAGCCAGCCACCCACCACAGGGTGCCTGCCAGCCACCACAGGGTGCCAGCCAGCCATTTTGTTAAAGTCTATATTAGTGTCTGACTCTTTCTTGTTTCAATGGAGATGGATGGAGAAAGAAAAAATAAAAGTGTGGTCTGGGACTATTTCTCTAGGAAAATCAGCAGCACTGTGCAACACATGCAAAAACAATGTGAGCATGGAATCAATAACTGCAAAAAAACAAAAATACGTTTAATCTTTGGGCCCATCTAAGAGTTCATCATGTTGAATTGTATAATGCAGCACAGAAAAAACAAAATGAATCACAAGATGAATCATCCCTATCCCAGGTAACAATAACAGATATGTTTCAGAAAAAAACAGGTGGCTAAAATCGGATGGAAGATCCCAACTGCTGGACAGAGTAATCACAGAGATGATGGTCACTGATAACCAGCCATTTACAATAGTGCCCTACTCTGTATTTAAGTGGTTTATGTCCATAGTTGAGCCAAAGTACACACTGAAGAGTGACAAATTTTATTGAACTAAAATGCTGCAAAAGATTCACCAAAAGGTCGTTGACAAAGTTAAGACTATGCTGAAACCAGAGAATGCTGGCAACTCACTCTCATTCACGACAGACTGCTGGTCAGGACAAACAGAATCACTAATGCGTCTTATATGCCACTTCATTGACAGCGGATGGACAAGAAGGCATTAGGTGTTGAATACAAAAGTGATGCAAGGATCCTACACTGGGGAGTACATTAAAGAAATGTTTCTGGGGGGGCGTGGCCAGGAACGGCATGTGAGAGGACGCATCTCACTGAGCTCCCGCTCTGATCCGAACACCGATCCTTTCCCCGGTCTCCAAAGCTGCTCACCGGGTACCGACAACATCCTTGTACCGTCGGGCACACACCTGTGCTCCCTCCGGCTGGCCTTCGGGCGATGCTCCGCCGCAAATTGCGGGAGAACTCCGGGATGTCTGGGCCCCAAGATGGCGCCGCGCACGGCCTGCCGCAGCGGACGAGAGGATCCGAGAAGCCCGCCACCTCCAGTAAGTCCACCAAGCCCCCGAAACACCCACCCAAAGAGCCGCAGCGCGATATGCGCTACTATGCACAGAAGTCCCCTGGCTCGGTGGGGAAAGGGAGACCCCCAGATGCCAGTACCAGTGCGGGTGCTTCTGGCCCTGTCAGCCCGGGTGTGGGTGGCCCTGGAGTGGAAGACTGTGCTGTTGAGGGTGAGGAGGAGATGGAGCAGGGTGACGGGGAAGTGGAGGAGCAGCCCACCCTTGCAGATATCCTGCGGGCAGTAAACAGATGCAACAACAATGTAGACCACCTCAAAAAGCAATTTGGGGGCCTGACAGAAGCGGTGTCCCTTCTTCGGCAGGACCTCCAGAAGGTCAGGGAGCGCACCACGGCTGTGGAGGGGAGAGTGAGTGACTTGGAGGACCAGCTACCCCCCCTGACCAGGGAGTCCCGCCATACTGCTGGCATGACCAGGGCCCTAGAACAGCGGGCTGAGGATGTTGAGAACCGCCTTCGGCGGAACAATGTCCGCATTGTGGGTCTGCCTGAGAAAGTGGAGGGGAGAGACCCCACGGACTTTGTGGACTCTTGGCTCAAGGAAACCTTTGGTGGGGATGCATTCTCCCCTCTTTATGCCGTTGAGAGGGCCCACAGGGTTCCCCCTCGTCCCCTGCAACCGGGCCGCCCGCCGAGGATCATGCTTGCCCGCTTGCTTAATTATAGAGACAAAGAGACTATCCTGAGACTGGCGAGAGAGCGGCGGGATATACAGTACAATGGGGTGAGGGTCTCGTTTTACCCGGATTTCTCCGCTGAAGTGCAGAGGAGCAGGGCGAAATTCTTCGCGGTCAAACAGCGTCTGCAGAAACTACATGCCTCTTATGCCATGCTGTATCCTGCGAAGCTCCGTATTATTGCTGGGGGTCAACATCATTTCTTTGAGGATCCGTCGGAAGCTTCCTCGTGGATTGACCACAATGAGCATTCCCTTCGTCCTCGTCAGATGCCTCCGGAAGATGGTGTGGCCTGAGGATTCTTCTCAGGTGCCCTTTTGCGATGATGACCCGGTGGATGCTGTTTGGGGGGCTCTGCCCCCGGCCTGGAGATGGAAGTACCTGTGATTTTTTCCTCTCTCCTGCTACCCCCTGTTTTTGTTTTTTCCTTCCCCTGTTCTACCCCTGTTTTGCAGGTGCTAATATCCTGGAGACCGTTGGGACTCGAACTACTGTTTGCTAGCTTGGAGCTGTAAGGTTCTGTCCATTCCGCAGAAACTTGGGTTCCTGTAAGTACTTGTGACTTCTTTCCCCCTTTTTGGATGGTTTTCTTTGGTTTTTTTTTTCCTTCTCCCTCACCTCCCTTTTTTATTTTTCTGTGGGGGGTAATTTTTCTCATCCCCTTTTGGACAGTATATGACTTCCTCACCAGTGTGGATGAGACCTGTTGTCCTCTACACGGGAGGGGAGGCTGAGCTGGGGTGCTCCCCAGGGACTATGTCTGCGACACCGGTGTCCGAGGGCCTTGGCAGTTGGACTCTGTGTGGCTGGTTGGGGCGCCCTCGGCACGGTGCTCGGTTTTTTGCACTGTTTAGTTGGATGGTCCTGTTGACCTCCCTGAATTGGAGTCCGAATTGTACCTTTACTATGTGTTTACCTGGTGACAGCCAAGATCCCTATTGTGTACCCTGTCTTGTACGATGTCCGCTGATCGGTGTCCCAGCCCCGCCGGGGCTTGTGCTGCTCTGTCGCCCACCATGACGGCTGTCCCGGTTATTTCCTGGAATGTTAGGGGGCTGAGGGACCCACTTAAGCGTTCCATGGTTTCCTCGACCCTGCGCAGGCATTTTCCAGCCATCTGTTCGTTACAGGAGACTCACCTGGATGCTGAGTCGCGATCCTGGTTGCATTATGCCTGGGCGGGCTGGGAATACCACTCCACGCACACCTCCTACTCTCGTGGGGTGAGTGTGTTAGTCCATCGGTCCCTTGACTTTCAGGAACATCATAGTCTAGTTGACAGGGAGGGACGGTTTGTATTTCTATACTGTAAATTGTATACCTTACACTGTATTCTGGCCTTTATTTATATTCCTCCCCCGTTCCATGGGGAGGTCCTTCGTCAGCTTGTATCCTATACTCTGAGCCACCCGGAGGTTCCGGTCTATGTACTGGGGGACTTTAATTGTGTATTGGACGCGCAGCTGGACCGACATTCTTCTGCACTGGGGAGTGGAGGCATGGGCCGATCGGCCTTGGCGAAATTCGCTGAGGAAGTGGGTTGGACGGACATCTGGCGACTCCGCAACCCGGGGACCAGGGTCTTCTCCTGCTTTTCCAAAACCCACACCTCTTTATCACGTATCGATTTGTGCCTCTGCTCCTCCTCTGCCATTAGATATGTTGACAAGGTTGAATATGCCCCCAGGGGGGTCTCAGATCATTCCCCTCTGGTGCTGTGTCTAGCTGTGCGCCCCTCCGCTACCCTGCAGAGGGCGCCGTGGAAACTTAATGCCTTCTGGTTGCACTTGTTCCCCTCACATGATAGGCTTAGAGAGGCTATGCGGGAGTTCTGGCAGGTACATGATGCTGCGGGTGGGCGGGGTGTACAGTGGGAAGCTTTTAAGGCCTATCTACGGGGTTTATTCATCAGGGAGGTACAGGCCATCAAGAGGAACACGGCGGCTCTGGGGGAGCAGGCTGAGGGTTTGGCGACTCAGCTGGAGGCCCGCTACATTGCGGACCCATCTGAGACTAACCGAGAGGGCTGGCTGCTCAGGAGGCTCTGGTTCGTATAAATTCCTCTGGGGCTGAACGTAGGAGGTTTTTTCAACGGCAGGCGTACTATGAGGAGGGGGAAACCACGGGCAGGTTGTTGGCCAGGATTGCCCACTCTCATCAAACGTCGCCTTCCATTGGGGCACTCATGGGTGATGGGGGCCGGGTTGTGAACACCCCGGATCGGGTTATGGAGGTGTTGAGGGCGTTTTACGCTACCCTATACCAGTCTAGACAGGGACACACTGCTGCTGAACTCTCGGAGTATGTAGATGCCATCTCCCTGCCCTGCCTGTCAGATCTGGAGAGAGCTGAACTGGAGGCTCCCCTTACCCTGAAGGAGCTTCAGACTGCGTCGGCTTCCTTCCCTAACTGTAAAGCTCCGGGGGAGGATGGGCTGCCAATGGAGGTATACAAGGAGTATGCGGAGGAGACGTTGCCACATCTTCTGGAGGCCTTTTTGGAGGCCAAGCGGAATATGAGGTTGCCACCTTCTATGTGTAGGGCTAATGTTATCCTCCTCTTGAAGCCGGGGAAGGACGGTCTGGACCCCGGGTCCTACCGTCCTATCTCGCTCCTGCAGAGTGACATTAAGATCCTGGCGAAGGCTCTTGCGCTGCGACTTAACCGGGTAGTTGCTTCTATTGTACATGCTGATCAATCGGGCTTTATGCCGCACAAGTCGACGTCCATTAACCTGCGCCGCTTATTCCTGAACATACAATCCCCGGCAGACAATGGGGGCAGTAGGGCATTGCTATCACTCGATGCGCAAAAGGCATTTGACAGTGTAGAGTGGGACTACTTGTGGGTGGTCATGTCCAAGTTTGGCTTTGGTGAGAACTTTATTTCATGGGTAAAACTGTTGTACCAGGCCCCGGTGGCCGCTATCCGGGAGGGTGGTAGGGTGTCCCATCCCTTCTCCTTGTTTAGGGGAACTAGGCAGGGGTGCCCCCTGTCCCCCTTAATCTTTGCCCTGGCGATAGAGCCTCTAGCTGCCCTGATTAGGTCCAATCAGAACATAGTGGGATTCCGATACGGCCCCTTGGAGGAAAAGATCATGCTATACGCGGATGATACCATGCTTCTGTTAGGCGATACCTCTGGTTCTCTGAAGGAGGCTATGGAGGTTATTACTACGTTTGGCTCGTTTTCGGGCCTGCTTATTAATTGGTCCAAATCCTCCTTGATGCTGCTCGATGATCCCGAGGGTTCCCAGGAAGTGGGGGTAACGGGGATTCCTGTCTCCACTGAGTTTCGTTACTTGGGGGTGCAGGTGACCCCACAGCCCTTAGACTTTGCCCGTCTTAACCTATCTCCCCTCCTCGCCCGCTTTAGGGATAAGATAAAGGTCTGGTCGAGGTTGCGCATGTCACTGGTGGGCAGGGCCAACCTCATAAAAATGATTCTCATGCCCCAGCTGCTCTACGCCCTTCACAACTCCCCGGTCGTGGTCCCCCTGAGACTGTTCCAGATTGTCAATACCATTTTTAGATCATTTCTGTGGCTGGGCAAGAGCCCTCGTATAAAGTTGGAGCACCTTCAGCGACCTAAAGAGCTTGGGGGTCTAGCAGTTCCAAATCCCTGGCTGTACTACTTAGCCTCCCAACTTCAGCATATTGCACGGGTCATGAGTGAGAAGGGAGAGGGGTCAATTGCAGGCCTTGTGGCCCACATTGTGGGCAGGGGAGATGTGGCTGCCCAATTGGAATCCTTGCGATTCGGGAAGTCTAGTAAGCGCTATCCGACCTATGTCCTTATGCAAAAGACCTGGAACAAGGCTCGTCAGCTGCAGCAGGTACTGGGATATACGGACTATAGCCCTATCTGGAAGAATGCCAGATACCCGGAGCTGGCTGGATTGCAGTACGGAGCTAAGTGGCTGGGACATGGCATCTCTCATATGACACATATATTCAGCGGTGGGGTGCTCAGATCTTTTGCTGCACTTCGGGAGGAATTTCGTCTCCCCAGGTCCATGCACTTTTATTATGTACAGTTGGCACATGCCGTTAAGGCCCAGGGGGGGGATGATCTTTGGACTCACTTTCCCGCCCCGATATTTCATTTTATGTCTACGGTTTCTGATTTTAGGGGGTTTATTTCCCATTGTTATTCTCTACTAATGAGCTCCTTCATGGATCGACACCCTCTTCGAGTGGTTCCCCGGTGGGAGGCGGATGTGGGGGTATTTGAGGATGAACAATGGGAGGAGGCTCTACAGGCTGTGCAGCTGAGCTCTCTGAATGTGGCTCAGAGATTGTCTCAACTATACATTTTGTACAGGACTCATTACACACCAGCCCGGCTGTTCAGGATGGGGAGGAGAGATTCTCCCACCTGTGGTCGATGTATGCGGGACCACGGAGACTTAATGCATCTTCTATGGCGCTGCCCCAAACTTCATGTCTATTGGAAGGGAGTACTCTCGACGCTCTCGGGGGCCTTCGGGGTTACGATACCGGAGGACCCTAAGGTTTGTCTGTTGGGTGTTCTTGGGGGAGTTCAGGCCCCGGAGCTGGCCCTGCAGGCCATCGGGCGAGCTCTGTTTCAGGCAAGGAAATTGATACTGAGGCGATGGATTTCACCAAGGGCCCCACTGGTTAAGGAATGGGTTGCGGCTATGGGTGACACACTTAGATTAGAGAAGTATATATATCAACATAGGGGCAGCGTGGGTAAATTTGACCGCCTGTGGGCACCGTGGCTGGCTGTGCCGGGGCTTGCCCCGGTGGAGTTGGTTCTGAACAATCTTTTGGCGGGGGTGAGGTGAGGCCCGGGGACCATTGTTACACGAAAGATCACTGTCTGCTCTGCTTGAGGTTGCTGTATCTGGTGGGGGTGCGGGGCAGTTGGGTCGGACTATTGTATGTTTTCCTGTCACATATGGGGATCTATGTTGGTAAATATGTATGCTATTACTGCAAGTTTTTTCATGCACTTGAGTACTGTACGTATTCTGGACTCTGTATCTCTGTTCTTTTTTTTTGTGTGTTGATGTTTTGTTTGACATCTTTAATAAAGTTTTTGCCTGATTTAAAAAAAAAGAAATGTTTCTAGGCATGCTAGAAGAATGGGGAATCACCAAAGACCAAGTGATGCTTGTGCTGCGAGACAGTGGAGCGAATATAGGCAGCAGAGTGGTGTAGTGGTTAGCACTTTCACCTAGCAGCAAGAGGGTCGCTGGTTCAAATCCCAACCATGACACTACCTGCCTGGAGTTTGCATGTTCTCTCTGTGCCTGCGTGGGTTTCCTCCGGGTACTCCGGTTTCCTCCCACACTCCAAAGACATGCTGGTAGGTTAATTGGATCCTGTATAAAAAAAAAAATTGGCCCTACTGTGTATGTATGTGAGTTAGGGGCCTTAGATTGTAAGCTCCTTGAGGGCAGGGACTGATGTGAATGTACAATGTATATGTAAAGCGCTGCGTAAATTGACAGCGCTATATAAGAACCTGAAATAAATAAATATGGTGAAAGGAATGAGACTTGCTGAAGTGTTAGACCTCAGTTGCATGGCACACACCCTTCAACTGGTGGTAAATGATGGTCTGTCAAACCAGAAAGCTTTGCCGGACATTATTACAATGCTGAAGAAGTGTGCAGGCCATTTCCACCATTCTGTTCTTGCCAAACAGCGACTGAGGTGCATTTAGGAAGACCTTGGCCTACCCAAAAACAACCTGATACAGGCTGTTCCAACACGATGGAACTCAACGCTACACATGTTACAAAGGATGCTGGAGCAGAAGCGAGCTCTCACTATATATTCTGGTGAATATGGACTTGGAGGACATTCTTGTTCTACCGCAGATCAATGGGACATAGTAGCCAACATTATAGAGACGCTCGTACCCATTGAGGAAGTGACACTGATATGCGATTGGCGAAATATCGGTATCGGCAACGAAAAACTGATATCGGTCGATCACTAATGTACTCAATCCAGACCCCTGCACTATGTACATTACCCAACCCAGACTCCTGCACTATGTACATTTCCCAATCAAGACCCCTGCACTATGTAGGTCACTCAACCCAGAACCCTGCACTATGTACATTACCCAACCAAGACCCCTGCACTATGTACATTACCCAACCAAGACTCCTGCACTATGTACATACCCAACCCAGACCCCTGCACTATGTACATTACCCAATCAAGACCCCTGCACTATGTACGTTACCCAACCCAGACCCCTCCACTATGGACATTACCCAATCCAGAGCCCTGCATTATGTACTGTACATTACCTAACCAAGGCCCCTGCACTATGTAGGTTACTCAACCCAGTCTCCTGCACTATGTACATTTCCCAACCCAAACCCCTGCACTATGTACATCAATAAACCCGGTCCCCTGTACTATGTACATTACCCAGCCAAGACCCCTGCACTATGTAGGTTACTCAACCCAGACCCCCTGCACTATGTACATTACCCAACCCAAACCTCTGCACTATGTACATTACCCAACCAAGACCCCTGCACTATGTACATTTCCCAACCCAAACACCTGCACTATATACATCATTAAACCCAGACCCCTGCACTATGTACATTACCCAACCCAGACCCCTGCACTATGTACATTACCCAACCAAGACCCCTGCACTATGTAGGTTAGTCAACCCAGACCCCAGCACTATGTAAATTTCCAAACCCAAACCCCTGCACTATATACATCATTAAACCAAGACCTCTGCACTATGTACATTACTCAACCCAAACCCCTGCACTATGTACATTACTCAACCCAAACTCCTGCACTATATACATCATTAAACCCAGTCCCCTGCGCTATATATGTTACCCAACCCAGACCCCTGCACTATGTACATTTCCCAAACCCCTGCACTATGTACATTACTCAACCCAGACCCCTGCACTATGTAGGTTAGTCAACCCAGACCCCTGCACTATGTACATTTCCAAACCCAAACCCCTGCACTATGTACATCATTAAACCCAGACCTCTGCACTATATACGTACATTACTCAACCCAAACCCCTGTACTATGTACATTACTCAACCCAAACCCCTGCACTATGTAGGTTACTCAACCCAGACCCCTGCACTATGTCTGTTACCCAACCTAAACCCCTGTACTATGTAGGTTACTCAACCCAGACCCCTGCACTATGTACATTTCCCAACCCAAACCCCTGCACTATGTACATTACCCAACCCAGACCCCTGCACTATGTACATTTCCCAACCCAAAAACCCTGCACTATGTACATTACCAAACCAAGTCCCCTCCCCTCCATTATGTACATTTCCCAAAGTGGACCCCTGCACTTTGTACTTTGTACATTTCCTAACCCAAACCCCTGCACTATATATGTTACCCAACCCAGACCCCTGCACTATGTACTATGCACATCACCCAACCCAGACCCCTACGAGTGTTATATACTTCTTGCTCCTTCACTTTGTACATAGGATCAAGTCTTAAGCCCAGGCCCGGATTGGCTAATCGGGAGCACCGGGACTTCTCCTGGTGGGCCGGTCAGTGCGAGGACCGTTCTGATTCTTGTTACTTAGTAATTCACAGCATAGTCTTTTAAGGCTGGAGGGGTGGAATTCATATGTCCTGGGTAGGCGGAGCTGGAGCGCAGAAGGCTGGAGGAATCTGGAGGGGCGGAATTCATATTTGCTGTGGAGGTGGGAGGCGGATTTCCGATCAGCTACCTTAGATTTCAAAATGGTCCCGCCCGGCACCAACATGTCACCGCGCATGTGTCCCGCCGCCGCTCGGGAAAGGCCGTACATGTTCGGCTATTTCCGGGAATAGCCGAACGTATACGAGCTTTCCCGAGCGGCAGCGGCACATACACAATGACATGTTGGTGCCGGGCGGCGCCATTTTTAAAACTATGGCACCTCTGGAACAGGAAAGTGAGACTCCTCCACAGCCGCACTACATGCCATTATGTGGGGCTGCATGCATACTACAAGAGATGTAGTGCTGCGGGCATGGTACACCTGTACCATGCCCACAGCACTGCATCTCCTGTAGTATGCCCATAGCCCTGCATTCTCCTGTACCATGTCCGCCACCCTGCATTCTCCTGTACCATGCCCGCAGCCCTGCATTTTCCTGTACAATGCCCACAGCCCTGCATTCTCCTGTACCATGCCCACAGCCCTGCATTCTCCTGTACCATGCCTGCAGCCCTGCATTCTCCTGTACCATGCCCGCAGCCCTGCATTCTCCTGTACCATGTCTGCCACCCTGCATTCTCCTGTATAATGCCCACACCTGTACCATGCCCGCAGCCCTGCATTCTCCTGTACCATGCCCGCAGCCCTGCATTCTCCTGTACCATGCCCGCAGCCCTGCATTCTCCTGTACCATGCCCGCAGCCCTGCATTCTCCTGTACCATGCCAGCAGCCCTGCATTCTTCTGTACCATGCCCGCAGCCCTGCATTCTCCTGTACAATGCCTGCAGCCCTGCATTCTCCTGTACCATGCCCGCAGCCATTGCAAACTTATATTCTGAGGTTTTAATTACATTATTTTAATATAGTCAGTCGTGAACTAAAGTGGGCCGGTCTAAGGCATGAAACTCCAGGGCTGAAAATGAGTCCCACTCCGGCCTTGCTTAAGCCCCTCCCACTGCATGCACAATTTTGCCACACCCACCATTCACTGTGGTGTACTATTAGCCCTGCCCATAACTCTGCTGCCATTCTCAGGAATTCTGATTTTGTAAAACTTCCCAGGTATGATCATCACCTGCTGCATGGCTACAGTCTCTGACAGCTTGCTGTAGCATTACATTCACTGAATATCCTGTGCAGTCCTTTGGCGACCTCAGAAGCCGCACTTCAGACCCCTTATATAATATCATGAAACCTGACTACCAATATTCTAACCTCTA
Organism: Pelophylax lessonae; assembly: GCF_965119305.1. Classification (NCBI taxonomy): domain Eukaryota; kingdom Metazoa; phylum Chordata; class Amphibia; order Anura; family Ranidae; genus Pelophylax; species Pelophylax lessonae. The sequence goes on along the minus strand of NC_138769.1, from coordinate 701,964,401 downwards.
AAATAATAAAAACAAAATTGGCTTTGGATATGCTTTAAATCTGTCATACAAACAATATCCACTAGATGGCAGCACAATACTGTAACACTCTCATTGCATAGACTGCCTGTAATATTCGCCATCTGAATTTGCCCTCATTTACTATTTCACAGTTTAATATCCTATATACAGTATACCTTCTGGTTACAAATATGTTATAGCTTCTCATATAGAATCTTGGAATCTTTTGACAATAGTATGTAATGTAGATGATGATATATTTAAAGTCTGCAATTTTACGTTGAGGAGCATTATTCTGAAATTGTTTGATCATTTTTAGATGCAGTTGTCACAGATTGGTGAAGCTCTGCCCATCTTTACTTTTGAAATACTCTGACTCTCTAAAGGCCCGTACACACGTACCGATCGTCGGCAGACAAGCGTCGGCCGACGAACGATCTGCCGATTGTACGCTTGTTAGTATGATGCCTCCGACAGCCGTCAGCGCACATTCTGCCGACAAGAATCTGTCGTGCAGGCATTAAAATTTTTGTATGCCGACACCAGAACGGCCGATTGTTCGCCAGTCAGTACAGATTTCGGCCGACAGACAGCAGATTTGCAAGACTGGGCATGCTCAGAAAAGGAAAAACACAGGGAAAGTTAACCATCACATGACATCACTTCTGCAGTCGGCTGTAGACGGCGGACAAAATTCTTGTGCAGTCTTTTTGACAAAAGACAGCCGATCGTTCACCGATGATCGGTACGTGTGTACGGGGCTTAAGATGCTCTTTTCATTCCCAGTCATGTTACTGACCTGTTGCCAATGATCCTAATTAGTAGCAAAATGTTCTTCCAGCTGTTTGTTAGTACCACTAAGACCCCTTTCACACGGGCTTTCTGATCAGGTCCGCCTGTCAGTTTTTCAGGACCGGACCTGATCGGATGCTCCATGCACCCCTATGGAGCAGCGGATGTCTGCGATGACATGTCCGCTGACACCCGCCGCTATCCGATCCTGTCTGTGAAATCCGGATGGATGGAAACCCTATTTTCCTTCTGTCTGGAGGATCGGATCGGATAAGATCGGATGAAAACAAACAGGAGAGGAGGAGAGCGGGGATCTGACAGGTCTGTGTCTGCAAAGTAAGCAGAGATGGACCTGTCATGTGCCTGCTCAGCGGGGATCGGTGGATCGATCCCTGCTAAGCAAAATGGAGTCCGCCGGGCGGAAAGCCCGTGTGGAAGGACCCTTACTTTTCCAGCTTTTTGTTGCCCCGTCCCAACTTTTTTGATACTTGTTGCTGCCATCAATTTCAATACCTCTTTTTTTTTTTTTTTTATAAATGGTACATTTGATATGTTTGCTATTTCCTATTGTGAAAAAATTATGGGTTTATGAGATTCTCAAATCATTGCATTCTGTGTTTATGTAGATTCACAACTTTTTTTGGAATTGGTGCTGTATGCAAAATCTCAAGGCACGCCAGTCTAATATGTAAAAAAACAGAAATGTTACTTATTGATGGGAAACCTGAGTCTGGGACAATGCAATCAAACTGCCTTGATGAAATTAATTGTTTGTTTTTGGCTAATATGAAAGTATGACAGTTCTCTTCATGGTGACTTTGGTGCAACTTTGATCCGACTTTACGCTTTCTGGCACCCAAGTAGCATCAAAGTAGCATCAAAGTAGTGCAGGAACCTTTATGCATTCAAGGTCGCATGTTAGGGTTAGAGTATCTTATCCCACTGAAATGAACAATGGAGTTTATTTTAGGCCTCATGCACACTAGACGTTTTTGCAGCTGGTTCTAGGGCCATCCAGGGTTTTTCTTTCCTGTCTTCCCTCTAGGGTTGCCACCTCATCCCTTTAAATCAGGACACATATTAATTACACAGGTTCTGAGGCTAATATAATGCACATAAAACACTAAGGGCTCTTTCACACTTGTAGACTGTCAAATGGACTCCGCTTTTCTCAGCGGGGATCAATCCGCCGATCCCCCGCTGAGCAGGAGGATGAAAGCTGTGTCTCCGCGCTGTGTGCGGAGACACAGCTGTCAGTTCCCCATGCATCTCTATGGGGGAAATCGGATGGGAACGGACCGTCGGTGCGTTCTCATCCGATCCCATCCGATCCGCTGGACGGATGGAAAATAGGGTTTCCATCCGTCCAGATTTGGCGGATCGGATCGGGTCGGATGTCAGCGGACATGTCTCCGCTGACATCCGATGCCCCATAGGAATGCATGGGGGGACCGTTCAGATCCGCCAAAAAAACGAACAGGCAGATCTGAACGGTCTGCCTGTGTGAAAGGGGCCTTAGTAAGTTTAATTGCCACCTAAGGGTCCTTTCACACGAGCTTTCTGCCCGGCGGACTCAGTTTTGCTCAGCGGGGATTGATCCGCCGATCCCCGCTGAGCAGGCGGATGACAGGTCCATCTCCGCTTACTTTGCAGACACAGACCTGTCAAATCCCCGCTCTCCTCTATGGGAGATGGGATGAAAATGGACCACCTGATCCGATCCTCCAGACGGATGAAAAATAGGGTTTCCATCCGCCCGGATTTCATGGACAGGATCGGATCGGATAGCAGCGGGTGTCAGTGGACATGTCACCACTGACATCCGCTGCTCCAAAGGGGTGAATGAAGCATCCGATCAGGTCCACCTGTCAGTTTTTCCAGCTTCTTCTATGGAGCGGTGGATATCAGCGGGCAAATGACCGCTGCCACCTGCTGCTATTAGATCCTGTCCGCCAAAAACAGACAGATGGTGGTCCTATTTTCCATCTCTCTGGCGGAGCGCATGGCATCTGATGGAAACAGACAAGCGGTCTGTTTCTATCCGATTGACCTAAAGAGGAGAGCGGGACTGTGCGGAGCGGACATGGTCTTGTCCTCCGCCTGCTCAGCAGGGATCAGCTGAGGTCCTTCATCCCCCTTAATCATTTTTGTTGTCTTTCATGGAACTCTTTCCAATTCAACATTGTCTTTCCTGAGAACTGCTGATTAAAACTGAACTGCAGTTTGAAGATGAGGCCAAGACCATGCATCTAAAGTAGTAGAGTTAATCTCTTGAATGCATTCCCTTTTAATGCTATGACAGTATTTTGCTAGCTTTGTTAGCTGTAGCTTGCTTTGCCAGGTCTGTGATCTACAAGCACCCTGAGATTCTTTTCCATCACAAATTCTCCCAGGGGAGCCCTCTTAATGTGTATTTTTGGAACCCAAGTGTTTAACTACATTTCTCAATATTGAACCTCATCTGCCCAACCTCTATTTTAATAAGGTCTTCCTGTAATGATGATACATCCTGTCCCGAATTTGGTTATCAGCCACAAACACTGAAATTGAATTCTTGATTCCAACTTTTATATCCCTGCGGGGGAGGGACTTGTGCTCTTGATGCCATTAGCAAGTCCCGTTACATGCTCATATCATCACCCTGCTTCCTAGTCATTTCAGTCTGTTAAAGGAGCGGAGACTTTTCCTCATCCGTTGTTAGAGGGCCTAAAACAAGTGTATTGAATTCAAATTCATTGAGAGACGGTCAATACAATGTTCTTCAAGCAGAGGTCCGAATCTCAGGTTTGTGCAATGACTCAAGTCCTTCGCATCACGGCTCCCCTCTAGAGGCATAGCTGGAACGATCAGGGCCCAGGGGCAAGAAACCATGAAGGGTCCCTAGGACCCCTGGCAGGAGCCCTTCCCTTCAAGCCTGGGGCTTTTCCCACTGATCCTGGGGCCCTTTATTACGGTCCCACAGCGGGACCCTTAAACAAGTTCTGCAGTGGTCCCGCTTCCTGCCATCTTGGGGCCTGCCAGGTGGAATGCCAGGGCCCGGTCACAAGTGTGACCTTTGCGATCCTGGAAGTTCACCCACTGGTGTCAGTTTTTATTTTTTGGTATTTAAATTGTATTATTTTTTATCATTTTATTTAATTTTTTTACAATGTCACTGACTATGACTCTGTCCATTCAGAAAAGGAAGGAGCTGGTAAATTACATATTTACTGACCCCTTCCTGGTTCTCTATTGTGACACAGGAAAGGGAGCACAGTAGGGGGGGGGGGCGGCAGGGGAGCACAAAGGGGCCCAGAGACAGCAGAACACAAGTGAACTGGATAGGAGCGGCGGGGGCAGCATACAGAGGATCCAATCTCCTCCATTTTCCTCCTGCAGCAACAGGAGAAAAAGGAGGACAGTGATTTCTCTACATGCTGCCCCCACTATCCAGGTGTACATGGGAGCCGCAAACCCCCCTGGAGCATGGGACCCGGTTGCAACTGCAACCCCTGAAGTTATGCCCCTGCTCCCCTCTCTTCTTATGCTTGGTTCCCACCACTGGAGCTGGGGAACACACTGGAAATCGCACATGTGCCTCACCTTCATTAGAACACTCTGCACTTTAGCCAAAGCACAGCGCTGCAATTAATTCTTAATGGCACCTCCACCCAACGGCACCTGTGGTGCATTCTCGTGTACGCCAAACTGCTTGTTTCAGTATGAAACAGAAAAAAAGAATAAGTGAGGTTTTTTTCCGTGTTTATAATGAATGTGCTGACCTACCCACGATGTGTGCAGCAAATGCACAGATCTGAACCCCTTCTTACATCAGTGTCCCCAGTCCCACTTCACATTACAGTTGCCTTCCCCTTCACATCAAGATCCCTTCTTGATAAATGTCCTCAGCTCCTCCCCCCCCCCCTCCCCGTCCAACAGTACTGTTCTCTGCCCCTTTTTATGCCCCCCCCCTACGTTCAGTCCTAATCTCCTTTTCACATCAACCCCCCTTCATACTAGTGTCCTTAGCCCCTTTTAACTCAGCTATGAGGGTCAATTACATAGGCATTTACTCTGGGGAAGAGGCCCTTACAGGGTGGGTGGATGGTTGAGGGTACAGGGAGGAGAATATGATTATATTGTAGAAATACAGCCAGTATATCAAAGGTGACTTCAGTAATTGTAATAAACTGTTTACTCTAAGGTTCCTAAAGAGGAAAAAAGGTCCCAATTCAAGGTTTAACTCTTCATTGAGGAAAGGGTTCTTCACTGTTAGAGCAAGAAAAACATGGAACTCCCTCCCCAGGAATTGCTACTGGCTAAATGTGTCAAAAGCTTCAAAACTTTTAGATGTTTTCCTCAGGACATAGACTATACAGGGCTATGGGAAACTGGAGAATAAAAAAAAAAAAAAAAATCACACAATGATAGGTTAAACTAGACAGTTAAACTAGATGGACCCATGTCTTTTTTTTTTCCCAACCTTATATACTATGCAGATGTAGCCAGGTGCTGCCTAACTGTGCCTGTATCATCATGGTATGGTCTGTAACATCAGCTGCAATGAGCCTGTTTTCCTTCTAGGGTTCAGTCTGGACATTGTCATCATCTCCTGATTGCAGAGCAAGCAGGGACCACAGCTGAGAACAAGGGACGTTGGGATATGTGTTCCGAGGAGACAAGATTTGCATTGGAGCCAGACTGCTGCAGACTACATGTTCCAGCCAGCTGTGAGAGAAGAATGCTGGGTGAGGGCATCAACAGCTTGCTCTGAGTGGAGTTCTCTCTCTTGGGACCATGGCCTTCAGCTGAGAGCAGGGACCCAGCCGCTTCAGGGAATGAGAGCAGGCGCCACAGCCTAGAGCAGGGGTCTTCAAACGATGGACCTCCAGTTGTTCGGTAACTACAATTCCCATCATGCCTAGTCCAGTGGTGTATTTAGGTTTTGTGCTGCCCTAGGCCTGGCTAAACTTGTGCACCCCCTAATTTACATATGACCCACCCCTTCCTGTAAAGGCCATGCCCTTTACTGTTTACGACCCACCCTGTCATCTGTGGACCACAGACCACAAGTCTATCAGTGCCCATCAGCATAGCCTCATCAGTGCCACCTCATTACTGCCCATCAGTGCAGCCTCTTCACTGACCGCTTTATGGGGGTGCCAGACCAATTTGCTTCCTGGACTCTGCCCTCTGGCCCAATTCACCCCATAAGACTGGCGCTATATTAAAAGTGTAGCGCAAGGCGGCGGAGATGCTTTTCATGCAGGAACCGGGAGGAGGCTGTTTTTTTTTTTTTGCTGCCCCCCTGCAAAGTGCCGGCCTAGGCCAAGATACAGCACTGGCCTAGTCATGTCTGAATGTTAGAGTTTTACAATGCCTCATGGGATGTGTAGTTCTGCAACAGCTGGAGGGCCGTAGTTTTTAGGATCCCTGGCCTAGAGTCTACAGCAACTGAGAGAGCAGATCCACCATTGCCAGCTCCCTGTTGACCTAGTGATTGTTGGAGGTCCCCATCATCGTCACCAGTCAACCTTCACTGGTTGCAGATACTTTAAGAGCCTGTTCCAGGACATCCCATTCCCTTGGTATCATCATGATTGGTGAGCAGGCAGAAGCACACCCTGTGTACACACTACAAAGACACTGCATGCAGACACCTTTATCCCATCTCTTTACTTGAAAGCTTTCAAAAGAAACACTTTGCATACATTATTCTTTATTGCTGGTCACCATTGCACAGCCATCCCCATGGGCCGTTGAGCTAGCTGAAGACTTCTACACTACAAGAATGCCTCTACTCCCCCTCAAGGGCTCAGTTCATAACATCTGCACACATTAAATGGGAACCCTATTCAGATATTCATTACTGCATTTCCTACAAATTGTGCTGTAATTGTAACAATTCTGGGCCTGTGGTACCAGGCTGACACAGAAAAAGGTCATTCTCTTCCCTTTTATACCCCCCCCACTACTGGGAAGCAGAGGCGTTGCATGCGACCACCCATAGACCTGAATGGCTGTACACCGGTAGGTCAGTACTCCCGTAAACCCATATATAGCATACAGACTTATTCAAACTAGAGCGTATGAAGCCTTAGGTGTCCCAGTTTGGTTTGGAATTGTTCATGAATACATTGAGAGCAGACTGTTGGGAATGCATTCCATTCTGTATAAAAATTATAGCAACACTTCAGAAACCCAACAAGCCAATCAAGGCCACTGAAAAATGTGCAAGTTTAATCTAATCTAATGATCCACAAAACTTGGCAGTGTGTCCTCATGGGAGTTGGGAGTTAGGCTGACCAGTGATGAATTGAAAGTCAGGTGGTTCAGCAGGAACCAGACCAATTTCCATGTATGGCCAGTACGGTTAATGAGAAACCAATCTGTCAAAAGACTTCTGACTGGTTCGCTGGAAAATCTCAGTTTGATCAGCACTGATCTGTGTTCAGACAGGAGGTTCTCCCATTGGCAGATTATAATGACAGCAGGCAGCAATCTCACATACACACCAAATGTGTGATGGGGGGGGGGGGGGGGGGGGGATAGGTTAAGCTGGATACACTATACAGCTTTTGTTGTCAGATTTCCTTTAGATTTACCTTTTCTATGTAGTGCAAGGGCGCCTGCCCGATTGCATACAAATTGAAAGCGTTTAGGTTTGACCTCATATTATATGGTTTTGGCAAGCAGGAAAAAAAAAAATCGAAAGAAAATTGTATAGTGTGTATGGCCCATTAGGCTTTTTCAGCCACCTAGCTAAACAGAAAAATCTGAACCATGTATTGGCAGCCTTCCATGATCCTTTAACACTAGGAATTGCATGTGAAATCGCACAGGAACACTGCGTGCTTCCTGTGCAGCACGATTTTAGCCCATTCATTTTGAATGGGCTGAAATCACACCACTACTTTTGGAAAACGCACTGCAACCAGATCGCACGGTACCTCAGTTACCATGCAATTTGGTGTAGGCAAATGTACTGCTTTGGGGAGACCTAAAGGAAAAGTATAGCCAAAGCTTGTTTGCTGAAACTGGGTCACAGGAGTGCAGAATGAAGTAAAGCCCCCTTCAGCCCAGCTGAAGCCCACTGTCGGCTGACGTCAGCCTGTCCTGGCTTTGGAAAGATCGCGACCAAATGGTTGCGATCCGCCTACATACCTGGACCGGTGCCTGGCTCAGACTGACCTGCTGAGAGCCTGAGCCGGTCGCTCCTGCACTCTCCACAGCCCAGCACTCCAGTGAGTGCAGGGGGGCAGAGCAGAGAGCCGGTGAAGTCACCAGCTCTCTGCTCAGGGAGCTCCAAGAACCGAGCAATCCGTGGTGTTTGATTGCTTGGTTCTCAGCTTTAGAGTCAGCGGGGGCCAGATTTAGCATGCTGCATTCACCTAGGTTTGTAGAGAAAAAAAAAAGATTCCATACTTTAACTGCAAGGGCAGTGCAGAAAACCAACTTCCTGCACGGCATTGTAGTGAAAACCGGCCCAAAGCCTCGTACACACGCACCGATTGTTGGCCGGCCGATTGGCCGTCTTTTGTCCAGTGTTGTTCTGTTGGTTGAAATGTGCTCTAGACTGCACACGAATTTTGTTGGCCAACAAAAACCAACTTCAGAAGTGATGTCATGTGCTGGTTTACTTTCCCTGTGTTTTTTCTTCTCTGAGCATGCCCAGTCTTGCTCAACTGATTTCGTCTGCCGAAATCTGTACTGACTGGCGAACAATCGGCCGTTCTGTTGACGGCCAACAAAAAATTTTATAGCCTGCACACCAGATTTTGTTCGGCCGAAAAGTCGCTGTCGGAAGCATCATACTAACAAGCCGATAATCGGCCGATCGGACGGCGGCCAAATTCACGGCCAACAATCGGTGCGTGTGTACGAGGCTTTAGGGTTAGTTAGGATACATGTATGATATACCTGGCAAAGTGACATTTCTCATTTATCCAGGTCATGATATATCGTCTCAAAACACAACTGGACTTTTTCTGTAATTACATTTTGTAGTTTTTCCAAGCCACTTTTGCAGTTCTAATGAATTAAAGAACCAATAAAACTAAAAGTAGTTGCTAGGACAAGCTACAATCATCAGTCCAGTTCAATGTGACTCAACTACTAGAGGACTCCTGTAGTATATAGAAAATCAATTTATTATTGCACCCATGAAAAACACGAAAAACACTTAATGGTCTAGAAGACATTTTAATATATATTTATTTACATAGCATTTACTTGTACAAAAATACAGTGATACATGAGAACAAACCATTCTGAACAGGGCAGGCTTTATAAATACAATCATTAATACAGCTCAAGGCACATTAAATAATTAAGATGAAATCAGATTAATAGATCACATTGTATCCTATTCAGAAAAAAAAAAATCCATGTAAACACTTCTACAAAAATATCACCAATTTTCTGTTAACCTTGCGTAGTCCATCATTGGTATATACACATTGTCAGTCCAGTATTAAAATATCTAGTCTTTGTTTTTACAATCATGCTATTAACAAAAAAAAAAAAAAAAGAAGAAGAAGAATTGCACTTTTCCCAGAATCCCCCCCCCCACCCAATATTTACATATTAACACTGAGATTAGGATTCAGTCATTAACTGAACGACATTCATACTGCTGAATGGTGGGCAGGGGAGGCGAAGAAAAAAAAATAAAGTTATGGTCTAAGACAGTAGTCCTCAACCCTGGTCCTCAGGGCCCAACAGGCCAGGTTTGCAAGATTACTGAAATAAATCCCAGGTGATATAATTTGCTGCTCAGTGATTGCAGTACTCCAGTCTGCATCTCCCCAAGGTAATACTTAAAATCTGGCCAGTTAGTGGGCCCTGAGGACCGGAGTTGAGGACCACTGGTCTAAGATACCTAATTGCATTGGTTGTGCTTCAAACATAATGGGAGGCATGACTCCTTGTGCTTAGAAGGGGTTTGCCATGAGCAGACAGAAGAATAAAATAGCACACAGTAGAATACGACATTTGCCAAGAGATTAGGTTAAAGAGATTCTAGGTACAACAATTAAACACAGCCGACATGTGCATACATTTGCGGTTTTACCCATCAAAAGGGTTTGAAACTGTTTGGTCAGTCTTTGGTCTACCACCACCACCACCACCACCTGGTTCACCTCCCCAATTGGGCAGAGACGGTTTTACATAAAGGCTCCTTCATATTTGCCCATTTTTTCACCATACCAATGTGCATTCAAGAGTAACTCCATTTTGTTTTTTTATTTATTTATTTTTTCTTTCAACCAGACGATAAGAAACTTTGTTGCAGATTCCTAGAAATCACCATTTCTCTATGCCCATGTGGGAAACCGAGTCTAATGGGAGTGGTTTCATCATCAATCAGCTCTGCACCTGCAGGGCACTAGTGAAAATCTGCTGGGCCTGCATCCCTTTAGATGTGTTCCCAATGGGAGTATCTCACCAAAAATTACATTTTTGTTCCAAGGGATGCCAGCAATCTGACTTGTATCTTAGTGCAGACTTCTGGGAAAATTGGTGAGCCAATCACACAAGCAGGAAATGATGTTTCTGGGGTGTGGTCAGTATACATTCTGTGTACAGAACACCTCCAGGTAGCCATATTGCATTTTTAGAAAATTGCCGCGCTGCAGATTAAAAAGGAAAGGTGGTTTTTTTTAATAACATTCAATTAAAATATGACTTCTCAGTTGTATGCTATATATTCTCTTTGTCATTTTTACACCCTCCTACAAAAGTGGAATTAGCCTTTAAGGCAGCCCATTCATTTTCATGGGGCTGCCAATCCACACCATGTGGTACGTTCCATGTGCAGGCCGGCCCTTGGGGACTACTGTGCAGTTTGTTAGCGTGTCATTCTAAAGTGGCGCTGTAACACACAAGAGTGCCATAGGTTTTGGTAATTACATACATTCAACTATAACAAGTGCTGAGGTTGAAATGGTCAAGGAGTTTTTCAGAGCAAGAAAAGCTTAACATTCAAGGAAACAAAGGACCTCCATTTATTAAAAAAAAGACTACACTGTGTGCATTTACAAGGCAGCCAATAGAAACATTCAAAGCTCTGAATTAATTTTATGGAAAATTAAGTCTTGGGACCGTTTGCAGCTTTGCTGTGCAGCCAATTGCTCTATTAGGACAAACACACAACCCCCTATGGCAGTGATGGTGAACTTTGGCACCCCAGATGTTTTAGCACTACATTTCCCCATGATGCGCAACTACACTGCAGAGTGCATGAGCATCATGGGAAATGTAGTTCCAAAACATCTGGGGTCCCAAGGTTCGCCATCACTGCCCTATGGCAACAAAGATTTTGCTGAGTTGCTGGACAGAAAATTAGCTATGCTGGATATAATCAACCTTTACGATATTGTATTTAAATATATCTACTGTTTTGGTCATTTCAAATGAGTTTGCTAAAAGCAGAAGTGTGCGTTTTTTTTTTTGCATATGGACTTATTCCTATAGCACTCCTGGCTTCACTAAACTGGTCTCCACTACAGGCTTCGGGATGGCTTGGCTTAAGGGAGGGGGGGGGTAGGGTTAGTCAAGAGTTTTTCCCCACTCCGTGAAACATGGCAGTGGATAGATGTGGCAAAGTTCCACAGTCTGGGTAATCAAGCCATTAGTAGCCAAAAGTAAAAACCACATGATGTAGGCAGACAAGAGATATTGGAGTCCATACAAATCAATTGGCACACCAGGGAGCTGCAGTAAAAGGAACATTTTATCATTTCATCCACAAGGCTAAAAACTCAGAAAAATTTGGTGTTTCTGCCCAAAAGGGCCTTAGTCATAATGATGAAGGCCCTTTTGGGCAGAAACACGCTAAAATTTTCTGTGAGTTTTTAACCACGTGGATGGAAAAAAGGGTTTACTGCAGCTCCCTGGTGTGCAAATCTATTTGTATGGACTCAAGTTTCAACAGTAGTTTGCTGATGATCTGGCACCCTCTTGTCTGCTTCCATCTAATACTGGCTGTCAGGTTGTAGCACCACCCCTCTCTTCCTAGACAAGAGATTACTAACACAAGTAATGGGCACCATGCACCGACTCAAGTCGGACTTTTTAAAAGGTTTCAAACAACTAACAGGCTATGTTACCAGATTTAGAAGTGCTAGGCCTTGGAAACCCATGGAAAGCAGCAGAGATTCTGATGGCGAGCAATGTTGTACCGGAAAAACCAAAAAGTTGTGCCAACTCCTAATTTTGTTAGCAAACCCAATCACAAAGTTAAAGATTTAAAAAAGGGATTACATTTTACTCATCCCCTAGTGGTCTTTATTTGTTATACAAATATGAAAAGCCATTTAACCCAAAATAAAAAAACCTTTAAAAACACGCTCTCAAAAGGTGTGCCCAGCCTATTGCATTAGGGTAGGCACCGTAAAGCGGAAGCACACAATCTCCTTCAGCACTCTGAAAGAGATGCACAAGCACATCCCTTATGGCAGAGTCGTTAGATGGAGATCTTTCCCATCTTCCTGCTGGCACACAGAGAATGCTAGTGTGCACAGACAAATCCACCCTGCGCACACCTATGCATGCTCTACATAATGGCCAGAGCTTAGTTACATTACTTTACAAAAAAACAGGTAATTTCTAGATTGCCTGTTCAAGGCCTGGTAAATCTTATTCTATGAACATTTGATAATGCAGCCTAAAATATGAAACCTACAGTTAGGATTACCATTTGCTGTGCAAAGGAAAAGCTCACTGTCTATTGTAGTGTCCTGCAGGTGAAGGCTTGCCACTGTGATTACTAAAGTCAGATAATTTAGTCTATAGCTTCACTATGTATATTGTAGGGTCCTGCAAGTTGAAGCTTGCCATGATAAATACTAAAGTCAGGTAATGCTACCCCAAAACTTTAATGAAACCTTGGAATGCAATTTTTGGTTTAACGGGTGTCCTTAAAGTGCCTTCTGTGGGGAGGTCTCAGCACAATTTAAAATCCCATTTACTCTTTTGGTTTCAGGTACTTAAGTCTATACCTTTTCATTAAAGTTCAGACCTCCTTAGGTTTGTAAATCTGCAGCTGCAAGGAAGTTGGGAAGCTACGGCTGGTAAGAACAGCACAAAAAACGCACATATTCTTCATTAACTGATGAATTTTCGAAAAAGAAAATACACAAAAAAAGGTTTTAAAAAAGGTTTTAAATAATTGAAATGGCATGCAAGCCATGATAGGGCCATTAAAGAAAATCATAGCAAAAAAAAAAATTGTTAATAGAGTCTGACTTTACTGAGCTCATTGCTAGTTGCTTGGCTCAAAATGGATACATCAACCCAGAAGCACACGCTTAATGTAGTTGGGAGAAATACCAGAACAAACCCGATCTGTGCACTTGTACCTGGTCACGGGGGAAAGGCATTTATGGGTTTGGATAAACAACTTGTTCCCAGGTCAGCAGCTAGTCTCTGAAGCACGATTAGGGAAATAACTACTTGGAGGTTTGGGCCAGTATCGAGCAAAGTATGCGACTTTTTGACCAATACAAAATGCTCATCAACCCATCAGCAGTGGCCCCTGTTCCAGATGTTCTGCAGCAAACTCATGCATGGATCAGTGCTGGTGTAATTTGGTTTCAAGACAGTTACTTTGATCACACATTGGCCAGACACTGCAGAATACAGCCCATAGATTCTGCAAGAACCACCTTCATCACCCATTCCTTTGTTCCTCATAAGTATCCTAATATTTTGTAGGATTGTGTCACTTCATCCACGAGTCAACTAGTCCTCTGTTCCTCATAAGTATAATACTTTGTAAGAATGTCTCACTTCTCTATTAATTTCAGACTTGATCATTCTCAACTATATCCAACAGGTACTCTTGAAAGCTTTTTGAAGGGCCATCATACCTTGCACAAAAAAAAAAAAAAAAAAAAATGAACTATTCCAAAATCAATGCCTCGTTTGAGCTTCATAAGACTGCCAAATTCCTTAAAGCCAAAGTCTTCTCCGCCCGCTCCCCCAAAACAATTCCAGCTTATTTGTAAAAAAAAATCTCCTCAAGACTCCAAAGTTAGGCACTTATATACAATACTGAATAAGTCATAACTACACAACTTGTGAGGATTGCGTGGAGATTACAAACTCCTTCAAACCTTTTGATGCCATTATCATAGATTTGGTCTACCAGCACCTAATCACTGGAGCTAGAAGGCCAAGTCCAGCCAGAGCAATCAGTGACAACTGACTTCTGGTAAACAAATCCACCCAATGGCTTCCTGTACATCTCAGGGTTTCAGATCCTCCTGGCAGGATTCCCAGCTCCATCCATGAGAAGATTTGTAGGAGCCTAACTCACCTGGCTTCATTCTAAACATATGGAAAAAATGGCAACTGAATCTTAAATAACAGCCACAGTAGGACTGCAGATCTCATTGCCAAAATCCCAGAAGGATGAAAAAAAAAAAAAACAGTAAGCAAGTCATCCCATCAGCACCAATTCAAAATATTTTTTTTAGTGGACAGACCCAGTGATCAGTTCCAACATGAACACTGTCCCACAATTAAAGCACTATGCAAAAGAAAATAACTTGTGCACGTTGAAGTGCTGCAATGACTACCTATATTAAGTACAGTCTGAACTGGTTTAACCAAAATGAAAATATACTGAAAACAGCCATGATGTAAAATGGTTAAGTGCCAATATTTTGGTGGAAACAGCCATTATGTACAATGATTAAGTGCCAACATCAGTAGAACTATAAAATGTAGTCATATTGTCATTGAGAGCTTCGTGGGCAAAAATCTAAAAAGGACAATCAGGCCTTGTGGAATGATGCAGAGCAACCTGGGATAAGATTCCCACATAGGAGGGCATCTTTCCAAGAAGCACAATCTTATTGCAGTCAGTGACTGACAAAACTTCAGTTGATTTCCAGAACCTCTGACTCAGAGAGGCCAACCTTGGTCTTGTATTTATCAAAGAGCTTCTGTAGGGAGGTCAGATACATGCTGTGGTAGAGGTCCACATCCTTCTGGCTTGGCTGTTCTATTTTGGGGACAGTAATGGGTTCTCCAACTGAAAGGAAAGAAGTTCTGTTAGTCATCCAATCTACTTTGCATAGGAAATACTGAGACAATTGAGTAGAATCCGTGATCATTTTTAAACCTCAAGCATAATGCCTTGTACACACGCATCAATAGTTGGCCGTGAATTTTCGGCCAACATTTTCAGGCTTGTTAGTATGGTGCTTTCGACAACCGACTTTTCGGCCGAATAAAATCTGGTGTGCAGGCTATAAAATTTTTGTTGGCCATCAACACAACGGCCAATTTTTTGTCAGTCAGTACAGATTTCGGAAGACAAAAATCTGATGAGCAAGACTGGGCATGCTCAGAGAAGAAAAAACACACGGAAAGTAAACGAGCACATGACATCACTTCTGAAGTAGAATTTTGTTGGCCGAGAAAATTCGTGTGCAGTCTAGGCACATTCCAACCAACAAAACACAACTCTGGACAAAAGTTGGCCGATAATCGTTGCGTGTGTACGAGGCATAAGAAATACTGAAAATTGCAAGCAAAGTGATGTCTTCAGCTAAGGAAATGGTCATTGGCAACCTTTCCTCCTGAAGAGCCCAACCATTTGTGATGGTCAATACTCTAAATCCACATCCAGATAAGACTTCGACTTCTTGACTTGTAGATTTATAGTGCAGAAAGTACCAAATCCAAAAGATCAGCTAAACATTTTGGGAGGAAATACTACTCCAGCTTCCCCTTTTGTGCTGGGCTTGTGCAAAAACCAAGACCGCTATCTCAGCTGTAAGATAACACCACAAGTGAAACCCTGCAGCAGTATTTCCCCAGGAAAGTATTTTTGCTCTAATATGCTATATAACACATTAGTTAACATTTGATTACATGTAGACTCATTTCCATGAACTTACCAACAGTGGTGATTGGGTTGGAATATGGAACCAACCCCCAGCTCTCCGCAGAAAAGAAACCACAACCATGGAAGACACAAGGGGCAAATCCAATATATTTCTGGAATTTCTTTTGAACCCAGCGGCCCCAGGAACCTTCTTCAAACACCACCTGCTTATAAACTTCATTCTCCCCAAATGAGTAGACTGGCACCAGATCAGCACTGTAAATAGAGAAGAACTAAGCATAAGAATTGTACAACTACTTCATGTTTATAGATCAGATCTCAAAAGATCAGATGATAAAACGCCCCTTCCTTTTCAGGAAGAGGCTTTACGAGATCTTAAAGTGTACTTTGTTAGACATTGTGTTTGAGTTTTCATTGGTGTCTTTGTCCCCATCTCTTTAGCCAAAGCTCCCCAGCTATTCACTTGACCAATACTGCAAAAATGGATTTCTGACAACTGTATGCATGTGCTTATTTTTAGTATATCAACTTTTTTGCAAGCCTCTTGTCTCCACATTTACCTGGAGATTAAACTGAAATGTGACAGACAGGGGTGTCATTTTCCAACTAGTGATCGACCCGATGTTTTTTTGTTGCCGAAACCGATATTTTGGCCAATGCATATCGGCCGATATTTTTGTACTTTTACTTCATTTTTTTTTTTTTTTATTTGACAGGTACTCTTATGGAGGGATCTGGGGGGGGGGGGAGGGGCGGAGGGGCAGGGGTCTAAAACCCTTCCTCTGAACTTAAAGGCATTTAAATGCTGCCATATTTTTTTTTTTTATCTGGCGCCAGTACCCAGAAGTGATGTCATGATACCACTTCCAGGTTTTTCCATGGAGACCCGATCAGGGCGAAATGCCGCTTTGATCAAGACCGACGGCCATGCAGTCTGGTTGCCCGGGTCTCCTGGTGGGAAGGGAGACCCGGGTGAGCCGCGAATAAATGTCCCCTTCCGCTCCTTGTAATGACAGCCGAGCGGCTTCTGAGCCGCATCGGTCGTCATTACAAGATAGCCGACCTTCGGCTATGGACGCTGGTACCTAGCTGCAGACATCACTCCGGTACTAGCACTTTCCCAAAATATTGGCCACCTTGGTGGCTGATTCTGATATAATTGGGGGGAAAGTGCAGATCGGCCCTTATATAAAATATATATCGGCTTTGCCAATAAGCAGTCACTCTAGTTCTAACCCTTCCACACGAACCATTTTGGCTCTCAAGGTCTTAGGGTTCACACCATAGAAACAGTTCAGATTTACCACGTTCCAATATGGGAAAAAAATAAATAATAAATGCGCAGCATGTTCTACTTTTTCCCAGAACTGGAAAGGAATGGTGTGAACTACACTAACTGAAAACTATATAACCTACTATCCACGCATTTTTTGTGTGTCAAAAAAAAAAAAAAACAAAAACAAAAAAAAACAAAAACACATTGGACTGCATGTGGTGTGAACTAGCCCTTCAAGCATATCAAACCCAAGATCGATCAAAAATGTTATATATTGTAACTTAGTCCTTGGGTCTGGTGCTGCATTACATATTTTAATTTGGAGCCCAATAAAACCTCCTGTTCTAGGATGACAATGCTTACTTGCTGTATGGTTTCTATTGGAGAGCATGGCTTTCATCCCAAAACAGGAAGTGAAATGGGAATATAGATATTAAGTAGTCCTAACACTTCTGGATAACATGGTTTCTCAGAACTGCATATTTAACTGGTATTTTTTAGAAGAAAGAAAGAAAGAAAGAAAGAAAGAAAGAAAGAAAGAAAGAAAGAAAGAAAGAAAGAAAATAATAAGTTCATTGTAAAAAGTATTCTATATAAATATATTTTAAAAAAAACTAGGAGTAAATAGTGATCTTATTACAGACACCTCATGCATTTTCTGCTTACCCGTGCTGAAGTGCAATCTTCACAAATCCTTTCCTCTGCTTTAGAGTCACCACATTTTTCCCAGGCTGGCAGTCTAGGGATTCTGCAGCACCACCAACAACTATCACCACAGCATTTCCGGTCCCGTTTTTGGAGAGGATGTAGTCTATAGTGTCACGGTCCACTGGGCAAATTCCTGGTGAAAAAGCATCCCAAGGTTTATGTAGGTGCCAACATTTCTCACATATTACGACCAATATGGGTGAATAGCATTACTCTTGCTTGTGCTTTGGTCCCAGCCCCATCTCTGTTCAGGCATTGGCCAAGCATATGATCACTTTATGACTATAGGACATTCATTTTTCTTAGCATTATGATGGATTTGGTAATAAGGTATGCAATAAGGTATAATTACTAAAAAGGCAAGTCTAGCAATCTTGATCCAGGTTACAAAGGTCTACTTCATGACCTTGGACTATGCAGCAACACAGATCAAAGCTGGAGAATGGCTGGCAATACTCCAAAGTTAAAATACTCTGGGAAACACTGGAGCAGAGCCACAGCTGAAGGTCCTCTGTTGACTAGGGCTGCAACTAATTATATGCCTCACTTTTTTTTGGATTATGAAAATAAATTTAGTTTAGAAAAAATTACTGTTTCTTTACAATTATGAAGAACAGTTCTTCTGTGGCTTTGCAATTGCGCTACTTCAGCGTGATTTTAAAGCCGCAGATCAGTGAAATTTGGACCTCCGATTACACTGAAGCTTGTGACTTCATTTAACAGAACTCCATGGAATCGAAAAAAAAGGTATCAGGTTTTTGCATTGGAGCACCCTTTCCAGCAATCTATACAATGAAAAACCGGGATATTTAGTTCACGTATGGTCCATACAGAATTTGTATTGTTAATATGTGGTCACACCCCTTTAGCACTTGATAAATACATGAACAAGCTTTTGGGGTTTGAGCACAGGTATATCTTTTCTCACTATATAGCTGGTTAATTGTATTTACCACTGCATAGAGAGATTCCAGAATACTTTTTTTTTAAAACCCAAAACACAATTTATTCTTGAATCTCTATGCAGTGGTAAATACAATTAACCAGCTATAGGGTGAGAAAAGATACCTGTGCTCAAACCCCAAAAGTTTGTACATTTATCAAGTGCTAAAAGGGCATGACCACATATTAATACAAATTCTGTATGGACTATACGTGAACTAAATATTCGTTTTTCATTGTATAGTTTGCTGGAAAGGTTGCTCTTATACTAAAAAGGATACCTTTTTTGCGATTCTATTGACTTGCATGGAGTTCTGTTAAATGAAGTCACAAGCTGCAATGAAATCAGGGAGATCCAAATTGTACTGATCTGCGGCTTTAAAATCACGCTGAAGTAGCGCAATTGCAAAGCCACAGAATAACTTTTCTTCATAATTAAAACAGTAATAATTATTTATTTTTTTTTAATGAAAGAAGAAGTCACGACAATAAAAATAGGTATCAGTAATTGACATCGGGAGTGCTTGAGAAAAAGTATCAGTACTCGCACTTCTCTTCTGGGGTGCCCCGTCGGCGCTTCTTGCTCCTCCTGTCCTAAGAGTGCCCCTATAGCAAGCCACAAAGTATAATATAGAGTTCCCCTATAGCAAGGTAAAATAAAACTGCCTTTAGAATCACTTCCTTCTTGCCAGGACTACTTGTCCCATGAGGCATTGCTCCTCACATTCACAAGCTTACCGACATGTATGGAGGGTAGGAATGGGCTCGGGCGTGTTCTGGATCCCGCCAGGATGAAGACATTGCACACGGCTAATCGTAGGCAGTGAGACAGATCCTGATCCACAGCTGCACAGATCGGGAAAGGTCTCACTGCTTGTGACTAGCCGTGTGCAAGGTCAGCTTCCTGGCAGGATCCCGAACACGCCCGAGCCCATCTCTAATGGAGGGTGTACTGAGCTGTATGTGTGCTACACTGTGTATACCGACTTGTATGGATGGTGGTGTACTGAGCTGTAGGTGTGCTGCACTATGTATACTGACATGTATGGTGTACTGAGCTGTAGGTGTGCTGCACTATGTATACTGACATGTATGGTGTACTGAGCTGTAGGTGTGCTGCACTATGTATACTGACATGTACTGAGCTGTAGGTGTGCTGCACTATGTATACTGACATGTACTGAGCTGTAGGTGTGCTGCACTATGTATACCGACATGTACTGAGCTGTAGGTGTGCTGCACTATGTATACCGACATGTACTGAGCTGTAGGTGTGCTGCACTATGTATACCGACATGTATGGTGTACGGAGCTGTAGGTGTGCTGCACTATGTATACTGACATGTACTGAGCTGTATATGCGCTGCACTGGATTTTCTGATATGTAAACAAATAATGCATTCTGTATGCAGGTCAACTAAGCAATTGTGAAAATCGTTGACAACCATTTTCATAATCAGTTGTTGCAGCCCTGTTGACTTAAATCTTATTTTATTTTCAACTCTTGCTTAAAATTAGAGAAATTGGTTCAAAACCTCTAGGTAATGGCTTGATCTAAACACTGAAGTCAGGCTTACCTCCAGACATCAGGTAGTCTCTTAGCACTGGCATTCGGAAGTTACCAGCTAGCGTGGCAAGGTATGGCCTTATCCCAGGGAACTTCTTGGAAACACCAGTAGCCTCTGTGCCGAAGTTACAAAATGCACTCAAACACATGATACCATGAGGGTGATAGCCAAAGATGTAGTTGCGGCTGGGAAGAAGATTGTGAGTTTTCACAAGCTGAAAAAAAAAAAAAAAAAAAAAATTATTTATTATTATTATTATTATTATATTAATTATTATTATTATATTAATTATTATTATTATTATTATTATTATTATTAATTATCATTTTTATTTTTATTATTATTATTATTATTATTATAATATTCTTTAACCAAGAAATCAAGATAATATAAAAGTTGGAAGAGTAACTTTGCTACAGGAGTGATCCTGGTGCATGAATAAAACTGTCATTACTCAGTGTATGCAACATTTAGCAAGTTTGGATACGCTTTGCTACCCATAAGCCATAACCAACTGTTAAAATCACAATACAGTACAAGAATACAGTGACCACTAACCTAGCCTCTTTCACATGCTAAGAGTAATGAAAAAAGCCCTCTAGCAGTAAAAAGCAGAGCCTTAAAAGTATTCCTGGCAAATAATAATTGTGCCCTACAACCAAGGACCCAAATCGGTAGCACCTAGATAAGGACACATGTGAACCATTCATGGCCAAGTGGCAAAGGCACCTCTATGGAACCCTATTTAGCAGCATCTGTCATCAAGTGACAAAGTTCAACATCATAAAAAAATAAAAAGAAAAGCTTAAAAACAAGATAAGACAATTGCTCAACTTGGGAATTTCTGCCTTGTCCCGATAAAGTGCCACTGCTATTACACCCTATGTAGCAAGATGATGGCACCCAATATACAAAGTAGTAAGATGGCATCCAATATACAAAGATCAGAATTGACCACTTCAGCCGAAATTTAGATCTATTGGGCTGAAAAACACTTTCACTGCAGTTGTGTTGCAGTAAATGTCACATTAGACTATTACAGCTCCAGCACATGTTTTGCATCTCACCACCGTGCACGATGTTGCGGAAAATGGTGCGCATGCATTTTGTGATGTATTGGTGCATTGCCAGCCTATTCATTTGAATAGACTGCCTTAATGAAACATGTTTAATACATTTAAAAAAGACCCCAACAATACAAAAAAAAAAAAAAAAAAAACTCACCCTAGGTAAATGCTGCATCTGTCCCCCACCACTTCGAAGACTGAGAACTGAGCAATCAAAGATCACTGATCACTCAGTTCTTGGTCTACTCTTCACTGAGCAGAAAGCTGGTAATTGTCAAGTCACCAGCTTTGTTCTACCCCTCCAGCACTCACTGAATCACCGGGCTGTGCAGGGGGCAGGAGTGAATCGTGACTCAGACTGTCACACTGCAAAGACAAAAAAAAAAAGGAACATAGCCCTTTTTCACAATGTACACTACATGTGGTCAGGGCCAGCGCTACCAATAGGCGAACTAGGCAGCCACAACCACTGGTTTCCCCAAGACTGGGACGGGGGACACGTTGCCCTGGACGCAGCAGTTTCATTGGGAGGAAGGGGCCAGTGACCATAGGAGGATCTACCACCGGGGCTCCCCTGCCATCATTTGTTTCGCCTTTGTCAAGGACAAATCCGGGAGTAGAAGAGGCGTCCTCCCTCTCCAGCCTCCTCGCATCACAAGCAGCAAAAAATCCAGTCTGTTGGATCACCTGAACCCAGCACCCTGACAGACATCTGGTCTGCCCATACTGTGCGGTACGTGCCAGGGATTGGATGGGACGTCACCTGGGGAATTTTTATCCATGTGTGGAAATGAGGAGCTGGGACAGCTGTCACTCAGCAGCCTGCTGGATCCCCCATCTGGAGATTTGTCCTGGAGCAGTATGACACCACTCATGTCCCACGCTTAATTCATCACTCCGATGGATTGGAGCCTGCGTGAAGCTAGGTAAAGTCTCCATACACCAACACATCTCCCTGCAAGAAGGACACATGGCACAAGGCTTCACCATGGCTGCACGTGAAGTGCTGGGGGGGGGGTCACCTTTCATGTGTACTGCTGGGTGATCAGAGGCTGGGGACACCTTACATGTTTTCCCATTTTAATATTTTCTACAATTTTTTTGTGGTGTATGGTTGTGTGTTGGCTGCTGCATACTAGGACATGTGTTGGTGACCACCAGGTTATAGAACATTTTAAAGGCTCACAATAAATGGACCAGCATAAGAAAAAAAAAAAAAAGCTTCCAGATTAGAAAACTGTTCAGTGAACCTTGGTTACTTCCCCACCAGGCTAGTAGACCTGGGATGTATTGCAGTTACTTTGGGATGAACATGTAGAAGGAAGAGGTCACCTCCATAGCTCCCTTTTTCCACCCACTTGAAACCAAATCCCTATGTTCCTCCTAGACTTTGAAAAGGGGTTACTTGTTTGTTACACTACACCTTCCATCCAACCTCTGAAAACCAGTATTTAAGAAAGAAATTCCTCTTTGCAACATAAAGTGAAAAAGGAAAAAAGCCCTTGCGGGTTTAACCAACTTTTTTCCAAATTTAAGTCTTCATGGTCAACATAGCTAAGGGCATGGAAGAGATGTCCTTCACCTACATACATTGTGCTGAAGAGGTTTTCAAACCTCAAAGTGGGGGAGTTTTGCCACCAAACAATCCGTGATTAAGGCCAGTATTACCATTATATGCTGGAGGAGCTCAATGGGAGTTTTTGCCATGTACAGCTGCATCTATCAAGGCCAAAGATGATCAAATACAAGGATTTCTATTTTACTTTACACACCACACCCGAATCCCCTTATCTAGAAGCCCAAGGCCAAAGCAATTAAAAAAGGAAGCTCTGTTTACACTTCATTCTTTATCATTTGGATTAAAAGGTCATTATCACTCCTTGTGGAAAACAAATTCTCACCCTGTAAGAACAACGTACAAAGTACAAACTGACACGGAGCTATGCATTCAATCTACAGACACAAAACACTAAAGTATAATGAGCAACTACAGTGCGTCACCAACTTGACCTGATGACTCCTATCTTATGTTGCAAGTGAAAAACCTCCACCTTTATTGCAATTCTCCATATCACCACTTTAGGGTGCCACTGAGAACCACTAAACTGTCCAATCGGTGTGCTGCAAGTGCAAACTGATGCATGCGAAAGGGAGTTTAGCACAAGACATCAACCTACCCGTATTGGGAAGTAGTCTCGAAAATACCTCCAGACTGCCCAATTCCTGACCCATGTGGATCTTCGGCCACCTGTGAAAATGAAATGGTATTTGTTTTAGCTGCAGAATACACAGGAAATGCAAAAATATGCAGTTTACTACAATTACGTGTACGTCAGACATTTCCCAAATAAACACCCAGACCTCACCTCCCCATCTAAAGCATGTCCAATATATATTATATACCTTATTTTCTTGAAGAAAAAAAAATGGCTTGCTACTGTTACTTCACCAGGTTTAGAAAATTATTGCAGGGGTAACGACTAGGAGTTCCGTTTCCATTGACATAGGTGCTGAGTGAGAGGTAGAGAATAGGTGGAGTTCTATAGTCCAGAGGGCAGAGCTGCCAACATGGCTAAGAATTTCAGTGCAGCAAAAAGCCACTCTCAGCCCAAGCAGAGGTTAGGCACACAATGGATAAGTCAAGAGGCATTTCTCCTGTACTTGCAGTATTTTATAGGGATATGTACTGAAGTGTAATAACCTGGACCTAAGGTGCCACTCCTTCACTGGCCAAGATGCCACAGAGTCCCACCAGCAACAGAGCTAAACTTCACTTTGCTGATGAACTAGAAAAAACAAAATGCAGCTATGCTACCAGTTATACATGATCTACAAGGGCAAATACAACAGTGTTTATTACTTTAAAGTGGTTCTAAAGCTTTAAGGTTTTGTATATAGGTGCAAAACTTTCTATGTTGCAGCTGCCCCCCCAGACCCCCTCCCACTTTCCTTACTGGAGCCCATCCAATCCAGCGATGTGCACAAGAGCATCGGCTCCCGCAGCTGTCTCCTCACTGGACAGAATGATAGGCCAATCCAATGACACGGGAGCAGGGCAGAGTCCTGCTGTGTCAATGGATGCAGCAGTGGGACTCGGGAGCAAGCATACACTGGTGTCCCCCAGGGAAAGATTGAGAGAGGCCTGGAGCACCAGCGGGGGACCCCAGAAGGATTGGGGCTGCCTTTGTGCAAAACCGTTGCACAGGGTAAATATAGGCAGGTTTGTTTGTTTTTTATAATATAAACTGAAGCTTTAGGGTTCATTCACACTAGCGCGACTTGTCAGGAGACTTGGTCGCCTGACAAGTCGTGGTCGGTCGCCTGCCATTGATTATCACAGGACCCGTTCTAATAGGAGCGACACAAGTCGCTCCGACTTAGAAAAAGGGTCCTGTACTACTTTGGGGCGACCTGGAGGCAACTTGCATTGACTTCAATTATATGAATTCACAGGTCGCCCCAGCAAGTCGTGTCGCCCCTGTCTGAATGGGCTCTTATAACCACTTAGACTAAAACTTTAACAGCCAAACATTTAATAAAGGTTACATTCATGATCAGCGTGCAAGTCATGACAACTAAGCATGCCAAAAATAAATTTTTATAAGCGATTGAGCCCCATTTTCATTTGACAAAGGAGCTTACCTTTGTTGGGGGTATTCCAGTCAAACACCAGCCAGGAGACATACAGGGCAGCAATCAGCCAACAGTCAGTGCAGAAAATGTAGATCAGGATCACAGTACAGGCAACCCCTGGAAGATGCAGAACAGAAGAGTTAGGATACAAAGATGGTGAAACCATTCTCAGGCCCTGAAAATAATGGGACATTCGTAAAAACGGTTCCTCACTAATTTATTACTAACTGCACACAGGGGAAAAAAAAAAAAAAAATGAATTCATTTTTTTCTTCCCCTAGCCTTACCTTCCTCTAACTTTCATCTAATGACCCTGCCAGTTACACTTCTGGTGACAATCCCTACTTAATGTTCTGCACAGAAATGAATCATTGTCACCCCATCTAAAATTATAAGTGTTGAAAAAACTAACACCCTAGGACAAGAAGTGTTAGGCTACAGAACACCTCCCCCTCCTATTTTCCCTAGGGTGAGGGGTGGTGTTCTGTAGTCCCACTTAGATAACTGGGATTACTGCTAACTGATAAGATTTCTGGCAGGCAGGCAGGATCAACTATTCATTTTACAATTTTCAAAATAAACACATTTTTCAAATTGTATATTTTCCAGCCAAAGGGAGCAGTAAGGGTAGTTTATGGGTAAGTAGAACTAAAAGCAATAGGAATATGGGAGGGTTACAAGTTTGACATCTGTCTCTTAGGGGACCATTTCCCTTCACTTCCTGTCTCATAGCCAAAACAGGAAGTGAGGAAATCCCAGGGTGGTGCCAGTAGTCGTGTCTCCATTGGATTTACCCTCTGACTGTTCTGGTGTCAACCTAAAGGTTACAATTCATTTACCTTCCCTTAAGTCCCCTGCAGAAAAAGTATAGGAATTCCCTACAATGTCTTTATACAGAGATGCTTCATGCCCACTGGAAGTTAATATTAGGCTTGCAGTAAAATTGGCTCACAATGGGCATGAGTAGGAATGAAGCAATGGGGTTGATTTCCTAAAACTAGTGTGCAAAACCTGGTGCAGCTCTGCATGGGAGCCAATCCGCTTCCAACGTCAGCCATGACAAAACCTGGAAGCGCTTTGATGTCTATGCAGAGCTGCACCAGATTTTGCACGCTCCGGTTTTAGTAAGTCAACCCCAATGGATCCTTCCTAATGCATTGAAGGCTTAACCTATGGTCACTATTCAGCCATATTAACAGCAGGGTGAGAATGTAGCATGGGTAAGGCCACAATCCTACAAGACCATTCCTGCTGTACATACATATCCCTACTGCGCAATTTGGTTGCAGCTTTCCATTTACAAGCATACCATTAGAAGGCTACACAAAAATTTTGATGGTAGCTTTTATCAGTACACCTTTTTATAATGAAAACTTGTTACCCAGAGTACTTTGCTGCTAACCTCAAAAAACCAACCTCTTACCCATAATGAGGAAGCTGATGACCCATTGTAAGACTGAGATGATCTGAAGATGTCTTTCCACCTGAGACTTTGAAAACCAAGGAATGGTCGGCAAGTCCTGCACAGCTGAGAGGAGGCTGGATCCAGTCCCTAGAAGATGAAGCCACAATTAAATACACCCAATATTTTAAAAAAAGGTGCAGTTTTACACTCTAAAAATCCTAAAGAAAAGGGTCACCCAAAAAAAAAAAAAAAAAAAAAAAAAAAAAAAAAAACTTTCCATATTCCATCATCAAGTCACCTCCACACGGAGGACCCAAGTGCCGAGAATCTTTCCGACATTCCCTACTGTGCTGTGTACATGTTGTGAGAACAGCTTTATGGACATTAGAGTGTAATACTCCAGGACCAATATGATCCTTCAGAATGGTCCTATAGGGCTAGGGACCAGTATTGATGGTTCATTGTTGTCGTCCAAGGCCATGGGCCAACAGGATAGTTCAGTGTTGTCCACTTTGTGCCATTCATTGGTCAGTAGAATACAAGTTAGAAAATAAATAAAAATGTGTGGTTGTTTATGGTCAGTTGTACATCATGTTTTTCATGGCAACCAGATACACTTGGGTTCTGATTAAAAAGAGAAAAAAAAAAAAAAAAAAAAGTAAAATGAACACCTTTTCTAGCTTTTGCCCAACCTGCAGCAGTTAGTTGCTGATCTGTTCAATGGACTTTGCAGAAGCAACTACAATCAGGATGGTGTTAGACGGGGACATGGCTCAGTCATTAAACCAGTGGGAATGTTTCACAAGGAATAAACAGAGTCCCAGACTTCACACATTGGACTCTGCCTTCAAGCCGCTCTGATCAGCTTAAGTCCTACATAGTTCCGGCTCCACCATTTCATTGCCATACAGCAACAGTCTACTGTCACTGTGTTGCGACATGTTTAGAGCTTTTTTTGTAGTTACTGAAAACGTTTTTTTTTTTTATATAAAAGGCCTTTCAAATATAAATTTCTAGATTTCTAGGAACTTGGAGAATATGCTGTCAACACAGACTAATAAGAACATCTGTCAATGTTTAACAGTTGTACAACTCAAGTTGTCTGTGCAACAGGGGATTTCTAAAGCCTCGTACATACGAGTCGAAATTCGGCCGGGAAATTTCGTCCAACGACCGATCTGCCGATTTTCGGATTGTTCGTATGATGCTTCCGACAACCGACTGACTTTTTGGTCGAAAAAAATTCTGGTGTGCAGACTATAACATTTTTGTCCTCCGTCAAAACACGTCCGATTTTCGTGCAGTCAGTACAGATTTCAACAGGGAAAAATCTTATGAGCAAGTCTGGGCATGATCAGAGAAGAAAGAACACAAAGAAAGCAATCCAACACATGACATCACTTCTGAAGTAGAATTCTGTCGTGCGGGAAAATTCGTGTGCAGTCTAGAGCACATTCCAACCAACAAAACACCACTCTGGACAAAAGACGGACGACCGGTCGGCGGAAATTCGTTGTGTGTGTGTACGAGGCTTTAAGCTTTCAACACACCAAGAGGACAACTGCTGTGGGAGAGGAGCCCAATTTATGTTGAATTGCAGCAGGGGTTATAAGTTGACAATTTAATGCCAATTCGTACCCCTAAACTTAACCCTCCTAATTTTAGCCAAGGATGCTGGCATCTTGGCCTCTGATCTTCAATTGCCTTGTTGCTGCATATGAGATTAGTTGTGCCACCAGCCATTGGATAGTTTGGTTGAGAGCACCAGCAATGTAACAGGTACATTGCTGGCATGTGTCGGTGTTCTGCTAAAACGCCAACTTCGCCAAAATCTGCAACCACGTCACTTCTGGTGACTCTCCAGCAGCAATAACTGGAGATTGACAGTTGGTGTTTTCACAGAACAGGCGGCATCGTATACACTACGGTTCATGCTATAACCAGTGGACATTGTTAGTCCGCCCGCTGGTAACCAACATGGACACATACAAGGCGGCGACAGCTAGCGGGCAGACTAACAATGTCCACTCAGTGTATATACACTGCCAGTGTTCTGTGAAAACACCAACTGTTTGAAATCTTCAATTATTGCTGCTGTAGAGTCCCCAGAAGTGACGTGGTTGGAAATTTTGGAGAGCTGAAGTTTTCGGCAGAACACTGGTAATGTAACAGTTTATTGAATCTTAAATCAATGGGTTTAGTTGTCCTTTAGTTCTCTTATGACCGGGTTACTTTACAGACACCATTTACCAGAGGATGAGAGCCAATAGGACCAGGATCCCCCATTGTTCTCCAGATTTGTAGTGGGAAGGTATACCCTATATGTTTCTGCATATACATTGTACAGGTCATCTATCCTTTGCAGACGACACCAATTACAGAGAAAATTCCTTTCTGGTAAAGTTTGGTGCAGCAAACATGGGGCCCCCAGCTGAAGGTTGGACTCCCCTGGTACAAACTTTTTGAAATATTGCCAAATGCAAACATGACCTTTATTAACTTCATAAATATCACTCAAGCGTCTCAAATTGGCTTTCGGTGCCAGTAAGTGTCAGGGAGAAACTTTATGGTGTACAGCCGCAGGCATGGAAATCGTGTTCATTAACCCCCCCCCCCCCCCCCCCCATGGGCACAGCTACAGTATTTCTGCACACAGAATAAGCAATGAATGCTGTCAAGTATCACCAGAAGAATTAAAAAAAATTGGACCCTGAAGACGGATTCATAGAAGCCCATAAAGGATCACTTGCACAAGTAGGCATCTTGGAAAGAGCAAACCGTTCAATTGGGCGTGAAGGAATAAGTGCTCTTATACTGTTTAAATGAGCTAAATGCAAACAAAAACAGGTGTGCAAAGTCTTAAAAGTTATTTACTTTAACAAAAATCAGCCACAACCCAAGTAGAAAAGCCTGTTCCCTTCCATTATTCTGCCTTACTCTGTGGGGAAGCAGTGGCCTCTATGCAGAGGTCAGACGCACCCCCTGCCAGCAGTGTCCAATCAGCAGGAAGTGTGAGCTTTGTGGAATGCAGAGCTATAGGTCTGACCTCTGGACAGACCACTCCTCCACACACAGAGAATGAGGATCCCATTGCAGCATGCTGGCAGGTGACAGGCTTTTCTACTCTGGCTGTGGCAGCCTTAGAAAGAAAACCAATAGTAAGATACTGAACAGCTTTCGTTTTGATTCACCTGAAATGAATTTAGCGGATTTGATTGAACAGGTGACTGGTCACCAGACACAGATGCACTAGTTTCATTGTAGGCTCTCTGCGCCAATATCAATGAGCCCTAAAGACTTGTTCACATCTATACAATATGTTGTACTTGTATATTCAGGATTGCACTGAAGAAACATTTTAGGTCTGCATAACATTGCATGCATTTTATATATGATCAGATCTCATGGCGATCAGACCTTCCATTGGCAAAAATGCATACAAAAAGCATATGACAGTCTTAAGCCTCGTACACCCGATCAGATTATCGGACGAACTTTTGTCTTTTTTGTTGCATGCTAGTCTCATATGGAAAGTGAAGGTTACTTTCATAC
Organism: Pelophylax lessonae; assembly: GCF_965119305.1. NCBI lineage: Eukaryota > Metazoa > Chordata > Amphibia > Anura > Ranidae > Pelophylax > Pelophylax lessonae. The sequence goes on along the minus strand of NC_138769.1, from coordinate 701,934,619 downwards.
GAAAATTCTCGTACGACAGAATTCAACTCCAGAAGTGATGTCATGTGTTGAATAGTTTTTTATGTGTTCTTTCACTTGAGCAGTGGCGGCTGGTGCTCCATGTGCCGGGGGGGGGAGGGGGCAGCAGACAGACCACACCCTACCCCCACCCCCCCCCCCCCCAGACCACACCAGCTCCAGCCCGCACATCATGCCTCCCCCTGACCTGTGGAGGGCGGGCAGTGGCGGCTTCCCCCTCAGTCTCCTCCGTGGGTCAGGCTTCCCCTGCGTCTCCTCCCTCCTCCTTCGCCAATAGGATGGCTTCTCCTTTCGGCCATTCAGGAAATGGGTATCAGGACCCGCTTCCTGATGGCCAGGAGGAGAATCGAGGACAATAGCGAATACTCATTCGCTATTGTCACACAACTGGGTGGGCTCAGGGTGCAGTGCTCTGCGCCCCGAACACACCCTTTGTTGAAGCCCATTAGAGCCTCTGGCTCTAATCACGTGCTTAAAAAAAAAAAAAAAAACAAAAAAAAAAAAAAAAACACCCATTGGAATCCATGTGTCCAGCGCCCTGCATGTAGATTAGGGGGCTGGATGCATGATGGGGGCAGCGCCCCTGTGCCCCCATTGGACGGGCCACCACTGTTTATGGACAAAAACTGTACTAAAAACAAAAATCGGATGTTGGGTATACGTACGATAAAAATTTTATAGCCTGCACCTTCAGCTTTTGTCGTACAAAAATTTGTAATCGGCTGTCAAACGCACCATACTAATGATCCGAAAAAAAAAAAAAATCGGCAGATCGTTTGGACGAAATTTTTAATATATATGTGGCTGTCCTGCAACCATGTGTAAAGCACACTGTTGCAGTGCAGTGATGCAGCATTTACAGGGTTAAAGCAGCCAGTGAAACGGTGACAGACATATTGCCTCCTCTTGCCCGATAATGGCTCCGATATGCCAGGGATTGCATTTTAGGGGGTTGGAAAGGTCTGCCGTATATGAAAACGAGCCCCAAGGCCTACACTAGGCATGTATGCCTTCATACAGTTTTCCTGTTGCCATGGCAACACTGGCAGGCAAACGTAAAAGCACAGCTAGGTACTGCAGGCTCCAACACCTCAGAACAACCCTGAGGTTAGGAAACTCCATCCCCGGTCTGTATTCACAGTGGTCTGTAGTGAAAACAGATTAGGGCAATAGCATTAATTTCTACCAGCTTCAGGTAACATTCCCAATTTCATATGGTCTTCTGCAGCATATCCCCAGCTAGAAATGGATCCTGTCCACACTGGCCGTCATTTCCTCTATTAGGTCTACAGAGAGTCCTCTCAAGTATGCCATATGCATTATGTAAAACCCTTTGGTGATGTCAGGGGCCATATTTGAGGCCCCCCCCTTTAGTTCAAAGGTTGACAACCACTGATCTAGAGCAGTGGTCCCCCTATCCTTTCAGACCTCACAGACCACTCAACTCACAATTTCGAATCCCGCAGAACATGAATTTTACACACCTCACACACTGCTCCTGGTCTCTGCCCCCTTCCCCCTGGAGCACGCTGCTGCCATAATACATACTGCTCCGCCTTTCTGCCCCCTGGATCACACTGCTGCCTTCTACACACAAATATGCTCTAGCTCCCTGTTCTCTTGCTACCTGGATCACACTGCTGCTACACAGTGCTCTGGCTCTCTGCCCCCTTCCCATCTGGATCACACTGCTGCCACACACACAGCTCTGGCTCCCAGTTCTCTTCTACCTGGATCACACTGCTGCCTTATACACACACAGTGCTCTGGCTCTCCGCCCCCTTCCCCCTGGATCACACTGCTGCCTTCTATACACATTCACAGTGCTCCGGCTCTCCGCCCCCCTTCCCCCTGGATCACACAGCTGCCTTATACACACACACACACACAGTGCTCCGGCTCTCCGCCCCCCTTCCCCCTGGATCACACAGCTGCCTTATACACACACACTGCTCCAGCCACACACACACACTGCTCCAGCTCTCATCTTTCCCACCTGAATCACACTGCTGCCTCACACACTGCTCTGGTTCTCTGCCCCCCTCTTCCTGGATCACACTGCTGCCTTATACACACATTTCTTGCACTTCCCCTGCACTCTGCATCACACTGCTGCCTTATATAAACTCACCATTGGATCTCACCTTATCCAGCCATGTGCTTGAGCTCCATGCTCCCTCCCAGTCTAAATCAGCGCTGCCATTGGAAGTCCTCTCCCATCTCCCGCTCTCTGCACCTCCCTCCGAGTTCCCCAGAACTACAGAGGAGGCATCAGGTATTAATGCACGCTGACAGTATTGACTGTCAGCATGCGTTGAGAACACTGGAAACATTTGGCGGTCTACATCTGCAACAATGTTATTTGTGGCAGAACCCCTGGGGACCACCAAAACTTTCTCATGGACCGTCAGTGGTTGGCGACGGCTGTTTAATTAGAACCAAGTCAGGAAAAGTGTCGGTTGGTAATTTCAGAGCAGCTTAAACAGTGAGAACAAGCGAATAGCTGCCCCTCTTCTACAGCCAACTTTACTTTTTCTGCTTACTTCAGAAGGAACTAGAAGCAGATATTATATAAACAGTCCCCAAATACATGAATTCACCAAGCACAAATATATCAAAGCACGTGACACAAGCCACATTTTACACCCATATCCCTTCTGCGAGGTTGAGGAAAGAAAATAGAAAAATACTCATGGTCACTCTTTGACTAGTAGCTGAGCAGGCCCAAAGCAAAAATAAAAATGGCTCCCAAGTGCAATGGGGGCTTTTCTGCTTATACAGAAGTGGTTGTGTAAGTCCGCAGTATATAGCAGATAGATGACAAATGTTAGGCTATGCTTACAGTTGTAAGAAATATATGTAAAGCCAATGCATTATTTGGCTAGAGTAGGAAGGGTTAGAACCCCAATCAGGGTAATTTTTACTGCATGTTTTCATGGAGAGTTCCCGTCACATCCTGTGTAACCACTTCTGGACCGGAAGATTTTTCCCCCTTTACCAGGCCATTTTTGCGATTCGGCACTGCGTTTCTTTAATGGACAATTGCACGGTTGTGCGGCGCTGTACCCAAATAAAAATGGATATACCTTTTTTTCCCCACAGGTAGAGCTTTTTTTTTTTTTTCAAATATATATTTTATTTTAAAGATTGAACAAAAGGCAAGTATAGTACAAGGTAATCAAAACAGTCCAATAACAGTAGAGCTTTTTGATGGTATGTGATCACCTTCACTTTCTGCTATAGAACATTTCCAATAAAAAAATAAAAATCTAATTCTCGTTTTAGGCCAATTAGTATTCTCCCACATTTTTTCCCCCACAAAAAAAAATCCCAATAAGTGTATATTGATGGGAAAACTTGAGCAAATCAGTCTACAAACAAATGGAAAGATTTGTCATTTTTTTCTAGTAATGGCGATGATCAGATTTTTAGCAGGACTGACATTGCGGTGGACAGATCGGACCCCTAACTGACATTTTTGACACTTTAGGGGGGACCAGTGACATTACTACAGTAATCAGTGCGAAAAATATGCACTGTTACTGTAATAATGACACTGGCAGGGAAAGGGTTTAACACCAGGGGTAATCAAAGGGTTAAGTGTGTCCCTAGTGGGTGTTTTCTAACTGTGTGGTGGATGGACTTCTGGAACGAACACAGAGACCTGTGTTCCTACATAGCAGGAACACAGGATCCCTGTGTTCATTGCTGACAGATCAGCGGTCTGCCGTGTTTACAACAGCAGACCATCGTTCTGTCTCCATGGGGAGCGATCGCGGGTGCCTGGCAGGAGTTGCGGCCGCCGGCCCCGCAGATTAGCTTCCCATCTATTGCCCTTTTTCCTAGAGGTGAACGCGCACCCCCACAATAGCTCCTGCAAAGCGACGTATGGGTACATCCTTTTGCAGGAACCTGCCGAACTGCCGCCGTATATCTGCGGTGGCTGGTTAGCAAGCAGTTAAGGAGGCACATCAGGGAGTGAGGAAATCCCGTAGTGTAAAAAGCGCAACCAATCAACATCAACTATTTTTAATTCCAAGGCCCCTTTTTACACAGAGTGGAATCACTCGGCGGACTCTGCTAGCTCAGTGGGGATCGCTCCGTTGTTCCCCCGCTGAGCAGGTGGATGGTGATCTGTCTCCGGTCGCTGATACGGACCGGTCAGAGCTGGGGCAGACTGGCAACTTTCAGCCCAGGGGACAAGTACAAACCAGAGGCACACGGTGCAGAGACTCAGCCCCCCTTCCACTCTCCCTCTCTTCCCGGCCTCCTTCTGACCCCCATTCCAGGCTGAAGCTCCGCTCCAGGTACTCTCTACTCACTGGCCGAATCTGGTTTCCCCACCTGACCAGCAGGGGCGGTTGGGGGGGAGCGGGGACAGTTCAGTCAGGGCTGGCTGGAGGAGGAGAGTCTCCAGTGAGGCATGGAACCGGCCTCTGCTCGGACATAGCTTACACCATCCATGCTGGGGGGGGGGGGCAGCAATCTGTCCTTGTCTTAATCCCACCCTCAGTAGGTCAGCGGTGGGGACTTTTTACTTCTCATCACCAGGAATCCTTTAGGCATGTCTGTGGCAGAAGCAGTGCAGCCTTTTTATGGGGCATCAAGAGTGGCCCAGGTGGCAATTGCCCCCCTGCCACCTGGCCCAGTCCTCCCCTGGGTCAGAGTCCCACTCTCCTCTATGGGGAGATCGGATGAAAAACAGACAGCATGACCATTTTCATCCGATCCGAACCGCTGGTTGGATGGTGAGCGTTATCACTATGTCCGTTTTAAGCGGATCTTGTCGGATCGGATGACAGACTGGTGTCAGCGGACACATCTCTGCTGACATCCTCCTCCCCATAAAGGAGAATGGGTGGCCCGATCAGGTCCGTCTGAAAAACAGATAGGCGGACCGGATTGATCCATAAATCAAGAAATGGTGACCGAACACCAAAAACTGAAATCAAAATGTAGGAGTAATTTTATTCTTCATCACAGGCATCAATACAGGACTGTTAAGACATGGGACAGGTAAAAGGGTTACGCGTTTCACAACAAGTTGCTTACTCAAAACCATACCAACCCGATTGGTCTGTGTGATCGTGTTTAAGGGGCCTAATGCTGCCAGCATTAGTAAAATTGATAGGAAAGCATATCATTTATTACATAGTCAGGTTGAAGACACAAATCCATCTAGCCCAACCAACAAAAAAAAAAAGAAAAAAAAGGAAATTAGGAAAAAAAGCGCCTTTTCCCTCCAAAATCGTGCGCAGAGGCAAACGCATACGCAAGTCACGCCCACATATGAAAACTGTTCAAACCACACGTGTGAGGCATCACTGCAATAGTTTGAGTGAGAGCAATAATTTTAGCACAAGACCGCCTCTAACTCTAAACAGGTAACCTGTAAAAAATTTGAAAGCGTTGCGTATGGAGATTTTAAAGTACCGTAGTTTGTCGCCATTCCATGAGCGTGTGCAATTTTGAAGCGTGACAGGTTACTTCAATTTACTCTGCGTTTCATTATCTTTCACATTATACAAAAGAGATAAATAAATTGGGCTAACTTTACGTTTTTGCATTTCTAGGACCGCTGGGCAAATATGGTGCGAGAAAGTATTGCAATGATCGCCATTTTATTCTCTAGGGTCTCTGCAAAAAAAATATAAATGTTTTGGGGTTCCAAGTCATTTTTTAACAAAAAATACTGGTTTTAACTTTTAAACAACAAAGTGTCAGAAATAGGCTTAGGGCTCTTTCACACGGTCCGCTCCGTAGGCGGATCCGTGTTGCTCAGCGGGGATCGATCCGCGATCCCCGCTGAGCCGGGCTGATGACAGCTCAGTCTCTGCTTGCAGAGCGGAGAGGGAGGTGTCTCAGCCCCCACTGCCCTCTATGGGGGATCGGATGAGAGAGGACCGCTTGTCCGCTCTCATCAGATCCGATCACTGAACGGATGGAAAAATAGGGTTTCCATCCGTCCAGATTTCAAGTACAGGATCGGATGCGGACGGCAGCGGGTGTCAGCGGAGGTGTCTCCGCTGACACCTGCTGCCCCATAGAGCTGCATGGAGGATCCGATCATATAGACCTAAAAAACTGACAGGCGGATCTGATCGGATCGCCCATGTGAAAGAGCCCTTAGTCCTTAGGTGGTTAAGGAAAGGCGGTATGGGATCAGTTCTATAGCGCTTTCAGCACTTCAGTCTGAAAATGCAAACTGCCTGGCTGGGGCCAATTCAACTACTTTTTCAAGTCACTGACTTGCAGTAAGCATGTCACCAGGGTTAGAATGCCAGAAGTACTGAAGCTACTGGACCAGCAGGACAGCCAAGCTACAAGCATTTTTGCTAAACGGCAGTCTACATTTGCACATTGTACCTACAACATGTACGCTTATGTGTAATGTGAACATGCATTCTTAAATGCACTGCCCCCCCCCCCCCCAAATGTAGTCCTATGTGCTGCAGTGGGTTGTGATTCATTACGAAACACTACACAAAAATGCAATAGGTCTTTTTTTGTGCTGCATTGATGTGAACCACGGCCATTGGACATTTTAGCACATCCCCTTGCTCTTGCGCTCGGCAGCGCTGCTGGTGTGAATGAGTCTAATAGTCTACACATCTCATTAGACCGTAGTAATCTCTTTAAGCCTCGGTTTCCACTAGTGCGGCTACGAAGTCGTGCTACTTTTAGCACGACTTCGTAGCGAAAGTAAACCGCGGCTTCAGTTAGACTTGTCGCGCTCAAAAGTAGTACACGATTTACTTTTGAGGGCGCGGCAACTGAAGCCGCGGCAGTGGAAATGGGCCCCATTGAAAACAATGGGTTTTGACTTGCTGTGCGACTTGACATGTGTCAAGTCACACCGCAAGTCGCAGTAGTGGAAACCGAGCCTTACTAGACCTCCACTGTTTATTTCATGAGGTCTCATTAGCTGAAGAACAACAACTTTATAAATATTTATAAGCTGGGATACTTTTACTAAATGTGTCACGCTACCCAAGCCGAGCGACTGTTGTAGCTGTCAGATGGTAAGCTGGCTAACTGTTTATCCAAGTCTAGAAGAAAACAAATTTTTATTAGACTGTTAATGCAGAACCATCTCCGCTCCTCCTGTTTGTGCAGAAGGTTTGTCCTGGATGCTCAACCAGCAGAGAAGGTGGGAAAGTAGGGATTGGCGTAATCCATGCACACTCTTGACAGGAAAGCTTCATAGCTGCAAACACTAGTGTGGTGGCTGTTTAAATAGCCCTTACCTGAACTTTGGGCTAAGTGAAGACACTTTAGAGCAACCATTGTCAACCAGAGTTCAGTGGAACCCTCGAGTTCCTCTAGAGCACATCTGTCAAACACAAGGCCCGGGGGCCAATTTCGGCCCTTCACGCCATTTCATGTGGCCCTTGCAGCCAGGGCTTTTTTTTTTAGCCAGAACGTGGTGGAACGCCATTCCACCACCTCTGGCTCTTGCCCCCTGCTCACCACTATCACTTGTAAACAGAAGCCTTCCTTATTTAAAAAAAGGACAGCTTTCCTCTTGGCAGCTCTCACAAATACCTGCCTGTCCTGCATGCACTCATGGCGTGGACAGGTGGCAAACAATTATCTCCCTGCTAGCACACTCCTGAACTCTGCACATAGCACACTCCTGAACTCTGCACACATATATTACAGATATCACTGGCCCTTTGAGGGAAACCACAATGCCAAAGTGGCCCTTTGATGAAATGGAGTTTGGCATCCCTGCTCTAGAGCGGTGCTGTCCAAACGGCAGTCCTTTGTTTGCCTTTATCCAGCCCTTGGGGCACAATTCACCGACACCAACAATGGGCCATTATTGCCACTGGGCACTACTCCCACTCCCCTAAAGTCTAAAGGACAGTAAACTGGCTCTTTTTGACCAATGCTCTAGGAGGTTGCTAGGGGAACAAAACTGCCCAAAAAAAAAAAAGGAAGTTATACTTTAAGTGACTCGTTCCCCAGCTCCTCTTGCACTAATTGGCACTTTTGAGGAGCCTGGGGGTGCAGGTACCTGAGTTTGATGGTACCCACTTCCATTCTGAAAAATATATAAATCAACGAACCCTCAGGCTTCCACCAAATTCAGCCCCCCCCAAAAAACACCCCAACTAGGGTTCTAACCCTTCCCTAATCTATCCAAACAAAAACATTTTGGATTGAGACAAACTTTATGAACTGTAAGCTAAACTCCCTGGAACGTAAGGGATTCAGGAATCACTCACTTATTGCCCAGTGGGATAAATCCTCCTAAGGACAGTCCCTTATTCCAGTGTTTCTCAACCTTTTTTAGTCAAGGCACCCTTTCAAAATTATGGACGGTCTCAAGGCACCCAATTTCAAAATGTAAAAGCTGTTCTAATAGCTTTAGAGAGGGCATCAACATCCACATGTCCAAATAGGACACCCAAGGTTAGAGGCGATTTACAAAGTAAATACACTTTTGCAAACTGGTTCTGACTAGTATTCCGATGTTACTCTTCTCCATCGCTCAGCTAATGTGACTCCAACGCTGATGGGAGAGGGGCAGGGGAGGGTCAAACAAGGATGCTATGCAGGTGACTGACACCCTTTTTATCAACTGATGTGGTCATTGATTGTTATAATGCCGACAGATAGAAGGTTGTAATGGTGCACAATGAACACCTGTGACTTAGTGTAACTAAAAAGGGAGCCTTCATCCACAAACCAGCTTGTATACAGTTTTTTGGCAATTTTTAGACATTTTGCCAAAGCACCCCTGAATAAAAAAAAAAAAAAAAAAAAAAAAAAAAAAAAAAAACCTCAAGGCACCCTGGCTGAAAAAGGCTGCCCTATTCTGTCCCCAGTTACCTCCACTGCTGCACACTGTACCTTGGCAGGGATGAGGAAAGTCACAAAATACCCTGCGTGAACAAGACTTAAGAGGGAAAAAAAAAAAACCCATACACTGACAGGCTACTGAAGGTTCAGTGCTCCTTGCTTGGACTTTATATGAACTTTGATTTTGTGATGTTCATTTAAAATTGAACTCTAGAAAAAGTTCTGTTCATGTAAACACAGGGAAAAGAAGTCGTATTGTACATGCCCTTTGCAAGCTGATGAACTTTCTGGCAGAAGAACGCATGCTCCACTCTCACCCGGAAAGGACCAGTCATTATATTGTTTGACTGGTTACAGATGGGATACTGCCTGTCCTCCTGATTTGTGAACGGAACCCCGAGACATTCTGACCACACGCCTCCCACCAGAGGGTAACAGACCGACATTGATGAAGTGAAGTAGGTGTAAACCCAATCACTAAAACCTCATAAGTTAACATTTTAAAAGTTATACTCAATGTTTTTATACTGGGCACAAATTAAAATTTCTGGTGATCCTGCCATTATAGGCTTTATTTAGGAGCCCCCTGTTTTAAAAGGATAACGGTCTCCCAATTGCTCTCCTACAATACCACGTTCACAGATACCTGTGGTGTGGAGACTAAACATCCAAACCAACACATGACTGTCCAGGGTTGGTCCACTGTTGTCACCATCAGGAAGCTGGATTAGTTGGTTTGGAGAAGCCTTTCTCAACCCTATTACACTAGAAGAACCCCTAAAATAATTTTCAGGAGTTTGAGAACTTTTACTAAAAAAACTAATTCATGGGGTGGGGGGGTCAATGGGAAAAATGTCCCTTACGTTGGTGGCAAGTAGAAACAATGCAACCATTAGAGACAGCTAAAAGGATCATGCTGCTGGCTTAGCCAAGTGGCACTGGCTCTGGAACTATGCAGGCACCATCATATGGCAGGTCAATGGGTCACAGTTCAAGAACTCCTAGCTACCTCTCAAGCAACCCTGGTTGAGAATAACTGGTTTAAGAGGAAAGAGATGCAACCAACAGTGAATTTGGACAGGAAGTAAATGTGGTTGGAGAAAGATGAAGGACGAAATAGCAGTACAACTGTCACCCATTTAGGGTTTAGAGGAGCTATTCTCATTCAGTGTTCCATGGTTGCTAGGAGTGTCTTCAGCTGTGGCCAATGGGCCTCCCATAGGAGATGGATGCCGGAGCTGTGGCCGATGGGCCTCCCATAGGAGATGGATGCCGGAGCTGTGGCCGATGGGCCTCCCATAGGAGATGGATGCCGGAGCTGTGGCCGATGGGCCTCCCATAGGAGATGGATGCCGGAGCTGTGGCCGATGGGCCTCCCATAGGAGATGGATGCCGGAGCTGTGGCCGATGGGCCTCCCATAGGAGATGGATGCCTGAAAAGGTTCAACGGCCAAGACCACTTGGCAAAGTCAGAAGCATGATGCCACTAATGAAAATTTTAGCTAATTGTAAGGGTAGCATTCTTCCCACTGACCACCAGTTTTAGCATGTGTTCCCCTGCACAGCTTTAAAAGAGGACCCCCCCCCCCCCATTAAAAAAAAAAAAAAACCCCACACACGTAAAAGGGGAACAGACAAGTACTCTTGCCTAGGTGACTTCATTTGTACCAGTTTTTACCTGTCTGTTTTGCCTGGGATCCTGTTCCATTTTGAAAAATGTACTTCATACTGCATGAGAGGCTCACCTTGCACATGCATAGGTTGTAAGAAAAAGAACCCACCTCAACCTCCCAACAGAGTAGCAGGATAATATTAATGTAATGCCATAAAGCACATACGCTTCATTATGCGCATGCGCAGTATGACCATACTCCAAAATCTTGCAGTTTAGGTACGAGATTTCCCTGAAGGCATTGGGGACATTAACTTCCCAGAGGGCCTCAGCCACAGATTGCCTCTGGGAAGTCAATGTCACCACTGCCTTCAAGGAAACCAAAAAAAAAAAAAAAAAAAAAGTTTAGGAAAGCAGTAATGAGGATTTCCTATTAGCACGCAGAGATGCACGCTGGTGTCAATTTTAGGGAAGATGCTGGAATGTCCATTTTAAAACCCAACTTCGAGAATGAGAAAATCTACCTTTGCCCCCCCACCCTTGTACTACTATTGTTAAATGCTCATACCTAGGGAAAAGGCGATTTATGTACCCTAATGCCTGCTCCTGCGATCTCCTCTGAAGCTGTGGGCGATCTCTCTGTATCATTACATACAATGCAGGGATAATAACCCTGCATTGTATGTAGAGAAGGCAGGGGTGCGACTGGTCTGGAGGAGTACCTTAGAGGGGAGGCTTTGTGGAATCAGCCACATTGCTGGAGCGCAGAATAAGGGAAGAATTACACTTGCGATTTCATTGAGCTCCCTTAATACATGAGTGTTTAACATGCATTGCATTAGAACACAAATGGAAACGGCCCCTAATGCCATGGAGTCATTGACCTGAAAGGATTAGGCTATTAGTTTTCAAACCCAGCAACTAGCATTCTTATAAGGGATCAGCAATGGCCAACTTCTGATCTCTTTCCCTTAACAAAAGCAGATCAGAATTAGCACACAAGACATTGGGAACTGAATGCAACCTATTAAAGCAGATAGCCTGGACTATAAATAAAAAGGGGTAATAAAAGCTACAAGTTGCCCATCACCACACTTTATCAGGTCTCTGCTGCCCCTGGTTTTATATGCCAGGCTTTGCTGGTACTTGTAGTGCAACACAGACAGTTACCTGCAACTAACAAGTGCATCTAAAATGCCTGCAATACACTCCATGCATCTGATCCCATCCCTGTCACCCAGCACCCTCTCCAATGGAAGAGTCTGCACACCAGCAACAGAACGCAGACTCAACCAATAACACAATCTGGAGGCCAATGATAGAAAGCTCCAGAGAGTCCACAACCAGCTAAAAAAAAATGCTCTCTAGCAAATCCAATGACATCATCATGTAAGAGGGAAAAAAAAAAAAAAAAGTCAGACTATAGCACACCCCCCTGCACCTGCATACTGGTTATGTAATAAAAATGCAGATGATTAGAGTATTACAAGGCTTGAGCTCTGTGGCTTAATTGCTAATTAGGAACTGAAAGGGGGAATGCAGTTAACCTGTTCACTGCCAAAGCAATGATATGGTGCAAGCCATGGATTCATGCAGGGGTACTAGATGAGAGTATCTTGCTATAGGCTCTTACCTCTCAGGACCCCGGAGTAGGCAGCAATGATGGTCTTCATGGTGGAGGAGCTTCTGCTGGTGGTGGTGGTGGTAAATGAGCTCAGCTGTCACTCTCCTTTCCCCTGCACTGTGCAGCACTGAGCCCAGAGAACAGCACCGCCTTATATATAGACAGGGGAGCACAGCGACATCTACTGCCCGCTCTGGGGAAGAACTGAGAGCTGAGGCCAGCCTGGCAAGGTTCCAGGCTTTGTATTATTCGATCAATGCACAATGACACTGATACATTCATATTTTATTTTTCTTTATTTTCTTAGCACCTTTTAAACATGTTATAGTCATTTGGCTAAATTTTTTTCAAGTCTCGGCTTATTTATTTATTTATTTAATTATTATTATTATTTTTTTTTTTTTTTTAAGAATATAGTTTTCACATTCTTTTTAAATAAACTCATAAAATGTCAACAATCTCTAAAAATGTATCCATATATGTTGCTTTTTTAAAAACCGTATTAATCCCAAAAGCAAACATTTATTATATTGCAGATTACTGATTCTACAGTGTGGTGACTGCATTTTCTTTCTTTCTTTCTTTCTTTCTTTCTTTCTTTCTTTCTTTCTTTCTTTCTTTCTTTCTTTCTTTCCATTCCTTCTTTCTTCATTGGTGATCCTGCCTTAAGTCTATCCTGAAGATGTAGCAGTTACAGGAATGAGAAAAACCATTTAGCATTGGCATTTTCTTTCTTTCTTTCTTTCTTTCTTTCTTTCTTTCTTTCTTTCTTTCTTTCTTTCTTTCTTTCTTTCTTTCTTTCTTTCTTTCTTTCTTTCTTTCTTTTCCTTTCCTTCTTTCCTTCTTTCTTTCTTGGTGATCCTGCCTGTAAGTCTGTTGATTTTTAACGGAGCAAGCTGTCCTGCAGATGTAGCAGTTACAGGTTACTGGGATGAGACAAACCATTTAGAATTAGCATTTTCTTTCTTTCCCTTTCTTTCTTTCCTTCTCTTTCTTTCTTTCTTTCTTTCTTTCTTTCTTTCTTTCTTTCTTTCTTTCTTTCTTTCTTTCTTTCTTTCTTCCCTCCTTTCCTTTCCTTTGCTTTTCTTCCTTTCTCGGTGATCCTGCCTTTAAGTCTGTTTTAACGGTGCAAGCTGTCCTGCAGTTGTAACAAACCATTTAGCACTGACAGGGGTGCTTACACAGATCAGCTTTTATTTATTTATATTTATTTATTATTGTAAAATGTTCCCAAAAGGAAAAATAAAACTGTTTGCTGTAAGTGCCGGTTCACACTTGTGCGGCTGCGGAGATCGCATGTAATTCGGAGCGCACTCACTTTTAATTGACACCCCCTGCGTATCGCATATGGCAGTGTGAACTGCCAGATGTGCGGATGCGATGCTTTCCCGCATCGCACAAGTGTGAACCGAGCCTAACTGCTTATGAAGTATTAGCTGGGGTTTGGTATTATTTTGTTAGTGTATTTAAATTGGCTAACATTAACAGTACCCTCCCCGCCAGATTGACAATACTGCTGTCTGCTGTACCCCCTGTGCTCCTTCATCCAGAGTGAAGGCACTCTAAGGCTCTATGCACACCTAGGTGATTTGAATATAGAATTGTGGCAAAACGCTGGATGGGTTTTCAATGCCATTACTTGTTAATGGCATCCCAATCGCGCTTCAATTTTGCAGCGGTTGTTGCGCGATAAATCGCGTCAGAATCACAACGCGCGACACTGTTGTCCAAAAGAAGCTAATGCTCCTGCATTAACAAGTAATGGCATTGCAAACGCGTTTTGCCACGATTCTGGAATCGCAGGCAGAATTGGATTTTGCAGCTGGCGGTGAAAACGTTCCTTTCCTGAATGTGATTCTTCCATGTTTAGGAGAGGGAGGTTGAACCTCCCCTAACCACCACAGCTCCTAAACGATCCTAAACACCTGTGTGTACATTGACAATAGGCTCCTAAACTCAAGTTTCGGAGCTGTAGTGTACATGAAGCCTATTACATCAGGTGTGTTACTGGCCAGATCACCTGGTGAAAACAGAGGGAAAAAGCCTAAAAAAAGAAAACTAATGCAACCACCACATCTAAAGATTGCGAAGATGCAACATATTACATGTTTGGTTATGGGTTTAGTACCACTTTAAGTGCCAGTTCACAATATTTTAGTAACATGTGGAAATTACATTAAATGCATTGGTGTATTCTGAATGGCACATGCCAATGGGCATGCATTGCAGGACAGCACAACATGTGACAAGACATTAAAATGCGTTGTGATGCCAAAAAATGGGCATGCACCTTTTCCTGGCAGGGTATTGCAGAATGAATGCCAATGCATCGCACCAGCACATTTGGCACGTTACCACAATGAGTTAATGTGGACAGAAGCTAAAAGATACCCCTTTGTATGTATAATTTATTATATACACTATATTACCAAAAGTATTGGGACGCCTACCTGTACACACACATGAACTTTAATGGCATCCCAGTCTTAGTCCCTAGGGTTCAATATTGAGTTGGCCCACCCTTTGCAGCTACAACAGCTTCAACTCTTCTGGAAAGGCTGTCCACAAGGTTTAGGAGTGTCTATGGGAATGTTTGACCATTCTTCTAGAAGCGCATTTGTAAGGTCAGGCATTGATGTTGGATAAGAAGGCCTGGCTCACAGTCTTCACTCTAGTTCATCCCAAAGGTGTTCTATTGGCTTGAGGTCAGGACAATATTGAGTTGGCCCACCCTTTGCAGCTATAACAGCTTCAACTCTTCTGGGAAGGTTGTCCACAAGGTTGAGGTCAGGATTCTGTGAAGGCCAGTTAAGCTCCTCCACCCCAAACTCGCTCATCCATGTCTTTATGGACCTTGCTTTGTGCACTGGTCCAAACCATTTGGTGGAGGGGGAATCAGTGGCGGCCCGTGCATAGGAGGCGCCAGAGCGCCGACCCCCCTAAAAAAAAAATAAAAAAGAAATAGAAAAAAAAATGACAAAAAGAACAAATAAAGTTTTGAAAAAAAAAATCGTGTTCGCAGGCCTATGCGCTGGGCCTGGTGGCTATGGGGGGGTGGGGGGGGGGGGGTGGGGTTTACGACCCAGAAGAGGCGCCGGTTGGCTGCCTTCTGGGGGCCTAACCTGGGCGCAGGAAAAAGCGCTGAGCCACCCCCACCTTTGTGATATCCTGGCTGTGATTGGTCCAGTCTCCAGCCTGGACCAATCATCATCCAGCACATCGCTGACTCGCAATGGGGGGCGGTGCCGGTGCGTGCGTCAGTCACGCACCGTCACCGCCCGATCTCCTTCCCGCTGCCCGGACCAGAAGACAGAAGATTGAAGCGGAGGACGTCCACGGCGCTGCTCGTCTCGGTTCCCGGAATCCCGCCGCCGTCAGAAGGTAAGTGATTGAAGCCGACCTGTGCCCTCACCTGTGCCATGCCTGTACCATCACCTGTGCCATCACCTGTGCCATGCCATCACCTGTGCCATCACCTGTGCCATGCCTATGCCATCACCTGTGCCATGCCTATGCCATCACCTGTGCCATGCCATCACCTGTGCCATCACCTGTGCCATGCCTATACCATCACATGTGCCATGCCCATACCATCACCTGTGCCATGCCTGTACCATGACCTCAAAGTCATGCAATTTTTTTACCGCGTTTTTTGCCGCGAAGCAATACCTATTACATTTTTCTTTTTGCGCCCCCCCAAAAATTTGGAGCACCAGCCGCCACTGGGGGGAATTATGGGGTGGGGTTGTTTTTCAGGGGTTGGGCTTGGTCCCTTGAAAAATTAACACTGGTGTGTTGTTCTCCTCTTAGGGGGAGGGATTTTAAAGGCAATCAAAAATAGGAAATAAAAAAGAGCAAAAGAACAATGTATATAAAAGAAGATAAATATTTATTGTTACATAATTAAAAACTGACAGTATGCCAAATATACACAGCTAACATAGTCTCATCCTAATCCCATGGCCAAAAGCGGAAGACACCAAAGTTGGTCATGGGCAATAAGGACCAAAAGTGCTACACAATAATAGCAAAAGGGGAAGGGATGGGGATACACAACTCCCACCCTGGGGTATTGCCCCTAGGGGAGGGAAAGTATTTGATCCAACGCGTTTCGAAATACTTGGTGAACTTTTGAGTTCATATCTTCATCAGGGATATATACATGTTGTGATCCCCTTTCGAGTCTCCCGTCTTAGCTTGATTCATCCATATCTTCAAAGTCCGAGTATTGGAGTGGACTGGTAGCAGAGAAAAAAGGGAAGGAAGGCCAGGGGCCAGTCCAACCCCGGTACAGACTTGAAAAAGACCCTTAAGGTGCGGTGCAAGGAAAAACATATGATTGCATCCTGGGCCAAAAATGTGGCAAGCTCTCACAAAGCAGCAAGAAAATCAGCTCCGATCCACGGACTCAAAATGCGGTCCGCATTCAAAGGACAATCCGCCTCCTTCCTCAGAGGAGAGCGGAGAGTAATGGGCTTGGTCCCTTAGTTCCAGTGAAAGTAACTCTTAAGGCATCAGCATACCAAGACATTTTGGACAATTTCATGCTACCAACTTTGTGGGAACAGTTTGGGGATGGTCCCTTCCTGTTCCAACATGACTGCGCACCAGTGCACAAAGCAAGGTCCATAAAGACATGGATGAGCGAGTTTGGGGTGGAGGAACTTGACTGACCTGCACAGAGTCCTGACCTTAACCCAACAGAACACATTTGGGATGAATTAGAGTGGAGACTGTGAGCCAGGCCTTCTCGTCCAACATCAGTGCCTGACCTCACAAATGCGCTTCAGGAAGAATGGTCAAACATTCCCATAGACACGCTCCTAAACCTTGTGGACGGCCTTCCCAGCAGAGTTGAAGCTGGTATAGCTGCAAAGGGTGGGCCAGCTCAATATTGAACCCTACGGACTAACACTGGGGTGCCATTAACGTCTAACGGCAGGCGTCCCAATACTTTTGGTAATATAGTGGCTGTAGTTGCTGGGCAGTCATATTGGCTCCTTACACGCACTGCTGTCTGCTTTGCAGAGCTACACAGTGGATGTGCTTTACTGCTCTTTCTCACAAGGAAAGTCTATTCATTTCAGCAGCTTCCTCAGAAATTTAGACACAGTTGTTTAATTAATACATGAATTAATAATTATTTAGCTAATGAATGCCCAGTTATTCCATTTCAATAAATTGGGCATCTTCATGACCGGAGATCTATGGTTCAATGATCATTGATCTCTAGCGATATAAATGTAAAAAGTAAGTGGATCTAGAATCATATATATCGTTTCATGTCACGTGTAGCATGCTTCATAATGTGTAAATGCTATTTAACCCCTAGGCGCTGAGCATATGCAAATATGCGGCTTCTCAGCGGCTGGGCCTTGGAGCCGAGCGGCCGCATATTTGCGTGCCAAGAGCGCGCGCCCTGTGGGCTCCCTGCGTGCGCCCTGCGCGCTCCCTGTGCGCTCCCTGCGTGCTCCCTGCACAGTGATTGGTGGCTCATAAAAGATCCCAATCGCTCCTTGCAATCGGGAGTTTTCAGATCATATGACCGCCATGACAGCCAATAACAGCAGTCACATGGTCACAAGCCCCGGCCCCGCAAATATTCATTCGCTATTGCCACACAACTGGGCCCACCCTTTCTTGAAGCCTAATAGAGCCTCTGGCTCTAATCGCGTGCTCCAAAAAAAAAAAAAAAAACCCCATTGGAATCCATGCACCTGGCGCCCTGCATGTAGATTAGGGTGCAGGCGCATAGATGGGGGGGGGGGGGGGCGGCCCCCAATGCACCAGCCAAAAATGGTCAAAGGGTTAATACCTTTCATAGAGATTACAGTACTCCTCCTGGCAATGCCTTCATCTACTTTTCTTTCAAGAAAGATGGATCCATCTTTATTCAGACATCATCCAAGGTCATCATCTCCTCCCAGGACGGAGATGCCGGCTCGTAGATGATATAATCATGTTCATTCAGGTGCCTGTGCAGTTCCTGGCTGTGTTATTATACAGGATTTATAGAGCGCCAACAGTTTGTGCAGCGCTTTATAATGTTAGGGCAGACCGTACAGTTACAATACAGTTCAATACAGGAATAACCTGAGGGCCCTGCTGGTTAGAGTTTACAATCTAAAGGGCCATACACACTACAAGATTTTCTGAAGACTTTTTCCTTCAGATTTACCTTTTCTATGTAGTGCAAGGGCCTGCCAGATTGCATACAAATTGAAAGTGTTTAGGTTTGACCTCATATTATATGGTTTTGGTAAGTCTAAAGGAAAAAGTCTTCAGAAAATCTTATAGTGTGTATGGCCCATTAGTGTTCACAAATGCCTGACATAGAACAGCCCCTGCTGTAGCTTCTCATCTTGTGACTTGATGCAAGTTACAATGTTACAGTCTGATCACTAGGCAGTGAGGAGACTAAGGAAATTCTTCCTCCTGGTTGCAGCAGACTGATGAAATGATCTCAGCGTAGGCAAAGGCACCTGATTGGAGCTCAAGTAGTGATGTTTAACCACTTCTGGACCGGAAGGATTTGCCCCCTTAATGACCAGGCCATTTTTTGTGATACGGCACTGCGTTATTTTAACGGACAATTGCGCTGTCGTGTGACACTGTGCCTAAATAACATTGATGTATTTTTTTTTCCCACAAATAGAGCTTTCTTTTGGTGATATTTGATCCCCTCGGCGATTTTTATTTATTGCACTATAAACAAAAAAAGAACGACAATTCTGGAAAAAAAAATAATAATTTTCACACTCTGCTATATAACATTCCCAAAAAAAAAATAAAAATAAAAAAATACATTTTTTTAACATTTTAGGGCAATTTGTTTTCTGCTTCATATTTCTGGTGGAAAAAAAAATCGCAATAAGCGTATTTTGATTGGTTTGCGCAAAAGTTACAGCGTCTACTAACTACGGAAAGATTTATGTCATTTTTATTGTTTTATTTTTTGAATAGTAATGGCGGCGATCTGCGATTTTTAGCGGGACTGCGACATTGCGGCGGACAGATCGGACCCCTGACATTTTTTACACTTTTGGGGGGGGGGGGGGGGGGCCAGTGACATTACTACAGTAATCAGTGCTAAAAAATATGTGCTGTTACTGTAATAATGACACTGGCAGGGAAGGGGTTAATACTGTGGGTGATCCATGGGTTAAATGTGAGCCTAAGGGAGTGATTCTAACTGTGGGGGGCGTGGCTTGTGAAATGATCATGGAGACCTGCCATCCTATATAAAAGGTTCACAGGCACTCTGCGATCATTCCAGGGAGAAGAACGGTCACCTGGGTTTACAACAGCCGACCATTCTTCTCTCTAAGCGGGGAGCGTTCGCGGGTGCCAGGCCGTAATTGGAGCCGCCTGCCCTGTGTATCTGAGTCCCCGCTGCCGAGTGGGGGCGGGAGCGCGCGCTCGCCCCCTAGCTGCAGGCACGCGACCAATGTATACCTACGTCGGTTCACTCAGGAGGGGCTGCCTGCCGCAGTAACCTTAAGTGGTTAATGACAAATCAGAACTCTGACCAAAATCATATGATAAAAATATATAGCTCATTAAAAGCTAAAATAACAAAACCAACTTTTCCTGTAATATTCAGCTTCAGTCCATAGATTTCTTTTAGCAGTACTTTATTCTGCCACTAGATGTCCTTAGTCAAGAAGGCCAGTTTTATTCAACCCACTTCCCCTGAGCCCAGGCCATACTGGACCCTCCCCAACATGTGAAAGGAGAAGCAGCACAGTGATGAGCTCATCTCCCTGTCACTTTTCTATCTCTCCTCCTATCAGCATGCTTCTTGTCAGCTGATTCTCCTTGTGCTGCTTCTTCCTCTTACATTTAATCTACATGTATATGGACCGCAAGAGGCTAATCAGGTCAAAGTCCGATACTTACACCGCTTGCATAAAAAAAATACATGCAGTGATGTTTTAATGATATAGCTACCTTGACTAGAGTTCACCTTTAACTTCCCAAAGATACTCATAAGCCCTTTAGATGCCAAAATAGAGGAAGCCCTTTAAACCACCAATCTTTAATTTGCATTGTAGAGGAAAAGTGAGGTTCCTAAGCCTTTCACTGTGACATTGTCCCAAACTGGGGTGAGGAAAAAAAATTGTGACCAAAATCACCAAGGTCAGACAGACTGACAGCCTTCCAAGTGATATAGACAGGCGTTTGTCCTTGATTGGATTTCACTGTCTGTCATCACCGATGGCCACAGATGCCCCCTGGCACAGCACCCACCTTGGATGGAATTTTTGTCTGCATCAGAGAATGGAAAAACTGGATCCCACTCAGCTGGAACAAAAGTGCCACTTGTCATTGTATAAAAATAAATACACACCGATAGAAGTGGTTGAGAAAGGAGGGCACAAGTAACTTGATGGCGACATAATTAGCTGCAATATTCCTCCTGGTATGTGCCAAGTCACTTAATAAAGGAACGCCTATGTGCCAAAAAGGGTTTTGTATGTTCTACAACAGCACTTAGAATGTGACGAAATGAAAGGGGGAGAAGAAGTGTGTCCCTTGCCATTGTTTCTTAACTTGGTCTCAATACATAGTTGGTGTACATGCACAGCACAACATATTTTCTAAACGGAGTAAATGGCTTTGTAAAAACAAAAAGGTCACTCCACCCAAAATATTACTACATGTATGGATATATTCCGCTGGGCTGCTCTTCAGCTGCAATATACACTGCCTGGTCAAAAAAAAAGTCGCCACCAAAAAAAAAAAAAAAGTCACACACTCTAATATTTTGTTGGCTTTGATTACGGCACGCATTCGCTGTGGCATTGTTTCGATAAGCTTCTGCAATGTCACAAGATTTATTTCCGTCCAGTTTTGCATTCATTTTTCACCAAGATCTTGTATTGATGATGGGAGAGTCGGACCACTGCGCAAAGCCTTCTCCAGCACATCCCAAAGATTCTCAATGGGGTTAAGTTCTGGTCAATCCTTGTGGGAAAATGATGTCTCATGCTCCCTGAACCCTCCCTCACAATTTGAGCCCGATGAATCCTGGCATTGCCATCTTGGAATATGCCCATGCCATCAGGGAAGAAAAAATCCATTGATGGAATAACCTGGTCATTCAGTATATTCAGGTAGTCAGGTGACCTCATTCTTTGGGCACATCCAATAGGATAGTTGCTGCATGCTTAGTTTACATAGTTACATAGTTACATAGTAGTTGAGGTTGAATAAAGACAATAGTCCATCCAGTTCAACCTGTGTAGGTGTGATCTTTTCCCATACCCCTGAATGTTTTTATCCTTGAGATATATGTCCAAAAGTCTTTTAAAAGTAGCCATACTCCCCGCAGTTACTACCATTTGTGGTAGAGAATTCCACAGTCTTGTAGCCCTTACTGTAAAGAACCCCCTGTGTAGCCTGAGGTTAAAACGCTTCTTCTCTAATCGCATTGTATGGCCTCGTTTCCTCATGCATTCCTTGCGACTGAATAGTTTTTTTTCTATGCTCTGATCACCGTTGAGGTATTTGTAAATTGCTATCATGTCCCCTCTCAGGCGTCTCCTCTCCAGGGAGAATAAATCAAGCGCTTTTAAACACTCTTCGTAATTAAGGTCCTCTAATCCCCTAATCAGTTTTGTTGCCCTTCTCTGTACTCTCTCCATCTCCAACACATACCTTCTGAGGACTGGTGACCAGAACTGGACAGAATACTTCAGATGTGGTCAGACCAGTGATTTAAAAAGTGAAAGGATTATAGTTTTGTCTCTGGAATACATTCCCTTCATTATGCATGCTAAGATTCTGCCGGCTTTGGCAGCCGCAGCTTGAAATTGCATACTATTGCTAAGTCTATCTGCTACTAAGACTCCCAGATCTTTCGCCATTTTTGATACCCCCAGAGGTTCCCCCCCAGCATGTATTTTGCCAATTCGTTATTAGTCCCTAAGTGCAAAACCTTGCAGTTCTCCACATTAACCTCATTTGCCATGTAGTTGCCCACTCTGTTATTTTGTTCAGGTCATTCTGCAAGATTTCTGCCTCCTGATGTGAAGTTATTGCCCAATGCCCTGCTCAATTTTGTGTCATATGCAAACACTGAGATCGAGTTACTGATCCCGTCCTCAATGCTATTTATGAATAAATTAAACAAAATTGGACCCAGAACTGAGCCTTGGGGGACCCCACTTGCCACCTCAGACCAGTCCGAGTATGCATTATTTACTACCACCCTTTGGACACGCCCCTTTGACCAGTTCCGTATCCAAGAGCAAACCTTTTGGTCGATGCCTGTGGACCTTAATTTATAAACCAACCGTTTGTGGGAAACTGTATCAAACGCCTTAACAAAATCCAGGTACACCACATCCACTGGTCTCCCACTGTCTAGCTCACTGCTAACCTCCTTGTAGAATGTTAACAGATTGGTCTGACAGGAACGCCCCTTTGTAAACCCGTGCTGATTACTGCTGATGATATTATTGATTTTAGCAAACTCTACGATATAGTCCCTTATCATCCCCTCCAGAAGTTTACATACTATTGATGTCAGACTGACAGGCCTATAATTTCCCGGGCTATGCCTCTGCCCTTTTTTGAATATTGGTATCACGTTAGCTTTTCTCCAATCCCCTGGTACAGTTCCTGTCATAATACTGTCAGCAAAGATCAGGAACAGAGGTCTAGATATAACCTTACTTAGTTCATTAAGTACTCTCGGATGTTCACCATCCGGGCCTGGTGATTTATTTGTGTTAATTTTATCCAGCCTTTCCCTGATTTCCCCCTCTGTTAGCCATAGCGGCAAGTCTTGTGAATTACTGTTAACCATACAGTCATGGTCAGTGTACCCTCCCTTTTCATGTGTAAAAACTGAGGAGAAGAAAGCATTAAGCACAGTTGCCTTTTCCTTGTCCTCTGTGGCCATCCTCCCATTATCGTTAATTATGCGTGCAACATGCTCTGACCTCGTTTTTTTGCTGTTGATATATTTAAAGAATTTCTTAGGAGTCTTTTTACTATCCTCTGCTATTTGTCTCTCGAAGTTAATTTTTGCCATTTTGAATTTGTATTTACATTTCTTATTTAATTCCTTGTATTGTTTGAAAGCCGATAACACCCCCTCCGATTTATATTTCTTGAAGGCCATCATTTTTTCTCTAATAAGTTTCTTTACATTACGGCTAAGCCAGCTAGGTTTGGCTTTGGCTCTTTTAAATTTATTTCCCATAGGAATGCATTGCGAGATGCATTTGTGTAATATATTTCTAAAGCAATCCCATTTTTCCTCCGTGGTCAGTGATCCTAGGGTTTTGTCCCAGTTTATTTCCTCCATCATTGAGCACAGTTTGGGAAAGTTTGCACTTCTGAAGTTTAGGGTTCTTATGTTGCCCTCCTGCCTTGCTACGTAGTGATTTACGCTGAATGTGATCGCCCTGTGATCGCTATACCCCAAGTTGTCCCGGACTCCTACATCTGAGATTAGATCTGGGTCATTAGTAATTAATAGATCCAACACTGCATTCATTCTAGTAGGAGAATCCACCATCTGAGACATGTAGTTGTCCTGTAAGGTTTCCATGAAGAGACAGGCCTTTAGTGAGTGTGTAATCCCCTCTTCCCAGTTAATGTCAGGATAGTTGAAGTCCCCTAATATGATGACTGGTCCCAGCTTTGCCACTTTACCCAACAGTGCCATAAATTCCAACTCTACCTCCTCCCTTTGGTTGGGTGGCCTATAGCAAACCCCCACAATTACTTTCCCCTTATCACCATCCCTATGGAGTTCTACCCACAAGGATTCCATAATATCACTCCTCTCCACCACCCTTACATTATTCTTGACATAGAGACATACCCCCCCTTTTTCCTTCCCTGTCCTTCGGATACACAGGATACCCTTGGATATTGGCCAACCAGTCATTTAGTTACTTGCTTCGTTAATTCCAGGTGGCGACTTTTTTTTTGGGCAGGCAGTGTATCTTCACTATGTAGTCTCACTCCCACTGTAGAGATAGCCCCATCCTCCTTAACCACTTAAGGACCGCCCGCCGCAGTTATACTGCGGCAGGCAGCTCCTCCTGCACAAACCGAAGTAGGTATACGTTGGTCACGCACCAGCAGCTAGGGGGCGAGCGCGCACCGTCGACACCGCGCTCCCACCCCTTACTCGTCAGCGGGGACTCCGATGCACAGGGCAGGTGGCTCTCCGATTGCCGCCGGCCACCCACGATCGCTCCCCGCTGAGAGAGACGAACGGTCAGCTGTTGTAAACACAGCTGACCATTCTTCTCTCTGGAATAATCACAGAGTGCCTGTGATCCTTCTATATAGGAACACAGGTCTGTATGATCATTTCACAAGCCTCGCCCCCATACAGTTAGAATCACTCCCCTAGGCTCACATTTAACCCTTGATCACCCACTAGGTTAACCCCTTCCCTGCCAGTGTCATTATTACAGTAACAGTGCATATTTTTAGCACTGATTACTGTAGTAATGTCACTGGTCCCCCCAAAAGTGTTGAAAATGTCCGATCTGCAGAAATGCAGCCTCAAACTTGCAAGGAACATCCACTATGCTTCACTGTTGCCTGCAGACACTCATTATTGTACCGCTGTCCAGTAAAGCCCGAAGCAAAAAAAAAAATAAGCGCAGGGCTAGCATGACTAGGTAGACAGTGTAAGCAGGAGAGATAGGGTTAAAATAAGTTCAGTAAAGTTCAGTAAAAGTTCAATCAGTCTTCCACCCAATTAGGGGTTTGCATTTAGCCTGTGGGAGCCTGGGAGGGACTGGTAGGGTGGTCTTGGAGAGGGCAGCACATCGTCCCAGCATTCCGTGAAGTACATGGGGAGGAACATTCCCACTCGCCCACCCATATATTGGATTTATGCTTCTGTATGTGGTCTTCAGGATTTGGCGGTTGGGGTCTTTGGAGGCGTTAAAAAATCTGCTGTGCTTATCAGTTTAGGGACCCATCTAAGATATGGAGTCACCTGTGGAATGCCAGTTAATGGTGGTTTAACTGGTAGGTTAAAATTGTGAGGTATCTGCAAAATGTTGAGGTCGTCCCTGAGCCGGTGTGGTGCAGCGGGGGACCATTTAAGTAGTTACGCAGAAACAAAGTGGATAATTGATACTTGGTGCCTAAATAGATTGGCAACCTCATGTTTCTTGTTATTGTATTATTTTTTTTTGGTTCCTGTTTTAAGGAATTTTTTGCTATATTTTGTTTGGTTTTAATAAATGGCCGTTACGGGCAAATTTTAATCCAGTTGGGGTAAAAAGGGGGTTTGGTCGGTTAGAGGTTAAGAAGAGTCTGGGGATTACATCTGGGGTGCCTTAGTCAAGCCCTTCACCAACAAACTGCCTCCTGCTACAGCCAAATATTTCACATTTTGACTTATCAGTCCAGAGCACCCGCTGCCATTTTTCTGCACCCCAGTTACTATGTTTTCATGCATAGTTGAGTAGCTTAGCTTTGTTTTCACGTCAGAGGTATAGATTTATGGCCACGATTCTTCCATGAAGACCATTTCTAACAATACTTCTCTGAACAGTAGATGGGTGTACCTGGGTCCTACTGGTTTCTGCCTGTTCTGTGCTGATGGCACTGCTGGACATTTTCTGATGTTGAAGGGAAGTAAGCATGATGTGTCTTTCATCTGCTGCTTTAACCACTTAAGCCCCGGAAGATTTTACCCCCTTCCTGACCAGGGTTTTTTTTGTGATTTTTTACTGCCTGATTTTAACGGACAATTGCGCGGTCGTGTGACGCTGTACCTAAATGAATTTCACGTCCTTTTTTTTCCACAAACAGAGCTTTCTTTTGGTGGTATTTGATCACCTGTGCGATTTTTTGATCATGCGCTATAAACAAAAAAAGAGCGTAAATTGTGCAAAAATAACAATATTTTTCACTTTTTTTTATATGAAATTCCCCCCCAAAAAAATGTAAAAATCTAAATTTTTTAACATTTTAGGCCAATTTGTTTTATGCTACATATGTTTGGTAAAAAAAATCGCAAAAAGCGTATTTTGATTGGTTATCTCGTTTACTAACAAAGGGAAAGATTTTTGTCATTTTTGGTGTTTTTTTTTTAACGAGTAATGGCGGCGATCTGCGATTCTTTTTGCGGTACTGCGACATTGCAGCAGACAGATCGAACCCTTGACTGACATTTTTGACATTACTGCAGTAATCAGTGCTATACATATGCACTGTTACTGTAAAAATGACACTGGCAGGGAAGGGGTTAACTGTATTGGAGAGGGAGGGGTTAAGTGTGTCCTAGGGGCGTGATTCTAACTGTGATGGGACATGTCTACTAGTGTAAAAACAGAGATCAATGGTCCTACATAGTAGAACCGTCTGATCTCCATTTTTACACAGGGGAGAATGACAGGCGGCTTGTTTACATAAGCCGTTCCGCCTTTCTCCCGCTCTACCGACGATCGTAGTGTGACATCGGGTCTGCCAGTCACACGCCCGGACTCCTCTGTGAACGAGCCGAGGCGGGCACGCGCCTCAGCGGGCGCTCGCTCGCCCGCTATTGGCTCAAAACCCGGTGACAGGCTAGCGACGTAGATCTATGTCACTCTGCCTGGCCGGGGCTGACTGCCGCAGTAAATATACTGTGTGCAGTCGGCAAGCAATTAAAGAGGTTGTTAAAAGAAGCTCCAGACTCAATCAGAAAAAATTTAAAGTCACCAGCTATAAATCCTGTAGCTGCTGCCTTTTAACCACTTCCCACCCTTGGACATCATATAACGTTGTGGATTTTGAGTGGAGATATCTGAATGATGGGTGCAGCTGCAGGCATCATTTGGATATCTTCTTTTTATTCTGGCGATTCCCTGCAATGTAAAAGTATTCATAGCGGCTATTCAGCCGTTTGGTTGTTTTTACAGGCAGCGAAAGGGGCGCCCCCCTCCCGCCGCCCTCCGGTATGATCGGCCAGCCGAGAATGAATCACCCGGCGGTGCCTGTTTACCATAGAGCCGACCGAGGACCAGATGATCCCCGTTTATCTTCTATGACCTTCGGAGGCCAGGCGCGACATTATGACGTCATGTCCGGCCTCTGCAGATGTAAACACTCCCGTTTCTTCAGCTGGGAAGCCGAGATTGTTTTGTTTTTTGTTTGTTTTTTTAATCTCAGATTTTCCAGTTTAGAGGAGAGATGTGGGGATTTATAGACTCCAGATCTCACTGTAAAGAGGACCTGTCACATGTCCCATTCCTTTTACAAAGGATGTTTATATTCCCTGTAATAGGAATAAAAGTGATAAAAAAAAATTAAAGGGAAAGTGTCAAGTATAAAAATAAAAGTAAAATAAACAAAAAAAAACTAATACATTTAATGCGGCCCCGTCGCCGCATGCCTGCATGCAGATGCGAATGCATACATAAGTCGCGCCTGCATATGTAAACGGGGGTTCTGAGAATTTTCTAGCAAAAAAAATTGATGATTTTTACATGTAGGAGAGAAGTGTCAGAATTGGCTTGGGTGGCAAGTAGTTAATATTAGGACACTGATTTCCCCAGTCCAGGGATACCGCAATGTCTTCAACCCAGCCAATTTTTCCATCAGCTCTCGGGTGCTGCCCCTGCCATTGCTTATATTGGAAACCTTATAAGCTTTGTGAATGTCCCGGCAGCGGGGGAAAAAGGAGGGGGGCTGAACTCAAAACCAGGTACACGCTTCCCCCTGAAAGGTGCCAAATGTGGCACTGGAGTGGGGGAGGAGACAGATCTGCCTTGTTTACATCTGCAGACGGCTGTTCTGTCTCCATGGGGAGAGATCGTGGGTGCCAGGAGGACATCACGTCTGCTGGACCTGCTGATTGGCTCCCCCTCTAGCGTGCACCCCCACTACCTGCTACACGAAACGATGTACATGTACGTTGTTTCGTGGAACAGAGCCGACCTGCCACAGTATAACTATGGCGGCTGGTCGCCAAGTAGTTAAGTATATAATAGACAAATGGTTAGCTTAAAGTGATTGTAAAGTCTCGTTTTTTTTTCCTATACAAATAACAAACATCTTATACTTACCTGCTCTGTTGCAGTGAATTTGCACAGAGCAGCCCGGATCCTCCTCTTCTCTGGTCCCTCTTCTGTGATTCTGGCCCCTCCCTCCTGTTCAGTGCCCCCATAGCAAACTATTTGCTATGGGGGCACCTGAGCGGAGACACAGCTCCCTGTGTCCATTCAGACATGGAGCCTTGTCCCTGCCCACCCCTCTCTCCTGATTGGCTAGCTGACTTTGATTGACAGCAGTGACAGCCAATGGCACCGCTGCTGTGTCTCAGCCAATCAGGAGGGAGAATCTCAGATGGATGAGACAATCGTGGACATCACTGGACAGAGAGGGACCTCAGGTAAGTGTTAGATGGCCGAGGGGGGCTGCTACACAAAAGTATTTTAATCTTATTGCATAAAATCCATTAAGATAAAAAAACCTTCTGGCTTTACAACTCCTTTAAAGGGCTTGTTATACCAACATTTTATATTACTGATATGTGGCTGCTGTACCATTTACTTGTTATCTTTTTATTGCTTCCTTTGTGTAAAATCCCTGGTGTTCCTGTCAGTCCCTCTGCTTTCCTATTAAAAACTGACCACACTAAGCAGAACACACCGTGGTCATTTCTCTAGCTGTTCCTAACCTTTTGCGTCCAGTTAAGCATAATCATTAGTAAAGCCAACTCAACTGCAGCTACTGAGTGCTGAAACAATACCGCTAGAGCACATTTGGCGGTGATGTTAGTCCTAGACGAACTGGGTATGTATGATCCAAAAGAAAAGGAAGATGGTGGGGGGGGGGGGGAACAAAGGGGAATTTAATAATTACATTTTATGGGGAGGGGCAGTCCTTTGAGAGGTTCTTTTGGTGGCTATCTTTGGGGGGGTCCTTTAAGAACGATGGTGCACTTAATGACAGCCCCAGTTAACCTGCATGCAGTATAGGTACATTATATGTATTGTATAGTCTGGTCCCAGGTGCAAGGTAAATCTCATACAGATGTGGTAAAGCTTCGGTATAATGCGGAATAGGGTCGATATAGGTGCAGTCTAGGTTTGGAAAAAGTGGGGCATAGGGTGCAGTATAGATTGAGTACATTTGGTGTCCGGCTCTCAGTGGATCAGTCCCTGCTAGCAGTATCAGCAATGAGCAAATAGCCCTCCCACCAGTCACTGGGATACTGCAGTGACCTCTTACTGTCTAAGAGGGTGTCCCCTTGGTCTTTCCCGGAACACCACCTGTGATCAGCGATGGAAGCAGAGGATGAGTGGATGCTCCAGTCTCCCTGCGGTGGTGGTGCAGGTGCTGCAATGTGCGTGGTGCTGCACTGTCCCCTGAGGTGTCCTCACTCCCAGTCTCACGCTCGGAACTCTGCTGGTATGGTCTGCCATGGCAGGTGAATATTCAGACAGAGGTGCTCTCTCTCTCTAACCCCTTCAGAGCCAAGAGGAAGAACTTTCCCGGGTAGTTTAATAAAAATTATACCATACCCATCCTACTGCACAATGCCTATTGGGATCTGTAGTGTAAGGAGTCAATTGGCCACATTATATGGCTGCAGTCCCAAACTACAAATCGCAGGATTCTTAGTGCTCTGCAAAGAAGTCTTTGTGCTTTCTTGGCTTTATCTCTCCCCTTGTGGGCCAGAGAAGGATGGTGCAGCACAACATCAGAATCTCAGTGGGGGGAGAGAAGAATAAAAGACAATGTCTCCTTCTCCATATTGCTGTAGCCTAGCACCTGGCTACATATGCATTCTCTAACAACTTTTTTTTTGGAACTCAGCAATAAAAACAAACATTTGATCATTACTGTTATGTAATGAGAACAGTTTTTTTTTCTTTGGTCTCACATTGTGCAAAACTGAGGTAAAATTGAGATGTAACGGTGCCATTGGAGGTCAGACAGACTGACAAGCATCCAAACTTTAGAGAAAAAAATCTGGCCTTGGCTGGTTTGCTGCAGATGGGCTCAGACTTTCACTGGCTCAGCATCTTGGAAAAGAGTTTGGTGCATTGGGTGGAAAATGAGGACATTGGGAAAAAGGGTGGCAGATGTCAGTGTCCAATGAACTAAACACAGAGATACAAAGGTAACTAAGCCAGAAGGGAAGAGTCCCTGTTTCGTAATGTTATTAGCTGCAATACTCTTCATGTTCCATACTTAGGCACTTGAAGTGGAGCCAAAATCAAAAAGTGAATAATTGCAATGTTATAATGTTATAGGAAACATTTAAAAATGCTGAGGAACATTTCAAACTGTTGACTGTATCAGGAATACGTATCAGAAAACAGGTTACAAAATGCATACACATTGGTTTAGAGTTTGCACTACTCTCCACACATTCTACCCTTCCATAGCAGCTACCTGCTGGCATTGTGCAGAAGATGAAGGCACGTTGTTGCACATATTCTGGGGGTGTTCAAAGTTATAGCCTTCATGGACCACGGGGCTTATCTTTACCCAAAAGTTCACAAACCAGATTACTTCTTTCTCCCTCACAACACCAATCCCTACTTATTTGCTTGGTTATTGCTGCCCAGGCATGTGTTCCATAACTATGAGAACATCCAAACCACCATGATATAGCCATGACTTGCCAGAGTCAATGATATTGAACTCATGGAAGGCCTTGCATCCATGATAAAGGGAGGAAGCCTTCAGAAGGATATAATCCCACTGAATAGAATTTACAATTAAAAATATATTGGCCTATATCCTTGAGTAAGGTAATGCTTGTGGGACCATCTTCTAGTTTACTTCCATAATGGAGTGGAGACTCTCAATTCCCACAACAGCCCATCTTTATTTCTTTCTTCTTAAAGTGTTAAGGCCCGTTCACACGATACGAAAATTGGAAGGGAAATTTCATCCGACGAACGATCTTCCGATTTTCGGATTGTTAATATAGTGCTTTCGACAGCCGATTACGGATTTTCGGACGACAAAAACTGGATGTAACGGCTATAAATTTTTTATCGTATGTCAACACAACGTCCGATTTTTGCTTAATTAGTGCATTTTTCATCTTAAAAAAATCTTAAGAGCAAGACTAGGCATGCTCAGAAACGAAAGAATACATACAAATCAATTCAACACATGACATCACTTCTGAAGTAGAATTCTGTCGTACAGGAAATTTCGTATGAAAATAACCTCTTCACTTTCTACATGAGACTAACATGCAACAAAAAACGGACGACAGATCGTTCGATAATCTGATCGTGTGTACGGGGCTTAAGTCTCCTTTCCCAAAAAACTGCCTATGCACATAAGGGATGTCTGTAAATAAAATTAAACTGTACACCTCTGACTAAAGTTGAATAATGCCATTGCTATAGGTGTAGGCCATCTACATACCTTCCAAAGCCTGAGTGGAATACTCCCAGGACATTGCTAAATGAGATCTTGGCATTACTGCTCACCTTCCCCATCACAGGAGTGAGCTTTTTCTCTGATTCTGACCCCCTCACATGCTCTCCCCCCCCCCCACATGCTCTCCCCCCCCCCCCCCCCCCGATGCATTAGCTCTGAGCTCAGCTTTTGAGAGCTTACTCCTGTAATGGGGGAGGTTAGCAGTAATGTTAGGGCCTCATGTAGCAACATTCTTAGCAACATCCTGGGAGTATTCCAGTCAGGCTTCGGGAAGTATGTAAACGGCATACACCTATATCAATGACCTTATTCAACTTTAGTCAAAGCTGCACAGTTTGTTTTTATCTACAAACACCCCTTATCTGCATAGGCAGTTTTTTTTAGTAAAGGGTAACTAACCCTTGAAGCTGGCCATGCACCAGTAGAATTTTGTTGAAAATGTTTTGTTTTCGGAAATTTCATTTGATTTTTCAAAGATTAGTGGGGGTCAAACTGATGTTTGATTTCAACTGTAGTGAGAAGAAAACTCACAGGGAGCAGGATGGAAATGTTTTCTCAAAAAAATAAAATTATAATTGTGAGTGTAGTTCTTTGTTTGGGAAAAATCTTAAAAATTATGATAAAAATGTGTCCACTTGCCGCTAAATCAAGTACCTCTACTTCATTTGGTTTCAAGTGCTTGTACCGAGGTGATACCTGCAGCTACAAAGGTCGGCTCTCCTGTAATAACAACCGATGTGGCTAATCAGCAGTTTGGCTGTCATTACAAGCAGCGGGAGGGTCCCCTCCCCCCCTCTTCCCGCCGCCTTCCGCTGTTCGCCTGGGCTCTCCCAGTGTGCACCCAAGAGACCAACCGACATGTCCTCCGGCTAGCTGAAGACCAGAACAAAGCTAGAATCAACTTTGATCAGGTCTCAGATATGGTAACCTGGAAGCGACGTCATGACATCACTTCCGGTTTACTCGGGAACCAACAGCACCAGTTTTCAAAAATCAAAAGTATTTAAAAATGCCAATCTTGGAGTTTCTAAATACTTTCAAGTGTGGAGGAGGGGGTTTAAGGTCTTATAGACCCCAGATCCCTCCATAAAGAGTACCTGTCACCGCCTATTACTGTCGCAAGAGATGTTTACATTCCTTGTGACAGCAATAAAAGTGATGTAAAAAAAATAATATATATATATAAAGTGCCCCACTTCTCCGTGCTCGCGCGCAGAAGTGAACACATATGTACGTTGCGCCCGCATATGTAAACAGTGTTCAAACCACACATGTGAGATATCGCCCCAATCAATAGAGCGAGAACAATATTTCTAATGCAAAATCGCCTCTGTAACTCTAAACAGGTAACCTGTAAACATTTTTAAAGAGTTGTGCATGGAGAGATTTTTAAGTACCGTAGTTTGTCGCCATTCCACGAGCGTGTGCAATTTCGAAGCATGACATGTTGGGTATCTATTTACCCGGCGTAATCATCTTTCACACTTTACAAAAAAATTGGGAAAACTTTACTGTTTTTTTTTTTTTTTTCTATTTATTAAAGTGTATTCTTTCCAAAAACACAAAAACATTGCATTTGAAAGACGAAATTCTCAAGGGTCATTGCTAAAATAAATAAATAAATAAATAAATAAATATATATATATATATATATATATATATATATATATATATATATATTTATATAATATTTGGGGGTTGTAAGTAATTTTCTCGAAAAAAATACTGATTTTTAAGCAACAAATGTCAGGAAAAGGCTGGGTCTTCAAGTGGTTAATTACTTCCCACCCAGGCCAATTCTGACAATTCTCTCCTGCATGAAAAAAATAATCTTTTATTTTTGTTAGAAAATTACTAGAACCCTCAAACATTATATATATATATTTTTTTAAGCAGAGGCCCTAGAAAAAAAAACTGGTGGATTTGCAAATTTTTATTTCACACGGTATTTACGCAGTGGTTTTTCAAACGCATATTTTTTGTAAAAAATACACTTTAAAAAATTTCAGTGCACACAAACACAATATAATACACATTTTTTGGTAAAATAAAAAAGACCATGTTACACCGAGTAAAAAAGAAACATAACGTGTCACACTTTAAAATTGCATACGTTCATGGTACAGTGCCAAACTATGGTACCTAAAAATCTCCCTTGGTGATGCTATAAAAGCATTTACAGGTTACTAGTTTAGAGTTACACAGGTCAGGCGCTATAATTATTGTTCTTACTCTCACATTTGCTGCGATACCTCACATGTGTGGTGCGAACACAGTTTATATATGCATACAGGACTTATGTATGTGTTGGCCTTTGCGTGCAAGCGCGGGCATTTTCATTTTTTTATTTCTATTAATTATTTTATTTACTTTTTTTTTATTTTTTATACTGTCTCTTTAAATATTTATTTTGACTATTGCTATCTGAAGGGATGGACAACATCCCTTGTGATAGCTGGAGCAGCGGCAGGTTCTCTTTACTGAGACATCTGGGGTCTATTAGATCCCAGATCTCTCCTCTGCCCTTAAACCATCTGATCAAACTGAGATCAGATTGATCAGATGCTTTCATAAGCCAATAATTGCTTGTTTACATCCTGGGAAAAGCAGAAGTGACAAAATACTTCCGGTTTCTTAGACCACACAGATGATTGGGGACGTTCCAGTCCTCTGTAAGGTAAGCCAGAAGAACCAAGTTTAACATGAAAGAAATCCCATAAAAGGCCTACATTAAGATAGAACTAAAGGCAAAACTTATTTTCTTTCTATTTTGGATAGAGTAAGAAAGGATTATGACCCCTGTAAGGTTTATTTTTGCCATCTGTGTTCCCTTGGAAGTGGAAGTGAGAGAAAATCCCTCTAAAGTGAAGGGATCCCTGGTTATCCCTGGGGTCACCAGAACTAATGTCCCCATTGAAAGATATTCCCACTATTCCTGTTCTGGGGACCACACGAAATTTGGGATTTTCTTTTACATTCACTTTTGGTGATAATGGTAAACGGGACAAATAGAGAGGTTGAATCTCCCTAACAAGGGCACAGACTGCAATAAAAACCTGACCGGTGTTCTAATCCCTCTCCACTCTATACAAACCTAAAAAAAAACGTTTTTCCTTTAATTATACTTTAATTTAGAGCATTTTAGGGTTTTCCGCTCTGACAAAGTAAACTTTATTTTCCTTCTCTGGCTTAGTTATTTGCTTTTATCCAACATCCAACACAACCTCATTGCGGACACCCTGGGTCAGGTCTACGACTGAGCTCAGGCAACCCTTATACTGTATAGTTGAGGACTGTGTAGATCTGTTAAAGTGGTTCTAAAGGCTGAAGGTTTTTTACATTCTATGCATGAATGTAAAAATCCTTCGGTATGCAGCTCCCCCCTCAGCCACCCCTTAGGCCCCTTGCACTCCAGCGGACCAATCAGGTCCGCCTGTCCATTTTTCAGACGGACCCAATCGGACCACCCATTGTTCTCTATGGGGCGGTGGATGTCATATGTCCGCTGTCAACCGCCGGCATCCGATCCATATCGGAGACGGATGGGAATGCTTTGGCCAATTGTCCGGCAGATCGGATGACCATCAGATGGAAACAGACATGCAGTCCATTTCCATCTGACCGCTCTATAGAGAGAAGTGGGCTGTGTCCATATCCACTCTGCATAGCGTAGGGGACACAGACCTGTCATTCCCTTGCTCAGTGGGGAGCAGCAGACAGATTCCCTACCAAGCAGGCGGATCCACTTGGATGGATTCTGTCCCGTATGAAAGAGGCCTAATACTTACCTGAGCCTGATCGTAATCCAGCAATGTGCATGACAGCAGCTTCTCTCCCGGGTCTCTGCCTCCTGATTGGCTGAGACAGCTCACAGCCAGTGAAGAGGGAGCGGGGGGCGGGGCTGAGTCCCATTCTGTGTGTCTTCCAGGGCCAAGCACACACAACTGCCCCCATAGCAAGCGGCTTGCTATGGGGGCATTTGGAGAAGAGGAGGGGCCAGGAGCGTTGGCAGGGGACCCGAGAAGAAGAGGATCAGGGCTACTTTGTACAAAACCACTTTACAGAGCATGTAAGAATAACATGTTTGTTATTTAAAAAAAAAAATAATCAATGTATATACTGCATTACTTTCCACCTTTTCTCAGTAACAGTAAAGTAAACTAAGTGTGCGATCATTATCAATCTGCCTGATTAGATACAGGAATAGTACAAGGACATGACAGCTGTAAAAATCAATGCTACATTCCTGTAAAAAAAATAACCAAATGAGTATACAAGCAGGAGTCCCTGGCAGATGACGCAGAGTCACTTGAGGTGCGGGGTCTAAGCACTAACTGGTGTTCACCAGAGCTCCTGATGGTGTTTTGCTGCATGTTAGTACCAGGTCGCAGTCCACAGGATCGCCCCACCAGAAGGTGAGCAAGCCAGGGTCCTGGAGCACATGTAGCAGGTAGGGATCAAGCAGAAACATATCCAGTAAGCAAGCCAAAGGTCAGTAGGAAGGGGTTTCAGGTTGGGATCAAGATGAAGCGTAGTCAAGGAGCAAGCCAAAGGTCAGATACAGACAGCAGCAGGAATAACATGAGCAAGATATTGGCTGGAAAGAGCACAAAAAAATCTGGCAAACAAGAAGTGCAGAGGTATGGCTTAACCACTTAAGCCCCGGAAGATTTTACCCCCTTCCTGACCAGGCCCTATTTTGCGATTCGGCACTGTGTGACTTTAACGGACGATTGCACGGTTATGCGACGTTGTACCCAAATGAAATTGACGTCTTTTTTTTCCTCACAAACAAAGCTTTCTTTTGGTGGTATTTGATCACCTGTGCGATTTTTACTTTTTGCGCTATAAACAAAAAAAGAGCGACAATTTTGAAAAAATAACAATATTTTTCAAATTTTTTTATATGAAATTCCCCCCAAAAAAATGTAAAAATCAAAATTTTTTAACATTTTATGCCATATGTTTGGTAAAAAAATCGCAATAAGCGTATTTTGATTGGTTTGCGCAAAAGTTATTGCGTTTACTAACTAAGGGAAAGATTTTTGTCATTTTTATTGTTATTTTTTTTAACGAGTAATGGCGGTGATCTGTGATTTTTTTTTGCGGGACTCCGACATTGTGACGGACAAATCGGACCCTTGACTGACATTTTTGCAACTTTTGGGAGTACCAGTGACATTACTACAGTGATCAGTGCTATAAATATTCACTGTTACTGTAAAAATGACAATGTCAGGGAAGGGGTTAACTTTATTGGTGATGCAGGGGTTAAGTGTGTCCCTAGGGGCGTGCTTCTAACTGTAAAGGGGTGTGGCTAGTGATGTAAGCACAGAAACATACAATCCTACATAGCAGGATCGTATGATCTCTGCAGTTAGATCAGGAAGAATGACAGGCGGCTTTGTTTACATCAGCCGCCTGCCTTTCTTCCTCTCCACCGGGAGATCGCGAGTGACCGGCGGACATCGGGTCTGCCGGTCACACGCGCGGACATGTTAGGGAACGAGTGGGGGCGGGAGCGCGCCTCCGGCGGCGCGCGCTCACCCCCTAGAGGCTCTCAGGCTAGCGACGTAGTCCTACGTCACTTTGCCTGTACGGGGCTGACTGCCGCAGTAAATATACTGTGGGCGGTCAGCAAGTGGTTAAATAGGAAGTTCATGGGAGGAGCAAAGAGTTCATGGTTCAAGAGAAACAAGACATAAGGCAAGGTTGTCAGAGGAATCAGGCAGGGAGCTGTCCAGCAGCTCAGGTGGCTCAGCAATATTCTACGCTCTGCATATGGCCTCTCACAAAATTAATAATAGTGTGTACAAAGTTTTTTTTGTCTGCCTCAGAAATGCTTCTACCCCCATTCAAAATAAAAGTCAAAGTAGCTTTAACCAAGCTGATGTAGTTCACCAAGTCAACTGCACACCAAATGCACCCACTTAAGACTTCTGATCAGACTTATGATCTCAGAAGCTACTCAAACTGATCTATGACCCTAAATTTCCAAAGGCCCCCTTGTTCTCTCCACTTGAGCTGACTCAAGTCAAATTGATTAAAAAGCTGTGGTGAACATCTAATGGCCAATCAAGTTCCAATACCAGTTCATGTAAATTGATCTGCTCAGCCCTGGTGAAAATACTGACAGCTAAGCAGAAGACTCACCAACATTTCAGTCCTAGATTTTGGGACACAGTTAGATTGGCCACGGTCTGGCTCTGGTTCACCCAGTGACCGGCAGTCCCACCTAAATTCTGCCCACTTACCAAAGTGGACAGACCAAACTTTGTCTCTCTAATTATGCAGGGAGAGCCCCCTCATGACTCATGATCACTGCTGGAGACCTTTTTTGTGCTGGGGTCCCTGGTTCGAATCCCGACCAGGACACTATCTGCATAACGTCTGCAATTTCTCACTGTGCTTGCATGAGTTTCCTGCAGGTACTCCAGTTTCCTCACACACGCCAAAGACATGGTGGTAGGTAAATTGGCCTAATTTGAGTGCATCCAACATGGCTGCCTCACCTTCGAAGCACTTTGAGTCCCCAGGGATATGCAAATTAAAATAATTAAATTCCATACAGATCTCTGATCATAAGCAGTAACTTAAATTGGGCGACATTGTGATCTTGGGACACATCAGGTCTTTGGTCCAAAATTCGAGACTTTCCCAAC
Organism: Pelophylax lessonae; assembly: GCF_965119305.1. Taxonomy (NCBI): domain Eukaryota; kingdom Metazoa; phylum Chordata; class Amphibia; order Anura; family Ranidae; genus Pelophylax; species Pelophylax lessonae. Next base: position 701,896,512 of record NC_138769.1, on the reverse strand, counting down.
AAATCCTGTGTAGTTGGTATCAGAGTTGTATAAAGTACTCGAAACCCATACTTGAGTAAAAGTACAAGTGCTCGATCAAAAAGTGACTTGAGTAGAAGTGGAAGTGCTCAATCAAAAAGTGACTTAGTAGAAGTACTAAAGTATTCAACATTTTTTGTACTTAAGTATTGCAAGTAGTTTTTTTTTTTTAATTTTGCTACTCAAGTACTGAAAGTAAAAGTACCAGTACTGTGTTATGTAGTTATTAAAGAAAGAAGTCAAAAGTTTGAACATCATATTGTTTTTTATTATTTCAAATGCAGCTTTTATTTATACATACAGTAGCATTTATTTTCGTATGCGCTGATAATACACATGTTTTAAGCTTCATGAAACCTGCCATCTACTGTTCTGGCAGTGGTAATTTTTATAATAGTAACGAGTAACCATGCAGAACAAAAAAAAAAATATCGGAGTAGAAGTATTGAAATCAGCGAAAAAATGTAGTGAAGTAAAAGTGGAAGTAGGAGAAAAAAATTCTACTCTAGGAAAGTACAGATACCGCCTTTCGGTACTTAAGTACAGTAGTGAAGTAGTTCTACTTAGTTACTATACATCTCTGATTGTATTATTTCTTATCATTTTATTTTATTTTTTTTACAATGTGACTGACTATGACTCTGTCCATTTAGAAAAGGAAGGAGCTGGTAAATTACATATTTACTGACCCCTTCCTGGTTCCCTATTGTGACACATCCCCTGCAGCAGCCGGCAGGAGAGGGGAGGGAGCACAGTGGGGGGGGGGGGGATCAGGGGAGCACACAGGAGCCCAGAGACAGCAGAACACAAGTGAACTGGATAAGAGGAGTGGCGGGGGCAGCATACAGAGGAACCAATCTCCTCCATTTTCCTCAGGTGTACAGGAGAGCTGCACAGGCCCCCTGGAGCATGGGGTCCGGTTGCAATTGCAACCCCTGCAACCCCTGTAGTTACGCCCCTGATTCCCAGATATCTGCATCACTCAAAGAGCCACAATCCCAGATAAATTCTGCAAAATTGGTTTTGCTTGTCTTTGACTAGTATGAATAACATATCTACTAATTTATTATCAAACAGTATTTGTCACGTAGCCCAATAATCAATATAATTACTGTACAAAAGTCACACACTGACTCAAGTCCGCACATACAGCCAGTCCCAGAGACTAATCTTTGAAGTGCTATTTTCTGATAAATATTTTCCTTCAAGAAGTACAGTCAAAGCTTATTTGCCTGTACTTCTCCTGTGGATCACAGGAGTACAGTTCGTTTTGCACTCCTGTGACCAGTTTTCAGCAGACAGCCGGTCCGGGCTGGGCAAAGATCGTGACCATATGGTCAGGATCCCACCCAGATGCCTGGACCTGCACCCGGCTCAGCCTCTTAGCAAGCCCTGAGGGCCTGAGCCAGCCTCTCCCACCCGCTCCACAGCCCAGCACTTCAGGAAGCGCAGGTGGGGGACAGTGAGGGCAGAGAAGACAGCAGAGAGCTCTCTGCTCATGGAACACTGAGAACTGAGCGATCAGCAGTGTTTGATCGCTCAATTCTCAGCCTTGGAGTCAGCGGAGGCAATTGCAGCATCAGACTGATGCTACATCCACCTAGGTAAGTAGGATTTCCAAAAATAAAAAACCTAAACTTCTCTTTTAATGAGTTTTCATTTATTTCGTTTTTTACAGGAATGTAGCATGAATTTTTACAGCTGTCGTGTCCTTGAACTATTCATGTATCTAATCAGGCAGATTGATAATGATCTCACACTTCTTTTACTTTACGGTTACTGAGAAGAGGTGGAAAATAATGCAGCCTATACATTGATCATTTATTTTTCATTCACGCAGCGATTGAACAATAAAAATATCTAGATTATCCTATCCACATATTCAAAGTGGATGGAGAAATTCCTCCTGCTGAGTTATTGTATTCGGACAGTGTGGAGACTTCCCGGCTGTTAGGATACCACGATCAATGTTGCTGGTTATATCAGTTTTTTTTTTTGGGGGGGGGGGAAACCTGATAGGTTGGTTGTACACAAGTTGAGTGTGGTTGTACACAAGACTGACTTGTGTACAACCAGCCTGCCCATGTATGGATTGAAATTCAGGCAGTCCCTGGTAAACCGGACAAATTCTGATCCATGTATAGCTGGCTAAAAGCGAATGTAAAGTTTGAAAACAGAAAAAGAAAAAACTTCTCCCTGCAAGGTAAAGCCATAATGTGTTACTATCTATCGCATCGCATACTAGCACATTATGAAAAACTTACCCTGAAACAAAGCCCTCCAGTGGCGCGCTGTCACTGCTGACAGGGTTTTCTTCTTCACCCGGGCTTCCTTCCAGGTTTGCAGGCTGCGGTCCTCAGAATGGGCAGGCCACGATGAGCTCACTCCTGCACATGGGCGCGGGAGTCACTGTTCATGTCACAGGCCTCTGAAGGAACGGCATACCTTCATAGCTTATGCCCCGGTGATGTCACCGGCTGCAGGGATACTGAATATCTCCTGAACGGTGCACATTTAGGAGATATTTCTTGTACCTACAGGTAAGCTTTATTATAAGCTTACCTGTAAATAGAAGTGTCCGGGGGAGCTTTACTACCACTTTAGCAGTATACTAGCGTTCTAGAATAGTCTTTCTCAACCAAAAGAGCCTTTACTCACTGGGGTTCCGCATGGATTTTTGGCAGGGGCGCAGTCAAACGATGGAACAGCTGATGATGGCATAACACACATAAGCATGGTATCACATGTTCGTTGGTGCTGCCTATATGTACATATGTTTGTATGCATATAAGGTATGTATGTAGGCAAATTATATATACAGTATATATATGTGTGTGTGTGTGTGTGTATATATATATATATATATATATATATATATACCCTTTCTAATCAGAATATAGCATGAAGTCAACCAGACTCCAGGGATATTGATCTGATCAGTTAAGTAGCAGAGGGGGTTGTTAATCAGTTTCAACTGCTTTGGTGTTTACTAAACTTAACAACTGGTGCACTAGATGGGCAACACCCATCTAGATGAGACTACCTCCAAAACAGGAATGGTTTTACAGGTGAAGACCAGTGACATTTTTTTCCCTACTTATCTTTTCTGACTGTTTTTGATTAGTTTTGCATTCGGCTAGGGTCAGTGTCAATACTGGTAGCATTAGGCGATACCTGGACCCTATAGAGGTTGCACAGGCAGTCCAACTCCTCCAGGATTGCACATCAATATGTGCAATCCTGGAGGAGTTGGACTGCCTGTGCAACCTCTATAGGGTCCAGGTATCGCCTAATGCTACCAGTAGTGACACTGACCCTAGCCAAATGCAAAACTAGTCAAGGACAGTCTCAATAGCATGGAGGAGATTCCAGGAGACAGGCAGTTTACTCTAGGAGAGCTGTACAGGGCGTAGAAGGTCCTTAACCCATCAGCAAGATCCGTATGGACAAGAAAGTGACTGGGTGCACCTGACCTCAGAGGGAGTTCAAGCTGTATGTCAAGGAGTGGAATATCGACATAAGGGAGCTACTGGAGCTGAGGCTGTGGGAGTCTCTCTGGCGGGAGCAGTGTTGCTCATCTTAGTTTAAAAAAGTAATTAGTTACAGTTACAAATTACTTCTCCCAAAAAGTAATTGAGTTACTGACTCAGTTACCACATAGAAAAAGTAATTAGTTACTCAGCAAAGTAACTGTGACTTTTTTTTAAATATTCTATAATGCAATTACGTTCTATAACATCTTTAATAGCAAAGATGTTTATATTAACTGATTGAAGAATAAAAACACTTTATACAGTATTTTAGAACATTTGGTATTTATTTTAACCAAACTCAATAGATTGCAGCCTGCCATAGATATGAATGATATGCATAGAAACATATAAAAAATAAATATTGAAACGTGGTGACGTGGGTGTGGCACACTGGTGGTGGGTGGCTGCCTGGCTGGTGGTGGCGTGGCACACTGGTGGTGACGTGGGCGGCACACTGGTGATTGCGTGGCACACTGGTGGTGACGTGGGTGTGGCACAATGGTGGTGACGTGGGTGTGGCACACTGGTGGTGGGTGGCTGCCTGGCTGGTGGTGGCGTGGCACACTGGTGGTGGCGTGGGTGCTTGGCACACTGGTGATGGCGTGGCACACTGGTGGTGATGTGGGTGTGGCACACTGGTGGTGACGTGGGTGTGGCACACTGGTGGTGGGTGGCTGCCTGGCTGGTGGTGGCGTGGCACACTGGTGGTGACGTGGGCGGCACACTGGTGATGGCGTAGCACACTGGTGGTGACGTGGGTGTGGCACACTGGTGGTGGGTGGCTGCCTGGCTGGTGGTGGCGTAGCACACTGGTGGTGGCGTGGGCGCTTGGCACACTGGTGGTGACGTGGGCGGCACACTAGTGATGGCGTGGCACACTGGTGGTGACGTGGGTGTGGCACACTGGTGGTGACGTGGGTGTGCCACACTGGTGGTGGGTGGCTGCCTGGCTGGTGGTGGCGTGGCACACTGGTGGTGGAGTGGGCGCTTGGCACACTGGTGATGACATGGGCGGCACACTGGTGGTGGGCAGCTGCCTGGCTGGTGGTGGCGTGGCACACTGGTGGTGGCGTGGGCACTTGGCACACTTGTGGTGACGTGGCACACTGGTGGTGGTGTGGTGGGTGGCTGGTGGGGGTCTGAGTCCTGACTCCTGACTGTCTGTGAGTTTTTTTTTTCTTACCTGCTGTGCTGGGCTTGCTGGTGGTGGTGTGGCCTCTGGCCTGGCAGGCACACTGTTGTCCGGGTGAGGTCCCTCTGGCTCCTGCAGGCCTCAGGCCTGCCTGTCTCTGTGCCTCTCTCCTCTTCTGGGCTGGCTGTGTGCGTTGGTCCGGTCGTGCGTAGGACTGTCGTTGGTGGACTGGTGGTGGTGGACTTCCTGCTGGCTGGCTGCTGCCCAGTGCCCTACTGCCCTGTGGTGGTGGAGGTGGTGGATTGGTGGTGGAGTCTCCTCCTGGCCTGGGCTGGACTATATCGTTTATGACTGGTGGTGGTCTCTGGTCTCAGTGGTCTCTAAGTACAGTAAGTTAACCGTGTATACTATATTGGTTGGCACTTGGCAGGCTGCAGGCACTGGCAGTGGCAGACTGGCACAGCACTGTAGGTGGGCGGCAACGGCTGGGTCGGATCTATGCCCTCTGTCCTCTTGCTCCTGGCGCCCTGTTCTGCTGCTGCCGTGCGGCCGTGCCTGTGAGACAGTGTGTGTCGGACCGGCGCCGCGTGACGTCACGTGACTCACTCGATGAGTCAGAGTCTCCTCCTCTTCTCTCTCCAGGACCGCGGACAGCAGTCATAGTCTGGAGAGGGGGAATACAATTACATCTACTGCCATCTAGTGGCGGTAGATGTAATTGCGGTAACGGAGCCGGAAGTAGCGGCAGCGCCGTTACTTGGAGAAAATGAGTAATCTGATAGATTACTCGTTACCATGAAAAGTAACTGTGTTAAGTAACGCCGTTTACTTAAACGCAGTTACTTCCAACACTGGGCGGGAGTGCCCCATGGTTACTGTGACTTAACCCAAGTGCGAAGTTTGGAGCTTCCTCATTTAACAAAAGAAGATATGAAGAAGGATCAGAAAGAAGATCCTCTGTGTGCATTAGTGAAAGCAGTGTTAACTTCAGGAGATCCTAAAACTCTACTGAATAGCCCAATCGGAGGGGCTAAAGTAATCCACAAGGATTGGGACAAGATGAAGTTGGAGGATGGAATTGTCTATTGAATGTGCCCTGCAGAAGAGGCAGATGGAGTTTAACAATTATTCTTGCCAGAGAAGCATCGATTGACTGTGCTGACAGCCCTTTACGATGCTCATGGACATTTGGGACCGGACTAAACTTTCAGGTTGGTCAGGAATCGGTTCTATTGGCCCTTTATGAGGAGGGAAGTGGAAAGTTATTGCCACTCTTGTATCCGTTGTATCCAGAGGAAGACTTTATCCCATAGAGCTGCCCCAATGGGCTATCTGCGAAGTCAAAGACCAATGGAGTTAGTGTGCATTGACTTTGTGTGTCTCGAACCTGACCTGGTTGGGGGCGTAGTAATGTCCTGGTTGTGACAGATCATTTTACTAGATATGCTCAGGCTTTTCCAACTCGAAACCAGCGGGCTAGCACAGTTGCCAAGACGCTTGTGGAAAGTTCTTCGTCAATTACGCCCTACCGCAACGCATACATTCTGATCGAGGCTGAGATTTTGAGAGTAAGCTGATTTGAAGATTATGTGCTAAATATACAGAAGTCCGGGACAACCCTGTATCATCCACGGGGAGATCCTCAACCCGAGAGGTTTAATCGTACTCTGCTGAATATGTTGGGAACTTTGCAAATGGAAAAAAAAAACAACACTGGGGGTGATCACATTGCCACTGTGGTGCATGCTTATAACAGTACTGTGAATGACTCCCCTGGATATTCCCCATATAGATTGATGTTTGAAAGAGAAGCTTGGTTGCCAGTAGATTTGGCCTTCAGAACGTCACCTGACCATACTTCTCAGAGTTCTTATAAAGGCTATGTGGATCGCCTTCGGAGGAATTTTAAAATAGTCTACGAAAAGGCCCTTGAAGCATCTGCCTTAAGAGAACAGCGGAATAAGAAGAACTTTGATTTAAAAGTGAGAATCCAAGACCTACAGTCTGGTGATCGAGTCTTGTTGAGAAATTTGGGAGTCCTGGGAAACACAAGCTAGCTGATCATTGGTGTTCCCAACCCTTTATCATCTGTAAGAAGTTGTCTGGCCTGCCTGTGTATCAGATCCGTCCAGAGAGGAAGATTGGTTCTGTAAGGGCATGGCATAGGAACCCTTTGTTGCCTATTTCCAATGCCATTAGAGTACTCAGTCCCTTGTGCTGATACTCCTAAAACCCCCACTTTGCGATCTGGGACACAGCGGGCGTCAAGATCTCCAATTCAACGAGAAGAGGAGGAAGATAGTGATAATGAAGAAGTGATATTTGATTAGTGGTGGCCTTCTGCAATGGAAGATACTTCTGGAAGTGGTGGATCCTCTGCGGAGATTGGCAAATGTTACCTTTACCTGCGACCACCGCACCAATCACAGGACGGCAAGCAAGAGGTGGGAGTGTTCGGGGCACATCGCTCTGCGCCCCAAGCACATTCTAAAGGCTGCCAACAAGCTTCAGGAAAAAAAGCACATGAGGACAAAAACCCCACCCCCTCCATAGCAGTAGTATTGGTCGGCGCCCCGCTGCAATTAAAGGAACACTTTTTTTTTTCTGACTTGTGGGGGCGGCACCCCTGCGCCCCCTATGTACCAGCTGCCACTGTTGTTTTTCCAAAACTGTCGGCCTTTTTTTGTTTATAGTGCCAAAAATTAAAAAAAACGCAGTGGTGATCAAATACCACCAAAATAAAGTTCTATTTGTGGGAAAAAAAGGACATCAATTGTTTGGGTACGGCGTTGCACGACCGCGCAATTGTCGTTAAAGTAACGCATTGCTGTATCACAAAAAAAATGGCCTTGTCATGAAGGGGGGGGGGTAAATCTTCCAGAGGTCAAACAGTTAACCACTTGCCGACTGCCTACAGTACACACTCTGTCCTGAGAAACAATGTAACTGTACGTCACTTCATGGGACCGCAAGCGGGGGCCCATTCGCCACAGGGGGAGCCAATCAGCGGGGCTGGCAGCCGCGATTTCCGCTGGGCACCAGCAATTACTCCCGTGGAGACAGAATGGCGGTCCGCTGTTGTAAACACTGCAGAGCGCTGTTCTGTCAGTAATGAACACAGGGATCCTGTGTTCCCATTATTTAGGAATGCAAGTCTCTGTGTTCATGCAGCACGCCCATCCCCCACACAGTTAGAAAGCACCCCCTAGGGACACATTTAACCCTTCGATCGCCTCCTGGTGTTAACCCCTTCCCTGCCAGTGTCATTATTACTGTAACAGTGCATATTTTAAGGACTGATTACGGTAGTAATGTCACTGGTCCCCCCAAAACTGTCAAAATTGTCATTCAGGGGTCCGATCTGTTCGCCGCAATGTTGCAGTCCTGCCAAAAATCGCTGATCACTGCCATTACTAGAAAAAAAAAAATATGACATAAATCTTTCCCCTAGTTTGTAGACGCAACAACTTTTGCGCAATTCAATCAATATACTCCTATTGGGATTTTTTTTTTTACCAAAAATATGTAGCAGAATACAAATTGGCCTAAAATGATGAAAACAATTTGATTTTTACATTTTTTTTATTGGGGAATGGTATATAGCAGAAAAAAAATATATATATTTTTTTCAGAATTGTCGCTGTTTTTTTGTTTATAGCGCAAAAAATAAAAACCGCACAGGTGATCAAATACCAGCAATAGATAGCTCTGTTTGTGAGAAAAAGGGCACTGATTTTATTTTTATTTTATTTTTTTATTTTATTTAATTTTTTTTTTATTTTATTTTTATTTTATTTTATGATATTATTTGGGTACAGCGTCGCACGACTGCGCAATTGTCCGTTAACCGCTTGCCGACCGCCGCACGACTATTTACTGCGGCGGTCAGCCCCTCACAGGCAGAGCGACGTAGTACTACGTCGCTAGCCTGTGAGGGTCTCGGGAGCGAGTGTGCGCCGCCGGAGGCGCGCTCCCGCTCCCGCGCGGTCACGGACCCCCCCGCGCGTGTGGCCGGCGGACCCGATCGTCCGCCGGTCACTCACGATCGTCGGTGCAAAGGGAGAAAGGCAGGCAGCTAATGTAAACAAGCTGCCTGTCATTCTCCCCTGTGTATGAATGGTGATCATATGGTTCTACTATGTAGAACCGTTGATCACTGTTCATACAGCTCAAGCCACAGCCAATCACAGTTAGAAGCACACCCCTAGGGACACACATAACCCCTCCCTCTCAAAAAAAAGTTAACCCCTTCACTGCCAGTGTATTTTTACAGTAACAGTGCATATGTATAGCACTGATTACTGTAGAAATGTCACTGGTAACCCCAAAAGTGTCAAAAATATCAGTCAAGGGTCCGATCTGTCCGCTGCAATGTCGCAGTACCGCAAAAAAAATCGCAGATTTCCGCCATTACGCGTTAAAAAAAAAAACAACAAAAATGACAAAAATCTTTCCCTTTGTTAGTAAACGTGATAACTTTTGCGCAAACCAATCAAAATACGCTTTTTGCGATTTTTTTTTTTTACCAAACATACGTAGCATAAAAAAAATTGGCCGAAAATGTTAAAAATTTTTGATTTTTACATTTTTTTGGGGGAATTTCATATAAAAAAATGTGAAAAATATTGTTATTTTTACAAAATTGTCGCTCTTTTTTTCTTTATAGTGCAAAAAGTAAAAATCGCACAGGTGATCAAATACCACCAAAAGAAAGCTCTAATTGTGGGAAAAAAAGGACGTCAAATTTGTTTAGGTACAGCGTCGCACGACCGCGCAATTGTCCGTTAAAGTCACGCAGTGCCGAATCGCAAAAAAACCCCTGGTCGGAATGGGGGTAAAATCTTCTGGGGCTTAAGTGGTTAAAGTAACGCAGTGCCGAATCGCAAAAAATGGCCTGGTCAATAAGAGGGAAAATCTTCCGGTCCAGAAGAGATTAACAATGTGTATATTATGGAGGGGTAGTTTGGTCACATTTCTATGGTTTGATCACCACATGGCTGGAGATGGAAATCCCCTTTAAGCTGGCACTAGGGTTGAGCGAACACCTAGATGTCCGTGTTCGACGGGTTCGGCCGAACTTTAAAAAAAAGTCCGGGTCCGTGTCCCGGACTTTTACCGAACTTTTCCCGGACACCGAACCCCATTGAAGTCAATGGGGACCCGAACTTTAAGGCACTAAAATGGCTCTAAAACACCAAAGGAAAGGGCTAGAGTGCTGCAAATGGCAGCAAAACGTAATTAAGAGCATGGCAAGTGCTCTGCAAACAAATGTGGATAGGGAAATAACTTAAAACAACAAAAAAAAAACAGAAAAATAAAACAATGTTCTTCTTCATCTCTGAAGGACGAGGCCCATATGGAGTAGGAGGGAGGTTGAGGTGGTGGTGGATGTGGCGGTGACATAGGCGTGCGCACAGGGTGTGCTGGGTGTGCCTGGGCACACCCTAATCACCTAGGGCACATAGCATTGCCAGTGAGGAGATGGGAAAGATCTCCCTGGGACCTGCTCTGCTCTATTTCTCCTTGCCTACAGGTACATGGCCCCGATACATTACTCTCCCTGCTGGCAAACACATGCATGTGTATTTCAACTTTGGGGTGCACACCTTAATGCAATAGGCTGCGCACACCTATGGGCGGTGTAGGTGGAAGCGGCGGTGGAGGAGGACCAGGGCCGGATTAACAGCATCATGGGCTTGGTGCTGAGGATTTTGAAGGGCCTTAAGGGCCGTGCCTTGCCATGCACCCAGAGGAGGAAGGGTGCAGCCATGCATGCCTAATTCAACATGGGATGCTGTCTCTGAAGCCCATAAACACATCCATGCATCGCCAACTGTCCCTCCTTGTCCGGCCTTCACGCTGTGTGGGGAGGTTCTGAGGGTGCTGCCTGGGGAAGCGAGCATAGAAGCCAGACTTCTGTGTTTACAAGTGACAGAAGAGCGGTAACAGTGAATATGGCCAACCCGGGGCCTATATAAAAGGTAGGGGCCTGGAGCTGCAGCTCCAATAGCCCCTACATTAATCTGGCCCTGAGGAGGAGGACGAGGTAGCCAACACTGCTTCTTTTCAAAAATTTTAAATGAGGGTACACCCCAAAAGAGTGAGAAAGAGCAAAAATGGAACAATGGGTGGGTAAGGTCGGTATCCATTGCTATTCTGCATAAGGTACGGAAAAGTCCCGTGGGATCCATGCCTGGTTCATTTTAATGAACGTGAGCTTGTCCACATTGTCTCTGGACAGGCGGCTGCGCTTGTCTGTTATAACGCCCCCAGCCGTGCTAAATACCCGTTCAGATAATACACTGGCTGCAGGGCACGCCAGCACCTCCAAGGCGTAAAGGGCAAGCTCAAGCCATGTGCCCAATTTGGAGACCCAGAAGTTGAAGGGGGCAGACCCGTCATTCACTACATGTAGGCGTGTGCACACATACTGCTCCACCATGTTGGTAAAATGCTGCCTCCTGCTAAGACGTTCCATCTGAGCTGCTGGTGCTGCTGTTTGTTGTGGCGTGCTGACAAAGCTTTTCCACATTTCGGCCATGCTAACCCTGCCTTCTGAGGTGCTGGCGGTGCCCTGGTTGCGTTGGCGACCTCCTCCTCCTCCTCCTCTGCCTTGTGCTTCCACTGTGGCCCCGCTGTCAGATGGGAATGCCAGCAGCATGGCGTCTACCAGCGTGCGCTTGTACTCGCGCATCTTGCGATCGCGCTCCAGTGAGTGAATTAAGGACGGTACGTTGTCCTTGTAACGGGGATCCAGCAGCGTGGCCACCCAGTAATCAGCACAAGTTAGAATGTGGGCAACTCGGCGGTCGTTGTGGAGACACTGCAGCATGTAATCGCTCATGTGTGCCAGGCTGCCCAGAGGCAATGAAAGGCTGTCCTCTGTGGGAGGTGTATCGTCCGTGTCCTCTGTATCCCCCCAGCCACGCACCAGTGATGGCCATGAGCTGGCCTGGGTGCCACCCTGCTGTGAACATGGTTCCATCTCCTCCTCCAGCTCCTCCTCCTCCTCATCCTCCTCATCCTCCAGAACTGTGCCCCTGCTGGACAATTGCGTCCCTGGCGTTTGCGTGTGCAGGAACCCACCCTCGGAGCCCCTTGCGAATGACTGCCCTGAAAGCCTTGGAAATGTTACCTCTTCATCCTCCTCCTCCTCCTCATCCTGTGCCACATCCTCTTCCATCATCGCCCGAATTGTTTTTTCAAGGAGGCATAGAAGTGGGATAGTTAAGCTGAGAACGGCGTCATTGCCACTGGCCATGTTGGTGGAGTACTCAAAACAGCGCAACAAGGCACACAGGTCTCGCATGGAGGCCCAGTTAAATTAAATAGCGGAATAGAAAATATGATCCAAAAAAAGTGTATGTATATCACACGTACACAACCACACTGGGCCCCAATTACTATTGTTTGTACCCCTAAAAGGCTAGATGAGGAGTAGGGGGAGTATGGAACAGGCAGCACCCTCAAACCTTCAGAAGTATGAGATGAACCCCAACAACTTGGAAAGGTGGATCTCTCTCACACGTACCGACACAGACTATCCCGCAATTCAATTGATCCTCAAAGGTTTTTATTGAATAGCGGAATAGGAAATATGATCAAAAAAAGTGTATGTATCTCGCACGTACACAACCACACTAGGCCCCAATTACTATTGTTTGTACCCCTAAAAGGCTAGATGAGGAGTAGGGGGGGTATGGAACAGGCAGCACCCTCAAACCTTCAGAAGTATGAGATGAACCCCAACAACTTGGAAAGGTGGATCTCTCTCACACGTATCGACACAGACTATCCCCCAATTTAACTGATCCCCAAAGGTTTTTGATTAAATAGCGGAATAGAAAATATGATCCAAAAAAAGTGTATGTATATCACACGTACACAACCACACTAGGCCCCAATTACTATTGTTTGTACCCCTAAAAGGCTAGATGAGGAGTAGGGGGGGTATGGAACAGGCAGCACCCTCAAACCTTCAGAAGTATGAGATGAACCCCAACAACTTGGAAAGGTGGATCTCTCTCACACGTACCGACACAGACTATCCCCCAATTTAACTGATCCCCAAAGGTTTTTGATTAAATAGCGGAATAGAAAATATGATCCCAAAAAAGTGTATGTATATCACACGTACACAACCACACTAGGCCCCAATTACTATTGTTTGTACCCCTAAAAGGCTAGGAGTAGGGGGAGTATGGAACAGGCAGCACCCTCAAACCTTCAGAAGTATGAGATGAACCCCAACAACTTGGAAAGGTGGATCTCTCTCACACGTACCAACACAGACTATCCCCCAATTTAACTGATCCCCAAAGGTTTTTGATTAAATAGCGGAATAGAAAATATGATCCCAAAAAAGTGTATGTATATCACACGTACACAACCACACTAGGCCCCAATTACTATTGTTTGTACCCCTAAAAGGCTAGATGAGGAGTAGGGGGAGTATGGAACAGGCAGCACCCTCAAACCTTCAGAAGTATGAGATTGTGTTCACTGTACCCCACAAAGATTGAGTTCACTGCACCCCACAATGATTGTGTTCACTGCACCTCACAAAGATTGTGTTCACTGTACCCCCCAAAGATTGTGTTCACTGCACCCCACAAAGATTCTGTTCACTGTACCCCACAAAGATTGTGTTCACTGCACCCCAAAAAGATTGTGTTCACTGCACCCCAAAAAGGATGTTGTTCACTGCACCCCAAAAAGGATGTTGTTCACTCCACCCCAAAAAGATTGTGTTCACTGCACCCCACAAAGATTGTGTTCACTGCACCCCAAAAAGATTGTGTTCACTGCACCCCAAAAATGATTTTGTTCACTGCACCCCAAAAAGGATTTTGTTCACTGCACCCCAAAAAGGATGTTGTTCACTCCACCCCAAAAAGATTGTGTTCACTGCACCCCAAAAAGATTGTGTTCACTGCACCCCACAAAGGATTTTGTTCACTGCACCCCAAAAAGATTGTGTTCACTGCACCCCAAAAAGGATGTTGTTCACTGCACCCCAAAAAGGATTTTGTTCACTGCACCCCAAAAAGATTGTGTTCACTGCACCCCACAAAGGATTTTGTTCACTGCACCCCACAAAGATTGTGTTCACTGCACACCAAAAAGGATTGTGTTCACTGCACCCCAAAAAGATTTTGTTCACTGCACCCCAAAAAGATTGTGTTCACTGCAGCCCAAAAAGATTGTGTTCACTGCAGCCCAAAAAGATTGTGTTCACTGCAGCCCAAAAAGATTGTGTTCACTGCAGCTCACACACAGAAAAATGGATGTGGATCACTGACACCTGCCTATCTCCAATCCCACACCACACAGCAATATCGATTGTAGTTTGTAGAACACAGTTTCCCTAAAATTCAGCAGACTCTGTCCCTAACAGGATTGAGAAGAGATCGTAGATCAGGATTGAGTGCAGATTCACCCCACCCCCCACACAGCAATATCGATTGTAGTTTGTAGAAGACACTGACCCTATAATTCAGCAGACTCTATCCCTAAAATGCCTACAACTCGCCCTGCCTAAACACTCCGACCTGTCCCTCAATTCTATCCGGACACAAATGGTTTTTTCCTGCCTATCTTTCCCTAATCAGCAGCCAGCACGTTGATGTGTGCTCTGTCCCTGAATCTAAGCAGCATAATGACGCCGCTGCGGCTGCCTCGAACTTATAAAGACTTGGTCACATGCTTCAGACGGCCAATCACAGCTACTGAGACATTTGCAGGCATGGCTGGGATGGCTTAAGGCACACCAGTTAAACGATTGTTGATTGGCTGTTGAAAGCCCGCCATGAAAAGAGCGCCAAAGCATGCAAAACCCGGAAATAAAACGACCGAACACGGATTTTTACCCGAACATACAGTAAAGTGTCCGTGTCCGTGTTCGGGTACAAAAAATCCAATTATTCGGTACGAACACGAATAATACAGTCCGTGTTCGCTCAACACTAGCTGGCACATGTATTTGAACCCGATTGTATTACATGTAAGCGCCCTTTGGCATAATCCTATCTTAGAAATGACTCAGTTTTCATGACTCTGGGGCAATCGAGCAACGTGCCGCTTGTCAGAGGGATCCCTCTCGGCTCTCTGATGTAACAGACACCGATACATTGCCTGCGGTCGCTTGCACAATCGTGTCAGCTTTGCATCAGTGTTGAAACCGTCTGTGGCTGCGCCCTCTCACCTCTCTGCAATGGGGTCAGCCCAAAACTTTCCCTTCTCATATACAGCTTTGCTGAGTTTGCAAATGAACAGAATAAATATCGCGAAGGGATCTTTCTCCCAATAAGTGACTTTCAATGTTTTAACTTATTTGTTCGATTTAAAGCCTAACTTCAGGCTGAAACAACTAATCGACATAATCAATTATAATCAATTATGAAAATGCAGCGCCTTGAAAAAGTATTCACACCCCTTGAAATTGTCCACATTTTGTCATGTTACAACCAAAAATTGTATTTTATTGGGATTTTATGAGATAGACCGACACAAAGTTGCACATAATTGTGAATTGGAAGGAAAATGATAAATGGTTTTCCAATTTTTTTACAAATAAATATGTGAAAATTGTTGCGTGCATTTGTATTCATCCCCCTTTAGGGTCCTTTCACACGGAACGGAGCCCGTTCTGCTCAGCGGGCGGACTGATTGGCCGATCGCCGCTGAGCAGGCAGATGACAGCTCAGCTCTGTGTGCAGAGACGGAGCTGTCAGATCCCCGCTGTCCTCTGATATGGAGATCGGATGGGAATGGACCGCCTGTCCGTTCTTATCCGATCCCATCCGATCCTCCAGACGGATGGAAAATAGGGTTTCCATCTGTCTGGATTTCACGGACAGGATTGGAATCGGATAGCAGCGGGTGTCACTCTCCGCTGACATCCGCTGCCCCATAGGGATGCATAGAGGATCCGATCGGGTCCGCCTGAAAAACTGACAGGCGGATCGGATCGGATCACCTTACTGTGCTACCCCTAACTAAAAAAATAGTGGAACCAATTGCCTTCAGAAGCCACCTAATTAGTAAATAGAGTCTACCTGTGTGTAATTTAATCTCAGTATAAATACAGCTGTTCTGTGAAGCCGCCAGAGGTTTGTTAGAGAACCTTAGTGAACAAACAGCCAAGGAACGCACCAGACAGGTGAGGGATAAAGTTGTGGAGAAGTTTAACCACTTGCCGAAGTTTTATTGCGGCAGGCTGGCTCGGCTGCATGGTCACACACATGGTGCTGGGGCGGGGGGGCGAGTGCAGGATACCGATCCACGGGACCGGTGACCGTGATTGCTGCTGGCCACCCGCGTTGTAAACACAGCCTGGTCATTAAGGGAGCACATCCTTCCGGTCCAGAAGTGGTAAAGCTGAACTCCGGCCTTCCCATTAGTCTTGTTCAGCTGTAGCGGCTCCTTTCCTGTACTGAAATTGCTTACTCTGCTTTCACCGCACACTGTGAGCTTCTCACAGTGTAAATTAGAAGTTGCAGCAAATCAGAGAGAGCCCGCGTCATCACATGTGGGTGTAACCCATGGTGGGCTGCTCGCTTTTTTAAATAAAATGAACAAACATGCCTATACTTACCTTCTCTGTGCAATCATTTTGCATAGAGCAGCCCCAATCCTCTTATTCTGGGGTGCCCCACCGGTGCTCCAAGCTTCTCCTCTTCATTAGGTGCCCTCACGACAAGCCGTTTCCCTGGGGGCACCCATGCGGGCTCGCTCCAAAGTCCCGCTGCTGCGTCAATTTACACAGACAGCAAGACTTGGCCCCGCCCCCCACTCCAGAGTCACTGGATTTGATTGACAGTCAATGGCTCCTGTGGCCATCAATCTGTCCAATAAGGAGAGAGACAGCGGTTGGACCTTCTGCGCGCGTGCACATCGCTGGATCAGTTCGGGTTTAGGTAAGAAAAAGGGGGGGAGGGGTCTGGGGGGGCGCTGCAGCACAGAAGGTTTTTCACCATAACGCATAGAATGCATTAAGGTAATAAACCTTGAGGTTTTTACAACCAATCTAATATTCAAGTAAACTCCCCCATCCATCTATGTCTCCATGCTTTATTTTGTTGAGAAATCACTTTAACCATTTAAGCCCCGGAAGATTTTACCCCCTTCCTGACCAGGGCCTATTTTGCGATTCGGCACTGCGTGATTTTAACGGGCAATTGCGCAGTCATGCGACGCTGTACCTAAACGAATTTGACGTCCTTTTTTTCCCACAAACAGAGCTTTCTTTTGGTGGTATTTGATCACCTGTGCGATTTTTGTGATCATGCGCTATAAACAAAAAAAGAGCGTCAATTTTGCAAAAATAACAATATTTTTCACATTTTTTTTTGAAATTCCCCCCCAAAAAAATGTAAAAATCAAAATTTTTTAACATTTTAGGCCAATTTGTTTTCTGCTACATATGTTTGGTAAAAAAAATCGCAATAAGCGTATTTTGATTGGTTTGCGCTAAAGTTATCGCAGCTACTAACTACGGGAAATTTATGTCATTTTTATTGTTTTTTTTTTAACTAGTAATGGCGGCGATCTGGCGGCAATCTGCGATTTTTTTGCGGGACTGCGACATTGCGGCGGACAGATCGGACCCTTGACTGACATTTTTGACACTTTTGGGGGTACCAGTGACATTACTACAGTAATCAGTGCTATACATATGCACTGTTACTGTAAAAATGACACTGGCAGGGAAGGGGTTAACTTTTATTGGTGATCAAGGGGTTAATGTATGCCTGGTGCTTACTAACGTGTGTGGGGGGAGGAGACTGAGTGACACAGGGACAGATCGCAGGTTCAGCTATGCTGAATCCTGCAATCTGACCCTGCCTGTCACTTAGTAGATCCGCCCTCTTTGTTTATACAAGCGGGCGGATTTCCACACTGGATCCCTGACGATCGGGGAAGAGCAGTGGTGATCACCGCCGCTCCTCCCCTGGCCCGACTCCCGCTGTAACTGAATACAGCGGGAGCGAGCGCGCCGCCCACAAACGGAGGAGTCCAGCGACGTAGGTCTACGTCGCTGAACAGGAACGAGCCACTCTGCCGCAGTACAGTCAACGTGACTGGTCGGCAAGTGGTTAAGCATATTCCCCTGTGAGAACCACAATTTGCCTGCACAGGGAGGCACAAGGTGTTCCGGGCATCCCCATACAGGCAGTCCAAAGATGAGCTAACTAACCATTTGTGGGCTGTCCACCGTACATTTACTGCGGCTGCTCTGCGCCAGATCACGGACCTAGTATGTGATGGGACACTTCTGGGTCTGGGGCGCGTGTGCACGCACCGACGGCAGCGCCACTCCTGTTGTGACCGCACACAGTGGGAGCCCAGCGTCTGGTATTGCTGACTCCATATCCACTGGCACCCGCCGATTACACAGGAGACAGGCAGAATGACAACCTGCCCAGGTAAACAAGGCAGATTGCGGTTCAGTCAGTAGGGAAGGGATTGATCCTGTATTCCTGCAAAGCAGAAACATGGATCAGTGCCTTCCCCTAATCAAAGCACCTCCCCCACAGTGAGAAAACACAGGCTAGGCACACAGTTAACCCTTTGATTTCCCTCATGTTAACCCCTTCCCAGACAGTATCATTAGTACAGTGACAGTGCATATTTTTTAGCACTAATCACTGTATTAGTGTCACTGGTCTCCAAAAAGTGTCAAAAGTGTCAGTTAGAGGTCCACTTTGTCTGCCACAGTATCGCAGTAATGCTATAAGTCCCTGATCGCTGCCATTACTAGTAAAATAAATACATACATAAAAATATCCCATAGCTTGTAGGCGCTATAACGTTTGTGCAAACCAATCAATATACTATAATATAATATCAAATATATAATATCAAATATTATAAATAATATTCATATAATATAATATAATATAATATAATATAATATAATATAATATAATATAAAATAATATAATATCAAATATTGGAATTTTTTTTTTACCAAAAATATAGCAGAATTCGTATTGACCTAAACGAATGAAGAAATTAGATTTTTTACGTTTTTTTTAATTTGGGGTATGTTTTATAGCAGAAAGTAAAAAAAAATAAATAAATAAATAAAATATATATTTTTTTCAAAATTATAGATAATTGTTGTTTATAGCGCAAACAATAAAAAATGCAGAGGTGATAAATTACCACCAAAAGAAAGCTCTATTAGTGGGGAAAAAAAAAGGACAAAAATGTTATTTGGGTACAATGTTGCACGACTGCGCAATTTTTAAGTTAAAGTAACGCAGTGCCACATTGCAAAAAAAAAAAAAAAAAAAATTGGCTTAGTTACAAAGGGGGGTTAATCTTCTGGAGGTCAAGTGGTTAATATTTCTAAATGTTTACTATAACATATCAAATCATCAACTTTTCGACTGCTGATCCACTTTAATACTAGAAAGCATACAGCCAATATTAAAGAGGTAAACACCCAGAGAGTTGGTCTACCATGTGCCAGCCGGCGGTATCAGCGGATCAGTGGATGATCTCTGCATGGACATTTCAATGACACGTCATCATCATCATCTTCACTGTTAGGAAATAAACTCATTCACCTCTGCTCCAGACACAGATATGCTGATGTAATATAGATTGCCCTGTATCAGTAGTCTGCCTGACAATACAATATAACTACAGTATACTGTAAAAGTTCATTTATTATTTTTGACTAATTGACATTTAAGACAATTTGTTAACCATTAATATAAATGTACGTTTCATTTCTATAGACCAGACTTAAAAATATTCAAAGACAAAACTTTTAGTTTTTATTACAGTAGAAAAATATTAGAACCTCTGTTTTTTTTTTTTGCGCTGACAAGGCAGGAAGTGAAGAAAATCTCTTCAAACTAAAGAAAGTCCCCTCTAAGACAGTTGTCACTCAAACAAGTGTCCCCGTCTGAAGATTTTCTCTCTCTATTTCTGTTCCTGAGACAATTCAATGTCTTTATTTTCAGTAGCAGTGACCATGGTCACACCAGGACAAATAAAGCAAACGAATATCACAGACAGCAATAAAAACCACTTATTAAAATATTAAAAAGTATACATCATACTCACAAAGCAGGTGTGAATGTACACACATCAACATAATGTACATAAAATCTCGAAAGTAGCCAAGATCCCACACAATGCTGAATGGCATGCAGTGTGCCGCATGGGGCTGCTGTGGCTGGGCTGACGCGTTTCAGGGGCGAGCCCCCTTCCTCAGAGCCGAAAGCAACTTTTTTGGCCAATTATTACCCAATTTTAGCTCATTGCCAGTCAAGGCAGTCTGTTAATTATTACTATGAGTGTACATTTCATTTCTCTAAATAAGGCTTACAGACATAGTTCAACTTTACCAGAAAACAGCCTATGCAGGTAAGGGACGTCTGTATATATATATATATATATATATATATATATAAAAACTGCGCAGCTAACCAAAGTTGAATAATGCCCTTTCTATAGTTATAGGCCAGTTACATGCCTCCTGGAGCCTGACTGTAAAACTCCTAGAGATTGCATCATCCCATCCTGCATTGTTGCTAGGATGTTGCCGAGGGACTGCCAGCTTTTCCTGTTCATCTCCATCATCATAGGAGTGAGCTCTTTCTCTGATTCAAACCTCCTCACATGCGCATTCTCCCACGCAGTAGCTCTGAGATCAGCATTTTTTAGCTTTCTTGTTTTACCCTTCCCTACTCTACAAAAAAAAAAGTTTTTTGTTTTTTGTCTGTGTCCCCACTGAAGAGATTTCCTGTCACTTCCTGTCCTAACAGCAACATAGACAGTAATTAATACCTGACAGGGGCTACAACCCTTCCCTGCTCTGTACAAAACAAAATAAAAAGTTATAGCTGGAATTGGACTTTAAAGCGTAACTCCACTTTTGTCGAGAAAAAAAAACATTCCCCTCTGGGTGATTTCTGTACATTACAAGGATTATAACAAACTTTGTTGCAGATTCCTACCTTTTGTTATTCTGAGGAAATCCCTGTTTGTTCCTCTGTGCTGAGTGAGTCTAATGGGAGTGGTTTCATAATTATCAATCATGCACATCGCTGGATCAGATCAGGCTCAGGTAAGAAAAAGGGGGGGGGGGGTATCTGGGGGGAGCTGCAGCACAGAAGGTTTTTCACCTTAATGCATGGAATGCATTAAAGTGAAAAACCTTGAGATTTTTACAACCTCTTTAAAGCGGAGTTCCAGCCATTTACTCACCTGTCCAACGGTCCAGCGATGCGGCCGCCGGAAGCCTCGATCCTCTCCCTCGGCGCCGGCATCACTGCTGTGGGCACCCGGCTGTTACAGTTTGCGGCTTCACAGCCGGGTACCCACTGCGCATGCGCGAGTCGCGCTGCGCGCCGTGATTGGCCAGCAATCTTCTGGGACCTCTGACGTGTCCCAGAAGATTGCAGGGAGGGAGGGGGAGAGGAGAACTTCCGCTCAGGGCGCCGCGGCGCTCCGAGCGGAAGTGGGAGCGGGTACCTGTCAAAACTAGGTACCCGCTCCCCCCCCAAAAAATGACATGCCAAATGTGGCATGTTGGGGGGTCAGGACTCCCTAAAGCGGAAGTTCCACTTTTGGGTGGAACTCCGCTTTAATATTCATGTAAACTCCCCCATCCATCCATGTCTCCATGCTTTATTTTGTTGAGAAATCACTTTAACCACTTGCCGACTGCTCACAGTAATCCTACTGCGGCAGTGCGGCTCCCCTGGGTCCAGCGACGTAGACCTACATCGCTGGACTCCTAGTGATTTAGACACAGCGGGAGTCATGCCGTAGGAGGAAAGGCAGCGATTGCCGCCTCCCTCCCCCAATCATCGGTGGAAAGTGTGAGAAGACCCGTCTGCTTATGTAAACAAAGCAGGCGGATCTTCTCAGTGACAGACAGGGAACCTGAACCTGTGATCTCTGTCTGTGTCACAGAACCCCCCCCCCCCCACACGTCAGTAAGCATGAGGCATACATTTAACCCTTTGATCACCGTGTGTCTGCCAGTGTCATTATTACAGTAAGACTCCGTTCACACTATGTCGGATCCGACTTCGGGGTGACCTGTGAAGTCGCGTGTAGCGCAACTTCGGCGCGACTTGCACGGACTTCATAAAATGAATGTCTATGCAAGTTGCTCCAGGTCGCCCCGAAGTAGTACAGGACCCTTTTTCTAAGTTGGAGCGACTTGTGTCGCTCCTATTAGAACCGTTCCTGTACTACACTATGGGACGCGACGGACCGCGACTTGTCAGGCTAACCAAGTCGCGGTCCAAGTCGGATCATTGTGAATGAGCTGTAACAGTGCAAATTTATAGCACTGATTACTGTAGTAATGTCACTTGTCCTCTCAAAAGCGCAAAAAAAAAAAAAAAAATGCAGAGGTGATAAATTACCACCAAAAGAAAGCTCTTTATTTGTGGGGAAAAAAAGGACAAAATTTGATTTAGGTACAATGTCTAACTACTGCGCAATTTTTAATTTAAAGTAATGCAGTGCCGTATCACAAAAAATTGGCTTGGTTATAAAGGGGTGTTACTTTTCTGGAGGTCAAGTAGTTAATATTTCTAAATGTTTACTATAACATATCAAATCATCACTTTTCTACTGCTGGTCCACTTTAATACTGGAAAGCATAGAGCCAATATTGAGGAGGGAAACACCCAGAGAGTCGGTCTACCATGTCCCAGCCGGCGGTATCAGCGGATCAGTGGATGATCTCTGCATGGACATTTCATGGACACGTCATCATCATCATCTTCACTGTCAGGAAATAAACTCATTCACCTCTGCTCCAGACACAGATATGCTGATGTAATATACATTGCCCTGTATCAGTAGTCTGCCTGACAATACAATAGAACTATACTGTGAAAGTTCATTTATTAATTGTGGCTAACTGACATTTAAGACAATTTGTTAACCATTAATGTAAATGTCCATTACATTTCTATAGACTCGACTTAAAAATATTCAAAGACAAAACTTTTAGTATTTAATACAGTAGAATAAAATTAGAACCTCTGTATGTTTTTTTGTTTTGTGCCGACAATGCAGGAAGTGAAGAAAATCTCTTCAAACTAAAGAAAGTCCCCTCTAAGACAGTTGTCACTCAAACAAGTGTCCCCGTCTGAAGATTTTCTCTCTCTATTTCTGTTCCTGAGACAATTCAATGTCTTTATTTTCAGTAGCAGTGACCATGGTCACACCAGGACAAATAAAGCAAATGAATATCGCTAGTAGGGACACAGACAGCAATAAAAACCGGACAGGGGTTCTAACCCTTTCCTACTTATTTAAATTTAAAAGATAAGTTTAAAACCAATCATAATGCTCGGTTTTCAGAATTTTCTGCTTTTTCCCATACATTTATAAATGCATACTTTATATTTCTTTATAATATAAAGAATATGTACAGTATGTTACAAAAGTGAGTACACCCCTCACATTTTTGTAAATATTTTATTCTAAATTTTCATGTGACAACACCGAAGAAATGACACTTTGCTACAATGTAAAGTAGTGAGTGTACAGCTTGTATAACAGTGTAAATTTGCTGTCCCCTCAAAATAACTCAACACACAGCCATTAATGTCTAAACCGCTGGCAACAAACATGAGTACACCCCTAAGTAAAAGTGTCCAAATTGGGCCCAATTAGCCATTTTCACTCCCCGATGTCATGTGACTCGTTAGTGTTACAAAGTCTCAGGTGTGAATGGGGAGCAGGTGTGTTAAATTTGGTGTTATCACTCTCACTCTCGCATACTGGTCACTGGAAGTTCAACATGGCACCTCATGGCAAAGAACTCTCTGAGGTTCTGAAAAAAAAAATGTTGCTCTACATAAAGATGGCCTGGGCCAGGGTTCTTCAAA
Organism: Pelophylax lessonae; assembly: GCF_965119305.1. Taxonomy (NCBI): domain Eukaryota; kingdom Metazoa; phylum Chordata; class Amphibia; order Anura; family Ranidae; genus Pelophylax; species Pelophylax lessonae. The sequence continues at coordinate 701,872,951 of NC_138769.1, read as the reverse complement.
CTATGGGCCTCCAGTTGTTCAGGAACAACAATTCCCATCATGCCTAGTCCTGGGATGTGTAGTTCTGCAACAGCTGGAGGATCCTTGGCCTAGGCTATAAGAAGATTGCCAAGACGCTGAAACTGAGCTGCAGCATGGTGGTCAAGACCATACAGCAGTTTAACAGGACAGGTTCCACTCAGAACAGGCCTCGCTGTGGTCAACCAAAGGCATTGAGAGCACGTGCTCAGCGTCATTTCCAGAGGTTGTCTTTGGGATATAGACGTATGAGTGCTTCCAGCATTGCTGCAGAGGTTGAAGGGGTGGGGGGTCAACCTGTCAGTACTTAGACCATACACCGCACCCTGCATCAAATTGGTCTGCATGACTATCGTCCCAGAAGGAAGCCTCTTCTAAAGATGATACACAAGAAAGAACGCAAACAGTTTGCTGAAGACAAGCAAACTAAGGACATGGATTACTGGAACCATGTCCTGTGGTCTGATGAGACCAAGGTAAACCTATTTGGTTCAGACGGTGTCAAGCGTGTGTGGTGGCAATCAGGTCCGGAGTATAAAGACAAATGTGTCTTGCCTACAGTCAAGCATGGTGGTGGGAGTGTCATGGCCTGGGGCTGCATGAGTGCTGCCAGAACTGGGAAGCCACAGTTCATTGAGGGAACCATGAATGCCAACATGTACTGTGACATAATTAAGCAGAGCATGATGCCTTCTCTTCGGAGACTGGGCCGCAGGGCAGTATTCCAATGTGATAACGACCCCAAACACACCTCCAAGACGACCACTGCCTTGCTAAAGGAGCTGAGGGTAAAGGTGATGTACTGGCAATGCATGCCTCTAGACCTAAACTCTATCTAGCATCTGTGGGGCATCCTCAAATGGCAGGTGGAGGAGTGCAAGGTCTCTAACATCCACCAGCTCCATGATGTCATCATGGAGGAGTTGGGTCCCCCCCAGTCCATACCTGGCCCCTCGGGTCTGGTATGGATTTTAAGGGGAAACTCGCACCAAAGTTTAAAAAAAAAAAAACAGCATGGGGTTCCCCCTACAATCCATACCAGACCCTTATCCAAGCACACAGCCTGGCTGGCTAGGATGGGGGTGAGGACGAGCGAGCGCCCCCACCCTCATCCTGGCCAGCCAGGCTGTGTGCGAGCGAGCGCCCCCCCCCCCCCTCCTGAACCATACCAGGCCACAAGCCCTCAAGATGGGTGGGTGGGTGCTTTGGGGCAGGGGGGGCTCTGCCCCCTCTGCCCAAAAGTGCCTTGCTCCATGTTGATGGGGACAGGGGTCTCTTCCCCACAACCCTGGGCTGTGGTTGTGGGGGTCTGTAGGGGGAAGGCTTATCAGAATCTGGAAGCCCCCTTTAACAAAGATCCCGGCCCCCCCCCCCATGTGAATGGATATCGGGTGCATGGCACTCCTACCCATTCACCAAAAAAGTGTACAAAAAAAAATGACAAAAGCCAGTTTTGGAAAAGTCTTTTATTAAAAAAGAAAAAAATACTGTCCCCCGATGATCAGTCGCCCGTCCGCCCAAAAAAAAAAAAAGAAGGAGCTCCTGCTTCTCCAGAAGCTTCCTGCGGAATGAGCTGTTTTGATTTTGACAGCTCTTATATAGTGACCTGACGTCACAAGCCATCCCACAATGCACTGCTCAAGTGCAGTGAATAAAGTACTGGTGTCAGTAATTTATTCACTGCACCTAAAGCAATGGATTATGGGGCACTGGTGATGTCAGAGCCCTATAAAAGAGCTGTCAAACTCAGATAGAGAATTGTTAGGCAGAGAGAGCCTTAGGTTACTCAGCTGCCTCGGTGGTGTAGCTGTTAGAATTATAGGCTAGTAAGTAAGAGGCTGTGGGTTCAAATCCAGCGGGTGATTAATAGTCACTTACATTTAAGGACTTGTGATTTTTCATGTTCGTATGATCACTAGAACATTTCCCCTGTTCAAGATGTTCGGGTGCGAACCGAACAGGGGGGTGTTCGGCTCATCACTACTCTTTACTAATGTGATTGACTGTGTCCAATCAGAGCCGGTCATATCTAAATGAGGAAGTGCTGTTTTTCAGCTCGCCCTACACCAGGGATCCTCAAACTATGGCCCTCCAGCTGTTGTGGAACTACACATCCCATGAGGCATTGTAAAACTCTGACATTCACAGCCATGATTATGCATGATGGGAATTGTAGTTCCTGATCATCTGGAGGGCCATAGTTTGAAGACCCCTGCCTTACACTGTCAGAGTGTGTGGCAAGGAGAACCGATCAGCAGCTCCTCCTCAAAGGGGAGCCTAGAACAGGTAATCAGGGCACTGATCATAAGTGCCCTGATTACTGTAAAGTAAAAAAAAAGTGCCCATAAATCCCCCCAACCAATGCCCATCAGTGCCCACAGTGACCACAATCAGTGCCCATAGTGCTGCCAGTTAGTGCCCATCAGTGCCTGCTCATCTGTGCTGCCCATCAGTGTCCATAAGTGCCTCCCATCAGTGCCGCCTATCAGTGCCCATCAGTGCAGCCTATCAGTGCTCATCAGTGCCACCTATCAGTGCCCATCAGTGCGGAGTATTAGTACCTCCTCATCAGTGCCCATAAGTGCCACCTCATCAGCACCCATCAGTGCAGCCTATCAGTGCCCATCAGTGTCGCCTCATCAGCACATATCAATGAAGGAGAAAAATTACTTATTTTCAAAATTTACTCACAGAAAATAAGAAAAACTTTTTTTTCAAAAAACGTTTTTCTTTTTTTTTTTGTAAGAAATAAAAAAACCAGCGGTGATTAAATACCACCAAAAGAAAGCTCTATTTGTGTGAAAAGAAATGATTTAAATTTCATATGGGTACAGTGTAGCATGACCGCGCAATTGTCATTCAAAGTGTGACAGCGCTGAAAGCTGAAAATTGGGCAGGAAGGGGGTGAAAGGGCCCTGCATTGAAGTGGTTAAAATGTATATATATTTTTACAAATAAATATTTATTATACAGTGAATGTATAACCCTCTGTTAAAAAAAACATGCTAGACTTTCCAGTAAGAAAGCCCAGCACCAGCTTTTATGCTTTCTGGTAGACTGAGTTACTTCAATTAGAACAAATGTAGGTTTTATATTTTTTTTTAAATGTATATATATTTTTACAAATAAATATTTATTATACAGTGAATGTATAACCCTCTGTTAAAAAAGCATGCTAGACTTTCTAGTAATTAAGCTCAGCACTAGCTTTTATGCTTTCTAGTAGACTGATTTATTTTTTTCATACAATTTTATAAATGTACGTTTTATATTTTTTAAAATGTATATATATTTTTACAAAAAAAAAAAACAAATGTATTATACAGTGTATAACCCCCTGTTAAAAAAAGCATGCTAGACTTCATTAGTAATTAAGCCCAGCACTAGCTTTTATGCTTTCTGGTAGACTGAGTTACTTTTTTAGTACAAGTTTACAAATGTATTTTTTATATTTTTTATAATGTATATATGTGTTTTATGTTTTACAAATAAACATTTCTTATAGAGCGAATGTATAACCCTCTGTTAAGAATCATGCTGGACTTTCTAGTAAGAAAGCCCAGCACTACCTTTATGCTTTCTGGTAGACTGAGTTACTTTTTAGTACAACTTTATACATGTATGTTTTATATTTTTTATAATGTGTATATTATTATTATTATTTTACAAATAAACATTCATTATACAGTAAATGTATAACCCTCTGTTAAAAAAAAGCATGCTAGACTTTCTGGCATTTAAGCCCAGCACTAGCTTTTATGCTTTTTTTAGTACAAGTTTATAAATGTATGTTTTATATTTTTTATAATGTGTATATATTATTTATTTTTTATAAATAAACATTTAATATACAGTGAATGTATAACCCTCTTTTAAAAAAAAGCATGCTAGACTTTCTATTAATTAAGCCCAGCACTAGCTTTTATGCTTTCTGGTAGACTGAGTTACTTTTTTAGTACAAGTTTATAAATGTATTTTTTATATTTTTTATAATGTATATATATATACATTTTTTTTATGTTTTACAAATAAACATTTCGTATACAGTGAATGTATAACCCTCTGTTAAGAATCATGCTGGACATTCTAGTAAGAAAGCCCAGCACTAATTTTTATGCTTTCTGGTAGACTGAGTTACTTTTATAGTACAACCTTATAAATGTAGGTTTTATATTTTCTATAATGTGTATATTATCATTTTTCTTTTACAAATAAATATTTATTATACAGTAAATGTATAACCCTCTGTTAAAAAAAAGCATGCTAGACTTTCTGGCATTTAAGCCCAGCACTAGCTTTTATCATGCTTTCTTGGTAGACTGTTTCTTTTTTAGTACAAGTTTAAAAATGTATGTTTTATATTTTTTATAATGTGTATATATTATTTATTTTTTATAAATAAACATTTGATATACAGTGAATGTATAACCCTCTGTTAAGAAGCATGCTGGACTTTCTAGTAAGTAAGCCCAGCACTAACTTTTATGCTTTCTGGTAGACTGAGTTACTTTTTTTAGTACAAGTTTATAAATGTATGTTTTATATTTTTTATAATGTGCATATTATTTTTTTTTTTTTTACAAATAAATATTTATTATACAGTAAATGTATAACCCTCTGTTATAAAATGCATGCTATACTTTCCATTAATTAAGCCCAGCACTAGCGTTTATGCTTTCTGGCAGACTGAGTTACTTTATTAGATATAACAGACCTGAAGATTAAACATGAAATTTGTGCAGAGTTTTAAATACAAAGACCAGAAGCGATGTCCCGTTATAATACACTCAGCCTGGATGGACATGTCTTCATCATCTTCCCTGCCACAAAATAAACTCATTCACCTCTGCTGCAGACACAGGTATTCTGATGTAATATACTGTACATTGCCCCTTATCAGTAAAGACAGTCCCCCCATACAAAAAAACTATATAAGTTCATTTATTACCCAATTTTAGCTATTTGCAAGTCAAGGCAGTCTGTTAATTATTACTATGAGTGTACATTTCATTTGTCTAGATGAGGCTTACAGACATAGTTCAACTTTTCTAACAGCAACACATAGACAGTGATTAATACTTGACAGAGGCTACAACCCTTCCCTGCTCTGTACAAAATAAAATAAAAAGTTATAGATGGAATTGGGCTTTAAAGTGTAACTCCACATTTGTTGAAAAAAAAAAACATTCCCCTCTGGGTGATCTCTGTACATTACAAGGATTATAACAAACTTTGTTGCAGATTCCTACCTTTTGTTCTTCTGAAGAAATCATTGTTTGTTTCTCTGTGCTGAGTGGGTCTAATGGGAGTGGTTTCACAATTATCAATCAGCTGTGCAGCTGCAGAGCAGTAATGAAGAAATCTGCTGGGCCTGCATCACTTTAGACGTGTTCCTATTGGGAATATTTCACCAAAACGGACATTTTCATGCAGGGGATGCCAGAAATCTGACTTGTATATTAGGCAGACTTCTGGGAAAATTGGGGAGCCAATCACACAATCAGGAAATGATGTTTCTGGGGTGTGGTCAGTATACATTCTATGTACAGAGCAGCTCCAGGCGGCCATATTGTATTGCATTCTCAAAGAATTACAGCGGCTGCAGATAGAAAAGGAAAGGTCATTTTTAATACCATTCAATTACAATATGATTTGTATTGCAATTGTATACGTTATATATTTTTTTTCTTTGAGTTGTAAAAAATTGTGTAAAAAACACCAAAGCAACAGGATAAAGGTGATAATATAAAAGTCATAAATACGTGAATTAATTACTAGTGAAATTAATAAATATATGTGATTACATAAAAAATATATACAAAATACAACTTAAAACATGCTGAGCAGCTCATCTAAACAGCAGATGTGCTTTAACCACTTTAACTCCAGCCACTGTGCTGCTACTGCGGCACAGTGGCTCGTTCCCGTCCAGCTAATGTATGCCTGGTGCTTACTGACGTGTGTGGGGGGAGGTGACTATGTGACAGAAGGACAGATCGGATGTTCAGCTATGCTGAACATTCCGATCTGTCAGTCCCTGTCACTTCGGAGATCCGCCCGCTCTGTTTACACAGGCGGGCGGATCTCCTCACTCGATTCCCCGACAATCGGGGAAGAGCGGCGGCGATCGCCGCTGCTCCTCCCCTGGCCCGACTCCCGCTGTGACTGAAAACAGGCATACATTAACCCCTCCCTCTCCAATAAAATTAACCCCTTCACTGCCAGTGTCATTTTTACAGTAACAGTGCATATTTATAGCACTGATTACTGCAGTAATGTCACTGGTACCCCCAAAAGTGTCAAAAATGTCAGTCAAGGGTCCGATCTGTCCGCCGCAATGTCGCAGTCCCGCAAAAAAAATCGCAGATCGCCGCCATTACGCGTTAAAAAAAAAAACACCAAAAATGACAGAAATCTTTCCCGTAGTTAATAAACGCAATAACTTTTGCGCAAACCAATCAAAATACGCTTATTGTGATTTTTTTTACCAAACATAGCTAGCAGAAAACAAATTGGCCAAAAATTTTAAAAAAATTTGATTTTTACATTTTTTTTGGGGGGAATTTCATATAAAAAAATGTTAAAAATATTGTTATTTTTTCAAAATAAATGCTCTTTTTTTGTTTATAGCGCAAAAAGTAAAAAGCGCACAGGTGATCAAATACCACCAAAAGAAAGCTCTATTTGTGGGAAAAAAAGAACGTAAATTTCCTTTTGGGTACGTCGTCGCACGACCGCGCAATTGTCAGTTAAAATCACACAGCGCCGAATCGCAAAAAGTGGCCTGGACGTAAGACAGCAAAATCCTCCGGTGGTAAAGTGGTTAAATATTGAAATGGAAATGGGGAGACCGTGCTCAAACAATAAACCAATATATCAAATAAATTTGAAAAAAAGTCTGTTAAATTTATGAATAATAAGTACAATGTGAATATTTTGTGTCCGTGTCCAAAAAGGTTCACTTGTGCCTTGTTTCCACAAGTGAGTGTACTAAGTTAGCAATTCATCCACAGCCATTTTTCATTCATAATTGTGGGTATGTGCTCTCCTCCACCAGCACCACATGCACAGCCCACTTACCAGATAACCCTTGAGATATAGCGATTAATTGTAAATCCCCCAATAGCCCACTCAATGTCAGGTAAAGACCAGGACCCGATCATATGCAGGGAAAGGATGAGGAGGCTTGTAGTGTAGTAGGTTTTAGAATAACATTTATAAAAAAGTAGCAACTTACAGTTAATATTCATGACAACCGGCCAGAGAATTCAGATCCAGAACGCCGTTCCGCATTCCAACTGTGCTCCAAAGACCGGAAGTGACGTAGCTGCGTGTACTAGACTCAACACGTTTCGTCAGTAAAAACTCCCAGGTGACTCCCATCTGGAGGTCAGACTCAGGCGTTTCGTCAGTAAAAGTCACCCTGATGGCGTCAGACATTTTTACTGACGAAACGCGTCAAGTCTAGAGCACGCGGCTACGTCTTTGGAGCGCAAATTCTCCAGGCCGGTTGTCATGAATAGTAACTGTAAGTTACTACTTTTTTAATAAATGTTATCCTAAAACCTACTACACTAAGCCTCTTCATCCTTTCCCTGCATATGATCAGGTCCTGTTTTTTGCCTGGCATTGAGTGGACTATTGGGGGATTTACAATTAATCGCTATATCTCAAGGGTTATCTGGTAAGTGGGCTGTGCATGTGGTGCTGGTGGAGGAGAGCACATACCCACAATTATGAATTAAAAATGGCTGTGGATGAATTGCTAATGTAGCAGGTTTTCCAGGCATTGGGCCTGATGTGGGTCTGCCATTGTTACCAGTTACCTCTCCAGCCATGGAGCTGCGACCCTGGGTGTGAGAACTGAGACATTGACAACTCCGGGATCTTTGTTTTGTTGTTTTATTGTATTTTTAGGGGATGGGAGAAGGGAATGAGTGGGAAACTCCTTTGGCTCGACTATATACAATTCTGGGACTTTTATAGCAAAAATGCCCGTTAGCACTGTCTTGACGCCAGCCAACACTAGCCAACGCTTACTGGCACTTTGAACACACTGTATTTCTGAAAGCTGTGCTGGAACTCCGACTTACGTCCAGAAGATCCAGGACTGTAGAATATTGAACTTCTGACAATACTTGCACTCAAAAGTCACTGACTACTCTCTCCAGCCTTGCACTGGCTTGAGGTAGCTTGTTGTGAATTCCTGTATGGCTGCAACTCTCAACTGATGCACTACACACTGTGCACTGACTCTTCAGGGCGCAAACTGCAGGCACCCCCTTTGACTCTTCAGGGTCCCCTGACTAGGTACCTCCTCTGTCACTTCAGGGTCCTCTACCTAGGTACCCCCTTTACAGCTAGCTGACACTTGCATCCTAGAACCTTCTTTAGAGTGGTCCCCACTGACACTAGGCAGACCCCCAGGGGCAATCTTCAGTACTCACGACCTGTGTAGGCTTTCCTGGGACTGGATCCCTCTTTTCCTCCGCTGGTTCTCGGCACACTGGATCCCAGCAGCTCAACTCCGCATCCTCTGGATTCTCAGACGGCACCCCGAGACATCCACGTCCTCAAACAGGAGGAGAGACAGCCGTTCTCTCCCTCCTGTGACTCTGATCTGGCCAAAGACACACTCCCCTCAGACTTATACCCACTCCCAGAATCCTTTGCAGCAGAATCTGCCTTCTGGGGGAGTTACAAGCCTGAATTGTCCCTGATTGGGTTTCCTCCACTGCCCTATGAGAAGCCTCTCACAGAGCCAGTGGGGAGACTCCCCTCTCAGCAGACACACCTGGAAGCCATGACACCCTAACCAAAAAGCAATCATGGCCCTGCTGTTAGGCAGACAAGGCCCACTATGCATTTACCTAGCACCTACCTGTATTGTGCTACACCAACTTAGCACACTCACTTGTGGAAACGAGGCACAAGGGAACCTTTTTGGACACGGACAAAAATTATTCACTTTGTACTTATTATTCATAAATTTAACACAGACTTTTTTTTCAAAATTTATTGGTTTATTGGTTTATTGTTTGAGCGCGGTCTCCCCATTTCTATTTCAATTTTTGTTTCTTTATTTGCTATATTTTCCCCCCACGAATGGGGAGTTAACCTTTAATAGAGAAGTATGAACAAAGCTTGTTTGCCTGTACTTCTCCTGTGGGTCACAGGTGTGCAGCTCTTTCTGCACTCCTCTGACCCGCTTTTGGCCGACAGCGGGCTAAAGCCTGTTGTCGGCTGATGCCACAGAGCTGGTTCAGGCTCTGAAAAAAACCAGGCCAGGCCCAGACTGGCCATGGGGCACCCCAGGCATTTTGCCAGTGAGCTGGGGCCGCATTCCCAGTACATCATGGGGGCAGACTTTAGCAGCTCAGCAGCTTGCAGAGTGGCAGAGGGGTGCAGAATGCTAGAAGTGCTCTCTGCACTCCTGCACTCCACACATGAAAAACCGTACGCTACTGTCAGACAGGGCATACAGGAGAAGATAAGTCCTGGTTTTCTGCTCTTTAGCTTGACAACAATTCCAGGCCGAAAAGTGAAAGGAGCCGCTTGAGCAGGTCAAAAACATGAGTGCAGCAGATCACAGCTGCTCACGGATGTAAATAGAAGCCAGTTATCAGCACGTGAGGAAAGAAGAAGAGAGCTGGTTACCGGCTTTTCTAAAAAGGACATGTACACTGATAATCAGGGCAGTGTTCAAATTATCAGTGCAGTCCCAACAGTGCCCACCAGTGCTGCCAATCTGTGCTCACCAGTGCTGCCAATCAGTGCCCACCAATGCTGCCAAAAAGTGCCCACCAGTGCTGCCAAAAAGTGCCCACCAGTGCTGCCAAAAAGTGCCCATCAGTGCCTCCTCATCAGTGTCACCTATCAGTGCTGCCTACCAATTCCCATCAGTGCCCATTAGTGCCACCTATCAGTGCCCACCAGTACCTCCTCATCAGTGCCACCTATCAGTGCAGTCTCATCACTGCCCACCAGTACCTCCTCATCAGTGCCCACCAGTGCCACCTCATCAGTGCCCATCTGTGCAGCCTATCAGTGCAGTCTCATCACTGCCCACCAGTACCTTCTCATCAGTGTCCACCAGTGCCGCCTCATCAGTGCCCATTGGTGCAGCCTATCAGTGCCCATCAATGCCCATCCGTGCCGCCTCATCAGTACCCATCAGTGCAGCCTATCAGTGCCCATCAGTGCAGCCTATCAGTGCCCATCAGTGTAGCCTCATCAGCGCACATCAGTGAAGGAGAAAAATTACCTGTTTGGAAAATTTTATAACAAAATATGAAAACGTTTTTTTCTTTTTCAAAATTTTTAATCTATATTCATTTATTTGGCAAAAAAAAACAATAAAAATATCCAGTGGTGATTAAATATCACCAAAAGAAAGCTCTATTTGTGTGAAAAAATATATAAACATGTCATATGGGTACAGTGTTGCATAACTGCGTAATTGTCATTCAAAGTGTGACAGAGCTGTAAAATGAAAATTGGCCTGGGCAGAAAGGGGGGTAAAAGTGCCAGTAGGCAACATTGCAAATAGCTAGTGATACAAAGGGTTAATTAACACAGCCACAGGCCCTTGCTGCATTAATGGCCAGTGGCAGTGTTTATTAATTCCTTGCTTTACTGGCTAGTGGTAACGTTAATTAACCTCCTCACTCCACCAAGGGGTTACCAATTTCTTTGTACAAAGCTGCATTAGTGGACCGCGGCAGTGTTATTGTTCCCTTTATCCTACATTAGTGGGAGTGTTACTTAACCTTTTCATACTGCATTTTCAAAGGGTTAATTAAAACTACCACTGACCAACAATGGGGAGGAATGTCTTAAATACCACTGCCTCTGACCATCCACGCAGGAATGTTAAGGGGTTACCAATAAAGGTGGTTTACATAGGATAATTCCACTAACCAACAATGTTAGTATTGCCTAAACTGACACCAATGCTGGGAGTTATTACTGCGTGAACTGGTACTATTGCTGGGGGTTAAAATGATGCAAACTGGAAGCAATACTGGGGCTCATTACTCCATAAACTGGCACTAGTTATGGGGGTAATTACTGCATAAACTGGAACCAATACTGGAGGTTATTGCTGCATAAACTGGCACCAATTCTGGGTGTTATTAGTACATAAACTGGAACCAATGCTGCAGGTTATTACTGTGTAAACTGGAACCAATGCTGGAGGTTATTACTGCCTAAACTGGAACCAATGCTGGGGCTTATTACTGTGTGAACTGGTACCAATGCTGTGGGTTATTATTATGCAAACTGCCACCAATTCTGGGGGTTATTACTGCATAAACTGGAACCAATACTGGAGGTTATTATGGCGTAAACTGTAACCAATGCTGGAGGTTATCACTGCGTAAACTGGCACCAACACTGGAGGTTATTATTGCGTTAACTGGAACCAATACTGGAGGTTATTGCTGCATAAACTGGCACCAATTCTGGGGGTTATTAGTACATAAACTAGAACCAATGCTGCAGGTTATTACTGTGTAAACTGGAACCAATACTGGAGGGGCTATTACTGTGTAAACTGGCACCAATGCTGGAGGTTATTACTGCATAAACTTGAACCAATGCTGGAGGTTATTACTGCCTAAACTGGAACCAATGCTGGGGCTTATTACTGTGTGAACTGGTACCAATGCTGGGGGTTATTATTATACAAACTGCCACCAATTCTGGGGGTTATTACTGTATAAACTGGAACCAATACTGGAGGTTATTATTGCATAAACTGTAACAAATGCTGGAGGTTATCACTGCGTAAACTGGCACCAACACTGGAGGTTATTATTGTGTAAACTGGCACCAATGCAGGAGGTTATTACTACATAAACTGGATTCAATATTGGAGGTTATCACTGCATAAACTGACACAAATGCTGGAGTTTATTAGTGCGTAAACTGGAACCAGTGCTGGGGGTTATTACTGCATAAACTGGAACCAATACTAGGGGTTATTACTGCGTAAACTGGAGCCAATAGTGGAGGCGTTATTACTGCGTAAACTGGAGCCAATAGTGGAGGCGTTATTAGTGCGTAAACTGGCACCAATGCTGGAGGTTATTACTGCATAAACTGAAACCAATACTGGAGGGGTTATTACTGTGTAAAATGATACCAATGCTGGAGGTTATTACTGCATAAACTGTAACCAAGGGTTCTTCTCGGGGGACCCTCTATAACACACAGAGGAAATCCTTCCTAGAGACACGGCAGCAGGTGTGAGGGCAGCAGGAGCATATCAGCACTTCCAGGAGTTCTCCAGGAGAAGTCAGCCGGGTGGGCTGGTGAGTGTACAGTCTGGAAGGACTGTGGGAAGAATCAAGGAGGGCTAGTGAGAGAGGCAGCTGCAGGCAGGCTGGCTGGCAGTGCCTGAAGATGTTGTGTTGGAATCAGTAGCCACAGGAATTAAAGTTAGACACTGGACTTTGCTACCCTATCAAAGGGACCTGCGGTCCCTGGCCCTGCCTGTAAAGGGCTTTTGCTTTGACCTGGCTGAGTGCTTTGTCAGACTTACAAAAAGTGTCCTAGCTGAGGCTGAAGTTCTGCAAGCCAGTGTGCTGGAGGCAGTGAGGAGAGTACAGTATATAGCTGTATATAAGAAAAGTTGTCTCTGAAGAGTTTCCTGAAGTCAAGTAGCCATCCCATAATACCCCTATCCCCATTCAAGTTTTATCCCCTGAATAAAATACAAAAAACAAAGTGCTGGACTGTTTTCTGACTCTGGGAGACCGTGAAAGCTCGGTGTGCCTGGCTGTGCAGGGTGGGAATCCCATTTCACTTGCGGCTTTTACATGGGGTGCGCTACATGCGAATTGGATGTGGGTAAAAAGGCATCCAATTCGCATATATGTGAAATCAGCCTTAGAGTTATTTTTTAATATATTCACCCAGATCTGCTAAGTGAGTTCTGGTTGGAGGCCTGTTATTTGAATCATCTGCCTTCCTATTCCAGGGACACTTCTGAGAGCTCGGGATTTGTGTTCTCTTGCCTCACCATGGTGCCTGGATACTTAGTTTATACGACACAGAGTGCAGCATGAGGAAGGAGTCCTCCTTGACTGACTGCATTCAGGGACAAAGCTATGGTGCAAAAATCTCACTATGGGATCCAAGTGTGTCAGATAACTGACCTCCATCTATAAATAGCATTTGAGGGAGAACAGCTTTTAATATTACCCATAGGAAGTGATTAAGCCACATGCGAGTTACATAACAGGGTTGAGAGGAAGACCTCTGACTTACCCTAAATCATGCAATAGGAGACTATGGCAAAGAGTACCAACATAATACAGAGGGATCTATCTACATAGAAACTAAAATGACACTAAACTCTGGTTTAACAAAAAATTATATTCAAGTATGTATTCTTAAAGTGGTTCTAAAGCCTTAAAGTTGTAAAGTAAGAGGAGCATTACTGCCAGCCCTTCTGCTCTACCAAGCTATACTACATAGTGTAAATGTTTGTATAAAATTTTGCCACTAAATACCCTAATTCAGATCTTTTCTGTTCGGTCACGTGACCTCCGGCCGCTCTCCTTCCCAGATCTAAGGGCTACAGCGGGAGGGGCTGAGGTCCTCCTCTGATGTCAGCTGGGAGGTCACGTGATCACTGTGCTGTCCGCTCAACCTCTCCTGCTGTAGCCCTTAGATGGGGGGTAGAGAGCCCCCGGCGGCCCCCCCTTATTATTACCGGAGGCCAATCCAATCCAGTGATGTGCATGAGAGCAGTGGCTCTCCCTCCTCATTGGGCAGATTGATAGCAGCTGGAGCCATTGGCTTCTGCTGCTGTTAAACAAATGTTGTGCTGAGTGAGCATGGGCCGGGCCAAGCCACCCGCTCTGTGTCAATAGACACAGACAGGGCGGCTCCATAGAAAGTCGCTTAAATACCAGACCACTTCACCTGTCTTCTGAAAACCTGTATGCAAGTCAAGAAGCAACAGTTAGAACAGGATATGAAACAACTGACAGGTTCAAAATTGAGAAAGAAGTGCGGCAAGGATGTATATTGTCACCCTACTTATTTAACCTATATGCAGAGTGCATCATGGGAAATGCCAGGATCGACGAATCACAAGCCGGAATTAAGATCGCAGGGAGAAATATCAACAACCTGAGATAGGCAGATGATACCACACTAATGGCAGAAAGTGAAGAAGAACTTGTATGTCTCTTAATGAAGGTGAAAGAGGAGAGCGCAAAAGCTGGCCTGAAATTGAACATTAAGAAAACTAAGATCATGGCAACCGGTCCCATCACTCCTTGGCAAATATTTTACCTTTCTAGGCTCCAAGATCACAGCAGAGGGTGACTGTAGCCATGAAAGTAAGAGACGCATGCTTCTTGGGAGGAAAGCAATGGCAAACCTAGACAACATTATAAAAAGCAGTGATATCACCCTACCGACAAAATGCCATAATGTTAAAGGTCTGGTATCTCCAGTAGTAACCTATGGCTGTGAAAGTTGGACCATAAGGAAGGCCGAATGCCGAATAATTGATGCTTTAGAACTATGGTGTTGGGGAAGACTTGAAAGTCCCTTGGATGGCAAGAAGATCAAACCAGTTAATCCTGAAGAAAATTAACCCTAAATATTCACTGGAAGGACAGATAAAGAAGCTAAAACTTGAATACTTTGGCCACCTAATGCGAGGAGAGGACTTTTTGGAAATAACCCTGATGCTGGGAGACATGGAAGGAAAAAGGAGAAGAGGACGACAGAAAACAAGATGGATAGATAGCATCATACAAACAATGAAAATTAAGTTAAGCAAGCTCCGGGAGGCAGTGGAGGACAGAGAAGCCTGGCGCGCTATAGTTCATGAGGTCATGAAGAGTTGGATACGACTAAACAACTGAACAACAACTAAAGTCCATTCTATTGCTCTTAGCCTCCTCCAAACCTTCAAATTATTTTTTTTTTTTTGCTTCTGTCATCCAACTTTCTGATAGAGAGTGGCTACAGTACTTTCGTTCCCCATGGTCCCACTGTATGTAGGAATGTAGTCACTCTCTCTTACTCTAGAGATGGACTAGGGACTTCGGGGCTTGTAGTGTGGACAGAGCACACAACTGCATTTAAAGTGCAGTGATTGTTCCAAACAAACCGACTTGAGAAGTAAAACGAGAGGTCCAGGAGATCATGGAGGATGTGACAGGTAGACAGAATAATACAGTAAAAAACTATTTTGTAAAAAAACAAATTACAGAGCCATTAATTAATGGGTGTGTATGGAATATTTTTTGGAGAATAAGGATATTGTTTAGTGTCACTTTACACCTACTGGCATCCACCTGTTATTGAAATAATAATGTAATATTAGTGCTGGGTTGTATGACCCATTGACCCAATTTATTTCCAGAAAACACGATGTTTTTCTAACTGTCAGAGCACCTGCAGAGTTGTTTATAATCCTGCTGATTTATTGCAGTGATAAAAGGATGTAACATGAGGTTTTAGTGCTTCAAAATACCATAAAGTGTTACATCATGATATCGTTTTTGCTATTTTTTTTTTTTTTTTTTTTTTTAGTTTTTGTTTGGAAACTTTCTATATAGAAATGTTACTAATAATATCTTCATTTTTCATTTGGTTTCATAAACTTCTCAGCATTTCCTGTTTTTATTCAACATGCATTAGCAATGATTAAAATTCCTCAATGAATATTAACCAACCAGATTTCATCATTCATTACTCTTGATTGGTCAGAACAATGAAAACTGAATAATAATTGGCAGTTGTGACCCTCCACGCCATCTGAAAGTGGGAATCAATAGCTAACCTAAAGTCTGTGACTACTGTCAAACCAACGTTCTTCTAACTTTGTTCCTGCTCCAATTTCTGGTGTTATCACTTCACCGTGGGAGTCTTCTGAAACCCTTGAGAAAAGCACAGATGAATAGCCAATGGCTACCCACTGCCACCAGTCAATAACCCCCAAAGAGGACCTTCTTCTCTCTCTGCAGCCTCTTCAGGACCCACTCAGTGCCTCATGTTGCATCATTCTTCCACTGTTGTAGTCCTCAGGACTACATTGGCATTGACCCACGAAGAAGGCCCCTTACACTCTGCAGCACAAAAGAATGAATATTTAGAGCTTAGTGCCCAAGTGGTGTCATCATTCCACTGTTGGAGTCTTCAGGAACCTGTGAATAAACCATTAATGGACAGCCAATGGGAATTGTCCACCAGGCAAGGGCGTTGACCATTGAAGAAGCACCCTTAATCTCAGTAGCCCAGAAGGGTGAAAATTTGTGACCCGTGACTCTAGTGGCATCATCCCTCCACTGTTGGAGTCTTCAGGAACCAGTGAGTAAATGTCATTGGACATTCAATGGGAAGCGTTCATCAAGCAGTGGTATTGAACCCCAAAGAGGGACCCTCCCACTTTGCAGCCCAGAAGAAAGAAAATTAGTAGGAGCAGTTTGGGCATTCATCTTTTTTTTAAATCACTAGAGGGATTAAGGGCTGAAGGTTAATGGGGGTGGGTCCCTGTTTGTAGATAAGCTTTAGAAGTGATCATTTGTACACTGACTCCAGAGGTATTATTTTTTTTAATTCTTCAAGGGGTGCAACCTATGAGTTCAGAGGATTTTTTACTGTTAGAGCAGTAAGGATGTGGAACTCCCTTTAACAATTGGTGGTGTCAGCGGAGATTGTCAGTAAGTTCAAAAAGCTCTTAGATGGGCATCTTAGTGAACACACTCATTTACCCACACAGGTTTTACTGGATTGACTGATATCTTTATTCAACCTTACCAACTTTGAAACTATGAAACTAGGTTTCTGTAAAAGAAGAGCTTTTATGCTCACCTGTCCGGCAGTCCAAAACTTCTATCTCCGTTCCAACAGGGCAGCCTCCGTAAAACTTTTTGGCATTCAACACTTTCAATACAGTCAGATGTCTTTGTCCCCCCATGTGTTGTAGATCCATACCCTGACCCCTAGGTTATTGCCGTGTCCTGTAGTGACATAGGGGTTGGAGGATAAAACAACAATGCATGGCCCTTTAAGTGCTCAATGGCAAAGAGACAAGTAGGGGCTGCATTGCTAGAATAGAGGGAACGTTGGAGATGTTGGCTACCACAGTGGACTTCTATTGCATGGAACTTTATATGGATTTTTTTTAAAGCCTGAACAGCGTCATGTTTTTGTGCATCTCAGCAAGGGGTGAAAGTCACAGCCATTTCTGTACCGGTGAAAATGATAAAGGTTTCTGATAGGGAACAGAGACTCGAAATAGAACAAGCTTGGTGTTATTTTTACATTGTCCATGCCAGGTGTCTGACTGCTGAGCCGCAGAAATCGAGCCAAAAATTCTTTATAATAATCACACGTATAAGCATTCAATTTGCCACGCATAACTTTTCTGCTTTGTTTAGCTTAACGTAGACGTAAACCCTAGTTGGGTGACATCTATTTTGCTGTGAATTTAGGAAAAAACAACAGAAAATTGTTTTAAGTTTTTTTCATAGTGTAGCACCCTACAGGTAGGTGCTAGGTAAAATATAGTGGGCCTTGGCTGCCTAAGAGCAGGGCCATGATTTCAGCTGGCTGTCATGTCTCCCAGGTGAGTCTGCTGAGAGGGGAGTCTCCCCACTGGCTCCATGAGAGGATTCTCATTGGACAGTGGAGGAAACCCAATCAGAGATACACTCAGGCCTGTATCTACCCCAGAAGGCAGATTCTGCCGCAGAGGATTCTGGGAGTGGGTATAAGTTCTGAAGGAATGCATGACGCAGCGCCATTGACAGGAAGCAGAGTCCCAGGAGGGAGAGTATGGCTGTCTCTCCTCCTGTCAGAGGAAGCGGGTGTCCCGGGTGGCGGCCTGGGAATCCAAAGAGTGTGGAGGTGAGCTACAGAGGGGATCCGGTGTGCCGAGAACCAGCGGAGAGAGCAGTGGCGGCTGGTAAATAGGGGGCACCCCCCCAAGGTAGAGAGAAGAAAAAAAAGAGGTGTTCCTTTAATTGCAGCGGGGAGCCGGTCAATGCTGCTGCTATGGAGGGGGTGGGGTTTTTGTCCTCATGTGCTTTTTTTTCCTCATGCTTATTGGCAGCCTTTAGAATGTGCTCGGGGGGCAGAGCGATGTGCCCCGAACACTCCCACCTCTTGCTTGCCGTCCTGTGATTGGTGCGGTGGCAGTGGGCAGTGCTTGGGTGTCACCGTCTCCGTCGCCTTCTCCTTCCCGTCTGAGCCGGCCCAGACGACGAGAGAGGATCCAGAGCCAAAGCGTCCCTTGTCATGACTCCCGACCCCTGCTGCCTGCTGTGAGCCTCAGCCTGACTGTCTTCAGTACTGTAAGTGACTACTTCTTTCGTGTTTCAGCCAGAGGCCAGGGGCACGCTGTATTAATTCTGCATTGAATGGGGGCACGCTGTATTAACTCTGCATTGAATGGGGGCATGCTGTATTAACTCTGCATTGAATGGGGGCACGCTGTACTAACTCTGCATTGAATGGGGGCATGCTGTGGTAACTCTGCATTGAATGGGGGCACGCTGTATTAACTCTGCATTGAATGGGGGCATGCTGTATTAACTCTGCATTGAATGGGAGCACACTGTATTAACTCTCCATTGAATGGGGGCACTCTGTATTAACTCTGCATCGAATGGGGGCATGCTGTATTAACTCTGCATTGAATGGGGGCACGCTGTATTAACTCTGCATTGAATGAGGGCACGCTGTAGTTACTCTGCATTGAAGGCCCCTTTCACACTTTTGTGACCTCAAAGTCATGCAATTTTTTGCCGCTTTTGTTGCCGCAAAGCAATGCCTATTATATTTTTTCTGTTTGCGCCCCCCCCCCCAAAAAAAATTTTGAGCACCAGCCGCCACTGGGAGAGAAAGAGGGGTCCAGTTCCAGGAAAGCCTACAAAGGTTGCGAGTACTGTGGATTGCCCCTGGGGGTCTGCCTAGTATCAGAGGGGACCACTCCGGAGAAGGTTCTAGGGATCCAGGAGTCAGCAAACTGTTAAAAGGGGTCAGAGGACCCTGAAGTATTAGAGGGGGTATCTAGTCAGAGGACCATAAAGTATTAGAGGGGGTACCTGCAGTTTGGGCCCTGAAGAATCAGTGTACAGTGTGAAGTGTACAAAGCTGAGAGTTGCAGCAGCACAAGCAGTAACAAGGAGCTACCTCAGCCAGTGAAGGGTTAGAGGGAGCTGTTCAGTGACTTTTGAGCTACACTAAGTATCAGGAGTCAAGAGTTCTACGGTCCTGGAGCTTCTGAGCTAACAATCCAAGTTAAAGTCGAGTTTCCAGCACTTATTCAGTCAAGCAGCATTTGAAGCGTCAGGAAGCGCTGGTTGCCATTCAGCTGGCACCAAGACAACGTTAGTGAGCATTTTTGTACAAAGTCCCAGTTAAGCCTAGGAGAGCTAGAGGAGTATCCCACTCATTCCCTTCTCCCATCCCCTAAATACAATAAAACAAAACAAACCAAAGATGCCGGAATGGTCATTGTCTCAGTTCTCACACCTGGGTTCACAACTTAAATGTGTTGGAAGTGTTACCGGTAACAATGGCAGACCCACCTCAGGCCCCAGGCCCCAGGCCTGGAAACATTGCTACAATAGTTTGTTATAATTCTTCTAATTTCCGACAGCACTTTAGAGCCACTTCCTGTCTACATGACCTCCAATGGTAGCTGCATGGCATTTCTAGTCCTAAGTTTCCTGATGGTGACAACAGTTGACCATGCCTGAGTAATGTGTGTTGATTCATGAGCTTGTAGTCACTATTGGCAGGCACACACTAATGGAGAGAGGGTGATGACATAGAAAAACTATTGGGAGACAGGGACCGAGCACCTACAACAGGAAGTGCCTGAACAAGGACATTCATGGCAGGATCACCATGTTTTTTTTTCCCCCCTATGAAACAACAACTCTTCAATATCACAGGAATGGCCTGAAGATTTAAAAAAAAAAAAAAAGATACCTATAAAAATAAATTACACACCATGTAATGGCGTCACTGTTTGATCCCGTCAATCCTGGACCTCTGTTGGAGATGTGATCTCACTACAGGAGACATTTTACACATCTTCTGGAAGTGTGACATCCTAAAGTTGTTTTGTGCAGAGGTTTGACGCATATCTCAAAAGTTTTCTTTGCGATCCCTGCTGACCCAGCTTTCTTTTAATTGCACTATAATAATAAAACAAGAAAACATATAAGCATTCAGTCATACTACATTTAATCAATGCAGCCAGAAGTTGTATTCCAGAATTGTCCATAGAACAATACGCACCCACTAACTCTATGTGGTTTGCCAACGTAAATGACATTCATTGAATAGAGGATTTAAAGCAGAACTTAATCCTAAATGGCATCCACTCCAGAAGAAGTGAAGGAACATTGATGAAACGCATTGAGTTATAGGATGTATTTTTGTTCTATTTTAAACATCTATCTGTGTGTAAGGTGTATAGAAAAACTATATCAGTTTGATGTACTCTTTATACTGATGTATGCTATTTGTAACAAACTAGTTTGGTATTTTAAATAACTCTCACATATACAATATTTTACCAAAAGTATTGGGACACCTGCATTTACACGCAAAGAAACTTTAGTGTCATCCCAGTCTTGGTCTGTAGGGTTCAATATTGAGTTGGCCCACCCTTTGTAGCTTTAACAGCTTTAACTATCCTGGGGAGGCTGTCCACAAGGTTTAGGAGTGTGTCTATGGGAATGTTTGACCATTCTTCAAGAAGCACATTTGTGAGGTCAGGCACTGATGTGGACGAGAACGGCTTGCCTGCAATCTGCACTCTAATTCATCCCAAAGGTGTTCTTTCAGGTTGAGGTCAGGACTCTGTGCAGGCCAGTCAAGTTCCTCCACCCCAAACTCGCTCATCCATGTCTTTATGGACCTTGCTTTGTGCACTGGTGCATGTTGGAACAAGAAGGGCCATCCCTGAACTGTTCCCACAAAGTTTGGAGAATGAAATTGCCCAAAATGTCTTGATATGCTGACGTCTTAAGAGTTCACTTCACTGGAACTAAGTGGCCAAGCCTAACCCCTGAAAAACAACCCCACACCATAATCCCCCTCCACTAAATGATTTGGACCAGTACACAAAGAAAGGTTCATAAAGACATGGATGAGTGAGTTTTGGGTGGAGGAACTTGACTGGCCTTCATACACAGAGTCCTAACCTCAACCCAATGGAACACCTTTGGGATGAATTAGAGCGGAGACTGCGAGCCAGGCCTTCTCGTCCAACATCAGTGCCTGACCTCACAAATGCATTTCTGGTAGAATGGTCAAATATTCCCATTGACACACTCCTAAACCTTGTGGACAGCCTTCCCAGAAGAATTGAAGCTGTTATAGCTGCAAAGGGTGGGCCAACTTAATATTGAACCCTACGGACTAAGACTGGGATGTCATTAAAGTTTATGTGCGTGTAAAGGCAGGCGTCCCAATAATTTTGTCAATATAGTGTATGCATACGATTCTTATAATTGTTTTATTAATTATTATTTTTTTACCAATATGTTATGGGCTGTAGGTTTGATTGCTTTCCTGAGTTTTCTAGAGGATTCCAGAATATAGTGGGTTGGGAGAGTCAAATAGGCAGCCTGAAAATGTATGTGGTCCCAGCCAAGCCCTGGGAGATGGTACCCAGGAGGTGGCTGGAGAGTGAATAAGCAGTCTGGGGTCTTGGGCAGCCATGTTTTTGTCCAGAAGGAGAGGTTCCCAGTCTGAAGGGATGCTGGCCTTCTGGGCAGCCCAGATGAAAATTCTACTTGTGTTCATTGAGGTCATAGCTGGCAGAGCTGTGGGGGGGGGGGGGGGATGTTTTGCTTCTGCTAAAAATCTCTGAAGCTAAGTGAGGAATTTCACTGAGGATTCATTCTGAAAGGCCCACTGAGGAATTTTCTGTCTGGTATTGGAGGGAGGCGTCCAAGTACCTAGGGACATTGCGAGTACAGAGTGACAAGTTCCTAGTGACTATCAATACTGTCATTCCTCGCATCTCAATAAAGGTGCTTGCCTGGCCTAGTAGGCATGTAAGGGTAGGAGGGTGACACTTACAATTAGGCTTCCCTCCCCGTTGGGCGCCAAGCAAGAGTCATGTGAGAGGCCTAACCCGGGGGGTGAAATCTTCTGGGCTTACTAGGCACTTTGGATAGGGTCACTGTCTTACACATGGGGTACCTTTACTTAAGCCACACTCGCAACCCGGACAGATGACTGTAATGGATCAACCGGCACCCCGACTGGGTACCTCCGTTGACAGATGCTCCTAGTGCTTCCCGAGGGCTCCAAGCACTCCACCAGACACCGTAACCACTTCAGACCCCACAAACCGCCACAGCTTGGTTAGGGTCTCGCCGTCTCTTACCCACCCTGGACCTACGACAAGGCTCCAGGTTCCCGTGGGTGAACCTCTCTTTCCCCAGAGAGGGCAGCAGGAACAAGCTTTACACAAGCTCTTACAAGAGCTTAGTTATTATCCAAGGGAGTATGAAAGATCATAGCAATCCCTTGTAGCATATTCCCCCAATAGGAGACAGGACTCTAGATTGAGGGTGAACTAGAACTCTTTATTGAACAAGAAACATACTTTTATACAGTTTTCCCCGACAAGGTTACCGCCCAGGTGGACCTTGTGGAGAACTGGACATGACATTCACAATCCAATGAAAACAGAGATTTACACTCCCATACAGTGTACACAATCCCTCCCCTCTGCCTGATTACAGAAGCATATGCAGATGAAAGTGTATACAGGAACTAAACAAATTATCTAGCCATCTGGACAGAACAATGTGAGGTCATTAACATTTAACAATGAGACAGGTAAACTTTAACACAATACACATTCCCTCCCAATACACAAACAATAGGGAAGTCTGCGAATGACAGTCTGTGTGTCTCTCTCACAGACAAGCATGGAATACACTGTGTAAAGTGGTAATACATTTTTATATTGCCGACAAATATTGAAGCAATCCAAATCATTAATTATCTGTCTTTCACTCATAGTAACGGTTAGTACCATCACAATGACTGAACATGAATGAACTCTTATGATGTAATGTACCTCATCATGGCTACTTTGGATTTGCATTTAGGGTGGACAAGCAGAGCCTTTGTCTTCTCCATTTGTCCAGCATATCACCACTACCTCACTTCCAGAAATGGTATGGGGTCCCATTGTGCACCTAGCAGGGACTCTATGCATGCACTTCACTTCATTTAGCTCTTTCTCATCCATACCTGTGTATAGGATGAGGGCCTC
Source organism: Pelophylax lessonae (assembly GCF_965119305.1). Classification (NCBI taxonomy): domain Eukaryota; kingdom Metazoa; phylum Chordata; class Amphibia; order Anura; family Ranidae; genus Pelophylax; species Pelophylax lessonae. The sequence goes on along the minus strand of NC_138769.1, from coordinate 701,849,643 downwards.
GGTGGTATAGATCTCCTCCGGTTGCTAGGGGAGATAGACTGTGACCGAAGGAGTGCCGACAACTTCTCACCTGCCACATATACACACAAGAAACCTTTGTTACCCTTGTTAAACATTGTATCTTCAAACTGTATGAACTGCTTGTACTAATGTCTTCATACCCCAATGTGTTTTAGTGACCCGAGCTGTAGACTATATGTGCCGGTTACTTGCATTGCACTCCTTGAGTAACTTCAGACCAGGCAAACTTTCAAACATTTTAATTGAAGAATAAGTTAACAACTTCAATACAGGGCACGTTCACCCCCTTCCTGCCCAGACCAATTTTCAGCTTTCAATGCTCTCACACTTTGAATGACAATTACTCAGTTAGTTATGCAACAAAGTACCCAAACATTTTGTCATTTTTTTTCACACAAATAATTTTTTTCACATGTGACCTGGTGTGATTTGTTTAGGTGATATTTAATCACCACTAGGTTTATTATTTTTTGCGATATAAGTGAAAAAAGAGCGACCATTTTGAAAAGAAAAAACACTTTTTTTTTAGTTTCTATTATAAAATTTTTCAAATAGTTAATTTTTGTTCATAAATTTGGGCCACAATTTATACTGCTACATATCCTTGGTAAAAATATAACCCAAATTAGTGGATATTATTTAGTCTGTGTGAAAGTTATAGTGTCTATAAGCTATGGTGCCAATCACTCAAAATTGATCACACCTGATCTCACCTGATGTACTGATGGCCTATCTCAATTTTGAGGTCCTAACATGTCATACCAGTACAAATACTCCCTACATGACCCCTTTTTGGAAAGTAGACAGTCCAAGATATTTGGTAAGAGGCATGGTGAGTTTTCTGAAGTTGTAATTTTTCCCCACAATTCTTAGGAAAATAAAGATTTTTTTTTTTATTTCTAAACAAAATTGTCATATTAACAAATTATTTCTCACACACGGTATAGGCATACTTGCAATGACACCCCAAAACACATGCTGATACTTGTCCTAAGTATGGTGATACCACGTGTGAGACTTTTACACAGCCTGGCCACATACAGAGGCCCAACATCTAAGTAGCACCTCCAGGCGTTCTAGGGGCATAAATTACACATCTAATTTCTGTCGACCTATCACACGTTTGAAGGCCCTGGAGCACCAGGACAGTGGAATAACCCACAAAATGACCCCATTTTTGGAAAGCACCCCAACGTATATTCTATAAGATGTAATGAGTCTTTTGAACGTGTCATTTTTTTCCACAAGTTTTCGGAAAATAAAAACATATTTTTTTTTACACAAAGTTGTTGTTTTATAAGATATTTCTAAAACATAGCATGTACATAGCAAAAATTACACCCCAAAACACATTCTGCTACTCCTTCTGAGTACTCCTTCTTGAGTTGACTTTTACACAACCTGGCCACATACAGAGGCCCAATATCCAAATAGTACCTTCAGGAGTTCTAGGAGCATAAATTACACATCTAATTTCACAACTACCTATCACACCTGTGAAGGCCCTGGAGCACCAGGGCAATTGAAACGCCCACAAAATGACCCCAGAGATAGGTACTCGGGTACTCTGATGGGCTGGAGACAGGTATTTGTGTACTCTGAAGGGCTGGAGACAGGTACTAAATTACTCGGATGGGCTGGAGACGGGTATTCGGGTACTCTGATGGGATTGAGACAGGTACTCTGGCACTCTGATAGGCTGCAGATAGGTACTCGGGTACTCTGAACTGCAGAAAGGTACTCAGGTATTACTCTGGGCTGCAGATAGGTACTCAGGTACTCTGGGCTAGAGACAGGTACTCAGGTACTCTGGGCTGGAGACAGGTACTCTGATGGGCTGGAGACAAGTACTCAGGTACTCTGTTGGGCTGGAGACAGGTACTCGAGTACTCTGTTGGGCTGGAGACAGGTACTCGGTTACTCTGATGGGCTGCAGACAGGTACTCGGTTACTCTGAAGGGTTGGAGACAGGTACTAAATTACTGGGATGGGCTGGAGATGGGTACTCAGGTACTCTGATGGGATTGAGACAGGTACTCTGGCACTCTGATGGGCTGCAGATAGGTATTCGGGTACTCTGAGCTGCAGAAAGGTACTCGGGTATTAATCTGGGCTGCAGATAGGTACTCAGGTACTCTAGCTAGAGACAGGTACTCAGGTACTCTGGGCTGGAGACAGGTACTCTGATGGGCTGAAGACAAGTACTCAGGTACTCTGTTGGGCTGGAGACAGGTACACGAGTACTCTGATGGGCTGCAGACAGGTACTCAAGTACTCTGATGGGCTGGAGACAGGTAATCGGGTACTCTGATGGGCTGGTGACAGGTACAGTGATGGACTTACTGACAGGTATTCTGATTGGCTTATAGACAGGTCCTCCTTATTTTGGGGGCAATCTGGGGACTGTGCTTTACACTGTACATTGGTAACTCACTGTTACCAGATCTCATCCAGATCAGTGTCTGAGAAGCATAACCTGGTAATGGTGAGTTAGCACTGTTTGTTGACATATGTGACCGGCTGTGATTGGACACAGCCAGTCACGTGGTAAAGAGTCAATTTCATTTGCTCTTTACCCTGATCGGGGATGGGCTGTGTCCGAGGGACACGCCTCATCCCCTATTGCCGCGCTGCTTGCCAAGATCGAGGACAACACATGTGACCTGGTGTGATTGGACACACCAGGTCACATTTTCATTGGCTCTTTACTCTGATCAGGGATGGGCTGTGTCCAGAGGGACACGCCTCATCCCCAAACGCTGCTCTGCACACTGAGAATGGGCAGACGTCATTTGACGCCCACCCGGAGGGATAAAAGGTTCCTGCCAACGTCATTTTATTATTCGCCAGTAGGGAAGTGGTTAACGTGATGACAACAAAAAATTGACAGTCCAAGATAAAGTAAAAACATTGCCTAATATCCTTAGTCACTAACTACAGGCTGTCCCAGCATCTCTTGTTCAGAAAAAAAATCAATATTGGTGGAGTCCATCTCTAGATATTAGCTCTGTCTTAAGCAGGGCCCAGGCCCTCCAGACTCTTGTAATGGCACCAGGCACAGCATCCCTCTATGAGTGTGTAAGTTCCCCCCTCTCTCCCACAGGATCTGGGCCCTCGTCCCTTTTATAGCACACAGGACCGGAGGATATGGCCCAAGACAAAACTGGCCAAAAAAAACCCGGAGTACAGTTAACCTGTAACTTACCCCTGGGGCAGCAGTAACCATTACCTGCCTACAAGCATAAAGGCAGCTTCAAAAAATGATGCTGTTACCTGCAGACCTGTTACTTCAATATCTTACTGCCAGTCCCAAAGTCCCAATGTTCATTTGACCCAATTCCTGTGAACCCAGGCTGTCATAGACACACCCCTTGGAGGTACCTTACCATGTCATCTTAGGCTTACATTACTATATTGCAGACAACAGTAATGAGTACCAGCCATGTTTACTGAAGGGAGAAGAGGAAGAGGACCACAGGATGTCATGTGACCGGTGTCGGGAGACAAGGCCATCCAGCACCCAGGGCAAAGATGCCAAACTGCGCCCCTCCCTTCACTTAGGGTTAGGGTCAGGGCCCCCACATCCCTGCAATAAAACATTGCGCCCAGGGCAGCCGCCCTTCCTTTCTACCCCTTGTCCTGGCCCTGCATGTGACCATCCAGGACACTGCTGGATTAAAGGGTATTTGTTTAAAGATGTGCAGGAGGGGTGTGGGGGGACATTTTTCTGCTTAGCATATTACCCAAATTAAGAAAAACTCTGGTAGTTCTTTTTAAGTCCAAGCTTGAATCAAGTAACATATGGTTTGTATTTATTAGCTGCCAATTTGTAGCCACTGGGAATTTAAGAGCCCTGGCTGGTATAGGGATTTAGCAAGTAAGTTGGCAGCTGCATATGACGAATGCCAGGTTAAGAATTAATGCCACTGAGCACGTAGCCTCTGACCGCCAAATCGTTTTATGTGCAAAATGCTGGACTTTCCCTTGAGCAAACTTTTGATCTCTTCCATTTGACAGTAAAAGTTATCACTTGAATGTTACGCTTTCCTGCTGCTTTCAATAGCAGTATCTGCCATTCTGCTGCTTTACTTTGAACAGAAAGACTAAATATAATCTGAGGAGCAGAGAGAACTTAGTCAGCTATTTTTACATCCCTGGCTTCTTCCCAAATATTATCAGAAGCAAATAGATCATTGCACAACCAAAAGCCACATCTCTGTAATCTCTTTTTCGAGGCAAGCTCTGTCTGGGATGCTGGACTCTACAGTTGCATGGCTACCATATCAGAGACCCTTGGGAAGTCAGTGGTGGTGAGGGGGATATGTAGAATTTGTGAGCAATTGTTGTAAAAGTATTTTCTGTGACTGATCATTTTTTTTTTACAGATTAACTATAAAATAATGCTGTGTGTGGGATTGTAAACCCAAACAATTAACTTTTCTTAATTTCTCTATTTTGATCCGCTAAAGTAATCTGAACTCAAAAAGTGAAGATCTGCCCTCTCCCAGGGAACATGTACCCTTTTAAAATACCCTTAAAGTGGAGCTCCAGATTTTCGACAACCAATTGACCCTTGAAGCCCTCTACATGCCTATTTCTAGCAGTCTTCTAGCCAGTCCAGTGACATCGCCAAGGTCTTCTTTTTCTTTTGGCAGCAGCAGGCATTCTTCCAGGACTGAGCAGCTCTTCACAATAATGTGTAAGGGGAGATGTGTAAAGGGCAGGCTGGCTCACAGAAAATAGAGGACTTCCTGTGCTGGAACAAAAGGCAAGTTAGGGGCAACACTGGAACATAGAGAGGGGAGGTACAGATTGGCACTAGTTTCTTTTTATATGGGGGAAAGGTCAAAAATTAAAAAAAAAAAAAAAAAAAGATTTTTTTCCCCCCTTAATTTTTTTGTTGTAAATGAGCAGTGAACGGCTCCTGTTATGTAGCATCATAGCTGTAACTCTGCAGTGTGAGACCATCTAAGGCACTCTGACTGCTAGTCATTTGAGATTTGGCATTTTTATTAGTGTGCTGCTCACTGTTCTCCTTGCTGGAGAGGAAGCAGTACCTGAGGACCTGCAGTGCAAGGATCTCCTTGCTTTTACTTCATCCATTCTGTGGATCTGTGCTTTGATCAACTCGCCCTCTCCTTCCAGTCATCAGATCACCAGTTGGGGGGCATCAAGAGAGCAAATCTGCCAAAAGGAGGTAAAGCCCTGCTGTTCTGCCAAGATGTCCACCTTCACAAGGAGACGCAGTATTAGGCGCAATAAGATTTAACCACTTGCCGACCGCCGCACGACTATTTACTGTGGCGGTCAGCCCCTCACAGGCAGAGCGACGTAGTACTACGTCGCTAGCCTGTGAGGGTCTAGGGAGCGAGCGCGCGCCCCCGGAGGCGCGCTCCCACTCCCGGGAGGTCACGGACCCCCCCCCCCCCGCGCCTGTGACCGGCGGCCCGGATCATCCGCCGGTCACTTGCGATCGTCGGTGGAGAGGGAGAAAGGCAGGCGGCTAATGTAAACAAGCCGCCTGTCATTCTCCCCGGCGTATGAATGATGATCTATGTAGAACCGTTGATCACTGTTCATACATCTCAAGCCACAGCCAATCACAGTTAGAATCGCACCCCTAGGGACACACATAGCCCCTCCCTCTAAAAAAAAGTTAACCCCTTCACTGCCAGTGTAATTTTACAGTAACAGTGCATATGTATAGCACTGATTACTGTAGAAATGTCACTGGTAACCCCAAAAGTGTCAAAAATGTCAGTCAAGGGTCCGATCTGTCTGCCGCAATGTCGCAGTACCGCAAAAAAAATTGCAGATCGCCCCCATTACGCGTTTAAAAAAAAAACAACAAAAATGACAAAAATCTTTCCCTTTGTTAGTAAACGCGATAACTTTTGCGCAAACCAATCAAAATACGCTTTTTGCGTTTTTTTTTTTACCAAACATATGTAGCATAAAACAAATTGGCCGAAAATGTTAAAAAATTTTGATTTTTACATTTTTTTTGGGGAATTTCATATAAAAAAATGTGAAAAATATTGTTATTTTTGCAAAATTTACGCTCTTTTTTTGTTTATAGCGCATGATCAAAAAATTGCACAGGTGATCAAATACCACCAAAAGAAAGCTCTGTTTGTGGGGAAAAAAAGGATGTCAAATTCGTTTGAGTACAGCCCTGGTCAGGAAGGGGGTAAAATCTTCCGGGGCTTAAGTGGTTAAAAAAAAAGTTAGCTGTCACATTGCTTTGCTAAAAAAGCAATTTCATTGGTCTGTCCAACAGGTTCTCTACTGGAATATATATAAATAACCAGATTCTAATTTATTGATAGGACGTGAGGACAAGTGGAGGAACATTTTTTTTTATGTTAACTTCATATAAGGCCATCCCTCAGCCAAACTTATTACAAGTCAGGAACTGGGCCCGAAGCTGCAACCTCAGCTGTGTCTGAAAGTATTTCTTCTTGCTGAGCCATCTGGACAATTCTTTGGACAATCTTGCTTGAACCTTGTTTCTGGTGAACCTGGGAACTATTTCCTCCTCACATGGATTTCCTATTTAAGCCATGCCTTTGCACTTCCTATTTGCCAGATTATTGTGCTCTCTCCAGCTAATATCTCGCTCTTGTCACACCTGCTGCTGTCCGTATCTTTACTACCACTCTTTACCCTCCTCTGGCTTGTTTACTGGCTATGCTTCTGCTTGATCCCTACCTGCTATATCTGCTACTGGACCCCAGCTTGCTCACCTCCTGATGGGGTGATCCTGAGGACCGCGACCTGGTACTAACATGCAGCAAAACCCATCTCCACCATCAGAAGCTCTGGTGAATACCGGCTAGTGCTTAGACCCCACACCTTGGGAAAACCTGCGTCATCTACCTGGGTGACCTGCATGTATACTTATCCTGCTGGTCGGTGGGAGCCTTTCTACTCTTATAGCTACTAGTCTCCGAACAGGACCCCTGAATGCACTCCAAGTGCCAGCATGACCTGCCAGCCAAAACATATAGTCTTGTTTTGCTTGCTGTCAGCAGGGGTTTTTTGACCCAGTTTAGGCCGATTTCACCATGTTCCCTATTGGGTTGAAAACTTTTTCCCCGAGCAGTTGGTATGAAAGAGGGAGGAAGCGTTTGAAGAGTGGCTGATGGAAAGAAGTCATAAAGTTCTTCAATGTGATACTAAGGTGACATAAGAGCTTTTCCCTTTGTAGACCCTATCCCACTTTCCAGTAATTTTGGGGATAGGACATGTAAAAAATAGATGGGAATGGAATTCTGCCTGTCAAGTCCTCTATGAGTAGGATGCATTTATCCGTTATTTGGAAGATGTACCCAGAGACTGGGATGTCGTTCTTAATTCAGTAAAAGGTTGGAAAAGCAATATTTGACTGGACATTCTTTATTACGGGGAGGGATCTGGCGAGTCTCCCCTGAAGGTAGGAGAGCCAATTAACACCAATCCCATTGTGTCTCATGAGGCAGCAGAAGGTTGTTCCTAGGCCAGCATGTGGTGTTACTGGCAACCACTAGGGGACCTGCATGACTAGTCCAGGGTTTCCATTGCCGAACCTGGAACGGCAATGACTTCTTTTCCATTGGACACACAGCCAGTGCATGAATTCTGTAAGAAAGAGAAAGAAATGTAGAAGGAATGTAGAAGTAACCTTGGAGAGTTGGGTTCATGAGAACAGTGCTGTGTGAACTGTGATAAGAAAGAATTTTTCTTTGTGAGTTCTGCAGTCTTAGCACTGTGAATTTAAAACCATGACTGGTTAGATAGAGCATTCATTGTTCTCCCTTTGCTTTCTATTAGGGACTGAACATGCAGCAAACACCACTTTGAAATGGCTATATTTCTTGTTGGGTTATAATACACAGGACTGTATCTTCATAAACCGCACCCAACACAAGGACATAGAGTGGTACATTTCTTTTAAAGCTGAACATAAGGCAAAGAGCTAAATACACCACACAATGGTGTGTAAGAGGGCAGGAGACCTGTTTTTTTCTTTGCTGCAGTTAGGTACTGTAACATGTACTGGACAGTTACTAGGTTAAGCAGGAGGCTCATCTCCGTGACTCTGCTCTGTCCTCCATTTAGCATGTTCCTTGTTAGCACATCATTGGCTCCTAGTGCTGATTCTCTTTACCAATCTTAGCTCTGCAGTACTATTGCAAAAGGCTGATATAAACCAATCTCTAGGCCTGATCACCATCATATGACTACGGGAAAGCCATCACAGCTCCCATGGGAGGCATGGACTCCAGATAGAGAGATATAATTTTGCCCCTGTACAGATCAATAGTAATATAGTGTATGTTGGATGTCCAAATGTGTATGGATAAAATAAACGTGACATCCTGGACTCAGGTGTTTCACTTGTCAAATAAGGGATTGTAGTAGAACTTGATAAATCGACTTTAGACATTCAAACAACAAACTGAAGAGTACCGCACAATGTAGGGGCCATCCAGTTTGGGAAGCCAATGTAAAATAAAATATTAGATTGCCAATTGATCATCTCAAGGGTTCATAATCCTTTATTGTTAATAGTAATGTGACAACAGAAATAAAATCAATAGCCAATGTAGCAAGGTTTCCAGGCCTATGGCCTGATGTGGGTCTGCCATTAGAACCGGTAATCTCTCCAGCCCATGTGAGCTGAGTCCCTGGGTGTGACAACTGAAGCAGCGACAACTCCGACATCTTTGTTTGTGGTTTTTATTTAATTTAAAGGGGATGGGAGAAAGGAATGAGTGGGATACTCCTTGAGGCTTGAACTAATTACATGTGGGACTTTGATACTGAAAAATGCCCGTTGGCGCTTCCTTGATGCCAGCCAACGCTCGCTGACTCTGAGAACACTCTGTAAAACCGAAGAAGTGTTGAATCCCCGACTTATAGTCCTGTAGATCCAAGACTGAGAGCTGTAGAACTCCTGACACGTCTGTGCTGTGGAAATCGCTAAATACTGTCCCCCGCTTGGTACAGATTGAGGTAGTATATTGTAGAACTTTGTGCAACTGTCGCTTTACTGACACTCTCTGTACAATTCAGGGCCCAGACTGCCGGTACCCCCTTTACAACTTCAGGGTCCTCAACCTAGGTACCCCCTTTACAGCTAGCTGACCTTGGATCCTAGAATCTCTTCCGGAGTGGTCCCCTCTAACTTCAGGCGAACCCCCAGGGGCAATCCCCAGTACTCACGACCTGTGTAGGCTTTCCTGGGACTGGACCCCTCTCTCTCTCCGCAGGCTCTCGGCACACCGGATCCCCTCAGCTCACTCAGCACTCTCTGGACTCTCAGGCGACACCCCGAGACATCCACCTTCCTCAGACAGGAGGAGAGACAGCCGCACTCTCCTTCCTGGGACTCTGCTCCCGCCAAAGACACCGTGCCACGCACTTCCCCCCAAACTTATACCCACTCCCAGAATCCTTTGCAGCCTAATCTGCCTTCTGGGGTAGTTACAGGCTGGGTTGTGTCCCCTGATTGGGCTTCCCACACTGCCCTACGAGAAGCCTCTGACAGGAGCCAGTGGGGATACTTCTCCCCTCAGCAGGCACATCTGGAAGTCCTGACACCCTACCTAACAAATCACAGCCCTGCTGTTAGGCAGACAAGGCCCACTATACATTTACCTAGCACCTACCTGTAGGGTGCTACACCAACAGGATTCAAGGGCCAAAATACCCCCCTTTATCAGGGCTTGGGCTCAGTAGCAGGGTTTCTTAAATGAACGCTATAAAAACTTCTAGGGGAGCAGAGCTTATAGGGAGAATGATTGTAATGGAGATCCTGAAACAAGTCACAAAAAGAGGAGAAAGCAACTCCTACAAAGAGAAACCTGAATTTATAGGATGTGGGGTTGTCACTTGAGATGAGCACACAAACTGTAAGAGACGCTCAGTGCGCATGCCCAGGCACACGGGAAGGAATGTGCGAATGCGCATGCGCGAAGGCGCGAACGTGCGTACGCAACGTGCGCACGCAATTGGCGCCAAACGGCCTATTTATACCAAGCGGTAACAGGAGCACATTGCTGAGTGGTCTTTCAGCTTGTGTTCCTGTCTACCTGTGCCCTGACCTGCTTGTGGATTTCCCGTTATACTGACCCGGCTTGCCTTTGACTCTCCTTGGATTCCTGCCTGCCTACCTGTGACCTCAGCCTGTGTTTGACCCTGCCTTGCCTTATGCCTTTGTACCTTGCTGCCAGACTGTGTACCGACTTCGGCCTGTATCCTGACTCCGCTTTTGCCTCACGTTCCTGTACCCGTGCTGTCCGGCTGTTGACAACTCCTTGGCTTGTGTTCCGACTTCGCTCCTGCCTTCTCATCCAGCATCACCGAGTTCCAGTTCCAGGTGTTCATCCGGTGATCCACAGCCATCAGTCTTCTGCCAAGACATCACCTGCTATACCGGCCCTCGTGCCACTCTGTGTCCTACACCGCCTGTCATCTCTATCAGGGGTGTTGGACAGGAGGTGCAAGAGAAGCCCCCTCTACAGCTTGGTCTCCACCAGGTACGTGATACAAACAACGTAACATATGTAAAAAAAAAATAAAGGGAATTTTATTGTACAAACATGGTTTTAAAATCTAGCATTGAATATAAAATCATGTATACAGAACAACGGCATAGCGGGGCTCTTTGCATATTCAGTACTCATATTCACAACTTCATTGTTGAAAATAAAGGTCCAACGCGTTTCGCAGAACACTTGTTTTCTCTGCTTCTTCAGGGAACTTTAGTATTAACTAAGTTGTCATAAAGCAACTTCACCACAGTAAAGCCACTGGACCATCAAAATGCGTATGGTACAACCCAGGGTCATATAATGACCATCTGGCCACCTGGTAAAAAATTCAGGGGCGGGTCTGATGGACATTGGACCATGCATGCGAGACTCAAACGGGCAGTCACTATCCTATAACTCTCTGTGACGAGCTTGTCTGCACTGCACAACAAAAAAACGCCACTGGAGCCGCATCCCTTGTAATAGAGATCCCGGTGAACTGATTTAAAGGCATATGACCATTATGTAAAGAAAGTCTATAGTTTTTTTTATCTTTTTACAGAAAGGGGTGTAATTTCTCTAAAAATCACAAGGTTAATATGATTGTATTCAACACATTGACAGTAGATCATATAAGAAAACATGTGCAGACTGAAAGTTCTGATTTCTCATCCTGTATACCTGTTCCCCCCCAATCCCCCCCTAATCTGCATGCTTATTCCCTAATCATAAATTCTCCCTCCTCACAGTACAACCCCCCTTGCTTAAATCCCCCCTCCCAGAACAAATCTTTTCCCCCCCTATCCCCAAATGCCCCCAGCACAAATGCTCCCCCCAAAAAACCAATCACGCCTTCTAGTAGAAATCCTCTACCCCTCAAATTTCCCCTCTGAGTACACATCCTGTCCCCCCCACTCTAAATCCCCCCTAACAGCTCAAACGTCCAGCTAATCCCCTCCTCCTATCACAAAATCCGCCCCTCCCCCATATTTCCCTTCCTAGCAGAAATACCCCTAATCATCCCCACTAGTATAACCCCTCTCCCCTCTACCATATCATCTCTAGCACAAACCCTCCATCTCCCCTCTTCTAGCACAAATCCTCTTTCCCCATCCCTCCTCCCAACACAAAGCCTCCTAATTCACTACTCATAACGCATTACCCCAAATTTCCCCTCCTAGAACAATTCTTACCACTTGCCGCCCCCACAATTCTCCCTCCCAACGCAGTGCCCCCCCCCCCCACCTCACATGATACAACAGTGTCCAGGGCAGTTGCCCCTCCTGTCCAACTTTTGTCCCGGGCCTGGCAGGAGACCTTTTTTTTTTTTTTTACAGTAGTTGAAGTGATTTTAAAGCCTCGTTTAAAAAGAAAAAAAACAAAAAAAAACAAAACAAACAAACTTCCCCTATACATTTGGGTTTGCACAGAGCAGCCCAGATCCTTCTCTTCTCGGGTCCCTCTTCACTGCTCCTAGTCCCTCCCTCCTGTTGAATGCCCCAACAGCAAGCAGTTTGCTATGGGGGCACCCGAGCTGAGCTGCAGCTCTGTTTGTCTATTCAGACCCCACCCCCTCTCTCTTCTGATTGGCTAGCTGACTTTGATTGACAGCCACGGGAGCCAATGGCCAATGTGTTCTCAGCCAATCAGAAGGGAGAGTCCCTGATGGCTGAGAGGCTTGAGGACATCACTGGACAAAGATGGGGCTCAGGTAAGTATCAGGGGGTGCTGGGGTGGCTGCTACACACAGAAGGCTTTTTACCTTAATGCATAGAATGCATTAAGATAAAAAAAACCTTCTGACTTTACAACTCCTTTAATAAACATTTACAAGTCTTGTCCCACCCCTAGCCTGTGATTGGACAGTGAAAGAAGAAGCAGTAACAGACTGATGAAACACATGAGCAGTGCAGCACAACTGATTGGCTCTTTTTTGCGGCTTCTCCCTCTAAGTTTTGCTCTACAGGGGATAGCAAGAGGCTAATATCTATAAGTCAAATGCAGGTACTCACATTGCTTGTATTAAAAAAAGTAAAATACCGGTAAATGATGTATTAAAGCTCAAATATGCCAAGATTATAGACATTTAATTAAGTGCATTGATTTGTATCTTTAATATTTGTCTTAAGTTCAACTTTAATATTTTTTTATATGCTGCGTAGTCTAAAGCGGAAACATATGTTAAACAATAAAAAGGGTAATAATACTTCGCTCCACATACATTGGCACATTCGGAAACTCAATGCTGACCTTCAGACTCCCATTACAAAGGTCGGAGCTGTTTGCATACACAAGACCGGTACAGCTGACCGCACCTGCACTGTATCTTATCATGTCACCCTAAGCAGAAAGATTATTAATATGTTCCATCATCAACCAACAACAAGAACAGGAGCTTCAAATATCAAGAAGTACAACGCTTCAGGTTGAGAGAAAGACATACACTATATTCCAAAAGTATTGGGACGCTTGCCTTTACACGCACATGAACATTAACCACTTTACCTCTGCTCACTGAGCTGCTACTGCGGCACAGTGGCTCGTTATCGTCTGGCGACGTAGACCTACGTCACCAGACATTCCCCTCTCTTGGCGGCGCGCGCGCGCCGCCAGAGGCTCGCTCCCGTTGTTTTCAGTCACAGCGGGAGTCGGGCCAGGGGAGGAGCAGCGGTGATCACCACCGCTCTTCCCCGATCGTCGGGGATCGAGTGTGGAGATCTCCTAAGTGACAGGCATGGTCAGATTGCAGGATTCAGCATAGCTGAACCTGCGATCTGTCCCTGTGTCACTCAGTCACCTCCCCCCACACACGTCAGTAAGCACCAGGCATACATTAATCCCTTGATCACCAATAAAAGTTAACCCCTTCCCTGCCAGTGTCATTTTTACAGTAACAGTGCATATTTTTAGCACTGATTACTGTAGTAATGTCACTGGTACCCCCAAAAGTGTCAAAAATGTCAGTCAAGGGTCCGATCTGTCCGCTGCAATGTCGCAGTCCCGCAAACAAAAATTGCAGATTGCCGCCAGATTGTCGCCATTACTAGTTAAAAAAAAAAAAAACAATAAAAATGACATACATTTCCCGTAGTTAGTAGCTGCGATAACTTTTGCGCAAACCAATCAAAATACGCTTATTGTGATTTTTTTTACCAAAAATATGTAGCAGAAAAAAAATTGGCCTAGAATGTTAAAAATTTTTGATTTTTACATTTTTTTGGGGGGGAATTTCATACAGAAAAATGTGAAAAATATTGCTATATTTTCAAAATTGTCACTCTTTTTTTGTTTATAGCGCAAAAAGTAAAAATCGCACAGGTGATCAAATACCACCAAAAGAAAGCTCTATTTGTGGGGGAAAAAAGAACATCAATTTAATTTTGGTACCACATCGCACGACTGCGCATTTGTCCGTTAAATAACGCAGTGCCGAATCACAAAATATGGCCTGGTCAGGAATGGGGTAAAATCTTCCGGTCTTAAAGCGGTTAAAAATACGCTCATTGAGAATTTTTTTGTCAAAGACATGTAGCAAAATACATTTTGGACTAAATATATGACAAAAATTGAATATATTGGATATTTTTTAACTGTCAAAGTAGAAAAATATTGTTATTTTTTCAAAATTGTTGCTTTTTTTTATTAATATCGCAAAAAATAAAAATCGCAGAGATGATCAAATACCACCAAAAGAAAGCTCTGTTTGTGGGAAAAAAAGGACGTAAATTTCATTTGGGTACGGCGTTGCATGACCGCGCAATTGTCAGTTAAAGTCGCACAGTGCCGAATCGCAAAAAGTGGCCCAGAAGTAAGACAGCAAAATCCTCCGGTGGTAAAGTGGTTAATGGCATCCCAGTCTTAGTCCGTAGGGCTCAATATTGAGTTGGCCCACCCTTTGCAGCTATAACAGCTTCAACTCTTCTGGGAAGGCTGTCCACAAGGTTTAGGAGTGTGTCTATGGGAATGTTTGACCATTTTTCCAGAAGCGCATTAGTGAGGTCAGGCACTAATGTTGAACGAGAAGGCCTGGCTCGCAGTCTTCGCTCAAATTCACCCCAGAGGTGTTCTCTTGGGTTAACGTCAGGACTCTGTGCAGGCCAGTAAAGTTCCTCCACCCCAAACTTGCTCATCCATGTCTTTATAGGTCTTGCTTTTTGCACTGGTCCAAATCATTTGTTGGAGGGGGAATTATGGTGAGGGATTGTTTTTCAGGGGTTGGGATTGGCCCCCTAGTTCCAGTGAAGGAAACTCTTAAGGCGTCAGCATACCAAGACATTTTGGACAATTTCATGCTCCCAACTCTGTGGGAACAGTTTGGGGATGGCCCCTTCCTGTTTCAGCATGACTGCGCACCAGTGCACAAAGCAAAGTGCATAAAAACATGGATGGAGCGAGTTTGGGGTGGAGGAACATTGCTGGCCTTCACTCTGTGCAGGCCAGTCAAGTTCCTCCACCCCAAACTTGCTCATCCATGTCTTTATGGATCTTGCTGTGTGCATTGGTGCGCAGTCATGTTGGAACAGGAAGGGGCCATCCCCAAACTGTTCCCACAGAGTTGGGAGCATGAAATTGTCCAAAATGTCTTGGTATGCTGACGCCTTAAGAGTTCCCTTCACTAGAACTAAGGAGCCAAGCCCACACCATAATCCCCCCTCCACCAAATGATTTTGACCAGTGCACAAAGCAAGGCCCATAACGACATGGATGAGCGAGTTTGGGGTGTGGGAACTTGACTGGCCTGCACAGAATCCTGACCTCAACCCGATAGAATGCAGTCTGTGCTCTAATTAGAGCACAGACTGTGAGCCAGGACTTCTCAGTGCCTGGCCTCACAAATGCACTTCTAGAAGAATGGTCAAACATTCCCATAGACACACTCCTAAACCTTGTGGGCAGCCTTCCCAGAAGAGTTGAAGCTGTTATAGCTGCAAAGGGTGGGCCAACTCAATATTAAAGCCTACGGACTAAGACTGGGATCCCATCAAGGTTCATGTGAGTGTAAAGGCAAGCGTCACAATAATTTTGGTAATATAGTGTAGGTCCAAAGTAAAACAATATTTGTAGAAATTTAAATTATTCCAGCAGAAAGCAAAAAATACCCTCCCCACTAGCAAAAAGCCCTTTAATCAGCGTTTTACTGTATATTCTTATCAGTAGCTGGAACTAGTTTACAGCTCTTACAGCAAAGAACCCTTTCTCTTTTTTGTCTGTTACATATCTGTCCCTTTTCACCTGAGGGCCTCAGATTCTAATATTAAAAGCTTAAAGAATTTTTTTGGATAGAGTGTAGAGGGATTAGAGCACCTCTCAGGTTGTCATCAGAACATATAGAATCTCACAAGTCACATTTCTGTAAATAGTTTATTATTTCTTTTCATGTGACAACACTGAAGAAATGACACTTTGCTACAATGTAAAGTAGTGAGTGTACAGCTTGTATAACAGTGTAAATTTGCTGTCCCCTCAAAATAACTCAACACACAGCCATTAATGTCTAAACCGCTGGCAACAAAAATGAGTACACCCCTAAGTGAATATGTCTAAATTGGACCCAATTAACCATTTTCCCCTCCCCCGGTGTCATGTGACTCGTTAGTGTTACAAGGTCTCAGGGTGTGAATAAGGAGTAGGTGTGTTAAATTTGGTGTTATCACTCTCACTCTCTCATACTGGTCACTGGAAGTTCAACATGGCACCTCATGGCAAAGAACTCTCTGAGGATCTGAAAAAAAAAAAAAAGAATTGTTGCTCTACATAAAGATGGCTTAGGCTATAAGAAGATTGCCAAGACCCTGAAACTGAACTGCAGCACAGGGGCCAAGACCATACAGCGGTTTAACAGGATAGTTTCCACCCAGAACAGGCCTTGCTATGGTCGACTAAATAAGTTCAGTGCACGTGCTCAGCGTCATATCCAGAGGTTGTCTTTGGGAAATAGAGGGCTGAGTGCTGCCAGCATTGATGCACAGGTTGAAGGTGTGTGTGTAGGGGGGGGGTGGGGGGGGTCAGCCTGTCAGTGCTCAGACCATATGCCACACACTGCATCAAATTAGTCTGCATAGCCACCGTCCCAGAAGAAAGCCTCTTCTTAAGATGGTGCACAGGAAAGCACGCAAACAGTTTGTTGAAGACAAGCAGACTAAGGACATGGATTACTGGGACCATGTCCTGTGGTCTGATGAGACCAAGATAAACATATTTGGTTTAGATGGTGTCAAGCATGTGTGGCGGCAACCAGGTGAGGAGTACAAAGACAAGTGTGTCTTGCCTACAGTCATGCATGGTGGTGGGAGTGTCATGGTCTGGGGCTGCATAAGTGCTTCTGCTACTGGAGAGCTACAATTCATTCAGGGAACCATGAATGCCAACATGTACTGGACCTACTGAAGCAGAGCATGATCCCTTCACTTCGGAGACTGGGCCGCAGGGCAGTATTTCAACATTATTCTGACCCCAAACACACCTCCAAGATGACCACTGCCTTGCTAAAGAAGCTGAGGGTAAAGGTGATGGACTGGCCAAGCATGTCTTCAGACCTAAACCCTATTGAACATCCGTGGGGCATCCTTAAGTGGAAGGTGGAGGAGTGCAAGGTCTCTAACATCCACCAGCTCTGTGATGTCACCATGGAGGAGTGGAAGAGGACTCCAGTGGCAACGTGTGAAGCTCTGGTGAACTCCATGCCCAAGAGGGTTAGAGCAGTGCTGGAAAATAATGGTGGCCACACAAAATATTGACACTTTAGGCCCAATTTGGATGTTTTCACATAGGGATGTACTCAGGGTCAGGAATTAAGTATCACATGGAGTTCAGGGGTCAGGATTAAGTAACACACATAGTTCAGGGGTCAGGATTAAGTAACACACATAGTTCAGGGGTCAGGATTGAGTAACACACAGAGCTCGGGGGACAGGATTAAGTAACACACATAGTTCAGGGATCAGGATTGAGTAACACACAGAGTTCGGGGGTCAGGATTGAGTAACACACAGAGTTCAGGGGTCAGGATTTAGCATCCATAGATTTAAGGAGTCAGGATTAAGAAACACACAGAGTTTAGGGTTAGGATTAGGCATCCATAGATTTCAGGGGACAGGATTAGGTAACACACAGATTTAAGGGGACAGGATTAAGTAACACACAGAGTTCAGGGGTCAGGATTAAGTAACACACAGAGTTCAGGGGGTCAGGATTAAGTAACACACAGAGTTCAGGGGGTCAGGATTTAGCATCCATAGATTTAAGGGGTCAGGATTAAGAAACACACATAGTTCAGGGGTCAGAATTAAGTAAAATACAGAGTTCAGGGGTCAGGATTAAGCATCGATAGATTTCAGGGGTCAGGATTAAGCATCGATAGATTTCAGGGGTCAGGATTAGGTAACACACAGAGTTCAGAGGTTAAGATTAAGCATCCTTAGATTTCAGGGGTCAGGATTAGGTAAAACACAGAGTTAAAATTTAAGATATGAACCTGGTCCGGAGTCAGAAGTAAGTAATCAACCATGACCAGGGGTTAGGAATAAGTAACACAAAGAGTTCAGGGTTAACAAATGCACAGAGGTCAGGGATCAGGAGTAAGTAATGCACCGAGTACAAGGTCAGGAATAAGTAAAACACAGAGTTCAGAGTTAGGAAATGTACAGAGTTCAGGGGTTAGTCCTGCATCTTGGCCCTCTGTCCACATGCAAAAAAATGAATTGTGTGGATCATGGCTGCTGCATAGGTAAGGCACAGTGGTCCAATCCACAAAGTGAGTGTGATATGCAGTGCACACATCTTTAGAGCTGGGGTCGCGAAGGGAACTACTGATAACGTTGGCATGATTTGGGTGGACCTACCTTCCCAGAAGTGCGGACCATGGGCAGGGTGAACAGTGTCTCAAGATCATAATGTTGGTAAGTACATATGGTAATGTAGGCATGCCTTTTTTTGGCACAGAAAGCTGGACATTTAGCACATCATTTGCCCCAGCATGTCCCTCTTTCTCAAGTTCTAAATTTGGTGGGTATGCATTAGAGCTCCATTACACCTATATGTTGCGGCAGTACGCATGTTACAGATTAAAGCTGAAACAGAAAACAGTTACTGTCAGTGGCGGCCTGTGCATAGGGGGCGCCAGGGCGCCGCCCCCCCTAAAAAAGAAAAAAAAATTACAAAAAGAGCAATAAAGTTTTCAAAAAAAATAAAAATTGCGTTCGCCGGCCTATGTGGAGGCTGTGGGGGGGGGGGGGGTTTACGACCCAGAAGAGGCGCCGATTGGCTGCCTTCTGGGGGCGAAACCTTGGCGCAGGGCACAGTGCTAGGACACTGGCTGTGATTGGTCCAGTCTCCAGCGTGGACCAATCATCATCCAGGACATCCCGCTGATGTCGCAATGGGGGCGGTGCCGGTGCGTGCATCAGTCACTCACCGTCACCGCCCGGTCACCTTCCCGCCGCCGCAGAGAGGAGTCTCGAGGAGAGTAGAAGCCGGCGCCGCTCACCTTCCCGCCGCAGAGAAGAGGAGAGGCCGAGACGAGGGAGAAGCAGCTCACCTTCCCGCCGCCGCAGAAGAGGACGAAGTATCGAGGAGGGGAGAAGCCGCCGCCAGGTAAGTGCATTGGATTGAAGGGAGCATGCACGCTGGTCTATGCATTGATTGGGGACAATGCTGTGGGCACTCTTCAATCATTGGGGTACAATGCTGTGGGCACTCTGCAATCATTGGGGTACAATGCTGTGGGCACTCTGCAATCATTGGGGGACAATGCTGTGGCACTCTGCAATCATTGGGGTTCAATGCTGTGGGCACTCTGCAATCATTGGGGTACAATGCTGTGGCACTCTGCAATCATTGGGGTACAATGCTGTGGCACTCTGCAATCATTGGGGTACAATGCTGTGGGCACTCTGCAATCATTGGGGTACAATGCTGTGTCACTCTGCAATCATTGGGGTACAATGCTGTGGGCACTCTGCAATAATTGGGGTACAATGCTGTGGCACTCTGCAATCATTGGGGGACAATGCTGTGGCACTCTGCAATCATTGGGGGACAATTCTGTGGGCGCTCTGCAATCATTGGGGGACAATGCTGTGGCACTCTTCAATCATTGGGGACAATGCTGTGGCACTCTGCAATCATTGGGGACAATGCTGTGGAGCTCTGCAGTGATTGGGGACAATGCTGTGGCGCTCTGCAGTGATTGGGGACAATGCTGTGGCGCTCTGCAGTGATTGGGGACAATGCTGTGGCGCTCTGCATTGAAAGGGGCTCGCACGCTGAACTCTGCATTGATGGGGGCACGGAACAGTGTTCATTGCATTGAAGGGGGCACAGCACAGTTGCATTGAAGGGGGCACGCACGCTGAACTCTGCATTTTGGGGGCACAGCACAGTGTTCATTGCATTGAAGGGGGCACAGTACAGTGTTTATTGCATTAAAGGGGGCACAGCACATTGTTCATTGCATTGAAGGGGGCACAGCACAGTTGCATTGAAGGGGGCATGCATGCTGAACTCTGCATTGTGGGGGCACAGCACAGTGTTTATTGCATTGAAGGGGGCACAGCACAGTGTTTATTGCATTGAAGGGGGCACAGCACAGTGTTTATTGCATTGAAGGGGGCATAGCACAGTGTTCATTGCATTGAAGGGGGCACAGCACAGTGTTCATTGCATTGAAGGGGGCACGCACGCTGATCTCTGCATTAAAGGGGGCACGCACGCTGGTCTCTGCATTGAAAGGGGGCACGTACGCTGGTCTCTGCATTGAAAGGGGGCACGTACGCTGGTCTCTGCATTGAAAGGGGGCACGTACGCTGTTCACTGCATTGAAAGGGGGCATGTACGCTGGTCTCTGCATTGAAAGGGGGCACGTACGCTGGTCTCTGCATTGAAAGGGGGCACGTACGCTGGTCACTGCATTGAAAGGGGGCACGTACGCTGGTCACTGCATTGAAAGGGGGCACGTACGCTGGTCTCTGCATTGAAAGGGGGCACGTACGCTGGTCTCTGCATTGAAAGGGGGCATGTACGCTGGTCTCTGCATTGAAAGGGGACATATACCATCTCCTGTACCATGACCTGTGACATGCCTATACCATATCTGTGCCATGCCTATACCATATCTGTGCCATGCCTATACCATATCTGTGCCATGCCTATACCATCTCCTGTACCATCACCTGTGCCATGCCTGTACCATCACCTATGCCATGCCTATACCATCACCTGTGCCATGCCTGTACCATGACTTCAAAGTCACGCAATTTTTTTACTGCGTTTTTTGACGCGAAGCAATACCTATTACATTTTTCTTTTTGCGCCCCCCCAAAAATTTTGAGCACCAGCCGCCACTGGTTACTGTATGTGCTTCCCTTCTATAGGAACAACTATGCTGATAGCCGTGCTGCTATACACATCCATAGAGGAAAGAGCTTGCTGCAAAATGTGTTTTGCTCAAAATGTGTTAATGAATAAAAATGGGAAACTGTATGAAGACTGCACCCGCCAAGGTCTCATCATAACGGGTAATTGTGCAATGCACGGGCTGTGTTTATCACTAAGATGGAACAAATTGTTTTGAAGTATGGATGTTATTCTTATACTGTCCTTCCCTGAAGTTACCTGACCTGAGGTGTATGGAGAGGTCAGGCACAGGGTGTATATAAAGTGCACCTGTCATGTATCCACAATACAGGCAGAAATTGCTTATCTCTAGCAAAGTAATCTGCATAAAGGAGTGGTGTTACTTAGGTTTACATTAAAAAAAAAAAAAGTATTGGTTCATGATTTAATACTGCAATAAAAAAAAAAGAAAAAGAGAGATAAAAATCCTTTAAAAGTAACATGGTATTGTGTTTTTAGCAAAAGCAGCTGTTTCTGTTTCTCAAGCCAGAGTCCATAAAATAATCGGAGGGATGTTTATTAATATAACTGCATACCCTGTACATTTTGCATTAAAAAAGGTTATCATTAATATTTGGGTCTGTTTTGTATCCGAAGCAAGAGTTTTAGTTTTGCATAATTGTGCCAACAAATAGCGACTGTATGCCTGTTTTCTTAGTTTTGCACTTGTTTTGCGAGCACTTAAGATAATTTAGTCTTGCACTAAAGATTACTTTTTAAATATTTGCAAATATTTTCATAGTTGTGAATTTCATTATGCAAAATGCGTACAAAAAAAAGTCTGTCCCTAAATTGCATATAAAATGAAAAAAAGCATTAGATTACCAAGCGAAAAACAAAAATAAATTTTTCCTAAATGCCACCCTACCCCACTGGTATTCCACTTCCCTTTAAAGGGGTTGTAAACTTTAATCTTGTACTTGTACCTATAGGTAACCCTATAATAAGACTTACCTATAGGTACTGTAAATATCTCCAAAACGTGCACTGATACCGTCATCTGCCACCAAGGCCGTTCCTTCAGAATCCTGTGCTGTAAATGGCAGCTCCCCCGCGCATGTGCGGGAGTGACGTCATCGCTGCTCCAGCCAGTCACACAGCTGGAGTCCGTGGTCCCGGAAGAAAGACGGGTGAAGATGGAAGCGGCCTCCAGCAATGACATCACATCACTGGTGTCGAATGCTTCGTTTTCAGGTAAATTTCACATAATGTGCTAGTATACAATGCATACCAGCACCACATTATGACTTTACCCTGCAGGTCTGAAAGAAAGAAAAAAATAAATGCACTCAGCGTTTTACAACTGCTTTAAAACCCAACTTTGAGAGTGTTAAAAATGATCCCTTGCAGTGGAGCTGTACCTGCACTGCAAGAAATACAGTAAAGCGGAACTTCACGCTAAAGGGGAAATTCCGCTTTAACCACTTGCCGACTGCCTAACGACGATTTACGTCGGCAGTCAGCCCCTCACAGGCAAAGTGATGTAGTACTAGATCGTTGCCTGTGAGGCTCTAGGGAGCGAGCGCGTGCTGCTGGAGGCTGGCTCACGGACCCCCCGCGCGAGTGACTGGTGGACCCGATGTCCGCCGGTCACTCGCGATCGTCGGTTACACCGGGAGAAAGGCAGTCGGCTGATGTAAACAAAGCCGCCTGTCATTCTCCCCTGTGAATCAGCAAAGATCATACGGTCCTGCTATGTAGGACCATAGATCTCTGCTGTTACATCACAAGCCACATCCAATCACAGTTAGAAACACGCCCCTAGGGACACACTTAACCCCTCCCTCTCAAATAAAGTTAACCCCTTCCCTGCCAGTGTCATTTTTACAGTAACAGTGCATATGTATAGCACTGATTACTGCAGTAATGTCACTGGTACCCCCAAAAGTGTCAAAAATGTCAGTCAAGGGTCCAATCTGTCCGCCGCAATGTCGCAGTCCCGCAAAAAAAAAAAAATCGCAGATCGCCGCCATTACTCGTTAAAAAAAAAGCAATAAAAATGACAAAAATCTTTCCCTTAGTTAGTAAACGCAATAACTTTTGCGCAAACCAATCAAAATACGCTTTTTGCGATTTTTTTTACCAAACATATGTAGCAGAAAACAAATTGTCCTAAAATGTTAAAAAATTGTGATTTTTACATATTGTTATTTTTGCAAAATTGTCGCTTTTTTTTGTTT
The DNA here is from genome assembly GCF_965119305.1 of Pelophylax lessonae. Classification (NCBI taxonomy): domain Eukaryota; kingdom Metazoa; phylum Chordata; class Amphibia; order Anura; family Ranidae; genus Pelophylax; species Pelophylax lessonae. The sequence goes on along the minus strand of NC_138769.1, from coordinate 701,826,533 downwards.
ATAGCGCATGATCAAAAAATCGCACAGGTGATCAAATACCACCAAAAGAAAGCGCTGTTTGTGGGAAAAAAAAGACGTCAATTTAATTTGGGTACAGCGTCGCACGACCGCGCAATTGTCCGTTAAAGTCACGCAGTGCCGAATCGCAAAATAGGCCCTGGTCAGGAAGGGGGTAAAATCTTCCGGGGCTTAAGTGGTTAAGACCTCCTCCTCCCTGTTCTGTCATATTTTTCATACCATTTTGGGGGGGATTGGGTAACTAGTTTCCCCCCTCCCTCCCCGCAGTCTTCTGGGACATGTCACAGGTCCCAGAAGACTGCAGGACCATTCACAAAGTGCAGCATGACTCGCGTATGCGCAGTGGGCAGCCAGCTGAGATGCAGCATATGATGCAGTCGGCTGCCCACAGTTAGGATGCCGGCCCCCCTAACTCCAAGGCTAGTGAAGAACTAGCCCGGGTGTGGATGGCGCTGGAACCCATGGACAGGTAAGTGTCTTTTTCAGGGGTGGCCCGTCCATTGGGGGTGTAGGGGCGCCGCCCCCCCCTATCCGGCCCACTAATCTACATGCAGGGCGCCGGACGCATGGATTTCAGTGTGGTTTTTTCTTTTTTTTTTGAAGCACGTGATTAGAGTAAGAGGCTTTAATAGGCTTTAAAAAAGGGTGGGCTCAGGGCGCAGTGAGCCCAACCTTTCAGTTGTGTGACAATAGCAAAAGAATATTCGCTATTGTCACACGGATTCTCCTCCTGGCCAATCAGGAAGCGGGTCCTGAGACCCGTTTCCCGATTGGCCTAAAGGAGAAGCCATGCCATTGGCCGAGGAGGAGGGGGGAGGAGACGCAGGAGACAGAGCGAGGGGAAAGCCGCCACTGACTTCCGCCGGCGCCGCCCATCCACATGTCCAGGGGGTGAGTGAGCCGGCAACCGGTGTGCGGGTTGGTGTGATCCAAGGGGGTGTATGGTGTGGTCCGTCTGACCCCCCTCCCCCCCCGGACCATGGAGCACCAGCTGCACACTGGTCTTTTTAACAAAAGTCAGCAACTACAGGATTTGTAGCTTTTAGGCACACTCAGAAGCTGGGAGGTGGTGTATGTAATAGTCATAAATAATTGTCATAGCTAAAAAATATTATGGAATATAAAAAAAAAAAAAAGTGGGACTCTGAAGTGGTGAATCTCAGATGTAGGACATAAATTCTGAGACCCTGAGATAATGCCTAAAAAGGAAGAGAACTTGATATTTCCAGCCATGTGTATAGCAATGATTGTAATTGTCTATAGCAGAACACGCCATCTGTAATACACACTGCAGCACAGGGAAAACAGAGATGGGTTGCGCAGCTTAGCAGATCCTAATTGTAGTGGCTGCATTAGTTTTCTTTTTTTTTATGTTTTTATTTTCACCTGGTGATCCTGCCAGTAACACATTTTACTGTTCTAGGGTCACAATGCTTACTCACTGTAATGTATCTATGGAGGAGCAGCGTTGTCACCCTAGGACAGGAAATGATGACCATAACATTATTCCTACTCTGTGGATTGAGGAATAGAGGAGCTCTCCTCCAATATTACCACCTTATGATAGGACAACACTAATACCTGGATCTTTCTACCTCTTAGTTCCATATAGGGGTAACCTATTAGCTAATACCTTGGGGAAGGGATGAGGACCTTTAGATTGATATAACTATATGATGCCATAAACCAACAAGACCACTATATTGAGGTCAATGGAAATGTATGGATGTCTTGTAACCCTTTCACTGATGAAGTGGAGCTATCCATAAAACACGTTGACCTCAACTCAATATCTGTGAAATGGGACACTCAGTATAGTGCACAATTACAGTATTTACTGTATTTTTAGTACTCAATCCCGCTGGAGCCCACAGTATATGGTCCCTAGGACCTTTTCCCATAGTAGTAACTGCAACAGGGCACACAGTCACTCCTTTGACTTAATGAACTGTCTAGGGGTATGCTTTTCCAATGCTTTATTGCAGAATTTGAACTTTTATAGGAGTAGGATAACTGTGGGATACTCCAGTAGCAACTTGGAGGACACTAATCTTCCTCCTATTATTGTGAGTCCTTGCACAAGCATATAGTGGACTAAGCCAGGACACCAGACACAATCTCCCCCTTGAATAGTTGGTTGCCTCTTTCCAATATCTTCCAGACACCAGATACCAGACCAGAACCTTTGGATTAAATCTTGCTCCAGTAAATTTCAGCAGATTAGGCGCCACAGCTACCCTAGTTGGAACATTGATGAACAGTAGACATATGGCAAGTTTGCCTCCTGTATGAAAAGGCCCCCTCTGCCTCAGGCCTCAGAGTATTTACATTCCCTCCCAGCCACCATCTGGGCAGCTCTCCCCAGTGATTGGTCAAGGCTGCATAAATATTCAGCTACTGATTTGACTCTCCTAGCCCACTGTCTTTCAGAACCTTTCCAGACAGGCAGGGGGGAGCGTTAACCCTGCAACCAATGAAACACAGAACAGAGCAAATGCAGCACATGCAGCTATATTAAAGGGGTTGTAAAGTCAGAAGGTTTTTAACCTAATGCATTCTATGGATTAGGATAAAAAACCTTCTGTGTGTAGCAGCCCCCCTCATACTTACCTGAGCCCCCTCTCTATCCAGCGATGTCCACAAGTGCCTCAGCCGTCCGGGACCCTCTCTCCTGTTTGGCTGAGACACAGCAGCGGCGCCATTGGCTCCTGCTGCTGTCAATCAAATTCAATTAGCCAATCAGGAGAGAGAGAGAGAGAGAGAGAGAGGGGCAGGGCTGAGCGGCAGCTCCGTGTCTGAATGGATACATGGAGCTGCAGCTCGTCTCGGGTGCCCCCATAGCAAGGTGCTGGCTGTGGGGGCACTCAACAGGAGGGAGGAGCCTGGGACCCGGAAAGAGGAGGATCTGGGCTGCCCTGTGCAAAACCAACTGCACAGCGCAGGGAAGTATAATCTGTTTGTTATTTTAATAGAAAAAAAAGGAGACTTTACAATCACTTTAATTACCCCAAGCCAGAAACCACATTTACCTAACCTAACACCTATCTAGGAGATCTTAGTAGTTGGTCACAAAAAAAAAAAAAACATTGTACTGAGCATCATATATGATTCTTTTGTCTGATGTGACTAATACATTTGGAAATATCTTTTTTATACCTATGCTTTAACTTTATATCCGAGGGTGCCATCCTAGAAAATCCCTAGCCCTTACCTTGTAGCCATGTGTTGGTTTGGTGTGATGGCACTCTAGGTCCTTTGCCCAGTGTCAATCTGCTTCCCTCCACCTTCTCCTTTGAACCAAGGACAGGAAGCATCTTAGGACCACACACCCCCCAACTACCAACCATTTTATGCAGGAGGTTGGTAGGGTATACTGAACCAAAGAAAAGAAAATGTCTGTTGTGTTCCCTGCATTGAATTCCAAGTTAGATTTCTAGTTTGAATGGAGTGTCCATTTCAATTAATTAGAAGTAATAATAATTGCCACAGTGTTTTACGCAAGAATAGAATTTATTTGCATTGGTATTATCTGCTTACAACATTTAATCTGGTAAACCAATCTTTGAAATGACAATAGAGCGGGTCAGACAGTGAATTGAGGGGGCTGTAAAAAAACATTATAAGCAGAATAACAGACATATAAAAAGCAATACCTTCATACAGCTAGCAAACGTATTGATTCACTTATTAAATGTGTTTAAAATAAAGCCACATAATTACCTAAAATCTTACTTTGGGCTCTCAAAATTGCCTGTGGGCATTAAATCCAGGTGGCAGAGGTTGCAAATGCTAAAAGAAGAGGCAACATTCTTACCTTTCTAATGGCTTGTGTCTAAAAGAGCCGATCTTCCCAGCCGATGCAAGTATTGCACACATGGGTGTGTGAATAACATGCTCCCCCACTGCACGCTGTGGTTCCTACTGCTAGCTTGTACTTAACATCACTGCAGGATGTACAGTCTTGTGGGAGGAACCACTGAGTGTAGCGGGGGAAACAACGATTTGACTCATTGATTGCATATTTGCAGCAGCCATGGAGCAGTAAAGCAGTGGCATTTCAATGAACAGGCTATAGAGGTAAGGGAGGATATTGCCTTCTTTTAGTAGGTGTACTTGATGTACAGCTCATCCTGTTCTGACAGTGGTAATACGCATGTTCATTTTCTGCCAGTTTCAACCATTTTCCATTGCAAATGGGATCTCAGAACATCAGCAGAAAATTGCAGACATGTCAGGCTGTAAGGACTAGGGATCGACCGATTATCGGCACCACCAATATATCGAGGGCCGATATGCACTTTCCCCGATATATCAGAATCGGCCCCGGAGGTTACCGATATTGCTGATATTTCGGGAAAGTGCTGTACCGGAGTGATGTCTGCAGCTAGAGGCATCACCCCGGTACCGGCGTCCATAGCCGACGATCGGCTGTCTTGTAATGACAACTAATGTGGCTGAGAAGCCGCTCGGCTCCCTTCCCACGGCTCGTCTGGGTCTCCTGGTCCCACTGCCGAAGACCCGATCAAAGCCGCATTCGGCTCTGATCGGGTCTCCATGTAAAAACCCAGAAGTGATGTCATGACATCACTTCCGGATACTCAGCGCCAGATTAAAAAAAATGACAGCATTCAAAACAGCCAAACTTGGCGTTTTGAATGCTTTTCAGTGCTGAGGAGGGGTTTGGGGTCTTTTAGACCCCCAGATCCCTCCACAAGGAGAACCTGGGAAAAAATAATAAATACATTTTTTTACATGTCCGAAAATATCGGCCGATAACGGCCGATACCGATATCCGATGACCAAAATATCGGTATCGTTATTAAAAAAATCTATATCGGTCGATCACTAGTAAGGACCCCACAAAGGGTGATGTTACTTGCCTGAGCTCAGGGCTGATAACAAACAATCACCTAAGCCTTTAAATGTGATTCTGGTCAAATTCTAAGGCTAAACCTTCTCCCACCCTTACTTTATGGCTATTCTATCTCCCCTGTGTAGCACCCTCCTAGGTAGGTGCTAGTGAGAGAGTATAGTTTTTGGCTCTGTCTGCTTACCAGAGGGGAGGCAGGCTAATCTACATTGCTATTTGCCTACTAGAGAGCAGGATCAGTTAGTAAGGTCTGCTCTTTTTGCTCAGTATGCGATTCATTGTGTCTAGAGAGTGTTTCACGTCGGTTCAATGGGGGGGCATGTTGGACAGTGGGAGGAAACCTGACGAATGAATGCATAGGCTTTAAAACAGTCCTGGAGATTGGCAGTGGCAGGTTGCCTCAGTGCATTCTGGGATACTGTATAAAAGCCAGGAGCACATGTGGAGAGCAGAGTCCCAGAGGGAGGGGGCGGCTGCCTCCTCCTCTGTAGAAGTGGTACATGGTCGCAGGAGGTCGTCCCGAGGGCCGGAGGCATGGATTAAAGGAGCTGAACCCAGAGGTCCAGGAGAGCTGACTGGACACTGGTGACCATGGAAAAACAGTATCATGAATACAGGGGATCGTGTCAAGGGGCCTGACCTGAGGGGGGCCACCCCACGTGTAGGATAGTCAGAGGATGGTTGTTAGCAGTAAAGAGAGAGAGAAGATGCTGAGGAGAGTGTCCTGAAGATAATCAATAGTTCACCAAGTTGTCTTAGGAAAGAGACTTAATTCAAATTCACCTTTAGTGGCAGGGTCAATCAACAGCCTGGCTGTACATGAAGATAGAAGTCCTCCAACATTGTGAATAGTTAATTCAGAGTATCTCACTATTCTCTTCTCCTATGCCTAATTTATAATAAAACACAAAACAACCAAATACCCTTGGACTGGTTATTGGAGCGAGCCAAGGAGGAAAAGTGAGAAACTGTTAATGTCGAGGTTGCTGTTGGTAACCCAGGGGGACCCGCAGGTGTAAAATCTGGCAGTCCTTACGGGGGCAGTGCTACACCTGTAAAAGAAAAGATGCCTTCACTTACCTATTCTGAAGCTGCTCTAGTTTGGTCACATGTTTGGGTTCCAGTGCCCACTTCAAGGCAGAGGAGGGACAGCAGCTAATGGATGCCCCCATAGTAAGCCTATGGATTGTGTCATCGCCCAGGCTCTGCAGCCATTGTCTGCTGCATCTCCTCTACACTGAAGCCGGCACTTGGACTTGATCATGTGACGGGACCAGATCAGCTGTAGAATAGGTAGGTATAGGCATCTTTTTTCACAGGGTAGATAGAATAGGCTTAGAATGGGGGTGGGAATAGGTTTAGCTTGAGTTAGAAATTAAATGGAATTACAGTTTTGGGCTGATTTACTAAAACTGGAGAGTGCAAAATCTGGGGCAACATTGCATAGAAACCAATCAGCTTCCAGTTTTTCTTTTTTTGCCAAAGCTTAAAGTGATTGTAAAGTCTCTTTTATAAAAATAACAATCATATTATACTTCCCTTCTCTGTTGCAGTGGATTTGCACAGAGCAGCCCAGGTCCTCCTCTTCTGGGGTCCCTCTTCTGTGATCCTGGCCCCTCCCTCCTGTTGAGTGCCCCCACAGATAGCAGCTTGCTATGGGGGCACCCGATATAAGACACAGCTCCCTGTGTCCATTCAGACACGGAGCCCCGACCCGGTCCCGCCCCCCTGATTGGCTAGATTACTTTGATTGCCATTGGCTGCCGCTGCTGTGTCTCAGCCAATCAGGAGGGAGAATCTCACACGGCTGAGACACTTGTGGACATCGCTGGACAGAGAGGGATCTCAGGTATGTATTAGGGGGGCTAATGCACACAGACACACACATAGAATGCAATAAGATAAAAAAAACCTTTCTGACTTTACAACTCCTTTAACTGAACAACCTGAAGTTAGAAGCTGATTGGCTACCATGCAAAGCTGGACCAGATTTTGCACTCTAAAGTTTTAGTAAATTAACCCCTTTAGGTTTTCTTTCATTAAACCCTGTTGGCAGCTTTTATAATATGACACTTCTAAGGATGGGTTCACACTTATGCAAATTGGATACGGGTTTCCCGACATCCAATTGGCATTTACAGGAGACTGTGACCGGCTCTCAAAGCCGGTTCACACAGTTCTGGGGCAGCCGCGGTCTACACTGGAAAAGGGTCCTGTGCTTCTTTGGCTCCGGTTCAGGCAAAAATGTGGTACCTGATTCAATCCTGAAACAGAGAAGCACCAGACCCCCTGCTGTGAGCCGTGGCTAGTGTGAACCCGGCCTAATGCATCGGTTATAAGCACTGAGGTCAGAGAGAGCGGAGATATCAGGCTGTAGGGTTGTTCTAAATTCTGACAGGGAGAGAATACAAGGAAAAAATAAAAAACAGGTGATCCCTGCATTATTATATTATTTCAAGAGTGGAGGTTTGGATTGTCATAGGTGCCGACCGTTACCTGGTTCTCTATAACAAAGATTGGGCTATATGACTATTGACGAGCCATAAAGGTATGGACATTGCCTCTTCGTTTAGTAGGTGTGCTTGGTGACCATCTTATCCTGTTCTGACAACGTTAATACACATGATAATTTTCTGCCAATTTCAACCAATTTCCATTGCAGAAATCCCTAAGCAGAAAGGCTGTACTATTACCTATCTCAAGCATGGAGGTTTGGATTATCACAGATGAAGACTGGTAACTGGTTCTGTTTAACAAAGATTGGGCTACATGACTTTAGGCTCTCTTTATGCCGGGGCTGAGTGTACATGAGAGTCACTTAGGCCTCCTGTAGTCATTATACAAAGGTTAGATGTTTGTCAGCCGGGACGTTAAATTGAGTTTTGTGCTCCTCAAACAATTCACTCAGCTTCTCCATGTAGAGCTTGTGCAGCTTGTCCACCTCTTCATCCGATGGGGTCGCATTTTCGGTCACTTTGATTGGCTTTCCAACTGTAAGAAAGATGAATAGCAGTTGTTGGTTTTGCAAATGCAAATAAGAACATCATATAAGAGGGAGTCCACCAAAAATTGCTGTTTTAGTTTTAAGATGGCCATACACTAGATTTTTGTTCAAAAATTAAAATTTTAAGAATCTTCATTTGGTTTTGCAGTCGTCACTGGGGTCAGATTGATGGGCACAATTGAGTAAATTGACAAGAAAATTTGCAGGAGCAAAGTGGAAATGTTTTCTTGAATCAACAAATATCTAACAGCTAAAGTGATTCTAAAAAGTTGACATTTTTCTTTAAAAAAACAAAAACAAATATGTCATACTTACATAGTTACATAATAGTTGATTTTGAATAAAGACAACAATCCATCCAGTTCAACCTGTGTAGGTGTGTGTATGTCAGTGGCCTGATCATTTCCCATAACCCTGAATGTTGTGATCTGTGAGATGCACGTCCAAGAGTCTCTTAAAAGTAGCCATACTCCCCGCAGTTACCACCAATTGTGGAAGAGAGTTCCACATTCTCACCGCCCTTACAGTGAAGAACCCCTTATGCAGCTTAAGGTTTGATGAGGAGTCATATTGTTTAACAGCTGTTGTGTTCAAAAGCCATTTACACCTCTAGCTGTTAGATTGCTATCTTCACCTTTGAAGACCTGTTTAGCCAACAAGCCTTGGAAGTGACATGTCTATGTTAATGACCATCCGCATATCAAAGAATGTCACCAAAGACTCAAATGGGACTTAGAAAGAATTTAGTTAGTTAGGTGCCACCCACTTCAGAATGTATAAATTATAATACAAGTCCTTAGGAAGTGAAAGCAATGTTTATCAAACCAACAAAATGAAATGTAACGGAATTGCTCTCCAAACATGGCTGTCTACCTACATGTTTGGCAACCTTTCTCTGTTCTGAATAGGATAGGGAAGCAGTAGAACCATTTTTAAGTTTCTACAGCTATCTGCGTCCCCATAGGGGGAATTTGCCCCCTGCATCAGTCCTGACAGACCATGTAAACCCATGTCCCTGTCAGGAGCCTTGCACCCCGGGGGATCAGGGTAGAAGGCCCCTCGGGGGGTGGACTAAAGCACACCCTTAAGTGCACTTTTTAAGTGTGTGTTCACATGCATGTTTTTTGTTCATTTACGGGGTTTTTTGTTCTAGGTTTTTGCACCACCACCGACTTAAAAAAAGAAAAAAAAAAAAAAAACAAGAGGTGAAGAGAAATCTTCCATGATTAAAATGATGCAATTTGTCTAATAAGGGAATTGTGTAGAGATTTCCTCTCATTTCCCTTTGTGTCTCTGGGATAGAAAATAAAGAGAAATTTCCCTACGAGGAGATGGACAGCAAACAAACATAAAACAGAACTAGGGATGCACCGAAATTTTGGCGGCCAAAACATATCAGCTGAAAATGGTGTTTTTCGTATTTTGCCGATAGAGAAAAGGTCCAGATAATGGTGCTGAAAATGCCCCCGATTTGACCGATTTTGCCACGATTTGACTATGATTTTACTGTGATCATGGTGTGTTTTTCATAGGTCATGTGACTCAAAAACTGCATCAGAAACGTAACACCGGTGCGTTAATGATGCGTTATTGCCACAAACTGCTCTGAACGGGTAAGTGTGCGACCAGAAATACAGCAAGCAAGATTTTTAACACCACAATGGAAGTGCAAAGAGCAAGTGTGAAGACATACATAGGATTGAAAGGGATGCAGTTTTCTTGAGCTTTTCTTGCGCTATATGCCGATAATGAATGACAATAAATTCATAATAATTTAAATTAATATTATTTAAAAAGACAAATATAATTTTATATATATATATATATATATATATATATATATATATATATATATATATATATACACACACACACACATACATACATACATACATACATACATACACAAAGTATCTCACAAAAGTGAGTACACCCCTCACATTTTTGTAAATATTTTATTATATCTTTTCATGTGACAATACTGGAGAAATGACACTTTGCTACAATGTAAAGTAGTGAGTGTACAGCTTGTATAACAGTGTAAGTTTGCTGCCACCTCAAAATAACTCAACACACAGCCATTCATGTGAGGGGTGTACTCACTTTTGTGAGATACTGTATATATATATATATATATATATATTTTTTTTTTTTTTAAACTGCCATTATGCCTGCCAGTGTCATTATTACAGTAACCGTGCATATTTTTAGCACTGATTACTGTAGTAATGTCACTGGTCCGCCCAAAAGTTTACAAAATGTCAGTAAGGGGTCTGATCTGTCCACAGCAATTTCGCAGTCTGGCTAAAAATCGCAGATCGCCGCCATTAATAGTAAAAAAATAAATAAATAAAAATTACATAAATCTTTCTCCTAGTTTGTAGATGCGATAACTTTTGCGCAAACCAATCACAATACGCTTATTGGGATTTTGTTTTTACCAAAAATATGTAGCAGAATACAAATTGGCCTAAAATGATGAAAAAAAAATACAATTTTTAATTTTTATTTTTACTGGGAATGTTATATAGCAGAAAGTGAAAAGTATTATTATTTTTTTTTCAGAATTTTCGCTCTTTTTTTATAGCGCAAAAAATAAAAATCGCACAGGTGATCAAATACCACCAAAAGAAAGCTCTATTTGTGCGGAAAAAAAGAACATTGATTGTATTTGGGTACAGCGTCGCATGACCGCACAATTGTCAGTTAAATAAACGCATTGCTGAATCGCAAAAAAATGGCCTGGTCATTAAGGGGGTAAAACCTTCTGGTCCAGAAGTGGTTAATAGCTGACAAGAGTCACAATATGGAAAAAGTTGCCAACCTTTGATCATTCACCCCAGTGCGGACTTTACAAAACACCATCTGAGAGTGGACATTAGTGCAATTAGCTTCTTCTAATAATACGGAACGTGAGAGCAGCCGGCGTGTAACATTATCCAGCGGAACATTGAGTACAATGCGCTGTTTGCTCGTCACATTAGTGCCGGCCACAAGAGGAATTATTTATCCATCTCTCTGACATGCTGTCATCATATCAAGCTTGTCAGCAAGATCCAGAGTGTCCCTCCTTCTAATAGAAGCCTCATCCTTCTCCTCCCTGCAAAGAAGCTCCACACAAATACAATCAACTGCTTAGCGTGGACTTAACAGTCTCTGTGGTTTTGAACTTTTTCAGAGACTGAATACCCATACTTGCACATACTAAGGGTGTGTGTATAAGCGCTGCTGAATGTATAATATATTGGACTGAGACACACGGATTGGGCTATATTTATACGTTTTAATTTTGCAATCTTTGTTTGATTGCTTTATTGCAGTTTTAGGGGATGGGAGAAGGGAATGTGTGGGATACTCCTTTAGGCTCGACTAAGTACAACTTGGGACTTCCTCAGGAAAATGTCTGTTAGCACTGTCTTGACGCCAGCCGACGCTCACTGACGCTCAGAACACACTGTAACTTGAATAAAGTTCTAGATCCTCGACTTAGAGTCCAGAAGATCCAAGACTGTAGAACAATGAACTACGAACACTGCTGTACTGCAAAGTCACTGACTTCTTCCTCCAGCCTTGCACTGGCTTGAGGTAAACTGTAGTGAAATCCTGTATGGTTGCAACTCTCAACTAAGACACTGCACACGGTCTCTTCAGGGCCCAAACTGCAGGCGCCCCCTTTAACTCTTCAGGGTCCACTGACTAGGTACCCCCTCTGTCACTTCAGGGTCCTCAACCTAGGTACCCCCTTTTACCGCTAGCTGACACTTGGATCCTAGAACCTTCTCCTGCATGGTCCCCACTGACTCTAGGCAGACCCCCAGGGGCAATCCTCAGTACTCACGACCTGTGTAGGCTTTCCTGGGAACCCCTCTCGCTCGCAGCAGGCTCTCTGCACACCGGATCCCCTCAGCTCAACTCAGCACTCTCTGGATTCTCAGGCAGCACCAAGAGAGATCCACCTTCCTCAGACAGGAGGAGAGACAGCCGTTCTCTCCCTCCTGGGACTCTGCTCCTGCCAAAGACAATGAGTCATGCTCTCCCTCAGACTTATACCCACCCCCAGAATCCTTTGCGGCAGAATTTGCCTTCTGGGGTAGTTACAAGCCTGAATGTATCCCTGATTGGGTTTCCTCCACTGCCCTATGAGAAGCCTGTCACAGAGCCAGTGGGGAGACTCCCCCTTCAGCAGACACACCTGGAAACCATGAGACCCTACTAAAAGAAATCATGGCCCTGCAGTTAGGCAGACAAAGCCCGCTATTCATTTACCTAGCACCTACCTGTAGGGTGCTACATATGTATGTAAAAAATAGTTACAAAAATAAATACATGTAAAATCCATGTAAACAAAATGCAAAAAATAGATGCAGAAAAAAAATAAATGAATGTAAATATGTATACAAAATGCAAACATAGATGCAAAAGTAAATGTAAATGTATACATAATGCAAAAATAGATGCAAAATAAATTGCAAATATATATATATATATATATATATATATATGTAAAAAATAGTTACAAAAATAAATAAATGTAAAAACCATGTAAACAAAATGCAAAAAATAGATGCAGAAAAAAATAAATGAATGTAAATATGTATACAAAATGCAAACATAGATGCAAAAGTAAATGTATATGTAATGCAAAAATAGATGCAAAATAAATTGCAAATATATATATATATATATATATATATATATATATGTAAAAAATAGTTACAAAAATAAATAAATGTAAAAACCATGTAAACAAAATGCAAAAATAGATGCAAAAATAAATAAATACATGTTAAATATACAAATATTTAAATATATATGTATACAAAATGCAAAAATGGACAAATCAATAAATGTAAATATATGCATACATCATGCAAACATAGATGACAGACCTGACAGGGATTCCAAGTTAGCAAGTCCAATTTAAACAAGATAATAATAGTTTTTAATCAATTTTTTTTTTTTTTTTCCAAGTAATTAAAGTGGTGGTTTGCCAAGCCAGACACCGCATTACCAGCATCTACTTTGCTTTGTGTCCCCTATATATGCTGCAATGCTAATTTGTTAAGCGTGACTTGAACAGTTCATTAACCTCGATACTAATTCAGGTATCTAACTAAGTACACTATTTCCGTTGTGCTGACTTTTGTGTCCCTGTAACATCGTTCCACGTCACTGATAGAGAACAGGTGTTACCCTTCGTTCTATCCACTATGGTGGAGTGATTGTGACTCATTAATTATTTAGATCTGTTCCTAGAATGCAGTACCATAATGATTCTACTCCATTGCACTTAGCAGGCTTCACTTAGTGATACAACTCACATTAGTACGTCAGTTTGTCCTTTGCACACGGTTTACTCCTTTGGAGTATTAATCAACCACTTGGGCCCCGGGGCCTCTCAGTTCCTAAATCCCCTTTAGCCCCAGAGAATTTTTTTAACCAGTTCTGGGTGGGAATTGATTTGCCCCCTTAATGACCAGGCAATATTTTGCGATTCGGCACTGCGCTACTTTAACAGAAAATTGCGTGGTTGTGTGAGGCTGTACCTAAATAAAATTGATGTCCTTTTTTCACACAAATAGAGCTTTCTTTTGTTGGTATTTGATCACCTCTGCAATTTTTTTTTGCGCTACAAACAAAAAAAGAGCGACAATTCTATAAAAATAAAAAATATAAACAATATTTTTCATATTCTGCTATATAACATTCCCAAAAAAATAATTAAAAAATAAACATTTTTCATCCTTCTAGGCCAATTTGTATTTTGCTACATATTTTTGGTAAAATAAAAAAAGCGTAATTTGATTGGTTTGTGCAAAAGTTTTTGCGTCTACAAACTAGGGGAAGGTTTATGTCATTTTTATTTTTTAACTAGTAATGGCGACGATCTGCAATTTATAGCGGGACTGCGACATTGCAACGGACAGATCGGACCCCTAACTGACATTTTTGACACTTTTGGGGGGGACCATTTACATTACTACAGTAATCAGTGCTAAAAATATGCACTGTCACTGTAATAATGACACTGGCATTATTATTACAGGACCTGTGATTCTATATAGAAGGATCACAGGAGCTCTGTGATCATTTCAGATAGAAGAATGGTCAGCTGTGTTTACAATAACTGAATGTCCTTCTCTCTCATCAGGAAGCGATCGCGGTTGCCTGGGGGCAATTGTGGCCGCCGGACCCGTGCATCGGCATCCCCGCTGCCTAGGGTTAGGGTTACCTTATTGCCGGTTAGGGTTACCTTATTGCCGTATAGACATAGGAGAGGGTTTGGACTCAGGAAAAGAGTCATGAACCCACCCAAAGGTCAAAGGTCAGGATATGTGGTCTCAGAGGTCAAAGGTTACAACTCCACCCAGTGTTGGACACAGCTGGTGGCGCTGGCGGGCGCTTTGTGCCCGCACGTTCCACCTAGTGTTGGACATAGGAGTAGGCGTGGACGCAGAAGGTGGGGAAGGAGAGCCAGCGGACGGTCAGGAATCGGTTAAATACATATTTTGGAGATATCGCTATTCCGTACATACCTTTTGAGCATTTGTAGTCTCCCCCAACATAATGTACAATTCTTTTGAGGGGGATAGGGCTTTTTATTTTGGTAGCATTTTTTTTATACATATATTTGTAATTCCTGGGTTTTTATTAGGAATAACTACAGAGGCGTAACTAGAACTTTCAGAGCCCTGGTGCAAAAAAACAAGTCCAGGGCCTTTCCCTCTGAGCCTGGGGCCCTTTCCAAGATCCCAGGGCCCTTTACTTCAATTGCAGGGCCCTTTATTACAGTGCCATAGCAGGACCCTTGCACATGTTCTGCAACAGGCTTCCCTTAGAAATAGCACATTTTTAACTCTTAAAGGATACAGGGCCCCTACTGCAAGTGTCATTTTTTTTTTTTTCCATCCCGGAGTTGGGCTTTAAAGTGACACTAAACCATATCTTTATTCGTCAAAAAATAATCTATGCACATTCACTACTTGAATAGTGATGAAAGATATTGGAAGTGTCACCAGCTTGTGATCTCACACTGCGCTTACTTTATGCGACCCCCTAATATGAGTCGTCTTACTCGCTCTGTTAAATAGATAAACTGAGATTCAGATCACTGGGACATCATTTCCTCCAGCCGGACCGATGGCACCATGGAGTTCATGTACAAAAATTGCATCCTCACACCACAATATATACACCAAAGGAAAGCTCAGGAAGTCCGGGTGACAGGTTATAAAAACAGCTCACATAGGGTAATAATGTTGAGATAGTCTGTTCCAGAAAAAAGAGTAACACTCACTTTGGCAGCTTCAAAACAAGCATGCAATGGCGAAAACTGTTTGTCCAGTAGTCAAAATGGCTGACATTGACCGCGCATGCCTGGTAGCATGTGTGCATAGCTCCATCCAACGCGTTTCGTCACACGTGACGTCATTAGGGACATATGACCCCATGGTGCCATTTGTCCGGCTGAAGGAAATGATGTCACAGTGGTCTGGATCTCGGTTTATCCATTTAACAGAGCGAGTGAGGCCACCCTTATTAGGGGGTCACTTTGCATACGGTAAGCGCAGTGTGAGATCACAAGCTGGTGACACCTCCAATATCTTTCATCACTATTCAAGGAATGTGGGATCTTTTCAATCGCTTTGACACCTTTCAATGGGATATTACTTATACGGACTTTCATATATGTTCACTATATCATTTGTCTAAAGCCCTGCACTGTTATTTTATATTTGTATTCATCTAGTGTCTGGATTGTGCACAGCTGCTGTTTAAATATTTGGTTTCACGTAAATTTATATATATTTTTTTACATTCACTACTAAATGGTTCCTGAATCTCTCCTTTTCCCCTCTCATTTCCATTTGTTTGGAAGGCGCAGTGCACACCTCTATGCACACTACACGTCCCATAGTGCATAGTCCATCTCAGGAGTGAGCAAGAGATGGTGGCTATGTTCCTAGTGGGAACTTGGAGAATGAAGGTAGCCACCCTCTAACACATGGGTACTCAACCTGTGGCCCTCCAGCTGTTGTAGAACTACAAGTCCAACCATGCCTCTGCCCTTGGGAGTCATGCTTGTAATGGTCAGCCTTGCAATGCCTCATGGTACTTACTTACTTGCGTAGTTTCACAACAGATGGAGGGCCACAAGTTGAGCACCCATGTTCTAATAGGAAGTCAGATCACGGCAGCAAAAGAGGGGATTTGGAGATCTGGAGGAGGCCGAAAGCAATAGAAGGGACTTTTCTGGGTTAAGCAAACATACCGGAAAATATACGTTTTTTTAAACCAGTATTTAGTGGCACTTTAATTATCTGTGATGATAAGGTGGACAACTTTTTTATTTTATTGGAAGGTCCGCTTTAGGAAATGTTGTAACTCCCACCTTCACCATGTCACAGGGTGGTTTACCTACAGCAGAATATTGCATTGTGAGAACTCTTGGTTCAGTCTTGTTCAATAAATACTGATTGGCTGAAACCTATATCTATCCGAATCTGCATTTGATCACCAGCCCTTGCAGAGTCATTATTGAATCTTTATACTTCCGATCTGGAGTGATAATTTGAAAGCACTGATATTTCAATGCATTTTCCCTTTGAAGACAATCCAGTTTAGATAAATAAAAAATCTCTCAGCCGCCCTCGACTTGAACTGGCTATTGTTTGTTACATACCGTGCCGGTGATAACATTTATTGGGAGAACCAAAGTCTCTTGGCTATAAAGATGGAGGAATGAATCTATATTTGGAAATACAAAATGTTATCTGGGGAACTTTGACTACTGGCCTGGCAGTATTATTAATAAGACAATCCCTCCTTTAGTCAGCACAGGCCTTTGTCCCTTGGTCACTGGATGAACTCATCCTCTATAAAGAGCGGTCAAAGTCAGTTGTAGAGACTTGCGAACATTTAAAGCTGAAGTTTGATCTGCTTATATTTTGCCTTCCCTGGTTCCTCCTCCACTCCCCCATCCATCAACACTGAATTGGAGTTTTAATAATCAAAGCTTTTAGAAAAGTTATACTGTGGTTGTGCATTGTGATTCATCAGGAATTTATTAATGCAGATATGTATGGTTACAGAAAGGTGCATTTTACAATTCACCTTTTACACCAGGGGAATCCAAACTTTTCAAACAAAGGGCCTGTTTACAGTCCTTTAGACTTTAGGGGGGCTGGATTGTGGCTTGTGGGGGTAGAAAATGTCCCGGGCCCGTCAATAGTGAAAGTAAACATTGCCTAAGGTTCGTGGCTAGTTACAAAGTGCCTGTGGTCAGTAAGAGGAGGAATAGTGCCCCATCACTGGTATCAGTGGGAGGAATAGTGCCCCAGCGTTGCTATCAGTGGGAGGAGTAGTACCCCTATCACTGGTATCAGTTGGGAGAAGAGTGCCCCAATATTGGTATCAGTGAGATTAATAGTGCCCCATCACTGGTATTAGTGGGGAGAAGAGTGCCCCAATATTGGTATCAGTGAGAGGAATAGTGCCCCATCACTTGTAATAGTGGGAGGAATAGTGCCCCATCACTGGTATTAGTGGGAGGAATAGTGTCCCATCGTTGGTATCAGTGGGAGGAATAGTGCCCCAGCATTGGTATCAGTGGGAGGAGTAGTGCCCCATCATTGGTATCAGTGGGAGGAACAGCGCCCCATCATTGGTATCAGTGGGAGGAACAGCGCCCCATCATTGGTATCAGTGGGAGGAACAGCGCCCCATCATTGGTATCAGTGGGAGGAATAGTGTCCCACCAATGGTATCAGTGGGAGGAATAGTGCCCCATCACTGGTATCAGTGGGAGGAATTGTGCCCCATTACTGGTATCAGTGGGAGGAATAGTGCCCCACCATTGTTATCAGTGGCAGGAATAATGCCCTATCATTGGTATCAGTGGGAAGAATAGTGCCCCATCATTGGTATCAGTGGGAGGAATAGTGTCCCACCAATGGTATCAGTGGGAGGAATAGTGCCCCATCACTGGTATCAGTGGGAGGAATTGTGCCCCATTACTGGTATCAGTGGGAGGAATAGTGCCCCATCATTGTTATCAGTGGCAGGAATAATGCCCTATCATTGGTATCAGTGGGAAGAATAGTGCCCCATAATTGGTATCAGTGGGAGGAATAGTGTCCCACCAATGGTATCGGTGGGAGGAATACTGCCCCATCATTGGTATCAGTGGGAGGACTAGTGCATCATCATTGGCATCAGTGGGAGGAATAGTGCCCCATGCTTGGTATCAGTGGGAGGAATAATGCCCCATCATTGGTATCAGTGGGAGGAATAGTGCCCCATAATTAGAATTAGTGGGAGGAATCGTGCCCCACCATTGGTATCAATGGGAGAAATTGTTCCCTATCATTGATGTCAGTGGCAGGAATTATGCCCCACTGTTGGTGTCAGTGGGAGGAATAGTGCCCCATGGGCCGGAAAAGGTTAGCAAAGGGCCCTCGGGCCGCAGTTTGACGACCATTGCTTTACACGATAATTTTTTATTTTATATTTTTTTACTTTAGGGTACAGTAGATTGATTAGGAAGTTGTAAATAAAACAAGAAAACCTTTTTCAGTACATACCTTATTTTAGAATGCATAATTTTGGATAAGGCTGGAAAGGATTAGAACCCCTGTCTGTTTTTTATTGCCATACATGGTTCTATTACATAGCTTCCTCCCCCCCCCCCCCCCCCCACTTTCTGTTCTGCCGACAATGGTTTCATCATACAGGAGGTTGACGAAAAATGCATCAGGGACACAGAGAGAAGTAAAAATCTGACAGAAGTTCTAGCCTTCCTCTTATCTATTAAACGTTTTTTTACTTTTTTCTGTGTGGCGGTTGGAGAGTTCTTGTCACTTTCTGTCTGACCTATGTGTAAGCTGTGTAGAGCCATCTTGGAGAGGGAATTCCATTGTTCTTAAAGGAACCTGAATACCAGAGTTTGGTCCATCAGATTGATCTGCGTTTATGCTTTGTTGACCCCTAGGGGTCTATAATGGAGGTGAGCTTGCACTTCACCTGGTGAAAGGAGCACGAGTGGAAAATTGTCGTTACACTGTCGTGTCATCCCCATGAAGTACCTTATCAAATAGAGACTTTTTTGATTGCACGAGCTATAAGAAGCTTTATTATTTATTGCATTATATGTTTGTTTATGGATTTATTATGCACTGGCACTTTTATGAAACACTTACCTATTGGTCATTTTTTTGTCACTTTCTAGTTATTATTTTTACCTTGATTTGGAGGCAGTGCGATCACACATTTTAACCTCCCTGGCAGTATGATTATGTCCAGATTTCTGTGCTAAAAGCGGTACATTGTTTTGCATAGAAATCTGTTTTACACTTTAAGACTCACCTTCCCCTGCGATCCCCCGCCATCCTCCCGCTGTCCTCCCGCTGTGTGCTCAGCCGATGCCGGCACTTGTCTTCCGGTTCTCTTCCCTGCGAGCGTTGTGACGCAGGGGGGTGGAACCGGCGGCAATTTAAAAAATGTAAATACACCAAATGACATGATACAAAGCTGTGATCCTAACGGATTACACTGTATCATCCCATTTCACCACAGGATTTCACCTGGTGA
This sequence comes from Pelophylax lessonae, assembly GCF_965119305.1. Taxonomy (NCBI): domain Eukaryota; kingdom Metazoa; phylum Chordata; class Amphibia; order Anura; family Ranidae; genus Pelophylax; species Pelophylax lessonae. Next base: position 701,807,052 of record NC_138769.1, on the reverse strand, counting down.
CTTTTCCAGTGCCCTGCCTGTGCTCTTCAGTTCTTTGTGCCTGGAAAATTGAGAACGACCATGGCATCCAAAAAGCGTTCTTTTTGCACAAAAGCGCTTCTAGACGAACTGGAAAACAGCGACAGCGAAACTGAGCGATAGCGATTTTTCTGAAAATTCGTCATCAGGTACGAAAAGTGAGGACAGCGACGATTCTGATGTCTCTTTCTGGCACATCGCTCCGTTGGAAATTCTGAAGTTTCATTTGATATATTTCCCAAATTCCACAAGCTATGTGCCAGAAAGAGACATCAGAATCGTCTGATCACGAATCGCTATCGCTCAGTTTTTCAAGTAACTCAGTTTCGCTGCCGCTGTTTTCCAGTTCGTCTAGAAGCGCTTTTGTGCAAAAAGAATGCTTTTTGGACACCATGGTCGTTCTCAATTTTCCAGGCACCAAGAACTGGAAAAGCACAGGCAGGGCACTGGCAAAGTCACCAGGTGAAATGGCATGATACAGTGTAATCCGTTAGAATCACAGCTTTGTATCATGTCATTTGTGTATTTACACTTTTGAATTTGCCGCTAGTTCCATCCCCCTGCGTCGCAGCGCTCGCAGGGAAGAGAACCGGAAGGCAAGTGCCAGCAATCGGCAGTGCACAGATCGAGGAGAGAGTGTGAGGAGGACAGGGAGGACGTCGGGGGATTGCAGGGAAGGTGAGTAACATGCTGGGGTAATCCCGAGTGTGGCTCAGGGTTACCGCTTTTGGTACTGAAAGTTAACCCCAAGCCACACTCGGGAATACCTCCAGGGGGGTTAATATTGATTTTTTGCGGATGTGGAAACACATTTGGTGATAGCAGCAGCTGCACCCTGTAATTTCTATCAATAGGTGGCAGCGAGCTACTACCACATTTATATACTTAGTATACTTGTTAGTACCAATGTGGAAAGGTCGGGGAATTATTCACTTTACCTTTGGGTGACCCACATGTATGGATGCTTCTGCGTTATGTAAAACGATTAGTTTTGTTTTTTACATTTTAGAATGGGGTGCCTCAAGATCGTGCAGGATTTTAAAGGGTGCTTTGACTGAAAAAGGGTTGAGAAACACTACTAATCCTGTGACTTTGCCTAGGCTGAGAAGAGATCATCAGTCTGCTGCAGGCAGAGGCAGCAGTTCCTCGGTCTCCTCTCCCTGAGTGATTAGAGTCACAAGGTGAGAGGCTGCAGCAGGGCTAATCTGTGTGAGATGTTTGTGAAAATATTGAAAAACTGCACAGGCACCATTATTTACATGAGCCATGTGCCATCTCTGAGCCGGTGTTCTGTCAGAAAACCCGACCCCATCAGATTTCCCTACCTACATCATTTCCGATGCGGGTTTGTCATGCACCAGCTGTAGCCACGTCACATGTCCTACTGCGCACACGCGGAATAGGTAGGGAATTTTGAGAACATCGTAAGGGAGTGAGGTAAAAGTCCTACTGCGCACCAACGGATCAGGTAGCGGCATCTCTTATAACAAACATCCATCCGATCCCATGGCACACACTGCGCCGAGCCGACAATGAGACAATCCTATTCCCTACCCTCACGCGCATGCCCACTGTCTCATTGTCGGGTCGTTGCAGTGTCGGCTCGGGGCACTGAGGGCCATGGAGATCGGATGGATGTTTGTTATCAGAGATCCCGCTGCCCGACCCGTTGGTGCGCTTGCGCCGGCGCATGCACACTAGGACTTTTGCCTGACCCCTTACAATGGTATCAAAATGCCCTACCTATTCTGCGCATGCGCAGTAGGACTTGTGACGCGGCTACAGCTGATTCATGACGAAGCCACAGCTGATCCACAACCGGAAATGACGGAGGCATGGAATTCTGATAGGGTATGGTATTCTGACAGAACACTGGTATCTCATTCGAAGAAGAAGATGGTGGTGACTGTGGATGATGCCTGAACATAGATGGCTCCATCCTTGTGGACAGAAAGGCATTGTCAAGGGGAGTACTGTGATGATGAGAGGTAATAAATACCTGCAAGTGTTACTTACACATCGCTTAGTGTGCTGCACGTAACATGACAAATTTGATGCTAGGTCAACATTAAAATATAACTCTAGACAAAATACTTTTAACTTCAGATAAAGTGGGTAAGGGATAGCACCTCTGACAGGCTTTTCCTTTTTCTATGAACCATTAATAGTGATATTTACCAATTCCTGTCTCAGGAGGAAATGTCCCCAGTGGTAGCCTGACAACATTTAAACCTGGTGGATGATTATTTTGTTTTTTAAATGCACAATGAAATGTGTAATGTCATTGCTAGGATGCCCCATACCCTAGATCAGGCATGTCCAACCTGCGGCCCGGAACCTCAGGCAATGAGGTTTTTTTTTCTGCTGGGGAGGAAGGAAGTCAGGTCGGGGGCACGGCCACAGCAGCTTTCAACTAACGGTAGGCAAAGGCTGCCTCAGAGGGGAGGGGAACATGTGTAGTGTTTCTGACTCCTACCACCATGACCACTTCAAATCACTGAAGTGGTCATGGTGGTTAGAGTGTTCCTTTATTATCGCTCAGAAGAAGTAAACCTCCGTATACTGATTCCATTTCATTTGATCATCCTCTATTTGTGTTAAATTAGTGCGGGGGGGCGTGGCGGCGCGGGAAGGGCGCGGAGGCACGGGAAGGGCGCGGAGGCGTGGGAAGGGCGCGGCGGCATTTTATTACTTATATACCCTAACTATAGAATATATATAATATACGGCCCGAGAAAATTTCTCTACACTCAATGTGGCCCAGAGAAGCCAAAAGGTTGGACACCCATGGGATAGATCAATGTTTCTCAATCAGGGTGCCACAAGCATGGGACCAAGTTTGCGCTGGATCAGGGTCTGTTGGAGGGCCTGTGATGTATAGACTGCATGACCAGGTGGCTCTGTGATGGGGGGACTGTGTGATTGGGGATTTTGAGATGATGAAAGAACTCTGATAGGGACCTCTGATGTGATGGGAGGAGGACCCCTGATATAATGAGAGGACCTAAAGGTGGGCTTCTGATGTAAAATTATTTCATTAAGGCGGTTGTGCGCATCATCCCAAACTCAGGTATCCCATTGATAAGTAAAATTTACATTTTTTTGCATTATAGACTGGGAGTGCCTCAAGAATTTATACTTTTAAAAAGGAGCCACGACTAAAAGAAAAATATTGAGAAATGCTTCTCTAGATTAGCCAAAGCTTGACCAGCAAAACAACAACTTTAATTTTTGAAAATCTTTAGAAGGAAAACTTACCAATGGTGTGAATTGGTCTCCGATAGGGAATCAGACCGAAGCTGTATTGAAAAATTCCTCGAGCATGGAACAAAGGCAGGGCCACCCCCATCATCTTCTGCAGCTTCTCCTGCATCTTCCTGAGGAAGGAGCCTTTGGGATTGTCCACCTGGTCAAAGAGCTCATTTTCCCCGAAGGAAAATACCGGAACCAAGGAAGCCCTGAACAGAAATACATAGAAGAATATAAATTCTATATTAGTAAAGTCCTAAGGCCCCAAACAGACAGGCATTATTTAATCCTAGATTCAGCAACATCTGCAAAGTCTTTGACAAGTTGTTGGTTTTAGAATAAAGTTACCTTTCAATAAACAGCTTTATCGCAACACAAAGGCACAAATCCAGCCCAAAATCTAACTTCATGCAATTATATATTTTTTTATTTTTTATTTGGCTGTAACTCCCCAATCAGAATATACTGGGCCAACTGTATACAAATTAAATAAAAAGTTTGATCTGGATCTGGGCTTTAAATGTCCATGTGTTCAGTGTCTGCCTAATATCATCAAAAAGATCCACCAGGGCACAACTGTGAATATTAGAGATGAGGTTTAAGTTCATCCTTACCGTGGGTTTGAGGTGAATCCTGCGGGTTTGAGATTTGTGGTCCTGGAAAGTTTATTTTATGGATTCGCCCAGGAGAATGTTTTTAAACCATAATGCAGTGCATGGCCTTTAAACTATGGCCAACAGGCTTAGAAGGGCCAATAAGGGGGTTTTGAATGAGTAAGTCTCCTCGCAATAAAAGGAGGGGGTGCACAAGCAGCCATAGTGTCAGTCAATTGGAAGCTGTTGTATGAAAAGATGACAAACTACATAGGGAGAGATTCGGGTCAGTAAAAAAAAAAAAACTGTACTTTATGATTGCTAGCTCTTTAGGCAATCAATTGTTTTGTTGCTTTTTATTGTTATTATTGAGGCTTTTTTGTCTTTTATTTAGTTTTGTGGTTGATTTAAGGTCAGCAGTTAATTTTAGCTGCTGTCCCATCAATAGAATGTTTTTTTTTTTTTGTGTCTACTTATAAAAAAAAAAAAGAAAAACTTGTTTAGAGGTGGTATTTTAGAATTTTGAGGGTATATTATTTACTCTTCTTATGTTATAGGGCCTTTATTTTAGGTTAAACTGCTTTTTATTACAGTAAACCCCCGCTCCATCGCGGTTCCGTTTTTGCGGTCCCGGTATATTGCGTTTTTTTTCTGTAATGTTATTTTACTATATAAATCATTAATAATTAAATATTTTTGTGTTTTCCATAGCTCTTGCTCTGTCTCTCAGTATCTGTTATGTGTTTAAATGAGTTTCTATTGTTTTAAAAGTGTGTTTAAAGACCTCAAAATGCTTTTACACGTACAGTGACAGTAGAAAAAACATGCCTACAGTGTATTTTAATAGGGTTTTTCTATTTCTCGGATGGGTCCGGAACGTAACCCCCGCGATGGAAGGGCGTTTACTGTATATGTTGATAGTAAAACTGCTTTATCTTCTTTTTTTGGTGGTATGCACCTAAATCTCCTCACATTATATCACCCACATTATTTACTACACCCCCTATCTGCATAGGTTAAAAAAAAAAAGTTAGGCCTACACTGGTTAGGCTTGTTATCCCTAATTAAACTGCTCTGATTCTGGCCAATGTTGCACTGTTGCGTGGATTATTTTAATTCTCATAGTCCTATATATTTAGTCTTTTTCAATCCAATTATTTATAACTCTGTGGGATAACTTTTTATTTTTTTGCACTCATTAAACATATATAATAAAACACTTTCAATGTAGTTAACATACCAAAATAGAGCAAATAAAAGAAGTTCATTGTTATGTTTTTTAACCCCCTTTTACTGCCAGGTGCGCAAGTCGTAGGGACCTGAATGAAGGGGGTTTTACACACACTCCCAGTGGCTGGAGCCACCAGGAGTGCGTGTGTATATCCCCTCACCTTCTCTTCTTCTTGCTGACCCTGAAGCGAAATGTTAAACTTTACTTTGGGTTCCACCTTTCACTTTCCCAGATGACCTGTAGGGGCTTTTAAAGCTTCACCTACGGAAAATATAGGGTGCTAAAGTTTGTCGCCATTTCAAGGGCGCATGCATTTCTAAAGGTTAAGGTGTTGGGCATCTATTCACTCGGTGCAACCGCATCTTCTATATTTTACCAAAATATTGGTCTTTTATTATGTTTGGGTGCCCTAAAATAAACTTTATTGTATTTTTTACTGAAATTTTGCATAAAGAATTGGAACTACCACCATTTTATTCTCCAGCGTGACTGCTTTCAGAAAATATATACCATTTTTTAAACGTGTGCAAAAAACGGAAAGGCGGCTCTAGCAGTGAAAGGGCTAAACAGTATTACCCATGTTGTATGGCCAGCCTGATAAATCCCTTCCTGTATTTTAGTAGCAACGTGAAAGCGCCAGGTCGTGCGTCCAGTGACTCCGGAGCTCCACCCACTGCGACGACTACCGCATTTCCACCCTTCTTGTTCTTCAGTAAATAGGAAGCACTGTCTTTGTCAGAGGGGATCAGTCCTAGGAAAGGATATATAGGACAGGGATAGCTAGTTAGACATGCATACAAAGCCCCAGCTGATTCAGAGGAAGGAGAATAAAATACGCATTACACGCAAGTCCCACATTTGCTTTCTGATACCAAAGTAACAAATCAGAAATTTTAAATAAACCTGTCCAGCAAGCTCTTCCATGTTTTGCAGTAAATAATCATTTTTATGCGTGGAATTTCAAATTCAAATTTTCTCTGTCAAGGATGTCTACTCTCCAATGTGGTGACTAAAAACCAGGCCTCTGAATTTTTATATGGACCGTCTACAGTGGTAAGAATAGGTACAGTATATTGAGCCCTTTGTAATTAACTGTTTTTCAGCAGTTATTTGCCAAAAAATGTGATCTTATCCTAAGCTAAATCACAAAAGAAACACTTAAAGCGTAACTCCACTTTTGTTGAGAAAAAAAAAAAAACATTCTCCTCTGGGTGATCTCTGTACATTGCAGGGATTATAACAACCTTTGTTGCAGATTCCTACCTTTTGTTATTCTGAAGAAATCATTGTTTGTTCCTCTGTTCCCCTGTGCCGAGTGGGTCTAATGGGAGTGGTTTCATAATTATCAATCAGCTGTGCAGCTGCAGAGCAGTAATGAAGAAATCCCTGTTTGTTCCTCTTTGCTGAGTGGGTCTAATGGGAGTGGTTTCATAATTATCAATCAGCTGTGCAGCTGCAGAGCAGTAATGAAGAAATACCTGTTTGTTCCTCTGTGCCGAGTGGGTCTAATGGGAGTGGTTTCATAATTATTAATCAGCTGTGCAGCCTCATAGGGCAGTCAGAGTAGAATGAAAACTCTGACCTACAAACTTTAACCAGACACTTATAGAAGTCACAAAACTGCTATCTACTGCTGATGAGAAAAGGTATTTAGCAGTTTATATCTACTAAAATAATTGCATTTCCATGTTCTGTGTACTGTGGGAGACCAGATATAGTAACTGCAGGCTCTGGGTTTAGTAACACTTGGAATAAAGTTTAGGTAAAAAATAAATAAAAATAAAGCATTGCAGTGCACATGCACATTGCAGTCCATCGTGTGAGTTATGCATGCCTTAACCACTTAAGCCCCGGAAGATTTTACCCCTTTCCTGACCAGGGGGTATTTTGCGATTTGGCACTGCGTGACTTTAATGGACAATTGCGCGGTCGTGCGACGCTGTACCTAAACGAATTTGATGTCCTTTTTTTCCCCACAAACAGAGCTTTCTTTTGGTGGTATTTGATCACCCGTGCGATTTTTTGATCATGCTCTATAAACAAAAAAAGTGCGTAAATTTTGCAAAAATAACAATATTTTTCACATTATTTTATATGAAATTCCCAAAAACAAAAATGTAAAAATCAAAATTGTTTAACATTTTAGGCCAATTTGTTTTATGCTACATATGTTTGGTAAAAAAAAAAAAAAATCACAAAAAGCGTATTTTGATTGGTTTGTGCAAAAGTTATTGCGTTTACTAACTAAGGGAAAGATTTTTGTCATTTTTGTGTTTTTTTTTAACGAGTAATGGCGGCAATCTGCGATTTTTTTTGCGGGACTGCGACATTGCGGCGGACAGATCGGACCCTTGACTGACATTTTTGACACTTTTGGGGGTACCAGTGACATTACTATAGTAATCAGTGCTATACATATGCACTGTTACTGTAAAAATGACACTGGCAGGGAAGGAGTTAACTTTATTTGAGAAGGAAGGGTTAAGTGTGTCCCTAGGGGCGTGCTTCTAACTGTGATTGGCTGTGGCTTGAGGTGTAAGAACAGAGATCAACGGTCCTACATAGCAGAACCGTATGATCTCCATTCTTACACAGGGAGAAGGCGGCAGAATGACAGGCGGCTTTGTTTACATTAGCCGCCTGCCTTTCTCCCGCTGTAACGGACGATTGCGAGTGCCCGCCGGGCACACGCATGGGGGGGTCCGTGAGCGAGCGGGAGCGCTCCTCCGGCGGCGCACACTCGCTCCTTAGAGCCTCACAGGCTATCGACGTAGTCCTACGTCGCTTTGCCTGTGAGGGGCTGACCGCCGCAGTAAATAGTCGTGCGGCGGTCGGCAAGTGGTTAACGCAGGCCTGCAGGTGTGAATCCACACTGCTATCCGGGATTTACCCTGCATATTTTGCCCTGGTGACAACAGTTTTACCAGGTAGGAAGTAAGTGGAACTCTCCAACAGCAACACAAAAACTGAATATGTTTTTTTGGTAGAGTAGGGGAAGACTAAAACCCCTGTGAGTTTTTTATTTTTTGTCTATCTCTGCTGCAGCGTTTCCTCATTTCCTGTCTGACAGAGACAGAAAGAGCGGTATTATCTCTTTACCACTTCTGGAATATTTTCCCCCTTAACTACCTCAATACTGGGCACTTAAACCCCCTTCCTTCCCAGACCAATTTTCATCTTTTAGCCCTGTTGCATTTTGAATGACAATTGCGCGGTCATGCAACACTGTACCTAAACCAAATTTGTGTCATTTTTCCCCCACAAATAGAGCTTTCTTTTGGTGGTATTTGATCACTGCCAGGTTTTTACTTTTTTGGTGCACAAATAAAAAAAGACCGAAAAGTTTGAAAAAAAAAAGTTTTTTGTTTAGGTTATAAAATTTTGTGAATAGATACGTTTTTTCCTGCACTGATGAGCACTGATGACGCCGCACTGACAGGCACTAATGAGGAGACACTGATTGGGTGGCACTGATGGGGGTGGCACTGATATTCAGCACTGATGGGCACTGATATGCAGCACTGATGGGCACTGATATGTGGCACTGATAGATAGCACTGATATGTAGCATTGGTGGGCACTGATAGGCAGCGCTGATGGGCACTGATAGGCAGCACTGATGGGCACTGATAGGCGGCACTGGCACTGATGGGGGGCACTGATGGGGGGCACTGATGGGCACTGATAGGCAGCACTGGTGGGCAATCAAGTCATCGATGACTTGATAAAGCGCACAGCGCGAAACATGTAGTCATGGCAACCATATAGCTTATGGTCCACCCTGGTTCCTGGTATTTCCCCGCAAGTGGCGCCTGTCCAGCTGATGTCACCGCTACGGAATTATTTTCACATTATTTTATATGAAATTCCCAAAAACAAAAATGTAAAAATCAAAATTGTTTAACATTTTAGGCCAATTTGTTTTATGCTACATATGTTTGGTAAAAAAAAAAAAAAATCACAAAAAGCGTATTTTGATTGGTTTGTGCAAAAGTTATTGCGTTTACTAACTAAGGGAAAGATTTTTGTCATTTTTGTGTTTTTTTTTAACGAGTAATGGCGGCAATCTGCGATTTTTTTTGCGGGACTGCGACATTGCGGCGGACAGATCGGACCCTTGACTGACATTTTTGACACTTTTGGGGGTACCAGTGACATTACTATAGTAATCAGTGCTATACATATGCACTGTTACTGTAAAAATGACACTGGCAGGGAAGGAGTTAACTTTATTTGAGAAGGAAGGGTTAAGTGTGTCCCTAGGGGCGTGCTTCTAACTGTGATTGGCTGTGGCTTGAGGTGTAAGAACAGAGATCAACGGTCCTACATAGCAGAACCGTATGATCTCCATTCTTACACAGGGAGAAGGCGGCAGAATGACAGGCGGCTTTGTTTAAACCCCCTTCCTTCCCAGACCAATTTTCATCTTTTAGCCCTGTTGCATTTTGAATGACAATTGCGCGGTCATGCAACACTGTACCTAAACCAAATTTGTGTCATTTTTCCCCCACAAATAGAGCTTTCTTTTGGTGGTATTTGATCACTGCCAGGTTTTTTCTTTTTTGGTGCACAAATAAAAAAAGACCGAAAAGTTTGAAAAAAAAAAGTTTTTTGTTTAGGTTATAAAATTTTGTGAATAGATACGTTTTTTCCTGCACTGATGAGCACTGATGACGCCGCACTGACAGGCACTAATGAGGAGACACTGATTGGGTGGCACTGATGGGGGTGGCACTGATATTCAGCACTGATGGGCACTGATATGCAGCACTGATGGGCACTGATATGTGGCACTGATAGATAGCACTGATATGTAGCATTGGTGGGCACTGATAGGCAGCGCTGATGGGCACTGATAGGCAGCACTGATGGGCACTGATGGGCAGCACTGGCACTGATGGGGGGCACTGATGGGGGGCACTGATGGGCACTGATAGGCAGCACTGGTGGGCAATCAAGTCATCGATGACTTGATAAAGCGCACAGCGCGAAACATGTAGTCATGGCAACCATATAGCTTATGGTCCACCCTGGTTCCTGGTATTTCCCCGCAAGTGGCGCCTGTCCAGCTGATGTCACCGCTACGGAACTACAGCAGAGTCCTTTCATCCTTGCGCCGGCTGGTTTCCGGCTTTGTGCACACGCTGCTCAGCAGTCCTGGGAAACTGACCTCCTCGCACTCGTGTTGCTTGCTGCCAGGTGCCCTTGTCTACTCCAGCCCAGGGGGATGTAAGCATTTTATGTACTTTGTTTTTCGGTTATCAATACCAATAAACTGTTAACCCTTCCTATACTGGATGTTCACCTGACTTCCTTATCCATTGCATCCCGGTGTGGTTCATGCGCTGCCTTCCTCATGTACTTTTGTCCATATCTGCACCCTTCCTATGCTTGTTGGCTAGCAGCAGAAAAACCACTGGGGAGCCTCACAGGCTTACTTCTATCCCTCCACCCTAAAGGCACCCCAGGAGCGCCAGATTTGTGATTATTGCTTTGACTTCTGGACTGGATTTTTTCCTATGGCTGCCCTGGGTGCGAATCTCTTTACTGAGCCATTAGTTGGCTAACAGCAGAACAACCGCTGGGGAGCCTCACAGGCTTACATCTATCCCTCCACCCTACAGGCATCCCAGGAGCGCCTGGTTTGTGATTATTGCTTTGAGCACTGATATATGGCATTGGTGGGCAGCACTGATAGGAGGGCACCACTGGCAGGCTGTTTGCCATCCCTGGTGGCCATGGTGGGCATCCCTGGTGGTCATGGGTGGGCATCCCTGGTGGCTCTAGTGGCACCCCACCCCCCAGGGCTGCACTGGTAATCAATGTTCTGATTACCAGCACAGACCCCCCCTGTGATCAGTGAGTACTTAGAAATACTCACTGATCACCCCAGCTCCAGTATCGATCCTCTGATCTTCTCCTCACTGACAGGATCTGTCAGGGAGGAGAAGAGATCGAAGCCGTTACAACGGCTGTATTTACATTGCATGACGGCTGTGATTGGACACAGCCGTCATGTGATCAGGAGGGCCAATCACAGGGCCCTCCTGACGCATCTTGTTGCGCTGTGTCCGAGGGACACAGGCACATCGAGATCGCGCCGCTCCGCGTGCACGCGGCGGCGCGATCTCGCTCCTTCTGAAAGACGTTCCGTAACGTCCATTCAGAAGGACGAGACTCCCACCCGGCCGTATATGTACAATGGCCGGGTGGGAGGTGGTTAATGACCAGGCCATATGTTGAGATTCGGCACTGCGTTACTTTAATGGACAATTGCGCGGTCATGCGACGCTGTACCCAAATAAAATGGATGTCCCTTTTTTTTCCCACAAATAGAGATTTATTTTGGTGGTATTTGATCACCTCTGCGATTTTTATTTTTTGTGCTATAAACAAAAAAAAGAGCGACAATTCTGAAAAAAAAAAAAAAAACAATATTTTTCACATTCTGCTATATAACATTTCCCCCCCCCCCCCCCAAAAAAAAAAAAAAATTAAAAATCAATATTTTTTAGCATTTTAGGCCAATTTGTTTTCTGCTACATATTTTTGGTAAAAAAAAAAAAAAAAATTTGCAATAAGCGTATTTTGATTGGTTTGCGCAAAAGTTATCGCGTCTACCAACTACGGAAAAGATTTGTCATTTTTATTGTTTTTTTTTTTACTAGTAATGGCGGCGATCTGCGATTTTTAGCGGGACTGCGACATTGCGGCGGACAGATCGGACCCCTAACTTACATTTTTGATACTTTTGGGGGGAAACAATGACATTGCTACAATCAGTGCTAAAAATATGCACTGTTACTGTAATAATGACACTGGCAGGGAAGGGGTTTACCCTGTTGGTGATTAAGGGGTTAAATGTGAGCCTAGGGCAGTGATGGCGAACCTTGGCACCCCAGATGTTTTAGTACTACATTTCCCATGATGCTCATGCACTCTGCAGTGTACTTGAGCATCATGGGAAATGTGGATCTAAAACATCTGGGGTGCCAATGTTCGCCATCACTGCCCTAGGGGATTGATTCTAACTGTGGGGGGGGGGGGGGTTGGGCTTCTGAGATGACCATAGAGACCTGTGATCCTATATAGCAGGATCACATGAGCTTTGTGATCATTCCAGGGAGAAGAACGGTCAGCTGTGTTTACAACAGCCGACCGTCCTCTCTCAGCGGGGAGCGATCATGGGTGGCAGGCGGCAATCAGAGCCCCCTGACACACGCATCAGCTTCCCCGCTGATGAGCGGGGGCGGGAACGTGCCGCCGCTCGCCCCCTAGACTCCCGAGAGTGAGCGCCGTACATGTACGCTGATTCATTCAGGAGCGGACGCCTGCCGCAGTACATCTGTGGTGGGCGGTCGGCAAGCAGTTAAAAATGCTGAAAAACGCAGTTATTCTGCGTTTTTCTATGTTTTTGAGCCATAAGCTTTTGTGGGAGTATAGTTTTGCTAAAAAAAAAAGCTGAAAAACGCTAAAAAACACTGAAAAACTCCTTCTACAGATACATCTTTCTACTGGCATTTTTATCATGTCCAGTGTGCATGAGGCCTAATAGTCAACAACCCTGAAAAGAGGTGGGCTGAGTCTTGGGTGGCGTTATGTAAATATCAATATACCTTGATGGGCGGATGTCAGTCTGAAGGAGTGGGCGTTCCTAGGCAGGCTAGATTTGCATGGAGACCACCCTAGGTAACACCCACATGTGATGCTGAGCCTCCATAACTGAAAGAACTGAGATCTGAGCTAGGTGATGCTGGGTGTCCTCCAGCAAGGAAATGAGGTGGGCTCTAATGCACATTGTGAGAAGCTCACAGTGTGCAGTAAAATCAAAGTAAGCAATTTCAGTCCAGTAGAGGAGCTTGTATAACTTTTCAGGACTGAAGGCTAGGCTGGAATTCAGCCAATCTGCCAATGACCATCAAGAGCTTTTAATGTTTGCCACCATATAAACTCCCCTCGTTGCAGTGCCCTTGAGTTCTATGTGTGCCCCCATGCAATACAGCTGATTCACCACAAGCTATGAGCAGTGCTGTATTTTGGCCTAGGCCGACAAGGCCCAGGCCTAGGGCAGCACTTCGCAGGGGGGCAGCAAAAAAGCTGCTCCTACCCTCCACCTGAGACTCTATTGGCCACTGGTTGCTAGAGCCGCCTCTCTCATCCCCCCTCCTCCCTTTCTCACCCCTCTCTTCTCTCTCATCCCCTCCTCTCTCTCTCATCCCCCTCTCTTCTCTCTCTCTCATCCCCTCCTCTCTCTCATCCCCCTCTCTCTCATCCCCCCCCTCTCTCTCTCATCCCCCCCTCTCTCTCTCATCCCCCCCTCTCTCTCTCTCATCCCCCCTCTCTCTCTCATCCCCCTCTCTTCTCTCTCTCTCTCTCTCTCTCTCATCCCCTCCTCTCTCTCATCCCCCCTCTCTCTCATCCCCCCCTCTCTCTCATCCCCCCTCTCTCTCTCTCATCCCCCCCTCTCTCTCTCTCTCATCCCCCCTCTCTCTCTCATCCCCCTCTCTTCTCTCTCTCTCTCTCTCTCTCTCATCCCCTCCTCTCTCTCATCCCCCTCTCTCTCTCATCCCCCCTCTCTCTCATCCCCCCCTCTCTCTCTCTTATCCCCCCCTCTCTCTCTCTCTCATCCCCTCCTCTCTCTCTCTCTCTCTCATCCCCTCCTCTCTCTCATTCCCCTCTCTCTCTCATCCCCCCTCTCTCTCTCTCATCCCCCCTCTCTCTCTCTCATCCCCCTCTCTCTCTCATTCCCCTCTCTCTCTCATCCCCCCCTCTCTCTCTCATCCCCCCCTCTCTCTCTCATCCCCCCTCTCTCTCTCTCTCTCTCTCATCCCCCCTCTCTCTCTCATCCCCCCTCTCTCTCTCATCCCCCCTCTCTCTCTCATCCCCCCTCTCTCTCTCATCCCCCTCTCTTCTCTCTCTCTCTCTCTCTCTCTCTCATCCCCTCCTCTCTCTCATCCCCCCTCTCTCTCATCCCCCCTCTCTCTCATCCCCCCTCTCTCTCATCCCCCCCTCCCTCTCTCTCATCCCCCCCTCTCTCTCTCTCTCTCATCCCCTCCTCTCTCTCATCCCCCCTCTCTCTCATCCCCCCTCTCTCTCTCTCATCCCCCCTCTCTCTCTCATCCCCCTCTCTCTCTCATCCCCCTCTCTCTCTCATCCCCCCTTCTCTCTCTCATCCCCCCTTCTCTCTCTCATCCCCCCTTCTCTCTCTCATCCCCCCTTCTCTCTCTCTCTCCCCCCTTCTCTCTCTCTCTCCCCCCTCTCTCTCACCCCCCCTCTCTCTCTCACCCACCCCTCCCTCTCTCCTTCCCTCCCAAACCCACCCCCTCTCTCTCTCTCATCCCCCCTCACCCAACCCCCTCTCTCTCCCACCCCCTCGTGAGATCTCAGGGGTTCATGCTGGGACTTGTAGTCCTTAAATTTTGGAGGGAGTCACATCCGTTAAAAAAATAAGGAATGGGACAATTTTACATAGGAGGGGGAGGGTGCCCAATTTTAGTCTTGCCTAGGGCAGCACAAAAACAAAATACACCACTGGCTATGAGTCCTTAATCATTATCTGTGGCATCTCAGCCCCATCTCCTGATGTGTGCATGCACGGTTCCTGAACTCAGTTGGTTTACTTACATAGAACTTACCCCCGCCCATAATGTAGTCTCTAAAGAATGGCGCTCGGAACCAAAGCGGTAACATCAGCAGGTATGATGTAATCCCGGGGAACAGCTCAGGGAACCCAGTGGCCTCTGTACAGAAATTGGTGAAGGCGCCAGCCACCAGAACACCATGAGGGTGGAAACCGATCACATAGTTTTGGCGAGGGTCGAGATCTGCTGTCTTCACTAACTGCAAAACACAAAGATCAGGGTCAGTAGTCTGCATAAAGACTCAGGAGAGGTCGGGACAAACTATACCACTGACAAGGATGCTTATAATAGTACCGACTAGCATAAGTCTACCATCAGTCCCTGTTTCCCAGGGACAGTCCCTGTTGTGAGGTGTCAGTCCCCAAGAAATGGCCAACCCCTTATTTATTCCCAGGAGCTGACACCCTAAACATCACTGCGTTATGCATTTCTGACCTCTAGATCTGTGTTACCCAATCCGGACTCCTGAACTCTATGTGTTACTTACTCCTGACCTCTGTTACTTAGTGCTGGCCCCTAATCTTTCAGTGTTACTTACTCTTGACCCCTGAACTCTTGTGTGTTTCTTAATGCTGATCCTGAACTCTTGTGTTAATTCTGACTCCTGAATGTTTTTTTTCTTATTTAATCCTGACTCCTGATCTCTCTTACTTAATCATGACCCCTGATCTTTCTGTGTTACTTACTCCAGACCCCTGAACTTTCTGTGTTACCTAATCTTGATCCCTGAACTTTCTCTGTGCATTACTTACCCTTGACCCCTGAACTCTTGTGTGTTACCTAATTCTGACCCTTGAATTTTTTTGTGTTATTTAATCCTGATTCCTGATCTCTCTTAATGAATCATGACCCCTGATCTTTCTTTGTTACTTACTTTAGACCCCTGGAACTTTCTGTGCTACTTCATTCTGATCCCTGAACTTTCTGCGTTACCTAATCCTGATTCCTGAACTTTCTGTGTTACTTAATCCAGACCCCTGCACTTTCTGTGTTACTTACTCCAGACCCCTGCACTGTATGCTACTTACTCCTGACCTCTGAATTTTCTGTGTTACTTAATCCTGATTCCTAAACGTTATGTATTACTTACTCCTGACCCCTGAACTCTGTGCATTACTTACTCCTCACCCCTGAACTCTGTGCATTACTTACTCCTCACCCCTGGAACTCTGTGCATTACTTACTCCTCACCCCTGGAACTTTGTTACTTACCCTTGACCACTGAACTCTTGAGTGTTACTTAATCTTGAACCCTGAACTCAGCGTGTTACTTAATACTGACCCTTGAACTTTGTTACTTAATCCTGACCTGTGAACTTTGTTGCTTACTCCTGACCTCTGTTACGTTGTCCTGACCCCTAATCTTTCCGTGTTACTTACTCTTGATCCCTGAACTTTCTGTGTTACTTAATCCAGACCCCTGCACTTTTTGTGTTACTTACTCCAGTACCCTGAACCTTCTGTATTACTTACTCCAGTACCCTGAACCTTCTGTATTACTTACTCCTGACCCCTGAACTTTTTGTGTTACTTACTCCAGACCCCTGAACTTTCTGTGTTACTTACTCTAGACCCCTGAACCTTCTGTATTACTTACTCCTGACCACTGAACTTTCTGTGTTACTTACTCTAGACCCCTGAACCTTCTGTATTACTTACTCCTGACCACTGAACTTTCTGTGTTACTTACTCCTGACCACTGAACTTTCTGTGTTACTTACTCCTGACCACTGAACTTTCTGTGTTACTTACTCCTGACCCCTGGAACTTTCTGTGTTACTTACTCCTGACCACTGAACTTTCTGTGTTACTTACTCCAGACCCCTGGAACTTTCTGTGTTACTTACTCCAGACCCCTGGAACTTTCTGTGTTACTTACTCCAGACCCCTGGAACTTTCTGTGCTTCCTAATTCTGATTCCTGAACTTTCTCTGGTACCTAATCCTGATTCCTGAACTTTCTGTGGTACCTAATCCTGATTCCTGAACTTTCTGTGGTACCTAATCCTGATTCCTGAACTTTCTGTGGTACCTAATCCTGATTCTTGAACTTTCTGTGTTTTCTTTTAAATATTTTTTATTGGGTTATAAGAAAACATTACATACAATAGCAATGCGTCATAGAAGAAAAGGAAGTCAAGTACTTAGAACAGCAGTACATAAGCAACATCACGAGAATAACAATAGTAACAATAGCAATAACAGTGTCAGTCACATTATCCAACATGCCTCAAACTATGGAGAATGGTTAACAAGTCAGTTGCGATTATTTTCACAGTGTCCTAGCAAAAGAGAAGTGGTGAAATTGACAGTAGAGACCGCCTAATTATTGATATGATTCTACCAGTTAGGCACAGGGGGAGAACCGCGCCCTCCCGGCACCCCATTGGGAACATAACATGCTCAAGAAGGCGGGGTCATCCCCAAGCGTGAGCGGCAGTCCCGTCAAAAACTAGAGAACCTATCAATTTAGGTATGGCCAGTGCCTCCAAGAGAGGCTGAACTTTTCATATAACAACTTTCTGTGTTTTTTAATCCAGACCCCTGCGCTTTTTGTGCACCTACTCCAAGCCCCTTGAACTTTCTGTGTTACTTGCTCCAGACCGATGAACTTTCTGTGCTACCTAATTCTCATTCCTGACCTTTCTGTGTTACTTAATTCGGATCCCTAAACTTTATGGGTTACTTTCTTCTGACCCCTAAACTCTGTGCATTACTTACTTCTGACCCCTGAACTCTGTGCATTACTTACTTCTGACCCTCTGAACTCTGTGCATTACTTACTTCTGACCCTCTGAACTCTGTGCATTACTTACTTCTGACCCCTGAACTCTGTGCATTACTTACTTCTGACCCTCTGAACTCTGTGCATTACTTACTTCTGACCCCCTGAACTCTGTGCATTACTTACTCCTGACCCCTGGAACTCTGTTACTTACCCTTGATCATGGGAATTCTTGAGTGTTACTTAACCTTGACCCCTGAACTGAGCATGTTACTTAATCGTGACCCCCTAAACTTTCTGTGTTACTTACTCCTGACCCGTGAACTTTCTGTGTTACTTACTCCTAACCCCTGAATTTTGTGTTACTTACTTCTGACCCCTTAACTCTGTGTTACTTCAGACCTCCTGAACTCTGTGCGCTATTTAATCCGGATCCTTGCACCCTGTATTTCATTTTTAAATTCTAGTAACCTTAGACTAGCAAAAGTGTGCATATTCCAGAAGTGGTAAATTAGCAAAGCTGAGCTGTCAGAGCAGATTTCAGATTGGGACTGGGTCTAAGGAGGTATGTCCATACCTAAAGCGGTATTTGAAACAGAACCTGACTTTATTAGTTGACCGCCTCTGAGCAGTTCACAGGAGGACAGAGGCATTGCACTCTCCTTTTCTGGTCCCCTGCAGTCCCAAAGGCTGTCATAGTTCCAATCTCTGGTCTGCAGCTGTCAGTCCTCCTAGCTAGCTGTACTGCAGTGCATGTGAATAATTACCGTAGTTGAAATGCACAGAGCTCTTTGCTGTGCAGCCAGCAAGAAGAACTGAGAGCTGCATACTGGAGGATCCTGAGTAAGAACAGAAATGAACGCAAGGGTTCCAGCTCTTGCACGCTGCTCAGAATGCTACTGTGCATGGCCCATATCTCTCTGACAGGAAAAACTTTTTTTTTTTTAAAAATTCTTTATTTAACAAGTTCAAAACAACATACAGATACACAAAACATCAAAAGGGTACACAAAGTGCATATAGAGGAACATAGAAAAGGCACAATCGGTATTATTATCAGTCCAGACACCATGAGTGAAACATAACCGTCCACAGGGGTCAATCGATCAGGCATTGTGAAGGCGTGTGCCAATTTCGGCCAGACAGCAAACATAATAGGAGACCCCCAGGATGCGCTGTGTCTGTCAGTGCCACCCAAAAAAGGTCTCCACAAAGGAAGCCGGATAGCCCGACAGACACCACGCACACTTCAAACAACAGTACGCATTAGCATCCATAATACAGTGTATACTACAGAAAAAATAGCCAACAGCCTTAGGAAAAAAATAAAGAGAGAGAGATGAAGGTCAAGAATAACAGGAAAACAGTAGGGGACAAGAGACAAATAGAGGGGAAAGAACAGGGAGGGTGGAGGAGGTCCGGAAAGGGGGCGTGGGCCCCAGGAAGGAGAAAATCATACAGGAGTCTTAGCGTTTAGCTGTTAACAGCAGTTGTGCACACATCAGGGATCTCATCAGAGTAATACATCCACCCCATCCAGGTGTCTTTGAAGCGTTCCTCTCTACCCTGAGAGGTCAGAACTCGCCGTTCCGCTTCCATCACCAGGTTGACCTCCCGCTTCCACTCAGAAAGCGTGGGACAGACGGAACTTCGCCAATGTCTCGGTATGAGGCATTTGGCGGCGTTCAGCAGAAAAGGAACTACACTACATTTGTAGCGTTTGAGTGAGGAGCGTGTATCATGGAACAGGTACTGAAGGGGAGTGCGAGTAGGAGGAGTGAGCGACAACTTGGACACCCAATGATGGACAGCGTCCCAGAAGGGCTGCAGCAGTGGGCACTCCTACCAGATGTGGAGGAAGGTACCCACCTGGCCGCAGCCCCTCCAACAATGGGGGTCCGAGCCCGGGAAAATCCGGGCTAACTTGGCAGGAGTCCTGTACCATCGAGCCACAAACTTATAGGCCGACTCCTGTATCCTTGTACTAATGGAGGAAACATGGGTCAATCGCAGGATGCGAGACAATTGTGGGGGAGAGAATTCCACCCCCAGTTCTCTCTCCCATTCCCTCACGAAGTAGGGGGGCGAGGAGGAAACCCCACTCAAAAGTAATTTGTACATATGTGACAGTAGATGGCGGGATTCCGGGGGGTCTACAAACCACTTCTCAAAGGCCGAGAGGCTAGTAATTGGGCGGGGAGCAGTCGGAAGTGTGGCGAAAAAGTCGGTCAGTTGCCTATGTCGCCAGTCGGACATCGGGAAGTCGCCGAAGCGGTCGCGCAGAGTCGCTAAGGGTAGCAAAGTGCCCGCAGGAGCGAATTTCCCGCAGTACAATTTGCCGTCAGCACTCCAAGAGCGAAATAAGCATATATCTTCCCCCGGGGAGAACCAGGGAAACCCACCCAGAGGAGCCAAAGGGGACACGCCGGAAGACAAATCGCCAGATGCGTTAAGGCCATCCCAGATGCGGAGTGTAGCTATAGTCAGGGGCGACGTCCAGACCGAAAGCCCGCGTTTACCCGGCGGAATCCACGGGGCTCCCGCGAGATTCCGTCCCGACAGCGTTTTCTCCAAGGGGACCCAAGGTTTAGACTGACCATCGTGCGCCCAGTTCAGCATACGAACCAGTGCCATTGCCTTGTAGTATAGGGCGACGTCCGGAAGACTGACGCCACCATCGGCCTTCGTCCTTCTAAGGATAGCATATGCCAAGCAGGGGCTCTTATCCCTCCAGACGAACTTCAAAAAAGCCAGACGCAAACGCTTAAAAAAGGACACAGGCAGGTGCATGGGGACCGTGTTAAACAAATAAATCAGTCGAGGGAGAATGGTCATTTTAAGCACGTTGATGGGGCCAAACCACGTAACAGAGTGGGATGCCCACGAGTCCAGGTCAAGATGGATGCGTGCCAATAAGTCCCCGAAGTTCTTGTCATATAGAGTTTTCAAGTCAGGGGAGATGTTCACTCGACAGGAAAACCTTTAGGACTCGTTCACACCATGTCTGCTAAACAATTATTGTCTATGTGCCCTGTTCACAGCATTCATGTGTGTTGCATAAAAATGCAACATGTCTGCACTTTTATGCAATGAACAAAGCTACATGGCAACATGCGTCAACGCAATGCGCCTATCATAATAAAAGAAAGGAAACCATGTTAGAATTTTGACACTTGATGTTGCCTGTACATAAGAAAACACAGGTAAAAATGCAGTTCAACACATTAAAAACACATGTCAACATGCAATGAGGAGAAAAGAGGGGGGGGGGGGTGGCATGGACAGGGGGATGGTGGGGGTGATAGGGGGTGGTGTGAAAGACAGGGGGGCAGTGGGGTGAACAGGGGCATGGTGGGGGTGAACAGGGTGATGGTGTGGAAAACAAGGGGGCAGTGGGGTGAATAGGGGGTTGGGAGGGTGGACAGGGGGATGGTGTGGAATACAGGAGGGCAGTGGGGTGAACAGGGGTTGGCGGGGTTGGATAGGGGGCTGGTGTGGAAGACAGGGGGGCAGTGGGGTGAACAGGGGGATGGTGGGGCTGGACAGGGGACTGGTGTGGAAGACAAGGGGGCAGTGGGGTGAATAGGGGGTTGGGAGGGTGGACAGGGGGATGGTGTGGAACACAGGAGGGCAGGGGGGTGAACAGGGGGATGGTGGGGTTGGATAGGGGGCTGGTGTGGAAGACAGTGGGCAGTGGGGTGAACAGGGGGATGGGGGGGGGTTGGACAGGGGACTGGTGTGGAAGACAAGGGGGCAGTGGGGTAAATAGGGGGTTGGGAGGGTGGACAGGGGGACGGTGGGGTTGGATAGGGGGCTGGTGTGGAAGACAGTGGGCAGTGGGGTAAACAGGGGGATGGGGGGGGTTGGACAGGGGACTGGTGTGGAAGACAAGGGGGCAGTGGGGTGAATAGGGGGTTGGGAGGGTGGACAGGGGGATGGTGTGGAAGACAGGAGGGCAGTGGGGTGAACAGGGGGATGGTGGGGTTGGATAGGGGGCTGGTGTGGAAGACAGGGGGGCAGTGGGGTGAACAGGGGGATGGTGGGGTTGGACAGGGGACTGGTGTGGAAGACAAGGGGGCAGTGGGGTGAATAGGGGGTTGGGAGGGTGGACAGGGGGATGGTGTGGAACACAGGAGGGCAGTGGGGTGAACAGGGGGATGGTGGGGTTGAATAGGGGGCTAGTGTGGAAGACAGGGGGCAGTGGGGTGAACAGGGGGATGGTGGGGTTGGACAGGGGACTGGTGTGGAAGACAAGGGGGCAGTGGGGTGAATAGGGGGTTGGGAGGGTGAACAGGGGGATGGTGTGCAAGACAGTAGGGCAGTGGGGTGAACAGGGGGATGGTGGGGTTGGATAGGGGCTGGTGTGGAAGACGGGGGGGGGCAGTGGGATGAAGAGGGGGAAATGCCACACTACTGCTAAAAGATCCAGATATGACTTTATTCCAATATAAGTCCTGGGGACAATCCAAAAAGTAATGAGTTTGGGTGGGGCGAAAAATGTCCCCTTCATCAGGGCTAAAAAAAAAAAACATAAGGACATCTCTATATGAATACAATATGAATACAATAGCCCCTACAATATCCCCTCTTCCATAGTTAAAGTCAAACACAATAGCAAATATTATTGGACGTAAAAAAACGTATGTCAGATAACATTAGCTAACTAATATACAAGGTTTTTTTGTCTGCATCCGAGCTAAGAAAATTAGCACGCTCTATCTGCCCTATTGGCCAAAACAGAAAGTGATGAGAAATCCAAAATTTTGCAGCTGTCACTGGGACAGGAATGGAGGAGATACCTTCTAAAGGGGACATCTATTCTGGCAACAACTGTCTGGGGAATTCTCTTCACTGTGTAAGGATTTCCTCTTACTTCCTGTTGGAACTCCAAAAGTAGAAAATAATCTCCCCAACGGGGCAGAGGGGCAGAAAAATAACCTGGAAAGGGTTTTAACCCTTCCATACTTCATCCAAACCTGAAAGGAATGTTTGGACCCCCTCTTGTGTTCAGCACCATTTTTTTTCTTTTTAGTTAGGGCTCATTTACATTGGCATTGCCCTCTGAAGAGCAATCTGGATTGCTTTTAAGAAAGGCAGCAGAGACAATGAACCCCTTAAAGTGTCACAAAACAAAACTATCAATAAATGTGTATTACATACTTTTCATACTCAGTCACTATGAGATTCATTTTCTGTATTCTGCAGAAAACCTGCTTGATCCTGCTGCTCTCTATTCCCCCCTTCTGTCCATGTCCTCAATTCATCTAGGGATTTTGCAGCTGTTGAGGCAATTCTGCACATGCTCAGTTTTCTGTGAGTTTCTATGCTGAGCATTTCCTCCCTATTACATCTGGGCAGCCCATGTGACTATAGAGTCACACTTGTGGACATATACACAGTGATAAATGACAGCCCACTCCCTACTCCTCCTCTATGCCCACTAACCAGCTAAACACAATGGGGATGGGATATTACTTGTAGATTAATAGAGGCTTCACCTCCCTCTTATTCCAAGACACAGGCTGAGGGGGGTGGGGGGGGGGGTTGTGACACAGAAATCCACCTACACCATGTTATTGCCAAAAAAAATATTAAAGATTTGATTTCAAATCTATATTTTTTTGACATTTAAAACAGTTTATTAACCACTTTAATACAGGGCACTTCCCTCCCTTCCCGCCCAGGCCAATTTTCCCCGGCACTGATAGGCGGCACTGATAGGCGGCACTGATAGGCACTGATATGTGGCACTGATAGGTAGCACAGATATGCAGCATTGGTGGGCACTGATAGGCGGCACTGCTGGGCACTGATAGGCGGCATTGATGGGCACTGATAGGCGGCACTGACGGGCACTGATAGGTGTCACTGACGGGCACTAATGGGCACTGATAGGCAGCACTGGTGGGCACTGATGGGCACTGATGGGCGGCACTGATCGGCACTGACGGGCGGCACTGATGGGCACTAATGGGCACTGATAGGCGGCACTGGTGGGCAATAATGGCCACTGGGGGGCGACACTAAAGGATGGCAATGATGGGCACTTGTGGGCAGCACTGATAGGGAGGAAACTGGTGGGCATCACTGATGGGGAGGGCAATGGGGGGCTCCCTGAGCCCTGATTGCCATCCCTGGTGGCCATAGTGGGCATCCCTGGGGTCATAGTGGGCATCCCTGGGGTCATAGTGGGCATCCCTGGTGGATCTAGTGGCATCCCCCCCCCCCCGAAGGTCTGCACTGGTAATCAATGATCTGATTACCAGTGCCGACCCCCCCCCCCCCCGCTGATCACATGGTAAAGAGCTACGTCAGTAGTCTCTTTACCAAGAGCGGGGGTGCAGGGTGTCAGACTGACACCTCGCATCACCGATCGTCGCTCTGCGCGCCCCCGGGGGGCGCCCAGAGCAGTGTTATCCTGCCGCCGTCATATGACGTCCGGTCAGGATAACTCAACCACATTCCCGCCGTCATTTTGTAATAGGGCGGGCGGGAAGTGGTTAATATGAATTATTTATTTTTACTTTCTATGCCAAAATCTGTTTTTTTATTTATTTTTTTAACATGTGACCAGCAGCAGAGGACTAGAAGCTCCACCTGCTTGTGTTTCCCTGCAGACAGGCTGGAAAGAGCTGGGTCATGTGAATGCTGGATATCGATTAGGAAAAAAAGGTACACAGTTTTTTTTTTTAAATAATTAATTACAGTGCCATCACCCACATACAGAAATAGTAGGGACAATGTAGCTGAAACAGGGTGTCCACTGCCTTTGCAGGTTAGGAAGGCCTTCCTGTTGCGCAAAAAACTGTGGCGATCTGACCCCAGAGGAGACATAAATCCCATTCATCGACCCCCTGTAGATAAGTTAAATATTTATTTTGTGTGTCCTTACAATTTGAATCCTATTGCACCAAATTGTATTTTGCTTATTAAGCGGTCAGTGTCCTCGGCAATTTCACCATGAACCTGAGTCCTCTCAAGTTCAAGTCCAGTTCTGTTCTGTTAGGCTTCCCATTCTAGTTAAACACAAACTAGGAAAACAAACAGATCCTGGTTGATATCCCTCAATAGGTGACATATACAAAACAATGACGGAGCATTCTTGGTTAATGATCACTAGGCCGAGCCTCCTCTCCGAGTTCTGTATACTGTAAGCTGCAAAAAACACAAACAGTATATAACCCCCACTAATCATTGCAATAGGAATACATTTTTTGTGATAAATGCTGAATATAAAAATATATGCAAAATAGCGTTTGAAAAAGTCGTTTTATGGGTAACTGGCCCACACAGTTTTGGGGCTACCACAGGAAACGATAATATCGGTGTGTGCAAAAAGAAGTGAAGATGGCTGATTACCGTACTCGTTAAGAGGAAAGAGAGTGACCCACTATAGTTCTCTTTGTGAGCAGAGTCATAAAACGCTTCGCAATAGGTTTTGCAAAAGAACAGGGAAGTGTTTCCTAGCTATCATTATTATGCAGACATATGACCCTCTATAGCAGGGGTCCTCAAACTTTTTAAACAGGGGGCCAGTTCACGGTCCCTCAGACACTGTTGGGGGCCGGACTATAGTTTGAAAAAAAATATGAACAAATTCCAATCCGCATATTTTATTTGTAGTGCACAAAAAAACAATACAATATTTATTGTTTTATTTATATTTATATATATATATATATATATATATATATATATGACCACAGTGTGCCCCCTTTCAATGCCAGAGTGACCACAGTGTGCCCCCTTTCAATGCCAGAGTGACCACAGCATGCCCCCTTTCAATGCAGAGTGACCAAGGTGTGCCCCCTTTCAGTGCCAGAGTGACCACAGTGTGCCCCCTTTCAATGCCAGAGTGACCACAGCTTGCCCCCTTTCAATGCCAGAGTGACCACAGCGTGCCCCCTTTCAATGCCAGAGTGACCACAGCGTGCTCCCCTTTCAATGCCAGAGTGACCACAGCATGCCCCCCTTTCAATGCCAGAGTGACCACAGCGTGCCCCCTTTCAATGCCAGAGTGACCACAGCGTGCCCCCTTTCAATGCCAGAGTGACCACAGCGTGCCCCCTTTCAATGCAGAGTGACCAAGGCGTGCCCCCTTTCAATGCCAGAGTGACCCCAGCGTGCCCCCTTTCAATGCCAGAGTGACCACAGCGTGCCTCCCTTTCAATGCCAGAGTGACCACAGCGTGCCTCCCTTTCAATGCCAGAGTGACCACAGCGTGCCCCCTTTCAATGCCAGAGTGACCCCAGCGTGCCCCCTTTCAATGCCAGAGTGACCACAGCGTGCCCCCTTTCAATGCAGAGTGACCACAGCGTGCCCCCTTTCAGTGCCAGAGTGACCACAGCATGCCCCCTTTCAATGCCAGAGTGACCACAGCGTGCCCCCTTTCAATTGCAGAGTGACCACAGCGTGCCCCCTTTCAATGCCAGAGTGACCACAGCATTCCCCCTTTCAATGCAAAGCGACCACAGCGTGTCCCCTTTCAATGCAAAGCGACCAGCGTGCAGAGACTGCCAGAGAGACCACCAGTGCACTTACCTGCAGTGGCGGGCAGCTTCTCCTCAGTCCCCCGCGTCTCCTCGAGTCATCCTGCCTCCTCCTCGGCCAATGGCATGGGTTCTCCTTTTGGCCAATCTGATTGGCCAGGAGGAGGATCCATGTGACAATAGCGAATTTTCATTCGCTATTGTCTCACAAATGGGTGGGCTAGGGCGCAGTGCTCTGCGCCCCAGGTCCACCCTTTTCTGAAGCATATTACAGATTCAGTAAGTGACCGACAGTCAGCCCTATGCCGATCCCGGCCGGCGGGCCGGATTCAGGACCCTGGCGGCCGCATGCCGTAGTTTGAGGACCCCTGCTCTATAGGCACCCTAAAGCACCCATAGACATGACAATATAGTTACCCAATTAGACCAAGACATCAGCATTATAGCTGCCCTGGTATAACAATCAACCTTGAGCTTTTGCCATCTGCTGGTCATTCCTGCACTGCAGCTCACCTATCCTAATAAGAAATGCTTAAGTAGACTGCTGCCTGTTCCTAGTAAACAGGTGGATCTTTCTAGGTCAGGGGCGTCCAACCTGTGGCCCACAGGCCGCATGCAGCCCAAGAAAGCTAGACAACTATGAATGCGGCCCAACACAAAATTGTAAATTTACTTATAAATGTTGGTTTTTGTAAAAATTTGTTTACACTTAGCAGAAAAAAAAATAAATTAGACAGTGTCTCTTCACTAGACTTTTATAAGTTCTGTCTTTCCAATGAAAAATCTATCAATCTTATTCATCTAATCAGTTTTCAGCAGCACCTATATTTGTGAGTAGGGATGGGTGAACGGTTTGGCCTCAGCATTAGTTTGGGCGGAACATTTGCCGGTTAGGCCTTTCGCCGAACACCCAAATTTCCCCGTTTCGGGAATTCTGCTGCAAACTGGAGGGGGGGGGGGGGTCTAGGTGTTCAGCACATCCCTACTTGTGAGCAACTATTTTTAAGGATGAAGCACACGAAGGGCAAAATTAGAACCAAAATATCTGATGAGCACCTTGAAAATTCATTGAGAATTGCTACTACTTCCATCCAATCAGATACTGATGCGTTAATTTATCAAAACCATGTCAAATATTGCACTAGTTTTAGAGTTCCCGGTTATACTTTCATAATAAAAAAAAAATGATAAAAAAAAGTTTTATCACTCAGATAGGTACATTGTCTATATCAGTGATCATTAACTTGTGATCTGCCCAACTTTTTCTGCTCATCAGCTCTCCTTATGGTTAGTGTATTTTGTGTGAAGCTCAAGACAATTTCTCTTTTGCAAATGTGGCCCAGGAAGTGCAAAATGTTGGACTCCTCTGATCTATATAGAGGTCTGTCTGACTCTGTCATCTGTCTAAAAGTTCTGGTCCCGGATTACACCTATGATTGCTTGGATATATGCTCTGTTTACTTCAAAAACTTACATTCAGTCCACCTGGCCCTCGTGATACCTGCTATCTGGTAAAGCCAATAGGCTCTTCCCAAAACGTACCTTTTACCCTGTCGGTGAGTGCTGGTTCACACTTCTGCGATGCGGGAACACTGCGAATATGCAGCGTGTTCCTGCATCGCATCCGCACATCTGGCAGTTCACACTGCCATATGCGATACGCAGGGGGAGTCAATTAAAAGTTAACGACACCCCCAGTTGCGATCGCATATCGCAGTGCGATCTGCAAGTTCTCTACATTCAATTGGCTAGTGGATTCCTCATTACTTAAACCAAGAATGGGTTTTTGAGGCACTAGCGGTCAAACTCCCAAAGGAAAAAGGTTAAAGCCCAGTTCTAGCCACCTTTGTCTCAGTCTCAGATGTTTTCATTCTGGCCACACCATGTCACAAGTCATCTTCCCTCAACAGTGGGTTGTCCTTGACGGCCTCTCCAGCTTCTCCTGTGCAACCATAGTTGCTTGATGACAAGCCGTCAGGTGCATGCTCCTGACACCCTAACCTCAAGAAGTGGACTGAACTGATGACACTAGTCCTCATTTAAACTGAAAAAGACCAGAACTAGATCACAAATCTGTAAGTGAGTATTACAGTGAGATTTTCCTTTTTTATTTGATCAGTGGTAGGGAAAGGATTTCCTAAATATTTATGACAAATCTGGAGCCAGGGGCTGACTGGCAACTTTTGGCCCAGGGGGCAAGTACAAACCAGAGGCCCATGGTGCAGCGACTCGGCCCCCCTCCCACTCTCCCTCTTCCCAGCCTCCTCCTGACCCCCATTCCAGGCTGAAGCTCCGCTCCAGGTACCCTCTACTCACCAGCCAAATCTGGGTTCTGACCTGGCCAGCAGGGGGCAGCTGGGGGCAGGGGGAGATGGGACAGCTTGGTTGGGGCTGCCTGGGAGAGGAGAGTCTCCAGTGGGTCATGGAACCGGCCTCTGCTCAATCACAGTTTACACCATCCATTCTGGGGGGGGGGGGGGGTCTTCCCTTTGTCCTTGTCTTTACCCTACACTCAGTAAGTTAGAAGTGGGGACATTTTACTTGTCCTCACCAGGAATCCTTTAGGCATGTCTGTGGCGGAACTGGTGCATTATTTTTACGGGGCATCAGAGCGGCCCAGGGGGCAGTTTCCCCACTGCCCCCTGGCCCAGTCCTCCCCTGTCTGGAGCTAACCTTTCCTAAGGATGGAAGTGGTTAGGATGAATGTGGGGTTAAATGTTAGGAATGGGTGAAAATGAGTCATTACATTCAATTCACACTTGGTTGTTGCATCCAAATATCTGGCTCTGGGGAACATCAACAAATTGCTAAATCCACCACTTGAGTATCTGTTGGTGAGACCATAGAGGGGGCAAGCTTGGTACAAATGTTCCTATGTTTATTTTTTATTAAAAAGGCCCCAAGCAGAGCAAGTAAACACTGGAGCAAAAGGTTGGATGCACTCAGGGACTAGCACTGTGGAGGAGCTGGTGGTAGGACAGATTCATCTGGGGATTACAGAATATTGGGGGTATTAGGAAATGCTGGGAGGCGAAAACTAGAAGGGTAAGATCGTATAATTTACCAGCAAAACTCCTCCCAACCTTTCCTTACACAGCATCTTAGTATACACATTGATACCAGTAGGAATCTGGCTGAACTGTCCATGGTGCTGGAACAGATTTTCAACCTAAACAAATGAGATAGCATTAGGAAAACATGGCCACTACTCCGCCATTCTGTAAAATGACATAAGTGCATGCATATATTTTTCCAGCTGTCTTTTGGTCAGGGTCCTCCTTTTTGGTGCTTGGTGGTCCTTTAAGTTGCGCTGTACAGTGCTCACATAGTTCATTAATAATGTGACCGCAGGCTGGCACGATAACTCATCTGGAGGGGTGAGTTCATGATGCCCTAGGCTCACAGGAAGTGGGTTGGATGTTGGGAATCATTCAACCCAGAAGAGCAGCAGCAGGAAAAGGACAGTGTGTGAAGTACAGCACCGGAGAGATACTTTCATAACATCTGGTCAATTTCACTTTTTATTTATTTATTTTCTTTCATTCTGAAATTGGGCTTCAAGCTCCGTCCAGAGATTGGAGGGGCCCATAGGAGAAAAGTGCTTGCTTCTTCCCTGTTGGGATTAATAAAGTATTCTGAAGCCAACATCAACCCAAGGGCATACTACAATTCCCCAGTCCATTTTTTTATCTAGCAGATTAGTTGTTCATAAAAAGCATGGAAAGGTGTTAAGAAAGGGCTGTTTGACCTAAAAGAGGATCTTCACACCTTATGGTCATTTTTATTTGTACCTCCTCTCTTCCTTTATGCTGGGTAATCCTCAATTACCCTACTCACATGCCCAACAAATCCAACATTGCCCTGTTATAATTATCCGCTCTGCATGCTAGGTCTCTCACCACCACCTTCACTCTCATGTCCTTGGGAGCTGGCTGTCTCTCCCTGTTTCTTGCAGCTGGCCCTCTGATGAGAACCACCAGATCCCTTCTCTTCCAGTCATTGTATGGAAGATGATACCTCCTGTGATATCCGACATAGATATCCAAGGAGGCTACATGAGCATAGGAGTTGTCATCCTTGCCTTGGCATGAACAGAGGAAGGGGGCAGGGGGGGAGTGTGAAAAAGAAAAAAGAAAAGGTAATATAAAAAAAAATTGTTTTAAAGTTCACCATTAAAAAAAATAAATAAATAAATGCACATCTTTTTGCAGGTAAAAATGTTTTATATTTTTTACTTGGAGCCTGGGAAGCATTACAGCCGTGAGAAGCAGATTGCGAGTGCCATGCAGGACTCCTGCAGACTTGTCAATGCATCTGTCTGCTGGTACCTCGTACGGTCAGGAAGATACACACTGACAGGAAGAGAGAATGAACTACCGCAAGTGCTCAACAGTGCCACCGGGAGAATATTAGGAACTACAAACCGACAGCCACAAAGGCTGTCGGTACTTGTAGTTTCTCTTTCGCAGAAGATCCCCCACTTGCTGTCACTAGAAGCGGCCGCTGCAGGAGTGAGAACATGTTACATGTTCCCAAAAGTGAACTTACCTTTTAAAGTTTGCAGAAGGGGAAGGACAGCTATAGTATAAACCTTTTTTTTCGGAGTGAAGGTCTACTTTAATAACCAAGTGCTTTCCTAGACCCAGCCCTGAAGACAGGGTTTTCTTCTTGGTGCATGATACTTTTAAAAACCAAAAAATATGTAGCACACTCCTAGTACAGGATGCAAGACAAATTTAGTTTTTGGCTTGCTCTGTAATCAGAGGACTGGTGATCAATTGCCTTGGTCTGCTTATGGTTTCACAGGCTAGGAGATTGATTGTCTCCTACTGCCTTTGGGAGGAGATTGCCAAAGCTTAAGGTGGGACATTCAAATGACTGGCCTGAATATTTACTATGCCTTGGCCAATCCCTGGGGATGGGTCCCCAGAAGGCGGTCTGGGAGGTGGTAGATAGCCTGAAAGAGATGGTCTTTCCTCCACCAGGGATGGATCTCCGAGCTTCATAGGGGTGCTTGCCATGAAGCACCTCTGGACTGAATGCTGGGCCTCTCTATCAAGGGAAGGAGTCTGAGGAGGAGGATGCTCATCTAGGACTTGTAAATAGAGACCCTGACTGCATGGGTGTCCGCAAGTGGGGGCAAGGGGAGGCAAGTGCCCCCCCCCTGGAAATATTCTGCTCTAAAGGGGGATCTATGGGGGACCCTGGCCTGCTCTAAAGGAGGATCTATGGGGACTTGGCCTGCTCTAAAGGAGGATCTATGGGGACTTGGCCAGCTCTAAAGGAGGATCTATGGGGATCTTGGCCTGCTCTAAAGGGGGTCATATTGGCTAAATATATATATATATATTCTTTGCAGGGAGAGCCTGGAGTACATGGTGGTACAGGAAAACCTAGTAGCACGGGGAATATAGGTGAAAAGGTAAGACTAAATAGGGATCTATAGAGACCCTGGCCTACTCTAAAGGGGGATCAATGGGGGACCCTGGCCTGGCCTACTCTAAAGGGGGATCTATGGGGACCCTGGCCTGTGTGCTCTAAAGGGGAATCTAGGGGGGCAAAATGGGGGCGGAGCATGGATGACCTTAAAATAATGCCCCCCCCCCTGAAAAAAGTTCTGCGGACGCCCATGCCTGACTGACTCCCTAAAACAGTGTAATCAGAGAGACCTGCCTCATGGTCCCCAGCTATGAGAAAATAGACCGTTCTGTAAACCACCTTATGGTTCTCAGCTGTGAGAGCTAGGCTGTTCTACTTTTACCAAGAGAAGTGTGTCATCTGCTTTGTTGTTCTTAAGCATTTTGGAGTATCCCATGCCCCTTTTTCCCTTTCCCTAAAGTTCTACAAGCAATAAATCTTAAAAAAACATCCCCTAGACCAGCCTTTCTCAACCATTTTACCCCAGAGGAACCCTTCAAAATAATTTTTAGGTCCCAGGCTATGAGAAAATAGACTGTTCTGTAAACCACCTTATGGTACTCAGTTGTGAGAGCTAGGCTGTCCTACTTTTACCAAGACAAGAGTGTCATCTGCTTTGTTGTTCTTAAGCATTTTGGAGTATCCCATGCCCCTTTTTCCCTTTCCCTAAAGTTCTACAAGCAATAAATCTTAAAAAAACATCCCCTAGACCAGCCTTTCTTGTCCATTTTACCCCAGAGAAACCCTTCAAAATAATTTTTAGGTCCCAGCGAAGAGAAAAATAGTGCATTAGGGGGCATTGGGAAAATGCTCCCTACATTGGTGATCCGTGGGAAGAATATTCCCCCTTACAGTGGGGGTCAGACCACTATCCATGCATTCATGTTGATAGCTCTGCCAAGTAGTGTTGGACCTAGAACTATGAGGACACTATCAGATGGAAGGTCAATTGGCAACAGCTTAAGGAACCCATAAGAATTTCTTGAGGAACCTTAGGGTTTCCGCAAAACCCTGGTTAAGAATGACTGCCCTAGACTGTTTAATGGAGCTGGAGCGAATAGACTTCTGCTTGTATGACTGGTAGCCTCTGCACTGTTTGCAAAGGAACTAGGTAAATACAGCGGCTCTTTTGGGGGTAGTGCTACATATATGATCATTCCCCTATCTATGGTGGTCACCCTTAAAGTTCAACTCTACTTGGGCTTTAGAAGAGAGGGAGGGAGAAAGTCAGTAGGGGAACAAGATATAGATGGAGAGAGAACTAGAGAAAGGAGAAAAAGAGAGAACATAAGATAGACAGAGCTACAAAAAGAGATAGGGAAGAAAGAATTATTCAGAGCTTCTCATTTTGATCAAGTACTGTTGGCAATTAAGACTGCAGTACTAGTGCAATTTTTCTAAAATATAAGAGTAAAATTTAATGAAGGACGAGAAACATCACATTAGCCTCTAACATTTCCAAGAGACACTTCCTCGAAGTCTGAAGGATTTGTGTGCAGCAGGTGGGAGAATGGCCACATAAAAAGTGATTAGGACTTGTTAGTCAAACATCACAAAGTCAGGAAACATTTGGATAAAGAGCCACAACTGACAGAAAGACAAATAAGAGGCTTATGCTATTTATCAGCTTAAGGGAGTATTTAAAACAGCAGGATATTGTGCTAATTCCAATCTACAGTCTACAACTTCCTCCCAGTAAACCCATTCCTCCATCATGGTCTCCCTGTATTCTGGGAATAATTTATATTGCTACAAGGTGGTTGGAAAATTACTCCAATTCTTAAAGGAGGAATGCAGTGTATATTCAGGGAGTTTATATCTTGAGTTAAAGGGCAGCATTTACCCCAAAAAGAGGGTAAACCAATCACCATTAATCCACAATTTAACCTTTTTGCTGGAGCCTAATTTTAACTTGCACATGTAAAAATGTATATCTTAAGCATTAACTGCATTGATGGTAAAAACTTCTCATGTTCAGATCACCCCCCAGCCCCCCACCAAATACTTACCGAGCCCGATCTCCCCCCAATGCTGTGCCCGAGAGCAGCATCCTTGCTCGGTCTCTCCTTTCAAAACAGAGAGGCAGCAACAGGAGCCATTGGCTCCTGCTGCTGTCAATGAAATTGAGGAGGGAGC
The DNA here is from genome assembly GCF_965119305.1 of Pelophylax lessonae. Taxonomy (NCBI): domain Eukaryota; kingdom Metazoa; phylum Chordata; class Amphibia; order Anura; family Ranidae; genus Pelophylax; species Pelophylax lessonae. Next base: position 701,773,553 of record NC_138769.1, on the reverse strand, counting down.
GGGGGGCAGGGGCGAGCTGTGCTGTGTGAGTCTATGGACACACACAGCACAGCTCAGGAGCGTGCCCACAAGAGTGCCCCCATAGGAGCACGGGGGTGTGAGGAGGAGCTGAGAGCACCAGCTGGGACCCCAGAAGGGGAGGTCCAGGGGCAAAACCAAAGCACAGAGCAGGCAAGTAGAAAATGTTTAGCATTAAAAAAAAAAACACCTTTACAATCACTTTAAATCATTATATATCTTCTGAAAGCAGATATTCTGTAAAATAGAATGGTGCCATCTCAATTATTTACATCATAATTGTACTGTTTATCAAATCTATATTATCAGTAAAAAAAAAAAAAAAAGTTAATTTTAGCGCATCCAAACACAATACCCAGTTTTTTGTTAAAATATGAAAGAGGAGGTTACATTGAGGTAATAGATACCAAATGTGCCAAAACTGAAAATTGAGTGACTTAAAGTATGAAAAACTACAATACCCCAAATTGTCCATAGAAGACACTTGTCTCTAAATCCCATCAGTTTATCGTGACTTTTACATTTTATTTTTTTTGGGGGAATTTTGCACTCTTGTGACCCATTTTCAGCAGAGAGCAGTCTGAAGTCAGCTTTCTGCTGATGTCACAGAAGTTGGTCCAGGCACTGCTTCATTGTGACACCAGCCTCAGTCTCTCAGCAAGCTGCTGAGAGTCTAAGCCGGTCACTCCACCCCCTCCACAGCCCAGCACTCCAATAAGCAAGGAGGGAGCAGAACGGGGAGCAGTGACTGACAGTCAGCAGCTCTCTGCTCGGGCAGCTGTCAGAACCGAGCAATCTGCGGTGTTCCATCGCCCGATTCTTAGGGTAGAGGCACCGGGGGACAGATGCAGCATTGGACTGATGCTGCATACTCCTAGGTAAGTATAACTGGGGAAAAAAATACCACACATCTCTTTTAAGCAAAACAGTCCCCAACCCTCCATAGAGGGTACAAAAACCATTTTGGTTGCTAACAAGTTTGGGATGGGTTGCCACTTGATTTTGTGTCCAAGCATGAAAATCCAACTGTAAAGCTGGTCATACACTGTTTGATATTCAGACAGTCCAGGAGTGACCGGCCAAATCTCATTCATTGTGTGTGACCTCTACAGAAGTAGATTATTTTACCTTAATTGTGTCAAAGGCATGTAGCACTACCCCCTGAGGGTGTACCCCATTAGGTTCTTTCTCAAACAGTGTAGAGGAAGCCAGGCACACAGCAACAGTCCAGTCACGCTGGCTCATTGATAAATCCAGGCGGGGCTGTCTTTTTAAAGTTTATTTGCTAGTATAACTTGGTAGAGGATTTGGGGGTCATGTGGGATACCCCAAAACATCAAGTAACATCAGGTATTGTTAGCAAAGGACACTACCTTTGCAGTAGCAACAGCACTAGTGTAGGTAGGCTGGAGAAGTCTACAGTTCACAGCGGGGGACCATGAAATAATTTGACCACAGGTATAGGCAGACTGGAACGGTCCACTGTTCACAGCTGGGGACCATGAAGTAGCTGGAGTGCACTGGACTGGAACCATGCACAGTTCATGGCTGAGGACCATGAAGTAGCTTGAGTACAGAAAGGCAGACTGGAACAGTCCATGGTTCTTGGCTGGGGACCATGACGTAGCTTAAAAACAAGTAAAGAGAATCTACTCACATGATTCTGGCACACAGTCAGTTCATAGGTATGGCCTATGGTAAAGTAGTCCAGTATTCAGTTCTAAGGGCTCCAGGGTAAAACAGCCCCCTCCCTCCTTCCTCACGGCTCACAGATCCATCCCCTCGGGGGGGTGACAATCTCCTCATGGCTCCTGCCTGCTTAAAAGCATCCTATTCACCATCTTGGTACCCCCCCCCCCCCCCCCCAGGGATTGGCTAGGTCCTGCTTAATATTCAGGGTGGTCATTTAAATTCACCCTCCCTACGTTCCAGAAACTTCTTCTAGAGACATGGGAAGCAATCAAACTCTCAGCTTGTGAAGCCCTGAACAGACCAGACCAAATAACCACTGCTTCTCTGATTACAGTGCAAGCCAAAAACTAAATTTACCTAATAACCTAACTATCAGGGTGCTACAGGGACATGTTGACATTTGTTTGAATGATTAGCAGCTGCATGCAATCAGCTGCAGGTATTGATTAGTGAATTCTGACAGGACCGGGTCTCGCTGCCCAAATACAATATCCAGCTGGGAGAGATTTCTCTATCTACCGAGTTTGTGTGGATGGAGGAATCTGTAAGTCTTTCATTGTTCAGCCATACACAAATCCCCCTAAGGTTTTGAAGAACCTTAGTTTGATGCCCCTGGAATGGTTCAGCTGATTAAACTGACATTTTAATTGGTCAATAAATACGTGTATTTTGCTGTTTCTTGGTACATACTGTAGAAACATGTTCAGAATGTCCCTGTTTTCCAGGTATAGTAGATCCTGCTCCCTGTTCAGGGCAGAATCCAGCTAATAAATTCCAGTGTCAGCAACTGGGTGTCCCTGAGATAAACCCCGTCATTGCAAAATACTATTGGTGATCATTATCTGTGTCTTGTCCAATCCCTACCATCATCTTGGTTTCTAATGTATCGATTTGAGACAATTCCCTAATCAGTTAATCATTGGCCTCTCCAGTTACTACATTTTTTAACCTTGAACTCATTATAACCAGCAGAACTTCCAAATAAACATGTTTTTCCTCCAGGTGCTCAACCCTCGGAGTAGGAACTCCGTACAATTTAATGTTTAACCTCAGATTTATTCAAGGCAATGTTATGACTTCCACTGTTTGACACACTGATTTAACAAAATTCTTAAAGTGCACTTAGCATTCATTTGGCTAGAGATGGTTTATTGTCTTTTTCATTCAACCAGCGAGAGCAATAGATTGTCCCTCATTTATGTGGATGGAGGAATCCCCCCCCCCCCTGCCAGGACAATCAATTTTGACAGCGATACCTGAAAAAAGTTTTCCAGTGATCTCCAAATGCTTTCAAGCGTTCAACAGACGTTGATCTAACAATCGACTTTTAAAAAAAAAAATTCAATCAACAGTTTTAAAATTTGGCTGGTCCCTGCGGAACTGACCAAACTTTAATCCATCTATGGCCAGATTTAGATGCATTTTTCCAGGTCAAAGCAGAATTGAGCCCCCGTGGGTCCCCAGGAACCTGTGCCGGTACAAAGTCATCTAGAGCCCAGTGCAAACTAGCCAAACTAAGCCACCTCCCCCCAAGATTTTGTGTGTCAGCAGAAATCCCCCCACAAAAAAACACAAAGCACTAATCTGCATGCTTATAAATCCCCCCTCCTCCTAGTGAAAAATCTTACTCCCTGCTGAAATCTCCCCTCTCACCACAAATCCTGCTCCATACCCCAAATCCCCCCCAAATAAAATTCACCCCTCCTAGTACACTTCTCCCTCCCACTTCAAATCCCCCCTCCCAAAACAAATCTGACCCCTGCCGAAATCTTCCCTCTCACCACACATCCCCCCCCACCCAAATAAAATTCACCCCTTCTAGTACACATCTTCCTCCCAATTCAAATTCCCCCTCCCAGCACAAAGTCCCCCCAACCCCCCCCCCCTCCAAGCACAAATCTCCCTCCATCCCTCTTTCCAACACAAACCCCCCTAAATCACTACTTTAAGCACCCCCCCCCCCCCCAAATTTCCCCTCCTAGAAGAAAAATTACCCTATTTTGCCCCCCAAATTCCCCCTTCCAACACAAATCCCCTCCCCTCCAATCTCCCTGTGGCAACCCCCCCTCCCGCCTCACATGATACCACACTGCCCAGGGCAGGCACCCCTCCTGCCCACCCCTTGCCAGGAACACTGGCCTTTATGTCTATGTGTGCACAGTATACTCTATGAAATCCAAATACCACGCTAAAAAGTCAAAAGAGAGCAGCCAGCACAGTAGAAGACAGTCTGTCTAGAAAATGTTAACAAAGTGTGCGGAGCTAGTGTATCCTGGATAACTGTAGTGAATAAATGTGTATAGAAAATAGTGAATAATTGAAATTGAAATTATCAATATCTCTTATCTAAACAAAGGTAATAAAACATAATATATAATGCAGTGAGCTACAAATTGGTCAATGGTACATGTTGAATGTACCGTGACATTTAGGAGTGATGAGAAAGAAAGAAGGAAAAAAAGTTCCACAAATCACAGACTAATGTGAAAATGTGAATCTTCGATAAGTGATATAAGTGGATGTTGGGTAATACTGTGAATAGAACCACCACCAACATCAAGGAGGCTTACCGGAACAAATGGACCCAGTTTTGCATACGCCTATGGGGTCAATAGAGGCAGTGGTGTATATACACCTAGTATGGAAGGGGAGAAGGTAATTGCAATCTTTCACACCACTTTCCAGTTTGCTTTCCACACCCCTGAATGTTCTCCTTCCACCAACAATGGAGACCGCTCAGTAGGGTGACGACCAAGTCACAATGAGGTATGGATAAAGTCTTCTCTAATTAGATGAATAATCCGGAGTAAAAATACAAAAAGCATCCACATAGTGTAAAACCATACAGTTAGGAGTTCATTGAAGGTTAAGAACACTTACAATTATTTAGATAAAAAAGCACTTTCAATAAAATTTTCTGTAGACCACATGGAACACAATGGCACAAATGGAGCTCAACCCGACGTGTTTCGTCTAACCAGACATCATCTGGGGTATGCAGCCATTATTGTCATTGCGTATATATAGTAAAGATGACCTCAATTAGACAAATCACCTGTAACAGTGCGGGATGTAGATGTAAAGACATGTCTCCCCGTATAGGCAGATATACTGTGGCAGGGCGGCTCCTCTGTGCCAGATCATGTACCTTCTACGTGATCCGACACTTCCAGGACTGGGGTGGGAGCCCAGTGGTGCTTACCGCAGACTTGATGTCCGCTAGCTACCGCCAATGCCTCCTCTCCACTAAAAAAAAAGTTTGCCTTTAGTTATACTTAACCTTTGGTACAGGTCCCCCATGCAGTGCCTTGCTCTCAGGGCCGTGGATAAAGGGGTACCCACCAGTCCTCTGGTATGGGGCCCAGGCAGCTGGGTGATTTGCATGTGGGCAAGGAAGGTGATTTGCATGGTGGGGGCAATTACTGGAACCTATCCCCTGTATGGCTCTCTCTGCAGCAGCTGAAAGCTAGCTTCTTGTCCTCTTCCTTCTGTCGGCTTTTGGCTGCTGTGGAGAGAGCCATATAGGGGATCCCTCCCTGTGCACCATACATTTCCCCCTGCTGCCCAGGCCCCCCTGTGTGCCCCCCCCCCCCTGTGTGTTGCCTGCTTCCCTCCTTTCCATCCTACCGGCAGCTGCAAGCACACAATAGGATCCTTCAGGATGGTGAGTAATCGGTACAGATCACTCACTGTGTTCATTCATAACTGAAGCATAGTGGATTTTTTTTTTTTTTTGGTGGGGGGGTTGTCATGTTGGCTGTATGGGGCCCAATGGTATCTAACAACAGTCCTGCTTGCTCTCCATGTTTTATTAACAATAGAATGCCTGGTAGCCAAACAAATATGAAGAACTGGGTATTAACATTGACCAGTAAATACCGTCAATGCAATTTTCCCAAAAGTTTGGATTCGCCAACATTTTGCAGGAGTCACTGTACTCAATCCAATCGAATCAGGACAGAATTCACTCATCACTACTAGACACCTCCTAAATGATTGAGTTCAGATGTCTCTAAAGAAGGAGTACTGGTAATGCTACATCACACAAAGACATCTAGACAATTGTGTGTCTCCACTTTGTGGTAACAGTTGGGTGAAGGTCCTTTTCTGTTCCAGTATGACTGTGTCCCTTTGTACAAAGTCAGCTCCATAAAGGTATGGTTTGATGAGTTTGGTATGAAGAAACTTGAGTGGCCTACACAGAGCCTTGACTTCAACTCTACTGAACACCTTGGGGATGATATGGAATGCAGAGAATGCATTACAGTAACAACTAATATGCTTTTTTATAACCAAGTTTTTCTGCTTTTTTTTTTTTTACTAATGAAGCTCCTACATATGACCATTTTGCTAATTTATTCTTTCGCCGTATGAGCCAGGTACCATTAAAGCATCCTCCCATATGAAAATGGCTTAGGTCACTCTCCTATTGCACCTGAAATCATCTTAGACACCTTCGTAAATCTACGCCCTATATTTAGCAAAGCAGCTGGGTTTGTCATGAAAACCTCTCTGGTCGCTGACCCATAAAAACTGAATTGAGCTTACTCTGCATTATCCATAAGACTAATCCAGGAGAGTTAAACAAAAGCCCTGGCAAAGCATATGTGAAGTAAAAGTAAGCTGCCCGCTGGTGCCCCTCCTGCAGATGCTGCTTAGAGGTTAGAGGTTGTAAATCAAGTCAATAAACATGATGTTCGTATTATGAGATAATTATGTGATAGCGTAGTGTTGTTTGTTTGAAGTACCATGATATCCCTGTGTGTGGCAATGATAGGGCTCTACTAGAATGACAGTTCTTGACTGTGCTGTCCCCATAGTGAAAGTTGCTTCTCTGCTACTGAAAGGGGTTGAAGGTTTTCTCAGCCAATGTGACCATCACACTTCTATGAATTTATTGGCTTTCCCATTCCAAAGCCATAGCCAATAATATGGAGCTGCCTTCTTTGTGGCTATACCATTCTCCACTTCTCTGGGAATACTTTCTACAAGAGTTGGAGCGTGCAGGCATTTTTAGTCATTCAGCCAGACCAACATTTTTGAGGTCAGGTTCTGATGTTGGAAGGGAAGACCTGGTATGCAATCAGTATTATGTTAAAAAAAAAAAAAAAAAAACCCTTAGACCTCAAATGGTTTTATCAGTTCCTTCAGCTGAGACATACTATATAGGTGCAAGCAAACCTAGCCTCTGTCTTTTTCCTGTATGCATACACTTAATAACATTGCACGAGCTTACTCTTCTAAAGGCTTAATCTAACCCTCATATGTGGTGCTACTAGAATGTTTTTAATTTAAATTCCTGCTAAATTGCAGAGCACACTGGGAGAAGGACATAGGCCCCATCTCCGATGACATTTAGGATGAGATCCTACAATCCCTTCAACAGGTTTCTCTCTCCTTCTCACAGATTGGCCCAGGTATTTGTTTTACACGGAGTATACAGAACCCCCACATTTTTACACATCATTGGGATGAGAAACAACACCTGTTGTGGTCATTCTTCAGGATCAGTTATCCATTACTTGAGGCAATATCCCCAAGTTGAATAGGTATTGGACCTAGGTTGCTGTTTCTTTGAATGGTTTACAGGGGACTAACCTTTTAGTAGACCCCCTCATGTGCTTTTTCGCCTATAATGACTCTGTTAGCTCAAATCTCGTCAGGAGTAGGGATGATCGAACGGTTCGGGTCCACCATCGGTTCGGCCCGAACATTGGGTGTTCGAGGTTCGGACGAATTTAGAACTTTTTGCCCAAAATGTTCAGAATTCGGCAACCAGAACCGCCCAAAATGCAATGCTTCAGGAAATGGGCTTTAAAAGCCCGTGATTGGACCAGAACCATTAGAAAAAGCCAATTGAGGGGGCAGGAGAATGCTAGGAATGTGATTGGAGTGACTAGGGGGTCCCTAGACCAATCATTAGTGAATACGCCCCCCAGTATATAAGATCGCCCCCGCCATATTCCTAGCATTGTTATACTGGACATGGAAGAGAATGGAAGCAGTTCTGTTAATTTTACTTTAAAAGTGTCATTTAGCTATTTATTAGTGTGAGGAAAGGGATATCTAGTGTAGTTAGAGTGCTCCTTTACACTTAAGTTAGCTTCAAAAATTGAGTTTCTGTAGGGAAAGTGTTAAGTGTAAGGGGACCGTAGTGTAGTGTACGGTTAACTGACAGTGACTGCTATGGCAGGGTGACAAAACCCTTCCATAGCAGGGTGACCACTATAGAGAAATGATCATTTCTCTGAATAGCTTCGGAACTGGAATATGGCTTCTCACCAGCCAAGCATTTTTTATGCTGCAGGGGCTGCCACTGCCAGTGCTTTTTTGAGGACATGTTTGATGTCAGACATGACATCTGAACATGTGTATAGGGGGTATATATAGGCATATATGTTTGTATATATACCCCTAGACATATATAGGTGTGATAGTAGCAGAAATAAATGCTTGCGCTAATGAAATCATTTACAGGAATATATTTCTGCTACTATCACACCTATATATGTCTAGGGGTATATATTCAGACATATATGTCTATATATACCCCCTATACACATGTTCAGATGTTTTGCCTGCCTCAAAAGAACCCCAAAAAATGCCAAAAAAAAACGCTAGCGTCCAAAAAAAAAATGCCCAGGTGTGTTTTTGCTGGCATTTTTTGGGGGTTTTTGGAGGCAGGCAAAACATCAGAACTTGTGCACAGTACCACTATACACAAGTTCAGATGTTTTGCCTGCCTCAAAAGAACCCCAAAAAATGCCAAAAAAAACGCTAGCGTCAAAAAAAAAAAAATGCCCAGGTGTGTTTTTGCTGGCATTTTTTGGGGGTTTTTGGAGGCAGGCAAAACATCAGAACTTGTGCACAGTACCACTATACACAAGTTCAGATGTTTTGCCTGCCTCAAAAGAACCCCAAAAAATGCCAAAAAAAACGCTAGCGTCAAAAAAAAAATGCCCAGGTGTGTTTTTGCTGGCATTTTTTGGGGGGTTTTGGAGGCAGGCAAAACATCAGAACTTGTGCACAGTACCACTATACACAAGTTCAGATGTTTTTCCTGACTGCAAAGAACCCAAAAAAATGCCTTCTATTAAACCTGCAAGGTGTTACAGCAGCGAAGCCATATTCCTGTGCTTAAAGTTTTCTAATACAAACGATCTTTTTTTTTTCTGGTTCTGGACATGCTACAGAGCTGAAACTTCACAGGCACACCTTTTAGACCCCCAGATACTGAATCCAAAGTAAAAATCAAAAAAATCTCTTTTTTTAATTTTAATTTTTCAATAATTGGCTTTTTTTTATCAAAAATGACAATTTTTAAGAACTTTTTTTGTGTGATTTTGTGTCTGGGGGGTCTAGAAGGTGTACCTGTGAAGTTTCAGCTCTGTAGCATGTCCAGAACCAGAAAAAAAGATCATATAGGTGTTAAAGTTAAAGGAGGCTCCCGAACCACATCCCTGTTCTACTGAAAAATTATCTTTTTTTTTCATGGTTCTGGACATGCTACAGAGCTGAAAAAAAGTCAAAATCAAAAAATCTCTCTTTTTTTATTTTTTTTATTTTTTCAATAATTGGCTTTTTTTTATCAAAAATTACAATTTTTAAGAACTTTTTTTGTGTGATTAATAGTTAATGGGGCATGACCCAGAACCCTATGCACTTTTTAGGGGCATTTATTGGGTTTTGGGGCTTCAAAATGGTGTTTTTTGATTACCGAAGTTCGGGTCCCATTGATTTCAATGGGGTTCTGAAATCCGGGCCGAACTTTCGGGAAGTTCGGATGTTCTGGCCGAACCAAACTTTTCAAAAGTTCGATCATCCTTAGTCAGGAGGCAATTAAAAGATGATATACGGCCCTTCAGTGGCTAACCCCCCCTAGATAGTGAATTTCCCCTCATCCGGCCGGGAGTTGTGACGACACATAGCACTCAAATTTAGCGCAGACACAACTGATTTTATCGCAAGTTTCGCTCATATTTAAGGCACGTTTTGAGCAGGAAAGACTGCTCCAAACTGGTTACAATTCATCAGTCAAATTAACAATAGCACATATCTCACAGAACAGTACATGAAAGGGCTTTTGTTTTCGCTATGCATCTGTGTCAATATGAGGTGTTCTTGTATCTGAATCTGTGTTTTGGGGGACGAGTCGCTCTGTCTGTATTCAGTTGTCATGTGTTAAGGCAAGCAATTGTCAAATGTGTTTAGGTGGTGTCAGTAATTTCCATGCGCAGACTTAACCCTGTCAAGTGTCCAAATGAATGAATGAAAAGGTGTTTAACATGTCGTCTAAATGCAAAACACAGCTGTCTGATGTCAAGGGCCGTATGAATGAGTGTCAGTCTGGCTCGTTACCATGCAAATGCAAGGGCCCACACTCCATCACAGAATGGGCATAAACTGAAATATATATGAAATATAATAAGGCATGTTAATACAATCTTTCAGACTCCTCCTCTAAGGATCATGATTTGGTGATCACTATTTCTAGAGCTCTTTTCGTAGCTCGTAGGCTGATCGCACCTAAATGGACACTCGCCCACCAACTCTTTCTAACTGGATAATGGATTCTAAAGCCTGGTACACACTATTAGCTTTTTTTTCGTTTAACCCAGTGAGCTCAACAAAAAAAAAAAAACGGAAGAGCTCGGAAGGAGCAGCTGTACTAACTATGCAGTGTTAGTACAGCAATCTCCCCTGCTGTGCTATTGTGTTCTGTTAGGGGGACTGTCATCACCAGAATACACCGGTTAGCATTGGCTGAGAGCACTGATCGGATGCTGATCAGCAGACCTTTTCCAGTCATGCCCATCCGACTAACTTTACTTGGGGGCCGAATGTCGGCCGGTTTCTATTGAACCGGCCAATACTATCTGATATTCTGGCCATGTATATGGCCCTTTATGAAAAACATACATTTTATCTAAGGAATTGTATGCGCAAATTTAATGCCCCAGTAGATCTAAGTATTCTTTGTATCTGTATGGCTGATTGAGGAAATATCTCTAGCTCTGGTCTACACACTGGATATTTTTTAATTCTATTTTATTGTTTGTTTGGTCACTCTTTATTTTTGAACTCCCTCTCTGTGTGGCAGTTTATTTCTGTGTTGTTAATGTAGCACCCTGTATTGTACAGTAGATTAGGAAAATTTATGCTGACTAGTCTGGGTGAATCTGGTAATTGGTCTAAGTGTCTGAAGGTCAGGCTGGAGGGCTCTACAGGTCAGGCCTCTGATATCTCCCCCTGGTTCTAGAAGCTTCTGGAAATTTCTAGAAGCTAGTGGGCAGTGGTGAAAAGGCTGAGATCTGCATATTTTTGGGAATCTGGCCAATTCCCAGGCAGCAGGCCTGCTAAGGTGGGTGGGTCAGCCCATATTGTGCAGCCTGGCCAGCAGGGTTGTTGTAGGGTCCAAGATGGAGTGCCGAGGCTGTGTCGTGGAGCCTGGGAGGGGTCCCCGGGCTGAGGGGGCTCTGCCTCTAGGCTGGAACTGAGGAAGGTAGGAGAGGAAGAGCAGAGGGAATCTCCACTACCTTACAGTCTTTTCTAAAGGACACCTTGGCTGGCATGGGAAGACAGCAGGAGGCCTGAACAGCAGTCTTTTTTCCAAAAGCAGCTGGATTCCAGGGACAGTGTTAGTACCTCTATATTCCCATGGCCTAGAAGGGAAGAGAGTGCCAGATGTGATATCTAGAAATCATTCCAGGTACAGTGCCAGCAGCTAAGCCTAATCCTTAGTCCTGGGATACTTAACCGAGCAGCCAGTTGGGCTGGTATTTTGTTCAGGAGAAGGGACATAGACATACAATTACGGGACTTTCCACTAAATTCCACTAAGAGGACACCGAGCAAGGAATTATTCTTTGCCATATCAAACTGACTGTTCCTTTTCTGGAGGGAATACAGTCCAGGATTTGCCATTTTTGAAGTGTACAGAGAATAGGAAGTTGTCCTCAAGTTATTCTTTCAAGTCAAGTTGGGCATCCCATAAACCCTATTCCCTATCACACAGTCAGTGTGTGAAACGCGTCTACCTTGTCACGATTGTCATTATTTGGATGTCCAGTCAATAAATTTGGATTTTGACTCAACCCGGAGTGCTGCCAATTCCTTTTCCTTTATCAAGTTTTCACGGAGGCGAGCCGGGGCATGCACCTGTGTGAGTCATCAGGCAATTACACCACCTTGAGCAGTGAGTCCTTGTCTGTTCAATTGTGTTTACAGTAGCTGACTGTCCTTCTCTTTCAGCAGGGAGCGATCATGAGTGGCCGGCTGCAATTGGAGCGACCAGCCCTGTGCATCGGAGTCCCCAGCGCCGGCGGCGCGCACTCGTCCCCTAGCAGCAGGCACGCGACCGACGTAGGGCTACGTCGGTTCGCGCAGGAGGGGCTGCCTGCCGCCGTATATCTGCGATGGGCGGTCCGGAACAGGTTAAGACGTACTCGACATCATCCCAGTATCAATATTTTGATGGACTTTGTTGTAGAAGTGATCCAAGTGGCTATACAGCCACTCAATCGCTTCTACAGGACATCCTGAGCGACCAGGGAGGGTACCATTGCTGCTTGGTGTCCTTGTACTAGGAGAGGAGGAGAAGACATATCCATACCCACCTCCCCTCTGTCATGTGGGAAACCAAAAGTGACGAGGATTTTGTCACTTCTGTTTTCGGTTTGATGTTTACAAGCTCTTACCAACTTATAAAGCATCTGATCAAACAAATATCGGTGTGATCAGATGCTTTTGAGGGCAGAGGAGAGATCTGGGGTCTAACATACATACTTCGAATAGTCCAAGATGGACTAATTTTATCTCTATAAAAATTTCCACTAGAACTTTATAAAGCTATAAATGGCGGAAACCATATACTTAAATAGAATACTCAAATTGTGCTTAAGTGAATGTGACAGCTGCCTCTTTAAGTGTGAATCACACTAAAATATCAAAAAACCAAACCAAAGCACCTTAATACCTCAAACCTTCAAGTGTTCATAAAGTCTATACCAAAACACAAATGTTTGCTTTGATTATTAAAAATGAATCAAGTAGTGTTTTTGGTTTGTGGTGCTCAGATGCAGTAAACATCCACTTTAACCCTTTGATCGCCCCTGATGTTAACCCCTTCCCTGCCAGTGTCATTAGTACAGTGATGGTGTTTTTTTTTTTTTTTTTAGCACTGATCACTGTATTGATGCCACTGGTCCCCAAAAAGTGTCATTAAGCCCAGGTTCACATTGGTCCAATTTGACAAGCGATTGGACATGTCAAATCGAAGCCAATTGCTGGCAATAGCACCATCCGAGTCGGTGTAATGCCAACTTTGCGGCGTGGCGCGGAATCCCAAAAGTGTTTTTTGTACTACTTTTGGCGACTTTGGGGGGGGCGATTTTTCGAAAGACACCCGTGCAGGAACCCCCGCACAGAAGTTGGACTGAAATGCCTGCTTGAATTCAAAATGGCCTCAGTGTGAGCCTGGGCTTAGGGGTTGATTTACTAAAACTGGTGCACTCAGAATCTGATGCAGCTGTGCATGGCAGCCAATCAGCTTCTAACATCAGCTTGTTCAATTAGGCTTTGGCAACGAAACCTGGAAGCGGATTTGTTTCTTTGCAGAAGTGAGCCTGATTTTTCACTCTCCAGCTTTAGTAAATAAACCCCTTAGTGTCTGATTTGTCTGCCGCAATGTCGCAGTTCCGCTAAAAATCACTGATCGTCACCATCACTAGTAAAAAACAATAAATAAAATTCCATAAATCGATCCCATAGTTTGTAGACGCTATAACTTTTGCGCAAACCAATTAATATACGCTTATTGGGATTTTTTTTTACCAAAAACGTAGCAGAAATCATATTGGCCTAAATTGATGAAGAAATTTGATTTTTTTTTTACATTTCTTTTTTATTATTGGATGTGTTTTATAGCAGAATGAAAAAAAAATATTGTGTTTTTATTCAAAATTGTTGCTCTTTTTTTGTTTATAGCGCAAAAAAAAAAAGAAAAAAAAAAAAAACAGAGGTGATTAAATACCACCAAAAGAAAACTCAATTTGTGGGGGAAAAAAAAAGGATATACATTTTATTTGGGTACAGCGTCGCACGACCGCACAGTTGTTAAAGCATTGCAGTGCAGTATCATAAAAAATGGCCTGGTCATTAAGAGGGTAAAACCTTCCGGGGCTGAAGTAGTCAATTTATATGATGACTCTAGCAGGGAATGGTGGCTGATAAGCATAGAGAGTCACTGAGGTCACAGGTTTCCTGAGAAGTGAACTTGAATGAATGGTTTAGAAATGGGCGTCTCTCGTATTCCGCTAACATACGCAAACCCCTCAAATCCAGCTTGTTACATAATCTGATCACACCAGAGGGACCTGTCAGTTTTCGGGGACAGCGGAGGACAGGAGGATTAGAGGGCTGAGACCATGAATGGCATCTGTGGATTAACTCCCAAGATGCCTTGACACTGACCCATTCCACCAGTTGTCTAGACTTCTGAGAGTTTGGTCTGCCCTTCAGCATTGACAATAAAGACACCTTTCAATACGCAAAAGAGTCCCAGTTCCCAGTCCCTGCAATTTAGTGCCAGTTCCCTCATTGCATCTGAATCACACACTGGTTAACACTGGGGTCTGCAAACCGCTGAGGGTGTCAATGTAAAGTTAATGACACTCCAGATCGGTTTGCAGATCGCAGTGCGAACTGTCAATTCGGACAGGAATCGGATTGCATAGGCATGAACACCCATGCAATCCGATTCCACTGCGAACCAGAAAAAGGTTCCTGCACCATTTTGGTTTGAATGCGATGTGATTTCAGCCACTTTGTATGGCTGAATTTTCATCACACAGACATCGCATGTGATCTGCACAGCAATGCCGTACGAATCACATGCGATGTCTGTGATCCCATGATCGGATCTCAGGGATCTGAACACCCATATGGTCAGATTCCGGTGTGGACCAAAAGAAGGGTACTGCACCATTTTGGTGTGAATGTGATGCAAATTACAAGCGATGTCTGTGTTTGCACCAGTGTGAATCCAGCCTCAATGTCTCATTCTTCTTTTCAAAACCAGTAATATTAGGATGACCCTAGGGAGGCTTTAAGAGATTTAGAGTTTAATATTATTTTAAATGATAAAAGTCTCTGAAATACATCTGAATGTTATAATGTAATTTGTTAGTTTTGAAGGTTACTTAATATGTCTTTGTGAAGGACAGAGAAGCAATTTTGCTATGTATATATTTCTATTCTGAGTTTCTATGTTAGTATAATATGTTAGGTGGAGTTATGTGTCTTAACTATAGACTGAAACCATATGTGCAAGAGTGGGTGTTACTTTT
Source organism: Pelophylax lessonae (assembly GCF_965119305.1). NCBI lineage: Eukaryota > Metazoa > Chordata > Amphibia > Anura > Ranidae > Pelophylax > Pelophylax lessonae. Next base: position 701,758,497 of record NC_138769.1, on the reverse strand, counting down.
ATATTTAGAATTACTACCTTCTTGGGACACACTTTTTGCTGACCTCCTCTTTACATATATTATAAAAGACAACTATATCTACAGATCAAGCAAAGAATGAGAAAAGAACATTCTACATTCTGAAGACATGTAACAAATCTCTCTATCCTTTTGACGCGTGAAACCTTTCTGTTTGGTTCTGTTTTACTTTACTTTAAGAAAATAAACACACTTTTGTATCGTACAAGCTGAGGAGTCTCCAATTTAAAAAGGATTTCGAACAGAGGCAACAAACTCTCTAAATGACACGTGTGTGATTTATGCCCATGCATGTTTCTGCATTCACAGTGTATACCCACATACAGCCATTCGTTAATATGGCCGGCTTCACTCTGCAGTCACGGTGTATATCCGCATACAGACATTTATTACTATGGCTGGCTGTACTCTGCAGTCACAGTGTATACCTGCATACAGCCATTTATTACTATGGCCGGCTGTACTCTGCAGTCATGGTGTATACCCACATACAGCCATTCATTACTATGGCTAGCTGTACTCTGCTGTCACGGTGTATACCTGCATACAGCCATTCATTGCTATGGCCGGCTGTATTCTGCAGTCACAGTATATACCCACATACGGCCATTCATTACTATGGCCGGCTGTACTCTGCAGTTGTCTCCCCCCGGGTGTGGAAATGTGCATGCAATTTACATCGTATACCTGAAAGCGCATGTTTGCATGAGGCCTAAGATTTTCTTTTTTTGAATCCAGTGCACATAAAAGTATTGGGGAGGGCTGTGCCAATAGGAAGCAGAGAGGCATCAACTGAATGAACGGCACAATTTCACTAAAATTAGATTCACCACAAAAAATATCAATTTCTGAAAAAAGATTTTGCCAATCTACTTTTTTCCCATTTATTTATAGCGTGTGTTTTAATAAAGTGGGTAAAGTATTACAATTCATTTAGGGCCCACTAAAGCGGTATTAAACCCAAAAAACAAAAAATATAATATATTGCATCTTATCAATCATTAGATGTGGTGGCTGCATTCATTTTCTTTTTTTAAGCTTTCTTCCCCTCTTGGTGATCTGGCCAGTAACACGCCTCCTGTATAGGAGCACATCCCCCCCCCCCCCCACCTTCACACTCTGGATGTACTCATAGAGGAGCACAAGGCCATCTTTGGACAGCAGCATTGTCAGTCGGGGGGGGGGGGGGGAGTGTTAGATGTATTAGCAGATTTAGATATACTAACAAATTGAAGCCAAACTCCGGCTAAGGCTGCTTTCACACATGTGCATTTCTACCGTGTTTCTGGTGTGTTTTGCATCTGTGAAAACAGGACACGTATCTTCAAAAACACACAATTTTGAAGAGTTTTTTCATTCTTTTCAATGGGGAGGTGCGGTTTTAAGGCGTTTCTTAAAATTCTTTCCAATGGGGAGGTGCGGTTTTGAAGCATTTGTTTCATTCCTTTCAATAGGGAGGTGCGTTTTGGAAATGTTTTTTTTCATTCTTTTCAATGGAAAGGTGCAGTTTTGAAGCTTTTTTAAAATCCTTTCCAATAGGGAGGTGCAGTTTTGAAGCGTTTTTTTCATACTTTTTAATGGGGAGGCGATTTTGAAGCGTTTTATTCATACTTTTCAATGAGGAGGTGCGGTTTTTAAGGGTTTTTTATTTCTTTTCAATAGGGAAGTGCGTTTTTGAAACTTTTATTCATTCATTTTAATGGGGAAGTGCGGTTTTAAAGCGTTTTTTTCATTCTTTTCCATAGGGAGGTGCGGTTTTGAGGCGTTTTTTTCATTCTTTTCAATGGGGAGGTGCATATTTGGCACATTTTTTTACACAACTGATTGACATACTGCTAAGTATCTGCTCGGCTGTTATCACAAGGAGTGGAATTGTGAAAAAAAAAATTCAAAAATCTAATTTTTTCATCCTTTTAGGCCAATTTGTATTCTGCTTCATATTTTTGGTAAAAAAAAAAATCCCAATAAGCGTATTTTGATTGGTTTGCGCAAAAGTTATCACGTCTACAAACTAGGGGAAAGATTTATGTAATTTTTATTTATTTATTTTTTACTAGTAATGGTGGTGATCTGCGATTTTTAGCGGGACTGCGACATTGCGGCGGACAGATCGGACCCCTAACTGACATTTTTGACACTTTTGGGGGGACCAGTGACATTACTACAGTAATCAGTGCTAAAAATATGCACTGTTACTGTACTAATGACACTGTCAGGGAAGGGGTTAGCTCAGGGGCGATCAAAGGGTTAAGTGTGAGCCTAGGGGGTGTTTTCTAACTGTGGGGGGATGTGCTTATAATTTCAACACAGAGACCTGTGATCCTAAATAGGAAGAACACAGGGGCTCTGTGTTGATAGCAGAGAGAACAACAGGTCTGCTGTGTTTACAACAGCAGACTGTCGTTCTCTCTTCACAGGGAGCGATCGCGGGTGCCCACAGCCAACGACCATGGCTTACCCGCTAGCGAGTGGGCACGGGAGCATGCCCACAGGGTCGCTCCTGTGAACCGCCGTACAGGTATAGTGATTCACGGGAACCTGCAGCGTATAACTGCGCTGGCTGGTCGGCAAGTGGTTAAAAGTGCACTTACGTGATTCAAGCTTGAATGTCACATGTAAAACGACAGAGAGGTAAAGTAAACACTTCCTCCAGTTACAAAAATGGCCGTCGTTCCACGTGTATAGGCTGTCCATGTTCTGTGAAAACAGCAACTCGTCGAAATCTCCAATTTTTGCTGCTGTACCGTCACCGGAAGTGACGTGGTTGGAGATTTTGGTGAGTTGGGAGTTTTCGGCAGAAGAAGCTCTGAAGTTCGGACACGGTAGGTTTAGGAGATATTCATTTTACCTACAGGAAAGCCTCATCATTGGCTTATCTATAGGTAAAAATAGGAAAGCTGGGTATACAACCACTTTAAGGTTTGTTTTACATTCATCAATAAGGGGTTACCAATGACCAGGGCCGTCTTTAATATTGATTGGACCCTGGGCAAAAATTTTCTTGGGCCCTCTTGAATCCACTTATCAACTATTTGGGGGCTCAAGGGGCAGCTGCTTTGGGCCCTTAAAACAATGACTGGACCCGGGGCAGCGGCCCCTTTTGCCCTGTGTTAAAGACAGCCCTGCCAATGACCCAGGATGGCACATGTGGGCACTATAGAGGACGATGGGTTACCTTTGTTAAACTGTGACTTCCGTTCTGATACAGTTCAGCTGCAGGGCAGTGCATGGAATACAACCTGATGTACCCTTGCGATAGCTCTGTTATTGATGAGGCTAATGGTTTTATTTCAAGATATTATTCATTATCAGAGCTGGTGGAGGCTGGATCCCTGACCCTGAGATAATGTCAGCATAGATAAAAAAAAAAAAAAAATCCCTTCAAAAGATAGCTGGCAAGTCAACAACAGCAAACAAGACAGAACATGTGTCCCATTCATGCACTGGCTTTAAGCGCCACCTAGTGTTAAAAAAAAGAAGAGAAGTGACCTTATTCTAGAGCAGCCTTTTTCAATCAGAGCGTTCAGGGACCCCGGGGTGCCTTGGAAAAATGCCTAAAAGTTGCCCCACAATTGTATACAAGCTGGTGTGTGAATAAAGCTGCCTTTTAGTTACACAAATCCACAGGGTTTCATTGGGCACCATTACAACCTTCTTGAGGGCACCTTAGCTAAGTGATGGAGAATAATTGAGGGGTAAGAGAAACATTGGAACACTAGTCAGTAGGGATTGACCGATTATCGGCAAAGCCGATATATCGAGGGCCGATATGCACTTTACCTGATATATCGGAATCGGCCCCTGAGGTTACCGATATTGCCGATATTTCGGGAAAGTGCTTGTATCGGAGTGATGCCTGCAGCTAGAGGCATCACCACAGTACCGGCGTACATAGCCGACGGTCGGCTGTCTTGTAATGACAACAGATGCGGCTGAGAAGCCACTCAGCTGTCATTACAAGGAGCGGGAGAGGCCGCCCCCCCCCCTCCCGCTGCCTTCCGCAGCTCTCCCATCCCACCGGGAGACCCGGGCAACCTGCCTGCATGGCCGCTGAAGACCCGATCAAAGCCGCATCTCCATGCAAAAACCCAGAAGTGATGTCTACTGGTACTGGCGCCAGATTTAAAAAAATTACAGCATTCAAGGACAGCCAAACTTTGCGCTTTGAATGCTTTTAAGTGCAGAGGAGGGGTTTGGGGTCTTTTAGACTCCCAGATCTCTCCACAAGAGTACCTGTCAAGAAAAAAAAAAACATTTTTTAAATGCATTGCATATGCATTGGCCAAAATATCGGTATTGGTATCGGAAGTACCAGTTTGCAAAAGTGTATTTGCTTTGGAAGAATACATCACCTCTAAAGTTGGGTGTCCTATGTGTGTTAATACTGCTTTGTTATTCAAAACTATTGGAATAATACATTTTGACTGGGGTGCCTCAAGACTGTCTAGTTTTTAAAGGGTGCCTCGAGTCTGTTCATAATTTTTTAAGGGTGCCTTGACTGAAAAAAGGTGGAGGAACCCTGTTGTAGAGCAGTGGTGGTCAACTTACTTGATATAGAAGGGTCCAAGTCCTTCCCCATTACCTGCTGGAATCCACTCTTTCATTGGCCTTGAGTAAGTACCAGAGACTGTAGGGGCCACGTACAATTCCTGGGTCACAAGTTCAGCACCATAGGGCTAACTCCTAGTTCATACATATGCGATGCAGGAACCCTGTGAATCCACTGTAGGTTCCCACATTACATTCAACACGCAGGCAGTTCACACGGCCATATGTGAATCGCTGGGGGTGTCAATACAAAATTAACGACACCCCCAGATCAGTTCACATATCGCAGTGCAAACTGTCAGTTTGGACATGAAGTGGATCGCATGGGTGTTCGATTCTGGTACGAACCCAAAAAAGGGTCCTGTGCGAGTTGTATGGCTGAATTCGCATCGCACAGACATCGCATGTGATTTGCAGAGCAGTGCGCTCCGAATCCCATGCGAAGTCTATCATCGCATATATGTGAACCGGCACTAAAGGTCTTAAAATTACTGGAGTGACAATTACTAATTTAAGTACTCACATTAAAATCTAAAGACATTTGTTAGCGCTGAACTCATTAACCACTTTAGCCCCGGAGGATTTGGCTGCTCAAAGACCAGGGCCTATTTTGCGATTCTGCACCGCGTGATTTTAACGGACAATTGCGCGGTCGTGCGACGCTGTACCTAAACAAATTTGATGTCCTTTTTTTCCCCACAAACAGAGCTTTCTTTTGGTGGTATTTGATCACCTGTGCGATTTTTGATCATGCGCTATAAACAAAAAAAGAGCTACAATTTTGCAAAAATAACAATATTTTTCAAATTTTTTTTATGAAATTCCCCCCCAAAAAAATGTAAAAATCAAAAATGTTTTAACATTTTAGGCCAATTTGTTTTATGCTACATATGTTTGGTAAAAAAAAAAAAAAAAAAAAATCCCAAAAAGCGTATTTTGATTGCTTTGCGCAAACGTTATTGCGTTTACTAACTAAGGGAAAGATTTTTGTCATTTTTATTGTTTTTTTTTAACGAGTAATGGCGGCGATCTGCAATTTATTTTGCGGGACTGCGACATTGCGGCGGACAGATCGGACCCTTGACTGACATTTTTGACACTTTTGGGGTTACCAGTGACATTACTGCAGTAATCAGTGCTATACATCTGCACTGTTACTGTAAAAATTACACTGGCAGTGAAGGGGTTAACTTTTTTTTGAGAAGGAGGGGTTATGTGTGTCCCTAGGGGCGTGATTCTAACTGTGATTGGATGTGGCTGTGTGTGTAACAGCAGAGATCAACGGTCCTACATAGCAGAACCGTGTGATCTCGATTCTTACACAGGGGAGAATGATAGGCGGCTTTGTTTACATTAGCCGTCTGCCTTTCTTCCGGTGTAACGGACAATCGCTAGTGCCCGGGGGGAGTCTGTGACCGAGCACCTAGGCCTAGAGCCTCAGCCCCCGTTCACACTGGGGCGACCTGTCAGGCGACCTGGTCGCCTGACAGGTCGCCGTAGGTCGCCTTCCACAGAGAAGCTGTGGACCCGTTCTAATAGGAGCGACACAAGTCGCTCCGACTTAGAAAAAGGGTCCGGAGCTTCTTTGGGGCGACCCAGAGCGACCTGCATTGACTTCAATGTTATGAAGTCCGTGCCGGCCGCTCCGAGGTTGCAGTGCGAGCAGCGCGCCGCGACCTGTGAGGTCGCCCCGGGAAGTAGCGTCGCCCCAGTGTGAACGGGGCCTCACAGTAACTATATCAATAATTAAATAAATAAATAATACTGTGTATCTAGTGATATAAATATGTTAATAAGCAAGTGATTATTAATTAGCAGCTACTATAATTTAGAGTGTATAGGAGTTGAAGCCCCCAAAGGGGTCAATATAGCGCTTGCTTTTAATTAGTCAGGGGTGAGAAATTCCTTGTTCACACACCTGAATAGTGAACAATTAAGTGAGGAAAGTTTATTTCCTAAAGGTGATAGCAAAATAGAATAAAGTGCAAAGTGCTAAATGAAATAAAACTAAAATATATTAGTGAATAAATATATAAAAATATGTAAAAATGATCAAAATATTCAAAATATTATACAAGTCCCAATGTGAAGTCCCTTCGTGATCTCGTGCAAATAATGTCCTAATAAGGTTTCTCCAATATTCCAACTGCTGGTATAATCGGCATAACTTGTAGCATAAGGGGTGCACACTCACCAGACTTGGTGGGTCTTGAATGCCATATAGCAACAAGACCTTGCAAGCTTGTGGCTTCCCAAGCCTGTAGGTAACTGCTGGGCTCTGTGGTTCTCTATAGTCCTTGACTCCTGTATTGGAAAAACGATCCTCCAGGTCCAATTTGAGAGGGGACAAAAAAGTGCTCAAATAGTGCAGTACCGTTAAAAAGTGGTGTTTTATTAAGACTTGCCGATAAAAAATGATTTACAGAGTAAAAAACGATTTACAGAGTAAAAAACAAGTAAAACAAATGAACGCTCACTATGGGTGAATGCCTGGGAATGGAGAACGGCGACTGCCGGCTTGTGTCCCACCAGGCTACCCGGAAGCGCGCGGCGTGCGTTCCACCTGACGTGCGTTTCGTCAGAGCGTAATGACGTCTTCAGAGGTCTAAACTGTAAAACAGATGAAGACTTTGAAATACAAAGTAATATCTTGATTGATAGATTTAGGGAAAAAGGCTATAGAGCAAAAAAAAAAATTGCAAGAAATCAAGGCTGAAGTAAAAAATATGGATAGATCCAAATTGCTGGAGAAAAAGATGAAGGAAACCGAAGATTATGCCCTTACGTTCTTGTCCCAATTTAATGTTAGATATAAGGAGGTGGAATCTATTATTCACAAGCATTGGTCAATCCTACTAAGAGATGATAAGTTAAGAGAGGTGTTACCTGCAAAACCGAAATTTATCTATAAGAAGGGTAGGAATTTGAGAGACCTTATAGCAGGCATGTCCAACCTGCGGCCCACTGCCCCCTGACAATTTCTTTTTTTTTTGCTGGGAGAAAGGAAATCTAGTCAGGGGCACAGCCACAGAGGCAGCCTTGGAGGGGATCATCCACTAGTGTTAATTTAGTGCTGGGGGGGGGGGGCGTGGCAGCACGGGAAAGGCGCGGCGGCGTTTTATTACTATTAACTAAAAGTATGTATTTTATATGCGGCCCGAGAGAATTTCTGTACACTCAATGTGGCCCAGAGAAGCTAAAAGGTTGGACACCCATGCCTTATAGTAAAAAACGTGCCAGATCCTCCAAAAAAACTTATCACCTGTTTTGATGAAAAGGGATTTTTTTCTTGTGGCAGATGCAAAGTATGTAAAACTATAAAGAATCGGAAACGAAGAACAACTAATTTTCAGTCAAATATCACTAAAAAGACTTATAATATAAAAAAATTGATTACTTGTGAAAGCACCCACGTGACTTATCTATTGACTTGTCCATGTGGGCTTCAATATGTGGGAAGAACGACCAGGAAACTACGAATAAGAATAGGCAAGCATATTGATAATATTAAAAAAGGTTTTAAAAATCATAGTGTTTCGAATCATTTTAGATTAACACATAATCAGGATCCAACCCTTTTATCAGTATGCGGAATAGACAGGATAGAATATGACTGGCGGGGAAAAAACATGAGAATAGCTGTATCCCGCAATGAGTCCAGATGGATCTATGAACTCTCCACGTTACAGCCATTAAGAATGAACATAGACATGGACATAAACTGCTTCATTTCAAACCCTTAATCTAATTTTTTAATATTTTAATATTTTTTCTATGATTGAAAACATATATATTTATAGAGACATTTAAAATAATTTTTAAAAAAATAGTTTTTAACAATTTATGTATAGATCTTAATAGGCTATTTATATTTCTTATTAAGTCTAAAATCCGCTTTATAATAAATTATAAAATAAAAAAAAAGTTTTTATATATTTTTAATAAATGCAGTTGGTATTTTAAATATGAAATTTTCTTGTAGAATGTAAAATCTTTTATTGAATTAAATTGGTAGCCTATACTCTAAAAATATATTTTTTTTAATTTACCTATTTTACCCCACTGAGGAGGGGTAATTATGAAATAAATAAATTATTATAATAATGAGCAATGTTAAATAATTCATTTAATGAAATGGAATATTATATAAATAACATTACTGGTCTCAGATTATCCAGGACGTAAACAAATGGAGGTTTATTACCATATAGCAATGTAGATATGTGATGTGATAAGTGGTGGAATTGTATTACATAGTCGCTTATATAAGAGTAATGTCCCCAATACGGAAGTCTGTACTTAGTTTCCTTTGTTTGGGTGTTGCGCGGGCAACCGAGAACGCTAAATATTGTAAACTTCCGGTTGGGGAGGGATGATGGGCGGCGACTGCCGCATTTAAGCTCTCTGAGTGAAGTACGGCTCCACCTCTGAAGACGTCATTACGCTCTGACGAAACGCGCGTCAGGTGGAACGCACGCCGCACGCTTCCGGGTAGCCTGGTGGGACACAAGCCGGCAGTCGCCGCTCTTCATTCCCAGGCATTCACCCATAGTGAGCGTTCATTTGTTTTACTTGTTTTTTACTCTGTAAATCATTTTTTAATCGGCAAATCTTAATAAAACACCACTTTTTAACGGTACTGCACTATTGGAGCACTTTTTTGTCCCCTCTCGAATTGGACCTGGAGGATCGTTTTCCAATACAGGAGTAAAAGACTTTAATGAACCACAGAGCCCAGCAGTTACCTACAGGATTGGGAAGCCACAAGCTCGCAAGGTCTTGTTGCTATATGGCATTCAAGACCCACCAAGTCCGGTGAGTGTGCACCCCTTATGCTTCAAGTTATGCCGATTATACCAGCAGTTGGAATATTGGAGAAACCTTATTAGGACATTATTTGCACAAGATCACGAAGGGACTTCACATTGGGACTTGTATAATATTTTGAATATTTTGACAATTTTTACATATTTTTATATATTTATTCACTAATATATTTTAGTTCTATTTCATTTAGCACTTTGCACTTTATTCTATCTTGCTATCACCTTTAGGAAATAAACTTTCCTCACTTAATTGCTCGCTATTCAGGTGTGTGAACAAGGATTTGCTTACCCCTGACTCCTATACACTCTAAATTATAGCAGCTGCTAATTAATAATCATTTGTTTATTAACATATTTATATCACTAGATACACAGTATTATTTATTTAATTATTCAAATAGTTACTTTTTAAACTAGGTTTTTCCAGAGGCGCGAGGGTATATACTTATATAGTATATATATTTTATTCTAAATTGGTATCATGGCAAAACGTCAGGCTCCAGCCTCGTTCGGCATTCCAGGTATACATCTTGGCAGGCAAACTGCATCTGACAGCAGCGCCTAAACCGGTGAGACTGATTTCTACCCCTGGAGCTATTCCTGGAGGTAGGCAACTTCAGAGGTGGGCTACCAGGCCCCTGAGGTCAAAATAAAGGTTAGGCAGTTTTGGCTCAGGTGCAGTGCTCCTCTAGTAGGATGCTCCTGTGACTCTCAGTATTTTCTTACCTCGTTTGTACGAAATGGAAAGCATTCCGGTGTGTCAGGCTAATCCAGGCAGATGCGGTACGCCAACCTAAAAGGGGTGCCGGACAGTTGCTCCAAGGGATCTACTGGATCTGGATCATCTGTTCCCAATGTGTGTTTTGCCATACAGCTTCAAGCTGCCTTTGACAGATTTATAATTGAAGCTCACATTTTGAGACCAGGCATCATTGAGTCTAGGAATCTCTTGAAACTAAGCAGAGAGGTCTACTTCATGTTAAATCTATTGTTGGACATGTAATGATTACTTATCTTGGTTTAAGCCTCAGGATTTTCTCCCCAAAAGTTTGTTCGCTGGACAAGTCCTCTTGTGGGACATGGGACTTCTGGGACATGTCAGAGGTTCCAGAAGATTGCCGGCCAATCATGACGCGTAGCGCAACTCGCGCATGCGCAGTGCGTACCCGGCTGTGAAGCCGGAAACTGTCACAGCCGGGTGCCCACACCAGTGATGTCGATACCGCAGACAGAGAGGGAGAAGAGCGAGGCTTCGGGCAGCCGCATCGCTGGACCGTTGGACAGGTGAGTGTGTGTTTAGGCTGGAACTCCGCTTTAAGTAGTTCACTTATAGCCTTCACTTGGAGAGGTGACATTTCAAGACTGGTGACCTTGTCTGGCATGGAAACTTTCACAGGTTTAACATAAGACAAGGTTGTTAGAACCCAGTTCTTCATCTTGCTCCAGTTAGTTTCTATCTGTCTCCTCAAACAGGATATTCTTATTCAGTTCTTTGATCTGCATCCAGTTCACCCAAAGGAAGTTTTGGTCTCTTGATTAGATGTGGTCATGTTGGAAAATGTATCTTTCGGCCTTTACTTTCCTTTTGTATTTCAAGATGGATCCTATATTTATGCTCTGTTTTCTAGCTCCATCATTTCAAGTTGACTTAGCAGACCATCAACCAACTCTATGGTCTAGGGTTCAGGTTCCATCTTGTCCTGACAAGATGCACTCTACTATATCTATGAGTGCATTCCACGCTTTTGCCTGCAGACTACAGTTTCTCAGATCAGCAAAGTTACCACGTAGGCTTCTATCCTCACTTTCCCTGTGTTCTACCAGGGGCTTGGTGGGGTGATTGTAGCCGGATTAACACAATTGCTGTGGAAGCATTTGGGTGATGTCCGTTGTCCTTTTTCCATCTGCACTGTAACTTTTGGGGCAGGCTTTGGGGGCATGTCACCCTGAGGGGGTGCGCTCCGGGGGCCTGTCCTAGGGATTTGCATGTTGATGCGGATGGGGAGGGTATCACGGATGGTGCGCAATTGTCTTTCTACCAGCCAGACATTTGTCCTTATCCGAAGTTCCTTGGGGACCCCCAGATCAGAAGAACTAGTGTCCCCATTGGAAGATTTCCCCTCTATTACTTTTCTGGGAACAACCCAAAACTTGGGATTTTCTTTTACTTTCAATGATAATGGAAAGCAGGACAAAGAGGGGAATCTCCCTAACAGGGGCACATACTTCCTCTACCCTCTATCCAAAACGAAAGAAGAAAGTTTAGCTTTTAGTTATACTTTAAGACTAGGGAGATCTGCTCATTTATCCCAATAGAAGTCTCTTAGCACCCTCTAGTGGTAACCAGGAGCAGCTGATTTGAACACATTAGTCCAGGTTCCCTTGAAATGTACATTTTGAGCAAGCTGGAAGGAGTAGCAGGAATAAAAGATAAATAATTATAGCCCATATATTTAACCCTTTTTATAGGTTACATAGTTAGTCTGGTTGAAAAAGACCATCCAGTTCAACCAATAGAAGGGAAACAAAAAAATAATGATATACACAATCCTATAACCACAGTTGATCCAGAGGAACGCAAACAACCCATCAAAGCATGATGCAATTTGCTCCAGCAGGGAATATGTCTTCCTGATCCCCCGAGAGGCAATTGGATGTTCCCTGGATCAACTTTACCTATAAATATTAGTACCCAGTTATATTTTTTAAAATGTAACTCCACTTTTGTTGAGAAAAAAACATTCCCCTCTGGGTGATCTCTGTACATTGCAGGGATTATAACAAACTTTGTTGCAGATTCCTACCTTTTGTTATTCTTAAGAAATCATTGTTTGTTCCTCTTTGCTGAGAGGGTCTAATGGGAGTGGTTTCATAATTATCTATCAACTGTGGCAGCTGCAGGGCTCTAATGAGGAAAGCTGCTGGGCCTACATCCCTTTAGACGTTTTCCTATTAGGAGTATCTCACCAAAAATGACATTTTTGTTGCAGGGGATGCCAGAAATCGGACTTGCATCTTAAATCTTCAGATTTACCTTTTCTATGTAGTGCAAGGGCCTGCCGGATTGCATACAAATTGAAAGTGTTTAGGTTTGACCTCATATTATATGGTTTTGGTAAGTCTGCAGACAAAAGTCTTCAGATAATCTGCACGTGTGTACGGGGCATTAGTGCAGACTTCTGGGAAAATTGGTGAGCCAATCACGCAAGCAGGAAATGATGTTTCTGGGGGTGTGGTCAGTATACATTCTGTGTACAGAACACCTCCAGGTAGCCATATTGCATTTCATTTTTAGAAAATTACAACAGCTGCAGATTGAAAATGAAAGGTCATTCAATTTAATATTTTGGTGTCACAATTGTATACGCTATATTGTTTTATCTTTATTTGCTGATTTTTTCCCCACACAATTGGAGTTACCCTTTAAGAAAACTACTGAGCTAGGCAGAACGACCTCTGGAGGGAGTCTATTCCACATTTTCACAGCTCTTACTGTGAAAAAACCTTTCCGTATTGGAAGATGAAATCTGTTTTCCTCTAGACATAAAGAGTGCCCCCTTGTCCTCTGTGTTGACCTTAAAGTGAATAACTCAACACCAAGTTCACTATATGGACCCCTTATGTATTTATACATGTTGATCAATACCCCCCTTAATCTCCTCTTCTCAAGAGAGAATAAATTCAGTTCCTCTAATCTTTTCTCATAGCTGAGGTCCTCCATGCCTCTTATCAGTTTGGTTGCCCTTCTCTGCACTTTCTCCAGTTCCCCGATATCCTTTTCCCCCTTAACGATCAGGCCATTTTTTTGTGATTCGGCACTGCATTACTTTAACGGACAATTGCGCGGTTGATCGACGCTGTACCCAAATAAAATTGATGTCCTTTTTTTCCCACAAACAGAGCTTTCTTTTGGTATTTGATCACCTCTGCGATTTTTATTTTTTGCGCTATAAACAAAAAAAGAGCGACAATTCTGAAAAAAAAAAAAAAAACGAACAATCATTTTTTATTTTGTTATAAAACATTCCCAAAAAAAAAAAAAAAAATGTTTTCATCCTTTTAGGCCAATTTGTATTCTGCTACATATTTTTGGTAAAAAAAAATCCCAATAAGAGTATATTGATTGATTTGCACAAAAGGTATCGCGTCTACTAACTAGGGGAAAGATTTATGTCACTTTTATTTATTTATTTATTTTTTTACAAGCAGGACTGCGACGTCGCAGCGGACAAATCGGACACCTAACTGACATTTTTGACACTTTGGGGGGGGGGGGGGGATATAAGCGAAAAAAAGCCACAATTTTGAAAAAAAATATATATTTTTTACTTTCTGCTATAGGGCATATCCAATAAAAAATGTAAACAATCAAATGTTGTCATCATTTTAGGCCAATTTTGTATTCTGCTACATATTTTTGGTAAAACAAAATCCCAAGAAGTGTAAATTGATTGGTTTGCACCAGGGGCGGACTGACAACTCATGGGGCCCCCGGGCAATAAGAGATCATGGGCCCCCTGTGTCCCCGCCCACAAGCTAGCCACACCCACACAAAGGAACATTACTTTCATTGACCGCCAATGTAAGAGTCAGAGTCATTATTCCCACTGACCACCAATGCAAGGGACAATCTTCCCACTGACCACCAATGTAAGGGGCATTCTTCCCACTGACCACCAATGTAAGAGGCATTCTTCCCACTGACCACCAATGTAAGAGGCATTCTTCCCACTGACCACCAATGTAAGGGGCATTCTTCCCACTGACCCCCAATGTAAGGGGCATTCTTCCCACTGACCACCAATGTAAGAGGCATTCTTCCCACTGACCACCAATGTAAGGGGCATTCTTCCCACTGACCACCAATGTAAGAGGCATTCTTCCCACTGACCACCAATGTAAGAGGCATTCTTCCCATTGACCACCAATGTAAGAGGCATTCTTCCCACTGACCACCAATGTAAGGGACATTCTTCCCATTGACCACCAATGTAAGAGGCATTCTTCCCACTGACCACCAATGTAAGGGGCATTCTTCCCACTGACCACCAATGTAAGAGGCATTCTTCCCACTGACCACCAATGTAAGAGGCATTCTTCCCATTGACCACCAATGTAAGAGGCATTCTTCCCACTGACCACCAATGTAAGGGACATTCTTCCCATTGACCACCAATGTAAGAGGCATTCTTCCCACTGACCACCAATGTAAGGGGCATTCTTCCCACTGACCACCAATGTAAGAGGCATTCTTCCCATTGACCACCAATGTAAGAGGCATTCTTCCCACTGACCACCAATGTAAGGGACATTCTTCCCACTGACCACCAATGTAAGGAACATTCTTCCCACTGACCACCAATGTAAGGAACATTCTTCCCACTGACCACCAATGTAAGGAGCATTCTTCCCACTGACCACCAATGTAAGGAGCATTCTTCCCACTGACCACCAATGTAAGGAACATTCTTCCCACTGACCACCAATGTAAGGAGCATTCTTCCCACTGACCACCAATGTAAGGAGCATTCTTCCCACTGACCACCAATGTAAGGAGCATTCTTCCCACTGACCACCAATGTAAGGAGCATTCTTCCCACTGACCACCAATGTAAGGGACATTCTTCCCACTGACCACCAATGTAAGGGACATTCTTCCCACTGACCACCAATGTAAGGGACATTCTTCCCACTGACCACCAATGTAAGGAACATTCTTCCCACTGACCACCAATGTAAGGAACATTCTTCCCACTGACCACCAATGTAAGGACACATTCTTCCCACTGACCACCAATGTAAGGACACATTCTTCCCACTGACCACCAATGTAAGGAGCATTCTTCCCACTGACCACCAATGTAAGGAGCATTCTTCCCACTGACCACCAATGTAAGGAGCATTCTTCCCACTGACCACCAATGTAAGGAACATTCTCCCCACTGACCACCAATGTAAGGGGCATTCTTCCCATTGACCACCAATGTAAGGGGCATTCTTCCCACTGACCACCAATGTAAGGGGCATTCTTCCCACTGACCACCAATGTAAGGGGCATTCTTCCCATTGACCACCAATGTAAGGGGCATTCTTCCCATTGACCACCAATGTAAGGGGCATTCTTCCCACTGACCACCAATGTAAGGGGCATGCTTCCCACTGACCACTAATGTAAGGAGTATTCTTCCCGCCAAAGTGTACAGATGTCAGTATTATGGGAAAAGCACTCAGTGTACAGATATAAGTGTTATATATAGGGAATAGAACTCACTAAGTGCTATTCCCTATATATAGCACTGATTTCTGTAAACTGAGTGCTAGTA